>NC_139228.1:71689954-72289954 GCF_055691185.1 Crinia signifera
GGCCATAAACCATTATTGATATCCAATCATCGATGGTTGATGGC
Source organism: Crinia signifera (assembly GCF_055691185.1). NCBI lineage: Eukaryota > Metazoa > Chordata > Amphibia > Anura > Myobatrachidae > Crinia > Crinia signifera. The sequence goes on from NC_139228.1 coordinate 71,689,999, forward strand.
CATCTCTATGACACTGTAACTAGCACGTGCGCAAACAGACAAGGCTTGCTTCGGGTCCGAGCAGAGCAGCAAAAGCTAACAGCAGCTCCCCCGATGCACACAGGTAGGAGCCACCACTCAGAGCCAGCCCTAGGCATAGGCATACTAGGCAATTGCCTAGGGCGGCAGCCTATACCTAGGGGCGGCAGCTCCCGGAGGCGAATCTAAGGGCCGGGGGTGCCAGCATAGGCCTCCTCCTACACAGAATGCGGCAGCAGCGGGGAGCTAGCACCGCACTCTGCCCGCGGCGGCCACTCCAAAGATGGCCGCCACCTTGAAGAAGACATACACTAGAGGTTGGCTTAGCCCCTAGTGTCTGTCAGATGAGCGCAGCGTGCCCAGCAATAACTGACTGGAGCGCTGTAAACAAGGCCCTGCCCTGTCTCCTCACCCATCAGCGGCACCATGGGGGAAGCGACACCTCCCTCCCCCCTGCAGCCGCACCGTGGAGGAACTGGAAGCCAGAGCCTCTGAGGGTGCGATCTGTACATCCTGGATTCCTCCTGCAGCAGGCCTCCCCTTCTCCCTGTCCCTGGATCCACTGGCCACCCTGACACCCTGAAGCTCCCCCCACACAGATTGGTGAGTGCCCAGGGATCGCTATACCCATCAACTCTTGTTGACCTCCTTATTTTGTATGTGTGACCTTCTGTACACTGCTTTCCCTGTGTGTGTGTGACCCCCTGTACCCCCCTAATCCCTGGTGTTTGACCCCACGTGTACCCCCTTCGACTGTGTGTGACATCTTGTCCCCTGCTAGTACTACCCCTTTCCCCTGTGTCTGTGAACCCATCTACCCCAATTTCCCTGGTGTCTGATCCCCTCTTACCCTTATGTGTATGTGTGAGACACCTTGTAACCAAATAAAAATGTGTAATGGGCATTACGGAGTGTGGTATAACTTGTCATGGGCATTACGGTGTGTGGCATAATTTGTAATGGGCATTAAGGCGTGTGATATTATGTGTAATAGGCATTACGGTGTGTGATATTATGTGTAATGGGCATTACGGTGTGTGGCATAATTTGTAATGGGCATTACAGCATGTGGTATAATATGTAATAAGCATTACAGTGTGTGTCATTATGTATAATGGGCATTACAGTGTTTGTAATGTGTAATAGGCATTATGGTGTGTGATATTATGTGTAATGGGCATTACGGTGTGTGATATTATGGGGGTTATTCAGGTTGATTCGCAAGGCTGCGAATTTGCAGCCTTGCGAGTCCACCAAACCCCACCTGGCGAACGACCGCCCCCCTGCCGCCCCCTCAAAGTGCGGCTTCGCCCGAACAGCTGCGAATGGATGTTTTGCATAAACATCCATTCGCATGGCTCGGGTAACCGCCCACATCGTGGATATGGGCAGGCAGCTGACATCCGGTGATGTCAGCTACACGCCCCCCACACCTGCGTCACTGCCTCATTACCATGAGAACGCCCAGCGTTCTCATGGGAACGGCCATGGAACGCTGGGCGTTCCCATATGGTAATGGAGCAGGCCGGCGCCCCCCGCCCCTCTCCGCCCCCCCCCCCCCCCCACGCCGGCATGGGTGCATGCACCCGGCGACCAGAAAGGTCGTCGTGGGTGCACGCACCATACGCCTGCACATGCGCAGATACCCGCCTGCGCAGACGCACAACAATGGATCTGAATCAGGCCCTATGTGTAATGGGCATTACAGTGTGGTCTAATGTGTAATACCACACCCCCTTTTTGCCACGCAAGGGTCAAACTTGCTTGAGTATTTGGATCTGGGACCATTCATTACCATATTTCTAGATTTGCCTATGCCTGGGGCCCTGGCACTGCAGCCGCTGCTGTAACTTCTGCCCATCAGAGGTGCGGCTAGGATTCCCACTGTATATAGTGGCGAGCCTCACCGTTTTCACGGCCCCTCTCGCCGTTTCCTCCTCGAGACTGAAACGGCAAGTAGGGGCGGTTACTGGGTTCAGTTGAATATTTGGTGGTGGTATCATTTGCTACGGGGCGCCAACAAAAATCTTGCCTAGGGCATCAAATTGGATAAGGCCGACTCTGCCACCACTAGTTTTCATAAATAGCTCCATGTGTAAGGACTTTGACTGCGATGCACAAGGTTGTAAGTTCGGTTACAATATGCTGAGCATTGTTTAAACAAGTAAAACAAACCCTACTATTTGGCAGTTCATGCAAACTATAATGACAATGTTTTTGCTTCCTACATGGATATACATTACAGAATCACACATCAGTATAGATCTGTGCGCACAGAGAATTTATGTTTCACATTATCTGCGCTACCATCTATATCAGTGCACAGAAATACTTCAATTACGATATTGCAGAGATGACTGTGGAGGGGTGAGTGACCTTCAAGGTGAGGGGGGGCCTCCGATTCTTCCCTTTGGCAACGCCACATCTGTCACCGGAGATCAGAAGAAAACCAATCACGTTTTAATAACTGCCTGCTCCCTCAGGTTTATGTTTCCTGACCAAAAGCTTCATCTCCTTGCTGGCTGGAAAAGTAAAATACTTATTTTTAATCCAAGGAATATTATGCTCAAAAGGGCCCATATGCAGCATGCCCCCTCACCTGATCAGCGAACACCTCCGGTACCCATTCATGGTACTATGTTCCCAGTTATATTTGGGAACATGGCGCATGCATACCTTCCAACTTCTAACTCTCTGCAAGTGGGACAGTGTGAAAGGTGCCACGCCCCATTTTCACCGCTGTGGGGGCATGCCCAACAGCTCCGTGAGCTATGCCCCCGGGCCTCTCTGGCTGCACGAATAGATGCTGTGCATATGCACAGCATCTATTCATGTGTGACAAAGGGGGGCCTCTCAATTGCCCCCCCACCCGTCCTGGGACACCGCCGGCCCCGGGAGGGAAGCCGGAATGTGCCAAAAAAACAGGATGTTCCCGCGATAAGCGGGACAGTTGGGAGGTATGCACATGCAAGCAAGAGAGACTTTTTGCCCCTGCCAATAAGTCGCACTGAGATGGTCTTGCAATGGCGGTCATTGTGAGGATTTATTCACAAAGTGATTGACAGGCAGGGTGTATTTGTGGGCAGTAACAGGGGTGGAGCTTCAAACACAGGTGTCTTGACCCTTTTGGAAGGGGTGTGGATTATAAAATAGACAGGGTCTCTAGATAGATAGTCAATATGTTGACTCCAAGTACTCTACATGCAATAGATCGATAGGGTCAAAAGGTTGGCATGAAAAGGGTAGACACGTCAAAAAGTCAACATGAGTTTTTCACATTGATTTGGTGTTAATGTCAACAACTGTCAACATGCACCTTTAATTAGTGTGGTGGCCTATTAAAATGCTTCACCGGCTTTTGAGCCAATCAGAGCTTGTGTACCATTAGTCAATCAGAGCACTGCCGGTACATAAGCTCTGATTGGCTCACCAGCTGGTGCTGCATTTTAATTGGCCGCAGATGTCCTGCATGGAAGAAGCCTGTGCTTGGGGACCTGCTGCGTTCAGCAGGAGGGGATGAGGGAGCAGCAGTCATGCGGTAAGTGAAGGGAGATGATAGGGGGAGGTGGAGGGGCCCGAACTGGAAATCAGTCCCGGGCCCCAAAATTCCTAGTGGCAGCCCTGCCCATACGCATCTTTCTTCAGATGCCATGCTGCTAGAACCATAAGCCTGCTCAGAAGGCCGATGATCGACTGTTGTGTGCCCAATGTTTTGAGTCCAGTGTTGGATCTGAGACGGCACCAGTATGGCATTTGCCAAATCCAAAACCGCTGCATACAGGAGCTCAGCTGTGACAACATTTGTCTCAGTCCACACTCAGCAGCCCAGCAAATATTACCTGAGTGTTTAGGTTATTGCCCTTTAATCACCAGCAATATTGTGATTATATGATACTTACAGCGGGGGCATTTCCGTGTGCAGACTCTGGATGGGCCCCCTCCTCTCCACGTCAGTAGGCTCTGGCCATTTGGCGCATTCATGGGTCTTTGAAAACATGGTGTCCGCCATGTTCAGAGACTAATTTTACCACTGTGCATGGGAGGTGGTGATTTTGGGTGCCATTTTTGCCGCGGCTGCAGCACCCATCGCAGGACTCTGGAAAGGTAAATAAAAAAATCATATTTGCACTGTGTGCGGCCTGGGGCCCCCAGAACTCTGGGGCTTGTTTGCACTGCACACGTTATAGAAACGCTGATGACTTACAGGTTCATTTAAAAGCAAGGAAAGTCATCACACAGGGGCAAATTTATTAAGATGGGAGTTCTGTTGAAGATGGGATGTTGCCATAGCAACCAATCAGATTCTGGGCCAGATGCACTAAGCTTCAAAAGGGATAAAGTGGAGAGTGATAAACAACCAACCAATCAGCTCCAGCCTGACATTTTTTCAAACACAGCCTGTGACATGGCAGGTAGGAGCTGATTGGCTGGCTGCTTTTCACTCGCCATTTTATCACTTTTGAAGCCTAGAGCATCTGGTCCTATATCTATTATCTTCAAGAGCTAGAAGGTGCTAAATAATTAGGAAGGAGATTGGTTGCTATGGGCAACATCCCATTTCAATAGTACCCCCATCTTAGTAAATGTCCCCCACGGTGCTTGATTATTGAAAGCTAAAGACACTGTTACCGCCATATAAAATGTAAATATTGAAACAAATCTTGTATGGAACGGTATAGCCATTTTTTTTTAATAGAAGTTATGATAAATTGTGTCATTATATCTCTGTCACCTAAGTGAACCATTCATCAATCGTGAATTTAAAATATTTGTATGATTTGGTGACAATGATGACCTCTCGGAATCAGATGATGAAATTATATTTTTGCGGCGACTGAAACTGAGCAGTCATCCATTATCTGCTGTCATACTCGCAGAGGTCACACATACCCCATCCCGTCATCTCCCACTGACACAAAGAGACGTGTAAATCACTCCCTGCTCTCTTCTGGCGTCCAATAGTACAAATGTGAATGATTTGCTGATTTAATTGAGCTTTTGCAAAAGAGATTTAAGTCTTAGCCGCCAAAGGCGTTATATATCTTTGTGGCAATCTTTAATCTTTTTAAATGATGTCACTCACCCTTCCATCTGTGCTCTTGTAAAATGAAAAGTCTGGGAACTGGGATGTCAGCTTGCACCATGAATCAGGATGCAATCGTTGGCTCTAAATCTTATATTTTGGGTTAAAAAAAAAGATTTTTTTCTCTCTGGTTTAAAAGGCATTTAAAGAGAAAGGGTAAGTTAGATTTAAAACATTGTGGGTTCTTGGCCCTGATCAATACAAAGATCACCTTTATCCCAAATCCCTAGAAGGTTCTCTTGGAGCATAGGCCTGGAGAATCACCTTCATCTCAATAATTGGGGAGGGTGGTAGTTGATTAATTTTTTTCCCCGTGGGAGTTGTTGAAATATCAACTATAAATTATTTTCTCCTCGCCGTGATAAATATGGAACTTCAAAGAAGATGGTGAGGTGGGATCTACAGCGATACCAACAGTGAACAGAATGAGTGGTAGAATGTAAGTGAAATAGATCATTTTCTTGGCCCCATCTGGAATCTTAGGAATGGGTACTTAGAGTGGGGTTTATGGGTAGGCTGTGGGGTAAGGCGAAGAAGGTTAGGGCTAGGTACTAACTGAGAGGTTTAGGGTTAGGCAGGGGTTAAAGTGAGGGGGAACATGTAATTGTAGGTGGAACTAGATCCACCTCCACCACAGCCCTGCACAGTTATTCCAACAGAAAAACATGACCTGCCACCCAGTCAATAGATGATACTAGTGTCATTAATGATGTGCAACCACCTCCCCGCCTCAGGAACTTATGACACCTTGGTTCTCCTCCACCTGCGATCCCGCCTTCTGGTACTCAAGGGGAAATGAGTTCCACTATCTGTCTTTAAGCACTGGGGTTAGGCCACAGGGGGGGAGGTTAAGGTTAGGCTGTAAGAAGGGAGGGTTGGGGGGAAGGGAGAAGGTAAGTATACTTACCTGACCCATGTTGGGATTTCCCCTTATCAGGATGCCGGTGTCTCAATTCTGACCGCCGTCATCCTCTGAGAGTCATGATAACCAGTTTTGAGATCATCGTACCAATGAAATTTTTCAGCCAATCCTGGGTCACCACTCCATGGCCACCTAATACAACAGGCTGCTCATTTGTCAGAGGTTGCAAATCAGATATAAGCTAGCAATTCTCCCTTAGGACAGCATGCGTTTTCCTCTTAGCTAAAGATGGAGGTAAGAAGAACCTGCATTATGAATACAAGGACAGAATCCATGTATAGTAAGTGAGCACGTCAAAGCTGCCACAATGCAGCCCATCCACTGTGTAAATGCCATTTCATTACCTTGCGCAAGAAACATAGGATTATACACATCAGGAGATTTGGATATTGGTCCAATCTCTATCCACTACTCTCCACACCAAGAGAATTATCTGATTGCTGCCACTTTTGGCATATACATAGAGATACTATTGTATCCGGATAAAAAATAATCAGACACTTAGAGACACCAATTAATATCACCCAATTTTATCTACCTGAATACTTTAACCCGCTGATATCCGTTACAAGGCCACATTAAGCCATCGGATACTTACAGGGCAGTACCAGTAAGTGATAAAAGGAGAGGTGATCTGCACACAGGGAGGTGCTGCATGTTAATACCGCACGCACAGTTTTTAACCATCACTGTAATTCACTGTTTCATGTTATATGTTAGTTTGTATATTTCGCAGTTTTAAATAAACCAAATAAAAGGTATATTTTAAAGTCTAATAGTTATTTTTCTATGGTGCACCACAACCGTGACAAACCCTACTCTGTCCCCTAATATACCCCAAGAAACATAGGGACCAGCTTGGCCACCCTATGCACACTGGAGACTGCTATGGAGATACTTAGTAGAAATGGCAGGAACACACTGATGCCTGAAAATAGGGAATAGCTATTCCGGCTAGTACTTGGAGCATCTCAGGCATAATGTATGCAGAAGTCTGTGATAGTGCTCAGCAGGACTGGCCAGCACATGGACTATATCAGGAATATGCAGGAGACTATGGTTCATGCTCAGCAGGACTGGCCAGCACATGGACTATATGAGGAATATGCAGGAGAATATGGTCCGTGCTCAGCAGGATTGGCTGGCGCTTGAAGTGACAAAGCAATACATAGGACAGTGGTTCCCAAACTGTGCGCCGTGGCTCCCTGGGGTGCCTCGGGACACATGCAGGGGTGCCCTGGGTTGGTGGTCCAGGACCAACTCAAATTATTAATGGTTAATTATTTATAAGCAAAACCAGAGCTGGTGGCTGCCAATCATAAAATGTGTACAAACAGAAGCAATTCCTGCCCTTTTCCACATAACTGACCCTAAGAATCGCATATAAATCCAATCTAATTAAAATAAATTTGGCCTAGGGGTGCCGCGAAAAAAATTCTTATACTCTAGGGTGCCGTGATTAAAAAAAGATTGGGAACCCCTGACATAGGAGATTGTGGATGGGGCTCAGCTGGACCGGCTAATGCAGCAACACAAAGGCTAAATTAAATAGCACTAAACAGGACTGGTTCTCGCTGTGTGGAACACAGTAGCCGGTGGAGAACACTAAACTGTACAGCCAAATTGTGTAAACTACATACAAACTTAGCCAGCAGGATATAGCAGGCAATGAGTAGTGGTGAGCAAGAAATTTATATAGGGCACCCTGGCTGCTGACAGGACACTGAAGTCATGTGCAGGAGATCAGGAATGGGATTGGTTGAGCGGCCTAAATACAAGGATGATCACAGAAGGTCAGGGCCGGCTCCACCACTAGGCAGCATTAGGCAATTGCCTAGGGAGCCGGCCAATGGAGGGCGGCATGAAGGGAGCTGGGATGGGGGTAATGCGGCGGCGTTGTGGTGTGAGGATGACCTCACTCCCCCCTCCCCCTCCCCCTCCCCCCGCGCTGGAACCTCTCTCAGGATCCAACAAGATCTCCCAGACCAAAATACAGCAAAGTATTGCATTGAGCCCTTGAAATTGGATTGACAGCAGGGTAGGGCAGAGCACCAATGGGCTGCTGTTACTGCACTTGAAATAAGTGGCGTAATGATGTTCTATTGAATCCCCAGTCCATAGCATCTCAGACTGTCACTTCCTTTCCTGAGCACCTTATCAAAGATCACTTAGTTTTATCCCAGGAAATGCCATTAATAGAGCAGTCCTGGCGGAATTCAGGATTTTTTCTGTACTTGGCAGAACCACAATGATATACTGTATGTCATTTTTTGATCAAATATGAAAAAGTGGTAAGTAATATTGACAACTTTTTTAAAAAAAGTTCCCAAACTGTCAGAGAAGTTTTAGATATTTCAATCTGTACCTGTACCAGGTTTGGCTAAAATTCTTAGGCCCTTATTCTGGTTGGTGCGGTAATATCCGCGTGCGTTCGTACCGCCGATGTTTTGTGTCTGCGCATGTGCAGAGGCGTCTCTGCGCATGTGCGAGCGGGGCGTATGGGCAAATTCCGCATGAAATGTGAACACTACGAACAGGGGGTGGAGAGGGGCATGAAGGGCTATTTGGGCTCATTTCCATATGCATACGCCCCGCGTTTCATGGGCGTTCCCATGAAAACGCTGGGCGTACGTATGGTAATGCGGCCGTGACGCACGTGTAGGGGGCGGACATATGACATTGCCGGATGTCAGCTGCCCGCCCAGATCCCTGCTTTTGCACGGAGAAATGCCCGAGTGGTCTGAGGTTGCGGGAGCTGGTGGACCACTCGGTCCTGCATTCGATGGTCTGCGACGGTCCTGGCCGCATATTCGGATCCGGCCGCACCGACCAGAATAAGGCCCTTAGTTATTTTCAATTCTTACATTAGTAAGTACACGTTTGTCCTGCAAAAAAAGGCATAGGGGGTATTCCATCCTGAGTCACGACTGTCGTTAGGTCACGACAGCCGTGACCCTGGTCTGTTTTAGTTTTTCTCAACCACAAATCGCCAGGCAGGATTCAATGTCCAGCTTGCCGATCGGCAAAAAGGGGGGGTGTCCACGTAAACGGCAATGGATTGTCGAGATCCGTCCGTGATTGCAACAATTCGCTGCCGTTCTCGGCAAAACGGCTGACAGCTGTCGGTCAAGACAGCATTGAATAGTTGCCCACCGCTATTTCACCCATCAGAAATGGCGGTGGGGATTGAATACCCACCTAAATATTTCCTTTAGACTGGCTTATACACAGAACTTATCTCAAAACGTATATGTGACATATATTCTAATATTCTAACACAGTAAACATGGAACTATTCAAAATAACAAGAGCCCCCCTCCCCCCCCAAAAAAGGGGCAGAAACTAAATGTACCTTTTCAAAAAAATGTAATTATTATTACATCTTGGAAACACTGTACTCACAATTGAGCGTATTTATGAAACATCTTTATTATATAACTTTAAATTCTACATTACTTTGTAATCATATCATTGTTATTACATAAGGAAAATGTATGCAATAAAAACTTTCTGGAAAAAAAAATATCTCAGTGGCCCCGCCCCATTGCCCACGCTTCTGGCTTGCACGATGCATGGAACAGCCTGGACTCTGATGTCATTTCTGGGTGCAGGCCACCCTGCCCCCTGTGCGCCACATAAAGGAGGCGGGGCCAGAACACAAAGCTGGGAGCACTGGTGGCATCTCAAGGGGGCCACGGTTGTACCTCCCCTGCATTCCCGGGCCCCTTCAGATGCCCAGGCCTGGTTAATCTGTACCCGCTCCCCCTTCCTCTCAGTGGGGTAAATTTACTTAGATGGGAGTTCTATTGAAGATCTGATGTTGCCCATAGTAACCTTAGTAAATTTACCCCAGTACCTCTGGTCTACATTGTATAATTTATTTACAGTTTCTTATATAGCCGTTGCGCTTTACAATTGGAAACAGTGATAAAACAAACTGGGTAATACCAAACCAACACAGAGGTAGGAGCAGGGCTGGATCAAGGAAGGGGGGGGGGGGGCACAGGGGGTCAGTACCCCTGGGTCCCCTCTATCTAAGGGCCCCCTGTGGTACCCCCAACCCCATCCCAAAATAATTTTTTAGCTAAAGGTTTTGAGCATGGGAGTGGGGTAGTGCTGCAGCTTCACCTATCTGCAATGTGACAATGATTAATGGTAAACTTTGCACAAGAGGTCAGAGGCTAAGAGCTCATCATATGCTTCTCAGGCCCATGGAGGACAGCAGCAGCAGCAATCTCGTCATGGGAGGGTTTTTAATTAGAGGCAGTGCTGAGCCTGTCAGGGCTCCTACAGAGTAAGGTGCAGACGGACAAACACAGGCTTTTCATGTGGTAATATATATATATATATATATATATATATATATATATATATATATATATATATATATATGTTTATATTAATCCCCCCCCACTGCATTTACCCATTGACCAAGTTTATACTGCCTTTACTCTGTGTTTTGACAGTGTAATATTCTCCAGTGCAGTTTGAGGCCAGTAATGACAAGTGGTAGGGAGCCCCCCTGTCTAAAGTGACCCCGGGCCCCCCCGAAGGCTTAATCCGGCCCTGGGTAAGAGGGCCCTGCTTGCAAGCTTACAATCTATAGTATATAAATTAAAAGAAAGAGGATTATAGATTCTGCTGTTAGTTTCAGCCCTGATTGAAGCATCTTCCACATTGGAGACTATACAGCGACACTGACAGTCCATGGGAACAGCCATAACTGTGAACGCCGTGTTAAATGCCTGCTAACACTGTTTAACAAGATGACTTTGAATACAAATGCACACGTCGCCTGCCTGGACTCGGTTTGATTTGCTCGCTGCCCACCCCGTATTTTCACCTCCAGGGTACGAGCTTTCTGTCACCCGCTGCTAGTATAACCGTCATAACCTCTTCCATCTAGGCGAGTGCTTCCACACACAGTAATTCCTTCCCGTCACAGGATACTTTCCAGCTGTCTTATCCAATGAATCTAATCAACCTGCTGGGGTGAGCTAAATTATTTAAAAGTGTACAGCTGATTGGAAGGAGGCAGGCCACACACTTGACCCCACTATGAAATGATTCTCTGCATATTTAAATGCACTTCAATCTGATCAACACTTCAAACAGTCATAGCTGCAGGTGAGATTATTTCTCGCTTTGCTCTGGACTGGATGACAGCAAGGAGCCGCCTGGAATTCAGTACACACAGAATTGTCTTCCAAAATAATCTCAGCGGTGTCACGCTGCCCTATTGCCGCCCTTTACCGCGTAGTTCATATTAATATCAAACACGTTTAAATGTTAAACGTTGGGCCTGATTCAGAGATTCAGACACAGTCGCAATTGTGGAATCGCAGATGACAATTTTTGTACATCTGCGCACACGCGCAAGAACACTTGGACGGCTTGGAGGATTGGGGGGTGGGGGGGGGGGGGTTGGGGTAAAGCCACACAACTAATTGATAAAGAACCCCAAGGGAAATCAACAGCATGTTAGATTATTTCGGCGTAATCAGTAGTAATTGCTTAACCCATTATTGAGCCATCCCCGGGGTACCGGCAGCAAGTGTCTTCAGAACTTTGTGGTTTTCTCAGAACTCTATGGTTTTCACTCCATTTGTTCAAGTGCAAAACTACTGTGGCACTAATTACTGTATGTACAGACGTCGGGTGCAGCTGGGGAACGCGTGGTTGCTATTGCCAGCTATAGGAACCTCAGTGGCCTTATTCGAGTTCACTCTTTCAGACAAAATCCTTCTTAGATGGACAAAGCCATGTGCACTGCAGGTGGGGCAGATGTAACTTGTGCAGATATAATTAGATTTGGGTGGGGTTTTACTTCAAAGTGAGATCTATATTGCAGTGTTAAAATACAGCAGCCAGTATTTACCCTGCAAAGAATCACCAAAAAATCACCAAATCTATTTCTATCTGCACATGTTACATCTGCCCCCCTGCAGTGCACATGGTTTTGTCCATCTAAGAAGGATTTTGTCTAAAAGAGTGAACTAGAATAAGGCCACTGGTCTGGTCATCGTTTGTATAGAGCCGGTGTCTCATCATATGTATGGGAACCGCACTCTGTAACATGCGTAATGCATGATTGGCCAATCAGGACGATGCATTTCTGCAAATCAAGTGTGTCAAGCAGCTGTCAATCACTGCAGCATTTTGGGGGAGGGGTGCTACCATGCTGGGACTTGTAGTTCTACAAAGAAAGACACACACAATGCTGATACACACTCCAAATTTAAGCTCTGCTATATTATACTGAGCAATAATCGAGGTTCTTGATATATTTATTGGCCAAGAAATACTAGCCCACCAACCAGCGACTAGAGGACCTTCAAAATACTAAGTTTGAATCTGGGGCACGGCACCCCTATAAGGTCATCGAAAGTCAGTCACCCCCAGAACACATAAAGGTGTTACATAATGAGAAAAATGCTAGAAAGTATAATATTAGTGGAAAATAAATAGTGCTAAATAATTATTTATAGTGTGCAACCCAGCCACACCTACCCAAGGGGAGGCGCACCCCAAATTCATCCTAAAACTAGCAATTTGTACACATCTGTAGGTGTCACCGTCATTGTGCCTTCAGTTACACTGTGCCATCTGTGGATCCCAGAGCCCAAACTGGGTGAACCAATCAGATCAGGTGGGCGGGGCTCTACTCCAAGGTGAAGGAGTCCCATCCTTCAGGTGTACTGAGTACACAATATGGAGTATATGGGAGGAGGGGGATGCAGTAAGCTCATACTGTGTCCATGTCGACATTTGGCACCAAAAAAGTTTTTAAAAACCATGTCGACCATCCCCATGTTGACCTAATGCTTGTATTGCCTTAATGACCCTGTTGACCTAGACCCATGTTGACATTTTGAGGGTGTCAACCTAAGGCCTGTTGACCTTCAGTGGTCAACGTAAATGAATGTACTGACTACTGACAGGCTGTGATAATGCCTCTAGGACCTCAGGGGGGCGATTCAGGCAGGTTTGCTGTGGTCCAAATTTGACCCTGCCAATGTTGGTTCGCTCGCTGCCTTAGTTACAGACAGGGGGATGTTCCGACAGGCCCACCTTCCTCTCTCATTATGAGCAGAGACGGGTGGTGATCTTCCACTGTGGTGCTCTAACCATAGTCTCAAGGTGGCTCCTGCACATGCTCAGTAAAGATATCAGCGGCCATCTTGGGGTAGTGCATGCAGCCTCCCTGGAACTCTGGAATCTACACTCCTATGTTAAATATGTGACGTGCAGGATGTTATGTTTTTGAATTTTTGGGCGACCTCCTGCTGAACCCGATTGGTGTTCTATTCATTTGGATTAACTCTCTCCGCTCAGTCCCCATCATCTCCTGCACTCCGCAGAGCATTTATATCTCTCTGCTGGAAACTCTGACCTTGCTGCACTGCCTACATCAATATGCCGCCATACCATCAGCACAAAACCAGATTTAAGGAGGAGAATCTAATTAGCGGCAGAGACGATGCATTAACTAGCCAGAGACATGTCACACAGGGGCAGGATCAGCTGCTGTGTGCATACTCCCTTCTATGCAATAGCATTTTAATTGGAAATGTTATTTTTATTTCTGACATTTGACCATTGACAAATTCCAGTAGTGAGTCTGCCCTGCACTGTGACAACCCTGAGGTTACTGTACAGCACCGCGACCCAGCCGAGGTGTTACATACTGTAGCATAGTGGTGGGGGAGATTGTGTCGAAAGTTTCCTGTAATATAAACATGTGCGATACCCACAGGGTCAATAGCCTCACCGAGCAAGGAATTAATAAAGGAATGTTCCAGAAACTATTGCGAATACCCAGCGGCAGATTTAGGAGTCAGGCAGGGGATGCGGTCATTTGGTCTACAGCATGATGGTAGACAGTCATTAGGTTGACATGGGAAAAGGTTGACATGGTTTTAGGTCGACAGGTCGTTATTTCGACAGGTCATTCGTTCGACAGTGTCTAGGTCGACAGTCAAAAGGTCGACATGGGGTTTTTCACTGTTTTTTGAGCAGACATGTGCTGACAGACGGTATTTCATGCCCTACCAGAATAAAATAGTGTGCCCAATGCATCGCGAGCGCAGCGAGCGGTGCGAGGTGATGCAATGCACTTTAAACTGTGACCATGTCAACTGTGTTGACATTCAGGTAAAAAAAACAGTGAAAAGCCCCATGTCGACCTTTTCACTGTCGACCTAGACATTGTCGAACTAACGACCTGTCGAACTAATGACCTTTCGACCTAGAACCATGTCGACCTAGACCCATGTCGACCTAATGACTGTCGACCATCATGCTGTAGACCAAATGATCCCAAGAGACAGCATTATGTGCGCTTCTTTGGTTGGAGACGTGCTTATACCACTACAAGACCCTTTCAGGATTGTACAAGGCCTAGCATGACCACTTTAAGGGTCCGCAGACTCAGCAGTCATGCTTAGTATGTCCTTAAATGCCACCAGCCCTATGGTAGATGCTGAATCTCCATCTGAGTGTTATGCGACCCATGCACTTATGCGATTGAATCCGATGCGACATCGCTTCTGATCGCATCTTATGGTGCGGTGGAGTAGTGTAGAGCTATGATGGAACATCGGGTGCTGGAAGAGGGCAGGCAGAGGGCGGTGGAGTAGCGTAGTGCTATGATGGCGCATAGGGTGCTGGAAGAGGGTGGACAGAGGGCGGTGGAGTAGCGTATCACTATGATGGCACACCGGTGCTAGAAGAAATGGCACATCGGGTGCTGGAAGAGGGCGGACAGAGGGCGGTGGAGTAGCGTACACTATGTTGGCACATCGGGTGCTGGAAGAGGGCGGGCAGAGGATGGTGGAGTAGTGTAGTGACATTCCGTGTTTCGCATTGCATGGTCCCTAATATATGTATACATTAATTTGATTTATCAAACAGATGTGGTCGAAATCAAATGATTGCATGCAATATCTCACAAGTGCATGGACAGCATACGTTATGAAGGGCCTTATTCTAGTTCACTCTTACAGGCAAATTCCTTCTTAGCTGGACAAAACCATGTGAACTGCAGGTGGGGCAGATGTAACATGTGCAGAGAGAATTAGATTTGGATGGGGGTTTTCTTCAAAGTGAGATCTATATTGCAGTGTAAAAATAAAGCAGTCAGTATTTACCCTGCACAGAAACAAAATAACTCACCCAAAGCTAAATCTCTCTGCACATGTTTCATCTGCCCTCCTGCAGTGCACATGGTTTTGTCCAACTAAGAAGGAATTTAACTCAAAGCGTGAACTAGAATAAGGCCCTAAGTGTCTGTGTACAGAAGTAGATTCAGAGACACTCTCATAAGACACAACATGTCCCTGCGCCCGATTAGTCACCCCCATAACACCTCCCAGGAATGACCAATAGATTTCCGAGACAGTGCATCTAGAATCAGTACTGCGACTATAAAATAACGATCGGAAAGTGCCTGGTGTTTACAAACTGAATCATTCTGTGCAAACTATGTGTCGTAATTCGGACTTCTCCGGAGGGGGCAGCTAGTGTGGTTTAGCGGTGGAGGTGTTGCAGGAAAGTGGAGAGGATGACATGATTGTGACACTGTGGCTTTCTACCCGTATTAAACAATGGGTACACAAGGGCATGATTCTTCGCATTGTAAAGCAAATCACTGCATTGTCCACCCAGGTCACCCAGTTGAGCTATGTAAGTGGTTGGATGTTGGCATGTTGTCCAGCTCCAGGAGATGTGCCCAAACTTCCCGATACCCAGGAGTGAAGCCCAGTGTACAGGAGCTCTCTGGCCATTCTGGGAAAGTAGGCACGTATGTAGTAATAAAGTTTATTAATAGTCACCATGCCTTGTGCATCCACAATCTCGCTAGTTCCTGAGCGGTTAAAATTTGATTATTGTTGAATGTGGTAACCCTAATTCTCCTCTCCTGCAGTGTAACCCTAACCCCAGCCCCTGTGCAGCCTAACCCTCCACACCTGCAGTGTAACCGCTCCACCCTGCACAGCATAACCTTAACACTGCCTCCCTGCAGCCTAACCCTCCTCTCCCGCAGCCTAACCCTCCTCACCTGCAGTGTAACCCCTCCCGTGTACAGCATAAGCCTAACCCTCCCTCCCTGCAGCCTAACCCCCTCACCTGCCGTGTAACCCCTCCCGTGCGCAGCATAACCCTAACCCACCCTGCAGCCTAACCCTCCTCTCCCGCAGCTTAAACCTCCTCACCTGCAGTGTAACCCCTACGCACAGCTAAACCCCACTCACCTGCGGTGTAACCCCCTCCACCCCACCCGCACAGCATAACCCTAACACTGCCTCCCTGCAGCCTAACCCTCCTCATCCGCAGCCTAACCCTCCTCACCTGCAATGTAACCCCTCCGCACAGCTAAACCCTCCTCACCTGCAGAGTATCCCCTCCACCCCGCACAGCATAACCCTAACCCCAGCCCCTGTGCAGCCTAACCCTCCTCACCTGCAGTGTAACACCTCACACAGCAGAACCCTAACACTGCCTCCCTGCAGCCTAGCCCTCCTCACCCGCAGCCTAACCCTCCTCACCTGCAGTGTAACCCCTCCACCCCGCACAGCATAACCCTAACACTGCCTCCCTGCAGCCTAGCCCTCCTCACCTGCAGTATAACTCCTCCCCCCTGTGCAGCATAACCCTAACTCTCCCTCCCTGCAGCCTAACCCTCCTCACCCACAGTCTAACCCTCCTCACCTGCAGTGTAATCCCTCCATCCCACACAGCATAACCCTAACACTGCCTCCCTGCAGCCTAACCCTTCTCACCCGCAGCCTGGCCCTCCTCACCTGCAGTGTAACCCCTCCATGCAGCGAAACCCTAATCCTCCCAGCCTGCAGCCTAACCCTAACACTCCCTCCTTGCAGCCTAACCCTCCTCTCCCACAGCCTAGCCCTCCTCATATGCAGTGCAACCCCTCCTCCCCACGCAGCATAACCCTAACCCTCCCTCCCTGCAGCCTTACCCTCCTCACCCGAAGCCTAACCCTCCTCTCTTGCAGTGTAACCTTGACGACCCCGCCCTTTCAGCCTAACCCTCCCTCCCTGCAGCCTAACCCTCCCTCCCTGCAGCCTAACCCTCCTCACCTGCAGTGTAACCCCTCCCCCAAGCAGCGTAACCCTAACCCTCCCTCCCTGATGCCTAACCTTCTACTCCCGCAGCCTAACACTCCTCACCTGCAGTGAAACCCCTCCCCCGTGCAGCATAACCTTCCTCTCCCGCAGCCTAACCCTCCTCACCTGCAGTTTAACCCTTTCCTCCCATGCAGCATAACCCTAACAATCCCTCCCTGCAGCCTAACCTTCTAGTCCCGCAGTATAACCCTCCTCATCTGCAGTGTAACCCCTCCCCCTGTGCAGCATAACCATCCCTCCCTGCAGCCTAACCCTCCTCACCCGCAGCCTAACCCACCTCTCCTGCAGTGTAACTCTGCCCCCCCCTTGCAGCCTAACCCTCCCTCCCTGCAGCCTAACCCACCTCTCCTGCAGTGTAACTCTGCCCCCCCCTTGCAGCCTAACCCTTCCTTCCTGCAGCCTTACCCTCCTCCCTGCAGTGTAACCCCTCCCCAAAGCAGCATATCCCTAACCCTCCCTCCCTAATGCCTGACCTTCTACTCCCGCAGCCTAACCCTCCTCACCTGCAGTGAAACCCCTCCCCTGTGCAGCATAACCTTCCTCTCCCTCAGTCTAACCCTCCTCACCTGCAGTTTAACCCCTTCCCCCATGCAGCATAACCCTAATCCTCCCTCGCTGCAGCCTAACCTTCTACTCCCGCAGCCTAACCCTCCTCACCTGCAGTGTAACCCTCCCCCCGTGCAGCCTAACCTTCCTCACCTGCAGTGTAACCCCTCCCCCCATGCAGCCTAACCCTTTTCTTCTGCAGCCTAACCCTCCTCATCTGCAGTGTAACCCCTCCCCCCGTTCAGCATAACCCTAAATCTCCCTCCTTGCAGCCTAACCCTCCTTTCCCGCAGCCTAACCCTCCTCACCTGCAGTGTAACCCCTCCCCCCGTGCAGCCTAACCCTCTTCTCCCGCAGACTAACCCTCCTCATCCGCAGTGTAAGCCCTCCGCCCGTTCAGCATAACCCTAAATCTCCTTCGTTGCAGCCTAACCCTCCTTTCCTGCAGCCTTACCCTCCTCACCTGCAGTGTAACCCCTCCCCCCGTGCAGCCTAACCCTCCTCTCCTCCAGCCTAACCCTCCTCATCCGCAGTGTAACCACTCCCCCCATGCAGCATAACCCTAAATCTCCCTCCCTGCACCCCAACCCTCATTTTCTGCAGCCTAACCCTCCTCACCTGCAGTGTAACCCCTCCCCCCGTGCAGCCTAACCCTCTTCTCCCGCAGACTAACCCTCCTCATCCGCAGTGTAAGCCCTCCGCCCGTTCAGCATAACCCTAAATCTCCTTCGTTGCAGCCTAACCCTCCTTTCCTGCAGCCTTACCCTCCTCACCTGCAGTGTAACCCCTCCCCCCGTGCAGCCTAACCCTCCTCTCCTCCAGCCTAACCCTCCTCATCCGCAGTGTAACCACTCCCCCCATGCAGCATAACCCTAAATCTCCCTCCCTGCACCCCAACCCTCATTTTCTGCAGCCTAACCCTCCTCACCTGCAGTGTAACCCCTCCCCCCGTGCAGCCTAACCCTCTTCTCCCGCAGACTAACCCTCCTCATCCGCAGTGTAAGCCCTCCGCCCGTTCAGCATAACCCTAAATCTCCTTCGTTGCAGCCTAACCCTCCTTTCCTGCAGCCTTACCCTCCTCACCTGCAGTGTAACCCCTCCCCCCGTGCAGCCTAACCCTCCTCTCCTCCAGCCTAACCCTCCTCATCCGCAGTGTAACCACTCCCCCCATGCAGCATAACCCTAAATCTCCCTCCCTGCACCCCAACCCTCATTTTCTGCAGCCTAACCCTCCTCACCTGCAGTGTAACCCCTCCCCTGCGCAGCATAACCCTAACCCTCCCTCCCTGCAGCCTAACCCTCCTCACCTGCGGAACAAGACATTTCATTCAAATCACATTCAGTGGAATATTCTTTGCTTAAAATATGTCATTATTTGTACAGTTGTAATTGGCATAATGACACGCAGACATTGTAGCACTCGCCAATCAGGAACAGAAAAGATCAGATTTCTGGGCGAAGGGCTATTGGCGGCAGGTATAACAGACACCGCTAGCAGCCCTGATGAACATAGAAGAACAGGACACTTTAGGCAGACAGGCCACGATGTGACCTCTGCTTATACTCCTGACATGACCCACCCTGTGTCTCATAGAGCCGCTTACTGTATCTACAATCAGGAACATCCTTGAACATTGCTGGAAGGCTGTAAAATATTCAGAAGCTAAAACTGGTATGTCTTCCTGCTTAATAATACATGTGGCATACAGGCCCAACATAGCGTTTCGAGTGTCCATCAAATTGTGCCTTTTGCTGCGACTCCACCGGTAAAAATGGTTTTAATGGCTAACCTGAGTGTCAGCCTGGCTCTAACCAGCACTCAATGAAGAAGAATAGTTACACGTGTAGCTCTCAACAAGATTTCCTTAATACGTTAATTATTAGAGCACTTATATAATAAGCATTAACAATTGGTAATATCCAGCGATGGCAGCATAATATCTAATGGTTAACCACCTACTTTCTTGGATTAACTGGCCCATGAGCCAATCAGAACCTGGGGGCTTTACTGTGTCGGGGACAGAATTGTGGTCAGTGTCCCTGCACTTTCGGAAGACATGATATGCTAGTATAAATGAGTGATGCAAATTGGGGCCTCACACATGGGGGGTACTGTAGCTGTCCATTCCTAGAATGCCTCAGGGGACCAAAACACAATAATTTGTAGAAGGGTTTGTATTACCATGTTGAAGACCATGGTGTCCTTTTATCTCCCGAAACCTCGAATCCTGGACTTGTAAAACTGTATTGTTGTCCAAAGTAAGGGAGTGGTGCACCGCAACTGTGGTCAATCTGGGTGGCGGAAAAGAGTCCTATGCCAAGTGCAGTGTGGGTACAATGGAGGTTGGTATCACCTGAGGCTGGCCTGGATCAGTCTAAATAAGCAAATGTGGGCAAGGTCATTGACGCATTTCACCGTCTCAGCGGCTTTTGAAAACAAAAAGTTGGAATAGGACTCTTTTCCGCCACCGATTGACCACAGTTGCGGTGCACCACTCCCTTACTTTGGACAACAATTCAGCTGTACAAGTCCAGGATTCGAGCTTTCAGGAGATAAAAGGAAACCATGGTCTTCAACATAGGTGGACGGTAATACAAAACCTTCTACAAATTATTGTGTTTTGGTCCCCTGTGGCATTCTAGGAACGGACAACTACAGTACCCCCCATGTGTGAGGCCCCAATCTGCATCACTCATATTGTACTATTATATTAAATTTCCCTCCAACAAGGGAATATTTTATTACCTTCGGTAGACAAAGAAACTATTTGGATATGCTGTGGCATCGATGGAGGAGAACCATCTTCTCTCCTCCATCGATGGCACAACTATTCTACATCAGTCTTAAACCATCGATGATTTTGAATCACCGTCCCTAGTATTATTAACAAACAACTTATACAGGGAAGAACTTGGAGAGTCCATGACAGAGCCACTGTTACGATTATTGTATTGCAAGTAATACTACAGTTATCATATCTGTATAGGTTACATGCACTAGGGGTCTGATTAAGCTGGACCTGATGTTCGGCAAGTGACAGACTCACAGGGGTAAATATACTAAGATGGGAGTTCTATTGACGATAGGATGTTGCTATGGGCAACCAGACAGATTCTATCTATTATCTTCCAGAAGGTGCTAAATAAATAAGTAGAATCAGAACTCCCATCTTAGTATTTTAACCCCAAGCTGCACATGTGACTTAAGGGCGTAGATCGGCAGAAGATTGTCAATGATTGCCAGTCTTCCGCTGTTGGGGGGAAGGGAGAGAGCGGCGATGGACTTTGTTTGACAAAACAGAGTTTTGGGCAACAGCAGTTCATAGGTCGGGCTTGGGTAACACTGGTCATGCTCTACTGATCCCACCTCCTGATTTGCTACAGCCGGGTACGGGGGATGCGGTCATTTGGTCGAATGCATTATGGTCGAATGTCATTACATCGAATCCATTAGGTCGAATTGCTAAAAGGTCGACATGATTCTAGGTCGACATGGGAAAAGGTCGAAATGATTCTAGGTCGAAAGGTCATTAGTTCGACAGGTCATTAGGTCGACAAGGTCATTAGTTCGACATTGTCTAGGTCGACATTCACAAAGTCAACATGGGGTTTTTCACTGTTTTTTGAGCCGACATGTGCTGACAGGCGGTATTTCATGCCCTACCATCCACTAGGGCGTGGTGGGAGAATAAAATAGTGTGCCGAGCGTAGCGAGGCACCGTGCCCGACGCATAGCGAGCGCAGCGAGCGATGCGAGGGGATGCAGTGCACTTTAAACTGTGTCCATGTCGACTGTGTTGACATTCAGGTAAAAAAAACAGTGAAAAACCCCATGTCGACTTTGTGAATGTCGACCTAGACAATGTCGAACTAATGACCTTTTCGACCTAATGACCTGTCGAACTAATGACCTTTCGACCTAGAATCATTTCGACCTTTTCCCATGTCGACCTAGAATCATGTCGACCTTTTAGCAATTCGACCTAATGGATTCGATGTAATGACATTCGACCATAATGCATTCGACCAAACGATCCCAACCCGGGTACGGATGTGGCTAGGAGACTTGCTATTTTCAGTGAGCAGTTGCCAGACCTAATACATACCTCCAACTTTGAAACAGACGGAGGAGGGACAGATGGATGCGCGCCTGAGGCGCGTTGAAAATTTTGGGGGTGTGACCTAACTAAAGGGGGAGTGGCCTATACTCCCACTCTCCCGCGAGGCCACACACCCATTTTGACGCTATGGGGGCATGACCCACAGGCTCTGTGAGCCTCTAGCCATGCCCCCAGCCCCCTGGCTGTGGGAATAGACGCTGTGTGCATGCGCACAGCATTTATTCCCCGCTGCTCAGCAGCCGACAGGGGGGACTCCCAACAGCCCCCCCTCGACACTGCCGGCCGCGGGAGGGATGCGAGAATGTCCCGGAAAACCGGGACATTCCCGCGGTAATCGGGACTGTTGGGAGGTATGCCTAATCGCTGGGCCGCTTCGAAACAGTCCCGCCCCATACAAACCTGCAAATTGCTTAGTAGGTTTGCGAAAATTGGCTTGATCAGCTATTAGCGGAAATCCATTTGCAAGCTGCTCACCATCGAATTAATTCCCACTGTGTGCAGTCTGTGCGTAGCCCAGGGCGTACTCAGCAGCTGTGATAGAAACAGGATGTTCGGGGCCGGAGCAGACGTCACATGACTTCCTCTCAAACTCCTGGACACTTCCAGAAAATGGAGACTCCGCCCACAAACGCCAGCTTCCTGTCAATCAACTTGCCAACGATCAAAAAAGTATCAGGATTTGGAGTACAGACTGCACTCATGCACAGTCTATTGATAATCGCCTGGCCTGGGAATTTGCAGTTGTGCGATCAGATCTGAATTAGGCCCCGTGTCCTTAAGACCTTCTGATAATATTGTTTTTGTAATTCCCATTTATATCTGGCTGCTGACTGGCGCTGCAGGGGTAAATCTAGCCTAAAACTCTCCTGGGAATTCCTAAGAATAAACTGTGGTTCGCAGCCCTTGGTAAAGCATCTATCAAGAACAAAAATCAATTTTTGTCTGCCACTAATTGATTAAACTTTGTTTGACAGATAATACGATGTTCTTGTCACTGCGGGAGTGGTATATTGTGTTGTAAAATTGCATTGAACTAGTGTTTAGAATGCCCTTCCCCGTACACAGCATAAGTACTACATTTCTCCCAGTGACCCCCTCTCCGAGCGCAGCTCTCCCCGCCGGGAACGATGCCACAGAAATACCGTACCCTTCAGGACAATGACCTTCTAATTGATCTGTCCTGTTTCAACTCACATTAAACAACTGTGGTGCCTGCAAACCCCAAATGAGAATTCGGCCATGTGCTGAAAACAGTAATTGGGACAGAAGACAGATCAAGGCCTCCTTGGAATCCAGAAGGAAAGACAAAGATTGTTTGTGAAGCGGGAATTGTCCCACAGTCCTACTCCACTGTTCCTGCACGGCCGGAGATCCAAAACCTTTATGTTGGTGGGACAAGATATCACTTAATTTTTGTCACCCCTAAATCTTTGAATGTCGCCCGCTGAATGGTAGATGGTCTTACCCATGAAACCACATACAGATGTGTCCTTTTGCATCTGGCAGCATGATGGATGTGTCCACATGACGTGGCAGGAAAATTGCGGTGTACATGGCCAACTGAGTATGCCAGGCTGTGGCATTGTTCACCGTCGAAGGAAGGGGGTGGCCGGAAAAGGGGGAGATGAGGGGGAAGAGGAGAGGAACTTATTTTTTTTTTTTTATTATTATTCTTTATTAAAGATTTATAAATTTCATAACAATACTTAGACGTGATATAAGGAAAGAAAGCAAAAACATCGGACATATTGTCATTACCAGGTCTAGATAATCCCTCAATCCCATATACAAATTTGTAACTACCTTTGCTATGCATCGTAAACAGATTAATGTAAATAATTTATATTTTCGTACTATATAGTGTCATCACTCTGTGCTGCCCTTCACAGGGCTTTAATATTTACTATAGTGAGATCTAACGTCCAAAGTGACACTTATTAGGAGAAGGGTGCTTACTCAGATCATTACTATCAAATAAATGTGTATATAAGCATTCTACTAGTATGTGACTAAAAATTCAAGAAAAGAGAGGAAAAGGTCCCCCTTAACCCCCCACTGTGTTTCAAATTAATTAGTGAGTGCTATTAACTTTACTATACGGTGAAAAATACCACCTATCCCAAACATTGTTAAATTTTCCTATTGCCTTCCTGGAGAGATACAAGTATTGCTCATGGCTAACAGTGTTGTTAACCAATGCAGTCCACTCTCGAATTGATGGGCCCTTTTTCCCCATCCAACATCTCGCAATCGAAACCTTAGCGATCGCACATAAATTGATCAAAAGTTGGCCAACCTCCTTTGGTGTATCGCTAGGCCATACCCCTAATATTGCAGACAAAGGGGACACCTTATAATCACTCAGGCCAATATCTGAGAGTACTTCCTCTACCCCTTTCCAAAATTTCTGAAGGTGGGGGCACGCCCAGATCAGGTGCCAAAAATCGCACTTTGGTAAACGACATTTGGGGCAGTTATCCCCACCCGCCTGTGAATATCTATTTATCCTATCCGGGGTTAAATACGTATAGTATACAATATTCAGTTGAACCTGATGAATTCTGGGCGAGTTTGTCGCTTTACACATAGTTTTAAGGGCTTTGCTCCATGTTTCCTCATTTAACTCTGGGATATTCACTAGCCACTTCTGCATGCGCGCCCTATCGTCTTCATTCTGGGTGTTGATCATGAGAAATCTATAGCACTTTGATAAGAGCTTATTATTCCCCATTGTTTTAATGGCACACTTTAGTGGAGCTTCAGCGACTGAAATGAGGGTGTGGCGATTGTATTGTAGTGTGGCATTTCTCATTTGGAGGTACCTATAAAACATACCCTTAGAAAGATCATACTCAGACTGCAGCTGTGAGTATTGCTTGAGTTCTTGGCCATCAAATACTTGCCCAATGGAGTGTATACCGTATTGTCCCCAGGCTCTGCTACCCTGACTACCGTTCAGCTTACTGTAAGACGGAATTGAAAATATATTTGTATCTGGATCTAACCCTTCATACTCCATTTTTCTATGTACCCACTTCCATATGTACCGCGCTTGAGGAGAGGAACTTATGAAGTGGGAGGTGAGAAGTAGGGATGGCCATCGACCATCGATGATTTGAAATTATCAATGGTTTATGGCCAATGTTGAATACTTTTGCTATCGATGGGGGAGAAACAGATGGTTTCCCTCCATTGATGGCAAAGCAAAACCAATGTTTTGCTTTTGGTTTTTCAAAGTGCTGGGACATGGAGCATAGCTCCACCCCTGACACCCCTAAAGCCCCACCCCCATGCTTTGATTTGCCCACAGGCCAATCAGTCAAACAAAATGGATGACCTTTGATAGGTAAAAATATTGATGGCCATCCATTGTATAGTTTTACACTATGAATGGCCAGTTGCACTATTGCCGTCAACCATCATTGGCAATGGCAATGGTGGCCATCCATAAGTGAGAAGGGCACAGGGATGGTCCCAGATGAGATATGAAGTGGGAGGTGAAAAGGGCACAGGGATGGTCCCAGAGGAGATATGAAGTGGGAGGGGAGAAGGGCACAGGGATGGTCCCAGAGGAGATATGAAGTGGGAGGTGAGAAGGGCACAGGGATGGTCCCAGATGAGATATGAAGTGGGAGGTGAAAAGGGCACAGGGATGGTCCCAGAGGAGATATGAAGTGGGAGGTGAGAAGGGCACAGGGATGGTCCCAGAGGAGATATGAAGTGGGAGGTGAGAAGGGCACAGGGATGGTCCCAGAGGAGATAGGAATTGGGAGGTGAGAAGGGCACAGGGATGGTCCCAGAGGAGATATGAAGTGGGAGGTGAGAAGGGCACAGGGATGGTCCCAGAGGAGATAGGAATTGGGAGGTGAGAAGGGCACAGGGATGGTCCCAGAGGAGATAGGAAGTGGGAGGGGAAAAGGGCACAGTTATGGTACCAGAGGTGATATGAAGTGGGAGGTTCGAAGGGCACAGGGATGGTTCCAGAGGAGATATAAAGTGGGAGGTTAGAAGGGCACAGGATGGTCCCAGAGGAGATATGAAGTGGGAGGTGAGAAGGGCACAGGGGTGGTCCCAGAGGAGATATGAAGTGGGAGAGGAGAAGGGCACAAGACGGTCCCAGAGGAGATATAAAGTGGGAGGTGATAAAGGCACAAGGATGGTCCCAGAGGAGATATAAAGTGGGAGGTGATAAAGGCACAAACATTGTCCCAGAGGAGATATGAAGTGGGAGGTTAGAAGGGCACAGGGGTGGTCCCAGAGGAGATATGAAGTGGGAGGGGAGAAGGGCACAGGGTGGTCCCTGAGGAGATATGACGTGGGAGGTGAGAAGGGCACAGGATGTACCAGAGGAGATATGAAGTGGGAGGTGAGATGGGCACAGGATGGTCCCAGAGGAGATATGAAGTGGGAGGGGAGAAGGGCACAGGGTGGTCCCTGAGGAGATATGAAGTGGGAGGGGAGAAGGGCACAGTGTGGTCCCATAGGAGATATGAAGTGGGAGGGGAGAAGGGCACAGGATGGTCCCAGAGGAGATATGAAGTGGGAGGTTAGAAGGGCACAGGGGTGGTCCCAGAGGAGATATGAAGTGGGAGGGGAGAAGGGCACAGGGTGGTCCCTGAGGAGATATGACGTGGGAGGTGAGAAGGGCACAGGATGTACCAGAGAAGATATGAAGTGGGAGGTGAGAAGGGCACAGGATGTACCAGAGAAGATATGAAGTGGGAGGTGAGAAGGGCACAGGGTGGTCCCATAGAAGAAATTAAGTGGGAGGGGAGAAGGGCACAGGATGGTCCCAGAGGAGATATGAAGTGGGAGGTGAGAAGGGCACAGGGCATACTTGGCTACTTTTGAAAATTAGTTTCAGGGAGATTATAGTTGGTAGTAGAATTTTGCACAGCGCCCTAATGAGGTCTAGGTGAAATGAGGGAGATTGCTAGACTTATGAGGGAGAGAGGGAGATTGCTGTTTTTTCAGGGAGTCTCCTGCAGAATGCAGGAGTGTAGGCAGCTATGGCACAGGGGTGGTCCCAGAGGAGATATGAAGTGGGAGGGGAGAAGGGCACATGGATAGTCCCAGAGGAGATTTGAAGTGGGAGGGGAGAAGGGCACATGGATAGTCCCAGAGGAGATTTGAAGTGGGAGGGGAGAAGAGCACAAGACGGTCCCAGAGGAGATATGAAGTGGGAGGGGAGAAGGGCACAGGGGTGGTACCAGAGGAGATATGAAGTGGGGGGGGGGGAGAAGGGTACAGGGTGGTCCCTGAGGAGATATGAAGTGGGAGGGGAGAAGGAAATAGGATGGTCCCAGAAGATATATAAAGTGGGAGGTAAGAAGGGCAGATGGATGGTCCCAGAGGAGATATGAAGTGGGAGGGGAGAAGGGCACATGGATGTACCAGAGGAGATACTGTGAGAAGTGAGAAGGGCACAAGGGTGGTACCAGAGGAGATATGAAGTGGGAGATGATAAAGGCACAGGATGGTCCCAAAGTAGATATGAAGTGGGAGGGGAGAAGGGCACATGGCTTTTCCCAGTAATTTGCAACACACAAGAGCTGGGAGCAGGGGTGGGGGGGGGGGGGGGGGTGGAGGCAGGGGGAGCTGAAGGAAAGGGGATTTTATCAAACCTAATATTGCCAGTATTAACTGTAGATGGCGGTAGTTACATTTTTTTTTAAATGATGTTGTGATTTCTTGGTGTAAAGCAGCCGGTTTACTAATTGATCATGGTGGATGTCTGTAGACCTCAGTGCAGATGACCCATTGACCATGTAAGAGACCTTTCATGAAGCTAATGAGGAATGTTCACTGATCAGTAATAAAAATTCTGGTTGCTAAAATAGCCAAGCAAAGGAAAGTGTCAAGAAATTGCAGCGATAACGCGGGAAATGACCCCACGGGTGATGCAGGACTTCAGAAGATGTCTAAAAATGTGTATCACAAATGAAAGCCATCATCTGGAAGATATCAGTTCCATAAACTGTCCGTACACAGTTAGATGATGTACTACTATATATTGCATTTACCATGTCTTTTGTGCTAACTTTTACATTCTGGAAAGCTTATTAGCCTCCCCCTGTACTTCTGATGGGACCAATGTCGTG
Organism: Crinia signifera; assembly: GCF_055691185.1. Lineage (NCBI taxonomy): Eukaryota > Metazoa > Chordata > Amphibia > Anura > Myobatrachidae > Crinia > Crinia signifera. The sequence goes on from NC_139228.1 coordinate 71,717,937, forward strand.
ACCTCATAGTACACTTCGTGTTTGTGGACAACATGGTTCACACTGCAAAGTAGAGTTTACAGGGCTGTTTGCTTCACTGAGCAATGTGTGTTTGGAGAGGGTATTAAATGAATGAAAGATGAATGATCAGCAGATATTGGAAGGTGGGGAGTTGGATGGTAGACAGGCCAAGGTTTGCGCAGAGGCCAGAGGTTCAGGTCAAGGGCAGAAGTAATGTAGAGGCGATGGGCAAGTTTAATTGTAGGCCATTCCTTCTTCAAAACTCCCTATTATTATACTTGGATTTCATTTATGCAATTTGTCCATAATAATCCTGAGATCTGCTGCAATTGGACCAATATTGCTATATATCGAGGATATCAGGTGCAAGCATCTGCCAAACTTTCAACTTACAATCAAGCGTCAACTTACAACTTACAATCAAGCGTCAAGAGGCTACTGCCATCATCCTGCTCTTGACCTTGGTTTCTGGCCCTCCCATGTATCTTGGCCTGCTTGTCTTTCAACTCATTACATTCAAATATGATGATCATATATTTGTGTCATGTCTGTGAAATATACTTTAATTTGCTGAGTGGAAAAAAAAAACATATAGACCTATGATCTCTACTTTGACCTTTGACCCTTGAGGTCGAGGACAGCATATGCACTGAATATTCAAACTTTTTTTTAAAGCCCCCATCCCCTCCCACCCCCTCCTTCCCCATGAATCTACAGCAACTACACTGTACGCCCTTGAGGTAGTGACCTTCTATTTATGTGTTATCAAAGCTTGTCAATACTCTCTGATCTATGTCCCTGTGTTGTATATAAATTCCCATAGACAAGCCCGTAAAGAAGGAGATAGATGGTTCTGAGTTTACGAAAACTATGTACAAGTACTCTTCTCAAGTTGGTATTTCTTTAGCTGCACAGAAATCTACCAAGGTAGATACAAATATTATGCTCAATGTATGGGCGGGATGTAATAACAGGTGATTTTAGCGGCCAGGAAAATGTTGTGCAACGTTGGATGTTAGAATGTTCGACTCTTTTGGCCAATGTAATACCGCGCATCTTTGGCAATGCAAAATGCAAATCGTCTCTGACTTCGAGGTATTTTTAGAACAGGATGCGTTCGACTTTATCTGACCAATCGGAATGCATTGTATAGTGTGTAAAGGCCCCCATACACTATACGATTTTTGGCCGATTCCACATGATTTCGGCACTTGGGCCGATAAATCACGTGAAATCGTCCCAAAATTGCATGCGTGTGACATTTGATCCGATCCGATGTGCGGTCCCGTGCGCATCGGACTGGATCAGGAGGTCGGACATTCAACATGTACAATGACGTCCGACCCCCTGCAGCGGGCGGGCGGGCAGCAGCGGCTCTGATATGAGTGCCCAGCGGGTGGTGCCGGTGACAGTGGGGCGGGCGGCGGTGATAATCAGCATGCTGTCTCTGTGTAGCGGGTGGGCAGCGGCGGCAATTACATCTTTAAAAATAACATGTTCAATGACTGTCTGGCTTCTGATTGGCTGAGATAGCGCACTCTCAGCTAATCAGCGGCTGCTGGGAAGGAGCCGCTGATTGGCTGAGAGTGCTCTATATCAGCCAATCAAAAGCTGGACAGTCATTTCACATGTTAGTTCAAAGTTGTAATAGCCGCCGCTGCCCGCCCGCTGCAGAGTGACAGCATGCTGATTATCACCACCGCCCACCCCACTGTCACCGGCATCCCCGCTGCACCCAAAGATGCTGCTGTCAGCCCCCACTACTCACCGCCGCTGACTGCCGCCCCCCCCCCCCCCCACTGCTCCTCACCGCCCTGCAGCTCCCCAGGTTTTTTTTACATGTGATAAATCGCATGCAATTTATCACATGTAAAAAATGGCACATCAAGTGCCAAATTGTATGTGAGCCTCCCGGGGATCTAACAGTTGCAGGCTGGTTGTAAATCCATAACTTGTACACTTTTACAGCTCATTTGCAACAATTAATAATTTTTTTTTAAATTAATAATTTTTTTACTATTTCTAACCTTAAAATTACAATGTATACTTTGATCTGTCAAAATAGGTCATATACTGTACTGTTTTTGTAATTTTTGCACCTTTTCCCAGCCACAAGCAGCTTCTGTGGATTTAAATGACATGCAGCATGCCTATATTCTGTATGTAATTGTGGCTGTATCTGCTTTTGGGCAAACACTGCAACATAATTTGCTATGCATAAACAGTTGCAATTACACTGAATAATGGTATGCTGCATATCATTATATGCAAATGTTTCTGCATACCAAATTATATTACAGTGTTTGGCTGGAAAACACTATAGCATAACATTTCCTATGCAGATACAGTTACAAATTCATACAGAATATTGGTATGCTGTATACCATTTTATTCAGCAGAAGCTGTGTATGTGTCTGATTTGCATCCTGTTGTAAAAAAAATGCAATTATGACATGTACAGTACATGAGCTATTTTGGATACAGCTATAATTATGACTTAACAGAGCTGTTTTGTATCCGGATATCTAACTCGGATCACGTTACATCAGATGAGTTACCACAACCCTCCCCTCCGCAGCCTAACCCTTACCCTCCCCGCTAATGCCTAAACCTAACTCCAGCCACGCAGCACTAACACCTAACACCCCCTTGTAAGTGTCTAAACCTAACCATCACACCCCACAGCCTAACCTTCCCCGCTAGTGCCTAACCCCTGTACCCCACCACCTAAACCTTCCCCCGCTCCACAGCCTAACTGTCCCTGCTAGTGCCTAACCCCTGTACCCCATCACCTAAACCTACCCGCACCCCACAGCCTAACCCTCCCCACTAGTGCCTAACCACTGTACCCCACCACCTAAACCTTCCCCCGCTCAACAGCCTAACCCTCCCCACTAGTGCATAACCCCTGTACCCCACCACCTAAACCTACCTGCACCCCACAGCCTAACCCCTGTACTCCACCACCTAAACCTACCCGAACCCCACAGCCTAACCCTCCCCGCTAGTGCCTAACCCCTGTATCCCACCACCTAAAGCTACCCGAACCCCACAGCCTAACCCTCCCCGCTAGTGCCTAACCCCTGTACCCCACCACCTAAACCTACCCGCACCCCACAGCCTAAACCTCCCCACTAGTGCATAACCCCTGTACCCCACTACCTAAACCTACCCGCACCCCACAGCCTAACCCTGGCCGCTAGTGCCTAACCCCTGTACCTCACCACCTAAACCTACCCGAACCCCACAGCCTAACCCTACCCGCTAGTGCCTAACCCCTGTATCCCACCACCTAAACCTACCCGCACCCCACAGCCTAACCCCTTTATCCTACCACCTAAACCTACCCGCACCCCACAGCCTAAACCTCCCCACTAGTGCATAACCCCTGTACCCCACCACCTAAACCTACCCGCACCTCACAGCCTAACCCTGGCCGCTAGTGCCTAACCCCTGTTCCTCACCACCTAAATCTACCTGCACCCCACAGCCTAACCCTCCCCGCTAGTGCCTAACCCCTGTACCCCACCACCTAAACCTTCCCCCGCTCCACAGCCTAACTGTCCCTGCTAGTGCCTAACCCCTGTACCCCATCACCTAAACCTACCCGCACCCCACAGCCTAACCCTCCCCACTAGTGCCTAACCACTGTACCCCACCACCTAAACCTTCCCCCGCTCAACAGCCTAACCCTCCCCACTAGTGCATAACCCCTGTACCCCACCACCTAAACCTACCTGCACCCCACAGCCTAACCCCTGTACTCCACCACCTAAACCTACCCGAACCCCACAGCCTAACCCTCCCCGCTAGTGCCTAACCCCTGTATCCCACCACCTAAAGCTACCCGAACCCCACAGCCTAACCCTCCCCGCTAGTGCCTAACCCCTGTACCCCACCACCTAAACCTACCCGCACCCCACAGCCTAAACCTCCCCACTAGTGCATAACCCCTGTACCCCACTACCTAAACCTACCCGCACCCCACAGCCTAACCCTGGCCGCTAGTGCCTAACCCCTGTACCTCACCACCTAAACCTACCCGAACCCCACAGCCTAACCCTACCCGCTAGTGCCTAACCCCTGTATCCCACCACCTAAACCTACCCGCACCCCACAGCCTAACCCCTTTATCCTACCACCTAAACCTACCCGCACCCCACAGCCTAAACCTCCCCACTAGTGCATAACCCCTGTACCCCACCACCTAAACCTACCCGCACCTCACAGCCTAACCCTGGCCGCTAGTGCCTAACCCCTGTTCCTCACCACCTAAATCTACCTGCACCCCACAGCCTAACCCTCCCCGCTAGTGCCTAACCCCTGTATCCCACCACCTAAACCTACCCCCGCTCCACAGCCTAACCGTCCCCGCTAGTGAATAACCCCTGTATCCCACCACCTAAACCTTCCGCACCCCACAGCCTAACCCTCCCCGCTAGTGCCTAACACCTGTACCCCACCACCTAAACCTACCCCCGCTCCACAGCCTAACCCTCCCCGCTAGTGCCTAAGCCTGTACCCCACCACCTAAACCTACCTGCACCCCACAGCCTAACCTTCCCCGCTAGTACCTAACCCCTGTACCTCATCACCTAAACCTACCCGCACCCCACAGCCTAACCCTCCCCACTAGTGCCTAACCACTGTACCCCACCACCTAAACCTTCCCCCGCTCAACAGCCTAACCCTCCCCACTAGTGCATAACCCCTGTACCCCACCACCTAAACCTACCTGCACCCCACAGCCTAACCCCTGTACTCCACCACCTAAACCTACCCGAACCCCACAGCCTAACCCTCCCCGCTAGTGCCTAACCCCTGTATCCCACCACCTAAAGCTACCCAAACCCCACAGCCTAACCCACCCCGCTAGTGCCTAACCCCTGTACCCCACCACCTAAACCTACCCGCACCCCACAGCCTAAACCTCCCCACTAGTGCCTAACCCCTGTACCTCACCACCTAAACCTACCCGAACCCCACAGCCTAACCCTACCCGCTAGTGCCTAACCCCTGTATCCCACCACCTAAACCTACCCGCACCCCACAGCCTAACCCTCCCCGCTAGTGCCTAACCCCTTTATCCTACCACCTAAACCTACCCGCACCCCACAGCCTAAACCTCCCCACTAGTGCATAACCCCTGTACCCCACCACCTAAACCTACCCGCACCTCACAGCCTAACCCTGGCCGCTAGTGCCTAACCCCTGTTCCTCACCACCTAAATCTACCTGCACCCCACAGCCTAACCCTCCCCGCTAGTGCCTAACCCCTGTATCCCACCACCTAAACCTACCCCCGCTCCACAGCCTAACCGTCCCCGCTAGTGACTAACCCCTGTATCCCACCACCTAAACCTTCCGCACCCCACAGCCTAACCCTCCCCGCTAGTGCCTAACACCTGTACCCCACCACCTAAACCTACCCCCGCTCCACAGCCTAACCCTCCCCGCTAGTGCCTAACCCTGTACCCCACCACCTAAACCTACCTGCACCCCACAGCCTAACCTTCCCCGCTAGTGCCTAAACCCTGTATCCCACCCCCGAAACCTACCCTCACCCCACAGCCTAACCCTCCCCACTATTGCCTAACCCCTGTACCCCACCACTTAAACCTACCCCCCGCTCCACAGCCTAACCCTCCCCGCTAGTGCCTAACCCCTGTACCCCACCACCTAAACCTACCCGCACCCCACAGCCTAAATCTCCCCGCTAGTGCCTAGCCCCTGTATCCCACCACCTAAACCTAGCCGCACCCCACAGCCTAACCCCTGTACCCCACCACCTAAACCTACCCGCACCCCACAGCCTAAACATACCCGCTAGTGCCTAGCCCCTGTATCCCACCACCTAAACCTACCCGCACCCCACAGTCTAACCCTCCCCGCTAGTGCCTAGCCCCTGTATCCCACCACCTAAACCTACCCCCGCTCCACAGCCTAACCCTCCCCGCTAGTGCCTAGCCCCTGTATCCCACCACCTAAACCTACCCGCACCCCACAGCCTAACCTTCCCCGCTAGTACCTAACCCCTGTATCCCACCACCTAAACCTACCCGCACCCCACAGCCTAACCTTCCCCTCTAGTGCCTAACCCCTGTACCCCACCACCTAAACCTACCTGCACCCCACAGCCTAACCCCTGTACCCCACCACCTAAACCTACCTGCACCCCACAGCCTAAATCTCCCCGCTAGTGCCTAGCCCCTGTATCCCACCACCTAAACCTAGCCGCACCCCACAGCCTAACCCCTGTACCCCACCACCTAAACCTACCCGCACCCCACAGCCTAACCCTCCTCGCTAGTGCCTAGCCCCTGTATCCCACCACCTAAACCTACCCGCACCCCACAGCCTAAATCTCCCCGCTAGTGCCTAGCCCCTGTATCCCACCACCTAAACCTACCTGCACCCCACAGCCTAACCCTCCCCGCTATTGCTTAACCCCTGTACCCCACCACCTAAACCTACCCGCGCTCCACAGCCTAACCCTCCCCGCTAGTGCCTAACCCCTGTACCCCAACACCTAAACCTACCCGCACCCCACAGCCTAAATCTCCCCGCTAGTGCCTAGCCCCTGTATCCCACCACCTAAACCTACCCGCACCCCACAGCCTAACCCTCCTCGCTAGTGCCTAACCCCTGTATCCCGCCACTAAAACCTACCCGCATCCCACAGCCTAAACCTCCCTGCTAGTGCCTAGCCCCTGTATCCCACCACCTAAACCTACCCGCACCCCACAGCCTAAACCTCCCCGCTAGTGCCTAACCCCTGTATCCCACCACCTAAACCTACCCGCACCCCACAGCCTAGCCTTCCCCGCTAGTGCCTAAATCTAACCGCAGCCTTACTCTAACAACCCCTTCTAAATGTCAAAACCTAACGCCTCCACCCTGCAGCCTAACCCTAACCTCCCCCCAACTATTGCCTCAACCTAACCACCCCCTTGCCCAGCCTGACCCTAACCCTGCATACTAAACTACGGGATATCAGCTGTCGGTATTGTGGCGTTGGCATCGTGATCTTTTAAAAACTTCCGCTGCTGGTGTATAGACGACCGGTATATTTAACGGCAGCATCCCGACTGCTGCATCCCCTAAGATTATTCCGTAGACTCCTCAATAAGACTTTGGTAATAGATAAAACCGCAATCCTGGACGAATCCCTGTGCCTGGTTTCTGTACATCTATGCGCAGAGCCCGTATAAATAAACCTGTATACACATCCACGATCTCTTACCATTTTATCACGGCAATGTGAGCGCTGATTCTATCCACCCATATCCAATATGCAATAAATATATTATTCGATCGTCTCTTTTACATGCTTACAGAACACATCTTGTTAGGTATAACTGGTATTTTGATGGGCTTGTTTATTGCTCCCATAAAATACATCCTTGCCCCATAAAATGTTCATTTAGCAGATTTACTATTGAATGGAATCACACATTCAGGCTATAAAACCCAGTGTACGTTTCTTAGCACTTTTTCCAGGACAATAAATTTTACGGTTCCTCTGTGCCGCATTCTATTATACAAGTGTGGTCAGCCGGATTCTCTGATAGCCTCGCGCTGTAAATAATGCCGCGCTGAGCAATTGGCTCTCATCGCGGGAAGGTGTTTCTGAAGGCTCCTGCTCATTTGATTGAACAAACAATATTTTCCCAATTACTTTGATAGATGTGCGTACGAGATTCTCTCGTGGATATTTTGCCTAGACAAGGACAGAAATTCTGTCGGCTGAGCTAATATTTATCTTATGAATTCACTTGGAAGAAGATGTATATTGTAGGTAACAGGCAGACAAGAATGGGTTCCTGACTGGTCGGGTACAGTGGATGCTCCGAATAATGGGTCTGATTCAGGCCTGTTTGAATAGGTTTACGCTGCCCGGCAGAGCGTCCGCCCACGCGAATCACCTTGCTATCATGCGAGGGGATGTTTACGCTAACACAACCCCTCACATGCAGTGACACGGCTGAAAAATCATTCGATGGTCACTCACCATCGAATGATTTTTCATGCGCTCGTAATGAAAGGTCAGCCTGGATTGACTTATTCATTTCCACGCTGTCCTCTGAATTCGGGGAGGGAGCTGAGGTCATGTGATGCCAGTGGGCCGCCCCAAGCAGGCATCCCCATGACTGCGATTGCAGTGGAACGCCCGGCATTTTATGAGGACCCCCATAAAAGGCTAGGCGTTCCCCTGCTACCGCCAGTGGTATAGCTAGGTGCCACGGTGCCCGGAGAAGGGGCATGTTTCGCCCCCCCCCCCCCCATCAATGATTACATTATTATATATGCATTATACAGTATGCACTGTTGCTTTCCCAGGCAGCAGTGCAGCACTAACGTGGCTCCTCTCCTCTCCTTGTACATACTCCTTCAAGCGCGTGACGCAATATGTACACACTGGCTCCGCCCTCGCTCCGCCCCTGCCTACCGCCCCCTTCCTGCCCCTCCTGGAGTGAACGGTCCGGCAAGTGTGAAACTCATCGAAGCTATTGGCTCCCAGGGTTTGCACATGCGCACATTGGGGACGAATTAGGCCCATAACAAACGGGTCTGCCCCCCCCCCCCAAAAAAAATAATTTAAGCTTATAATAGTAACAGAGAAGTAATCTGTAGCATTGACTCTATAGGGAAAGTATGTTCCTATCATAGAGACACCGATCTGGAGGAAGGAAGGTTGGGTTAGCCAGAAGAGCCCCATTCTATCGGTGCCCACGATGATCATCAGGAAGTCCCCACACATGGCCGTCCCTCTGCGCTGGGTAAGCGAGAAGCATCCAGGAGGGGCGGACCCGCTCTCTCTCCCTTAGGGCGGGGTCCGTGGAAATCTGTGAGCGGAAACCCCCTCCTCTTGGCAAGTGGGTAAAATTAGGACAATAGCAATGGTGTGTAGGTTATACATATATATATATATATTTATACTGTATATATATATATATTGATTACTTGAGCTGCTGCCACATGATGCAGTTTAAGGGACAGCTTGCTGTGTATGTTTGTCCTCATTCAGTGCACTGGACAGGAGAGCAGCTATCAGGAAGAAGAGACAGGTGTCTTACCATGAGGTGGGAGAATGTGAGCTTAGAAAGTGCACTACTGGGTCTATTATGTTTGTGTAATTATAACTGGTATGTTGAACCTTTCCCTGACCACTTAATTATATTATTTAAATGTTTGATACAGCTCAAATGTTAGACCATTTATATTGTTAGATATTAATACTGTATTCCATATAGCATCCAGTGTATAAAAAGACCAATGTGTACATTAATGTCCAGTGTTATGAGTAGGTTCCGCTACCGCTCCCCCAGAGTCATAAAACATATACAGGCGCAATGCAAACTAAGGAAAAACGTAATTTTTTTTTTACAAACAATATTTATTTATTTCATTGTCAATAAATTACATTAGAATCATTCTGTTTACATTAAAATGGCATAAAATAAATTATTTAGTAAAAGCTACAAAGTAAAGAGGTTTTATATTTATCTATATACAGTATATATTTTTTGCTGGCGCAATGACAACTTTGTATCATCTAAAGCTCTGAACAAGTAAATTACAGTTTTGATGTGAAAAACATGGGGACAGCGGGTCATGTCGGACTGACAGGAGTGTGCCCTGACTGCTATAAGTCACTGTGGTGCTTCTGTCATTGGCATCAGTGACACAAATATTATGTTTGATGTCTAATCCCTGTTATGACACATCAATAACATCGTAGGGGAGAAGCTGTTGCTATTGGTTACCGCAGGGTACAATCCAACAATGGCTGGAAACCAGTCTCTAACTAATGAGGACAGCTAATAGCCCCGCAGGCATCGGCGAGACCCCAGAGAGTACAGCCAATGCTTTAAAGGGGCAATTATTAAAAGAGCAAAATCAGGCCGGTCTTGCCTTTTAAACGATTGCCTCTCTAAAACATCACCCGGACTCACAGGAAAGTTAACAATGCCTGCATTGTGCAGGGTACTACATTTACCCCTATATATCTGATCTGATGTACACGAGGATAACTCTATGTGAGACACTTGGTAAGAAATCTCCAAGTTTTTTAAAGCGGCAATCATTTACACTTCAAAATCAAACTGCTTTTGCAGTGTAAATGATTGCCGCTTTAAAAAAAAAAAAAGTGGAGATTTCTTAACAAATCTCTCACTTTCTGAATCTCCAATTCTATTACATTTCCCCCTATATATCTGTTTACCATATTTATGAAAAACTATTTATTTTGTAATATGCACTACAGATGGAGCAGCCTGTATTGTATCACAGTCCGTATTAATTACTACGGGTCTTTTCATGAGTCACGTGTAATGCAGTCACAGTCAACTGCCATTGAGTCCCCTCAGCTGTCATCAGCATTCGCATCACCCCTCCCCCCCCATCCTTGTACTGGGGATCCTACAGAAAACAGATGCATCTCTGCCACGCATGACTTCTACAGGCGAATGCCACCCACTGATACTCATCCAGTATGGCCCATATGTACTTTATGATGCATACCTAGCCCATGACTTGATCCGTCCACATTCAGAATTGCATGAAATGTGGAATCCAGCTCAATTAGATTATAGCCTTTCCACTGAAGAGCAATGGTTGAAACTTCTGGCATAAGCCATAATAAGGACTGGATGCATCAGACACTGCATTTTGCATGCAATGCATCCCCCACTCATAGCAAGCACAGCGGTGTAAGATATGTCCTGTGCGATAGAAGGTCTTCTGGGTTTAAGACCTGGTAGTCTTTCTGCGCATGCGTCAGATGACATGGGCGCCACTGGGGTGCTGGGAGGGATCCAACTGGATCCCTCTCTAAATGCAAAAAGAAGCCCATAGGCATCTACTAGGACCAACCTCCGGTATATATTGGTTTCCGGAACTTGTGCATATGCCGTAAAGACCAAACCAATGAAAACGGTATTTTATGAGTTTTGACCGCAAAATGCACATTGCAATAGGGTCTACTCCATCTGTATGTCTCATTATTGGGTAGGTACAGTATGGTTATATTATACAAATCATAGCCTTGAACACAACATAAAACAAAGGGCTTAACATAAGTTTTTTTTTACAAATCACACAAGGATACGGTTGCCATCTGCAATCCATTATACATAGAACAGGACTCAGTAGCCCCCCCTAGTGGAGCCAAGCCCTCAAGCTTCACAAAAGCAGGCGACTGCACACACACATACACACTCACACATATACAAACATAAGATTAAAAAACCCTGCACAGCCTCACAATATCTCATCATATAAAGACATATTAAGCACAGTATTCCTACATAAATTCTAAGTGCACTTTTTATACTAATGCAAAGGCTGGCTCTGAGGAAAGTAACAATAATGAGTATCATTGCTTTGTGACCAGATGCATTGCACCGTATCACAGTGTCCCCTGATGCCTGTGTGCACACAAGAACCCTCTGATATACAGTAGGGGACAATCACACAGTGAAGTTCCGCCATGCAGCCCTTCGCAAGGGCCCAGTATACCCCCCAAAATGGCTTTATTTTATTCTTCCTCCATTTCTATTATTTACAGCAGTGTTTCGGAACCTCAGCCCTCAAGGCAGTCCAGGTTTTCGGGATATCCATGCTTGAGCACAGGTGGTGCTCACACACGGATAACCTTAAAATCTGGCCTGTTTACTGTGCCTTGGGAACGGTGGTTGGGAAACCCTGACACGCTAAAAAGAATCTCAGTAGCCCAATACACAAATGGTCTCTCGTTCTATGTTAAACTAAGATTGATGCTGTATAATAGACTTGATATTTTTTACTAATATTTTATACTAATTTACACATATAAACGTGCCAGACCTCATCCAATGAAACGTTGTCTTTCGTTCGCTAATTTGCACTAAATCAATAAAAAAAAATTAGTTGCTATGGGTTACTAAATATCCGCTCTAAAATACTTTGCAATCCTCGGCATGTTCCTAAATAACTCAAGAAACTCTTAGTTCCAGTATAATCCCTAAACTACCAAACTAAACAAAATCATCTGCATTCCCATTTAAAGGAATTATGGCACTAGGCTCTGTAATATTTTGAGGTATATATCCCGCTGTCCCACCCGCGGGCGGCAGTGTCCCGCGGTGTGGGGGGGCTGTTGGGAGTCCCCCCCCTGTCAGAGCCGCTAGTATAGGTCACGCCCCCGAATTAGGCCACCCCCCCCCCCGAAAATCAGCGTCCCGACTGCTGAACACAAAGTTGGGAGGTATGCGTATAACTCTACAATATAATCTAGAATTTCTCATTTTAAATCTGTTTCAATTCTGGAGATATAATTTATATCCCAATAAAATAAATATAAAAGTATATTATAGCCTGATGGATAAAGTTTATTGCATAATATATTATAAGGAATTTGTTATATCCTATTATCATTTTAGATTGCATTTAGATCATTTTAGATATAATGTAAAATCACGATTTGTTTTTATCTAAAAATAACCTATGAATAACCCATTCTTATTCGTATTATTTTACTATAACATCTGGAGTAAACCACAGTATGGAGTCAATTTATTTATCTCCGATGATCTGGAAGATGGAGGATGGCGTAGCAGTCGTCGCACTTTACAGTGGCCCGAACTCGCACACACCACCACCCCATAGAGGTCCGCACAATTCAGTGTGAATGTCGGCTGAGTCCAGCCTGCAAAGGAGTTCAGGTGCCGTTTCCATCATTGAAACACCGTGCAAAAGAACATTGCATCCTTTGCAAACAATAGGCTTACCCCCATAAAAGATTACCCTCAGAAATAGATCTTCTCTACATGAATATTCCCAGGAACAATGTTTGGTACCTGTGTAGTTTCACGGCGCCAGCATGGCGCCGTGCGTCTGAGTCCCCTTGCGGGGCTCGCTTCGCTAGCCTACGCTGTGGGCTCGGTGGCTCGCTACGCTCGCCACGCTATCTTAAATCAACTCCATGCCAACATGGATAGTGGAGGTATGAACTATCCATGTTGGCATGGAGTTAAGTTAGTTTATTTTAGATAGTTGTGGCGAGCGTACAACCCGGAAGTAGCATGGCGCCATGCTGGCGCCGTGAAACTACACAAGTACCCAATGTTTCTACCAGAATACATTTTCAGGAACTTTCTATATCAACACAATACAATCTCAAGAAAATATTTCCTCATTTAATCTCAAGCAAGATTTTCCCATCTCCATGTTGGTGCGGATAATTATGTCGACCACATGAAGGACGACAGTCATTAGGTTGACCACTGAAGGTCGACATGGGATTAGGCTGACACAAGCATTAGGTCGACAGTCAAGAGGTTGACATGGGTTTTTACATTTTTTTGTCCTTAATTTTGACACAGTCGACATGGACACCATATTGGTGCACCGCTTCCCTTCTAGTGTGCTTCAGGCACACTATTATATTCTCCCACCACGCCCTAGTGGATGGTAGAGAAGGAAATACCGCCTGTCGGCACATGTCGGCTCAATAAAAGTGAAAAAACTTGTCGACCTTTTGACTCAACCTTATGTTTGTGTCGACCTAACCCCATGTCAACCTTTGGAGGGTTTCAACCAAAGGCTTGTCGACCTTCAGTGGTCGACCTAATGACTGGCAACCTACAAGTGTCGACCTAAGTGGCAGGCCGTGGCAGCCTGGACTAACAGTTGCCAAGCGAGTCATCTGTCCAACTAAGCGGGTATTCAAAGGATTTCACAAACTTGTTTTTGAGTCTGTGCTGCAGCTTTCATCATGGACCTGCACAGAAGTAGCGAATGTCCACAACTCTGCCTTCAGACGCTGGCCTTCTACGCTTCTTAATATGCGTTAGCAGTGGTGGCTCTAGAGGCGTCAAGGAAGCATGGTCCAAATTTCAAATAGGGGAGCCACCCCTGCTGCCATCCCAAATGCTGCGAACATCGCTGATCGGGACTCAATTGACAAACGGCGTGGCTCCCTTATTAGATTTATGGAATGCACTGAAGCCCCACCTCTGGATCCACCACTGCTGCCCCCCCCCCATTATGTATTCGGATTAAGAAGCAAGCCCAGGTGTCTCAAAATCATAAAACGCACCTGACAGAATCAACCTCCTTCATTGAAATCAATGTATTTTTATAAACTACAGCTTATTTCAACCCTCCGCAATGTCACGTTCTGGCCAAACAGATTCATGATTGACAGGCGTGTGATTTCATAAAACCTCCAGGAGCCCGGTTTCATGTTTAGAAATGACCCTTTCCATTTGTATATAAACCCTCAATCTGAAAATATTGCTGAAACGAAAGTCTCTCCTTCGGCAAGACATCGACAAAATATTTTCAGTCTCTTTATAATTTCAAGAAATAAATGTTTAGCTCAATAGAATTTCAATATAATATTAGTAGTACACTCCTATACAAATTGACATCTACATAAATAGAAAGAAGCTTTCTCTCTCTCTCTCTCTCTCTCTCTCTCTCTCTTAATATGCTGCAGTCTCTTTACCCAATGTTTCAGTTAATGTAAAACTTTCTTCAGTCCTCTGATTGATCTGGATGCACATCATTTAATTTTGAAAACAAAATATCTTAAGATTTCTGCTACGATACTTGCTCGATGTGCTGTGCTTATGTGGCTTCTTGATTAATATGCTAAGCACATGTTACTGGAGTGATTTACAGCAGGAGTAATATACTTGAACCATCTCATCTGTCACTTCTCCATGGTGTATGAACAGCCAGATGTCGTACAGTTTGCGTTTACCAACACAACATCAGTCTAGATTAAGCTAGATTGGTATAACAGCTACATATTTAAGGGAGAACGAGAGGTAAAGCTTCTGTAAACAGACTGCAGTAAATTAGGAGAAATTTAGGGAATATATATATATATATATATATGACTGTGGCTCCTCTAATACCCACTATGAAACATAGTTAGCGCTGCATAAAACCTAGATCGGGTATGGGTAAAAACCGGACCCAGACAAACCCCGGACTGCAAAACCTGCAGTCCGGAGCTGGTAGTCTCTGGCACGGGGGGTGTCCCGTCCTGAGGGTATCCTGTCCAGGGTGGTTTCACATGACAGCCGTCACCAGGGAGAGGAGGAGGGGGAGAAAAAAGCCTCCCTGTATGGTCCGGGCATGTAGCAAAAACCATAATGGTCCGGAGCACACGGGGAGGCTGTAATCTCCCTTCCCCATATCCCTGGTGATAGCTACAGTATCACAGGGACCCCCCGGAAAAGACACCCTCAGGACCGGACACTACAAGCACCGGACTGCAGCTTTTGATGCCTGGTCCGGGGTCTTGTCCGGGTCCAGTTTTAACATAGTCCCCCTAGATCTGTCTTAGAAGCTCTATTGGCATACGGTATTCGGACAGTTGGACAATCACAAGGTCAATAGGTTGACACTACAGTATGAGGTCGACACGGAATGGTCAACACATAAAAGTTGATATATTTTTAATTCTTTTTTTCTTTTCGCTTTTTCATTCTTAACCATGCAAATGGACTCGGTACGCTAGTACTCCTTTTCATCGCATCTATAAACCGGGTTACTGCTGAGTTGTTGCCGGGTTGTGGTGCGGTGGTAAAGTGAATAACCCGGGTCGACCAACCTGGAAATTCAGCTTGGTTTATAAGAAGGGTTAAACCCGGGTTGCATTGTGTATAATGGATGACCAGGGATCAGTGTGAAAGCGTCGGACAGGGGATCAAAATCCAGGGTCGGACTCGGCTTTAGCAGTGAAATCGGTATAATTAGGCGTCCGAGTCCTTCAATCTAATAACCGACACCAAAAAACCCTAAAACCTCATGTCAACCGTTTTATGTGTTGATTATTCTCATGTTGACCTTTTTCAAATGCTGATCTTTGACCATGTCGACCACACGGTGTTGACTTATTGGCTACTGACCTTGTGACATTCGACCTTTTTTTACCACACCCTCAATGTAGCTAGAACAATTATATACATAGGGTCCTCTATGTATTACATTTCTTACAGTATAGTGAAATAAATAAAATAGGCCCTTGCCCCAATTGTATCCATGCCAGAGAGGCATAATAATAGTAAAAATCTACTGCACATTAAAGCAATTCATTGTAGCTAGGCATTCGTCTTATGAATTATATTTCGGCTGGAGGTAATTGCTTAGGTGACAATTATTGTAGGCTGCTTTCCCTTTAAGCAATTACTATGACATTACTGCATTTCCTTGTCAGCGAGCGGGCGTCCAATGATCTTCCTCTGCTGCAAACATCACACATGAAATAAATCTGCTCTTTTTTGGTATTTTGCACAAGTGTCATATGATTTTTTACTAGCGGAAATAGAAAAATATATTAGTATTGACTCTCAACCTTTAGCAATCTGGCTGTAACCCCACCGGACCGGTATTCTGGGCTGGCGTTTTGGCGAAGAAAACAAACATTAGTAAGCCCGGAAAGTCTTCGCCATGACCCATTGTGTATCTCGCTGTTCTATTTCCCACAGGTCACAAAGGGTAAAACTGGGATGCGGCTTCAGAGGACTGGATCTCCACCTGCGCCATCTTGAACTGGGTGCACTGCAACCACTTCCGCAGTACCCCTGAGTTGTGGCTGGTCTGCGCAGATCCCTGTAGAATCCGCAGGTTCTGCTGGTTTGCATTGTTCTGTATCGCCTGCAGACGCAGCTGTAGACCCGCTGACAAGTGCTGCCGGAAGTGAAATACACATTAGCGGTCATTACGTTAGTACATGGAATCATTTCAGTAAAGTGTGCTTTGGTCCAGTTGCCAGATAGTAAGGGTTAATGGAGGGATGAAGCTGCAAGGTAATTAAATGATGAGATCTGTATTGTATTTGTGCAAATATTTTGATGCATACTGTATTTATTTATTTTTAAACGTGAACTATTTCGATATATATTTATTTTAAACGTGAAATATTTTTATTTTTTATTTTTTTTAATATGGCATGTTATAGGATTTTTTTTTAGGTTGTACTGTCCGTTTTTGGTTGAACCAGCGCCCGATTTCTGTGTCTGCTGAGATTTACATTCTCCTGAGGCTGCGCCTTATCAGATATTTGGAAAGTTAAGCGGTAAGTAAATGAGTTTGTCATTGGCTACGAACGTGAGCCAATGGGGAGCAAGTGGGTTGGTGTTAGACGTAGGCAGTAGGGGACAAATAAACTGCTCGGTTTTGAGGTTGCGAAAAAGCACTATGACACTTCCATAGTGGGGGGGGGGGGGGAGGGGTGTGGCTATAGTACCGGTCAGTGGGAGGAGAGTTTGTCATGAGCAGCAAGAGATAGGGGCCCATTTGAGGGCTGATTGATTGCTTGCCTTTTGCTTTTCCTGCCCCTATGGGTAATACTAATTAAAGCTATGACATCACAGTAACATATATTGGGCCAGATGCACTAAGCTTCAAAAGTGATAAAATGGAGAGTGATAAACCACCAGCCAATCAGCTCCTGCCTGCCATGTCACAGACTGTGTTTGAAAAATGTCAGGAAAGAGCTGATTGGCTGCTGTTTATCACTCTCCATTGAATCACTTTTGAAGCTCAGTGCATCTGGCCCATTGTTTTCTGTGTTGTTGTTTTAGCATGAGTCACTATGTTTACTTGTTAACTGAACCCGTGTGAAAATTCTTTCACGACTGTCCTCCAAATTTGGGATGGCTGGGAGGTACGTAAAACGATAAACTGGGTTGATATATCGGCTGTTTGATCAAACGGGCAATATATCGTGAGAAGGTTGACGGGCGTGTACACCCGATATGTCTGAATGACATGGTTCACAGACATAAGGGGGGAGATTAAATAGGATGAGAGATTCAGAAAGTGAGAGATTTGGTAAGAAATCTCCAGGGTTTTTTAAAGCGGCAATCATTTACACTGCAAAAAGCAAACTGGTTTGTAAATGATTGCCGCTTTAAAAAAAATGGAGATTTCTTACCGTTTTCTGCCCGTAGTGATCGCTGGTCGCAGGAACATGCTCCTGCGACCAGCTGATTACCACTGCCGGGCTCCCCCGGAAGTTTCTTTTTCATCAGCAACCATCTCTGGTCGCTGATTCAAACTGGACACCGAGCAATATATCGCTCAGCATGAGCGATATATCGCCCCGTGTGTACAGGGCTGAAGAATAAAGCAGACAGTATTTACCCTGCACAGAAACAACAGGCCGTCTACTTGGTCCATCGCCGTTTACGTTAACATTAGGATTCAGTCTGATAAGATCGTATGGAAAGGTTTGGTTCCCGTCATGTAAGTTACATATATATATATATATATATTTACTAGGTGATTCATCGCGCCCTACGGGCGCTCTTCACACCGTCGTAAGGGGCTGCGCCCCCTTAATTTGTGAACGTTTGTATATGAGAAATATGGTTAGAATTGTATGAAAGATGCCCTGTATTGCAACTTAGGTGTCCGCGAATCGCGGGAGGGGGGGTCGCGGGGGGTGCCGCGAATTGCAGGAGGGGGGGTTGTGGGGGGGTGGATGCTGCGAATCGCGGGAGGGGAGGGATTGCAGAGAATCGCGGGAGGGGGGTCGCGGGGTGGGTTGCCGCAAATCGCGGGAGGGGGGTTACGGGGGCGGGGGTTGCGGCGAATCATGGTAGGGGGGGTCGCGGGGGGAGTGCCGTGAATCACGGGAGGGGGGGTCACGGGGTGGGGTGCCGAGAATCGCGGGGGGGTGTGTGTGTGCCGTGAATCGCGGGAGTGGGGGTTGCGGGGGGGGTGGGGGGGGGTGTGACGCGAATCGCCACAAGAAAAAACACAGAAAGGTCAACACATGTAAATGTTGACATAAGTGTGGCACTTCATTGGTGTCCATGTCGACACATGAGAATGAATATGAAAACATTCAAAAAATGAAAAAAAAAAAACTTCAAAAACTCATGTCAACCTTTTTCATTGTCGACCATAGCCATGTCAGTGTTTTCCATGTGCAATTTAATTCTGGAGCTGCCGCGAATCGTGGGGGGGTGCCGCGAATTGCGGGAGGGGGGGTCGCGGGGGTGGGTGCCGCGAATCGCGGGAGGGGGGGTTACGGGGCGGGGGTTGCGGCGAATCATGGGAGGGGGGGTCGCGGGGGTGTGCCATGAATCACGGGAGGGGGGGTCACGGGGTGGGGTGCCGAGAATCGCGGGGGAGGTGTGTGTGTGTGTGCCGTGAATCGCGGGAGTGGGGGTTGTGGGGGGGGAAGGGGTGGGGGGGGATGTGACGCAAATCGCCACAAGAAAAAATCAACACAGAAAGGTCAACACATGTAAATGTTGACATAAGTGTGGCACTTCATTGGTGTCCATGTCGACACATGAGAATGAATATGAAAACATTCAAAAAATGAAAAAAAAAACTTCAAAAACTCATGTCAACCTTTTTCATTGTCGACCATAGCCGTGCCAGTGTTTTGCATGTGCCATTTAATCCTGGGGCTGCCGCGAATCGCGGGGGTGCCGCGATTTGCGGGAGGGGGGGGGTTGCGGGGGGTGGGTGCCGCGAATCGCGGGAGAGCGGGGTTCATGGGGGTTCCGGTGGGTGGTTGCCGCGAATTGCGGGAGGGGGGGGGTCGCGGAGGGGTGCCGCGAATCGCCGGAGGGGGGGTTGCGGGGGGTGTGACGCGAATCGCCACAAGAAAAAAATCAACACAGAAAGGTCAACACATGTAAATGTTGACATAAGTGTGCCACTTCATTGGTGTCCATGTCGACACATGACAATGAATATGAAAAAATTTAAAAAATTAAAAATAAATCTTCAAAAACTCATGTCAACCTTTTTCATTGTCGACCATAGCCATGTCAGTGTTTTGCATGTGCCATTTAATCCTGGGGCTGCTGCGAATTGCGGGGGGGGGTGCCGCGAATCGCGGGAGGCGGGTCGCAGGGGGGGGTGCCGCCAATCGTGCAAGGGGGTGTTTTTTGCCACGAATCGCGGGAGGGAGGTCGCGGGGGGGGGGGGGGTGTTTTTTCTGCAAATCGGGGGGGGGGGGTCACGGGGGAGGGTTTGCCGCGATTCGCGGGAGGGGGGGGTCGCGGGTGGTGGTTATGCCGCGAATTGCGGGAGGGGTGGTGGGGGGGTTCTTTTTGCAGCGAATCGCGGGAGGGGAGGTCGCGGGGGTGTTTTTGCTGCGAATCGCGGTAGGGGGGGTCGCGGGGGAGCGGGTGTTTTTGCCGCGAATCGCGGGAGGGGGGGGGGGCGCGGGGGGGGGGAGGTTTTGCCGCAAATCGCGGGAGGGGGGCGCTCACCTGGTGGCTGTGGAGTAGCAGTGCTGGGCAACATGGGAAGGCAGTGGGTGTCTGGCACTGTCTGTGGGCTCACTGGGCTGGTTCTCTGTCACATACCTCCCAACATGACCCTCTCCAGGAGGGACACAATGCTCTGTTTCTAGACTTCCCCTTAATGTATGATTGCCATCACCTGTTTTAAACAGGTTAATTTCTCAGAAAGGTGTTCAGCACAGATGAAGGCAATCACACATTAAGAGGAAAGTCCAGGAACAGAGCGTTATAGACACAGACACCCACTTTGAGTGACAGATGTAGCCAAATATATAGGAGATACTTACCTTTATGTTTGAGTGGATCATTGGAAGCCACATTGGTATAAGCTGCAGAGAAGAGGAGAGAAAGTTATCAGACCGCGTGACATAATATTATGTGCGCGAATCTGTAGCATGCAGCCGCATCTTGCGGATTGTACGCCGAATGCACAGCGCCCATTTCTTTCCATCCTTATAATCTGTTACTGTAGATCTGCAAGGTGATAACTGGGCATAAGACAAACCAATTGTGGGCATGTAACTAGAGATACACCATATTTTGCATTGTGGTTATGTCAAATGGACATTTATTTTCGTCCTGTCTATTGCACCTACAGTATAATTACATTTTAATATAAGGTGCCACAAGTGGTTGGACATTAGAACAATACAAGTTACACAGAAATACACATTACAGTAACTCAGGGTTGCCTACTTTTAAAGTCTCAGCAGCACTGGGGCGGGGCCTAATGTAGATGTCATCAAGTCCCGCACCCAGTACCGCACATCCCGCAATTCGCTGGATGGGGCTAAACAATACTTAGTACAAGTATAGCATAAAAAATCGTACATCAGTACAAAGCGAAAAATTTAACTATTGAAGAGACCTAAAACCACAAAACAAAAAGAGAAAATAGATTTAAAAAAATGTCAGCGTAAATCCTTAACAGAGAAGCATAAAAAGGCTGTACTTAGTTCAAAAAATAGTTCCGTCCTTCCTACTTGGGTATATAGCCTTGGAGTTCTTGATGAACAAAAAAAGGAGGTCCCGAGGCATTTCGTCCAATCTGGACTTTTTTTGTTCATCAAGAACTCCACGGCTATACGTATACCCAAGTAGGAAGGACTGAACTATTTTTTAAAGCCTTTTTTATGCTTCTCTATTAAGGATTTACACTGACATTTTTTATCTATTTTCTCTTTTTTTTTGTGGTTTTAGGTCTCTTCAATATTTTTATTTTTCGCTTTGTACTGATTTGTACGATTTTTTAATGCTATACTTGTACTAAGTATTGTTTACCTTTTTTTATCCTTGAACCCATGTGTTTTATATAAGATCAAAAATATTATTTGGTAGTTGTGTAATATCTGTGCGCCAGATTTTTTTATCGGGGCGGAAAAATCGGGCCGATCGCATCGCATGCAACCAAATCGCATGCAATGCTATGGACCCGATTTTTACATCGGATCCAATGTTAAATGGTGCCTAAGACCCGATTTTACATTGGGTCCAATGTTAAATGCCCCCTAGACCCCATTTTTTATTGTATACCCTCCCTGTTTATACCCCCACTATCCAAGTGGGCATGGAGTTGACTTTATATAGTGTGGCGAGCGCAGCGAGCCACCGAGCCCGAAGCGTGGCGAGCGCAGCGAGCCCTGCGAGGGGACGCGGAATACATGTTAAGTAATCCGCGTCCCCTCGCCACGCTTCGGGCTCAGTGGCTCGCTGCGCTCGCCACACCATATAAAATCAGCTCCATGCCCACTTGGATAGTGGGGGTATGAACAGGGTGGGTGTATAATAGAAAATGGGGTCTGGGGGGCATTTAACATTGGACCCAATGTAAAATCAGGTCGCATGCGATTTGGTTGCATGGGATGCGACCGACCCGATTTTTCCAAAAAAAATCGGGTCCATCGCATCTGATTGTATGCCTTAAGTTAAGGCATACAATCAAAAATCGGGCGCCCAGATAATACACAAGTACCTATTATTTTTATATTGGTACAATAGATGTAAAATACATTTTCTATTAAATATTTGTATTCCTTTTTATTATTTCTTTGCATTAGAATTTCCCAGACATTTTGCCGTGATTCGCTGGTTAATGGATAGGAGGGCGGTGCTTGATTTTGGCCCCGCCCCTCCCTATAGACCCAAGAATAGCTGCATTTTGCTGTGAGCGGGCTGGACTTAGTAATACCGTGCCTGCACTGTATATACAGTATATATTCTGGATATGTGTATCTACCCCCTGCTGCTAGTGGGAATATTTAGGAGTACATCCGATATTCCGGCCAAGGAAGCAGAGAGAGTAGAGGCAATGGTGCAGAACATGTGGTTTTTCCCAGCTGCTATGGAACAACAAGTCCCAGTACGATCAGCAGGGGCAGATTAGTATAAAACAGAAGCTCTCTAGTCTGAGGCTGAGTTTGATGTAACAACAACTAATCTAATTTCACTGAAAGCTTTTTGGACTCCATGACATGATATATAGGAAGCCAGGGTGCATTTCCCCAGTAGAATGCAAGGTGACTCATCAGATCTAGTCAATAACAATTATCCAGAGTCTAAAGATTTGGAAGTGTAATTGCAGATCTTGATAATGTTAAAAGGACATAATTGCATTCATATTCTGGATCTGAAATGGAATGGCCAAATGCTAATTAAGCAATAGATGTTTACTGTGTGGACCTCGGTAGGACCTACAGTAAATGGGCAGAATACACCAGATTTAGCTGATAACAGAAGCAGATACATATCGGTGCTTTCTGATTGGCTTAGAATAACAGCACATAAGATAACACAGAAAACTCCCTAACGGGTTTTCAGGAACAGCGGTCCCATAGGAATTCCCAGCCTGGTACTCGCCAAACTCACCGGAGCAAGGAAACGCTGGAGACATTTATTAAAGCTGGAACTAATTATACTTAATATTACCTTGTCACTGCTTGTGCACAGTATCAGTGAGATCTGAACTGCTGCAGCTCTAGAGGCCCGATCCGATGGATCAGACCGAGAAATCGGGCCAAATCGCACGTGTTTGACATCGGAATCGACGCAATGCGGGGTCCCGTGAGCATCGGGTTAGAGTCATATGTGCAGTTGTATATAAGTTCTTTCAATTTGAAGGAGATATAAGATGCAACATAGTAATTAAGGCTGAAAAAAGACGTTCGTCCATCGAGTTCAACCTATCTAACTTGTAACTACTGACTTGGGTCATATCTATAGGATTCCCTTGGTGGCCAGTTTTGATGTAAACTCATTAACAGTAGTTGCTGTAATCACCCCACCGGCAATGAGTTCCAGAATGTTACTGCTCTAATGGTGAAGAATCCTCTTCTTAATTGAGTACGGAATTTATTTTCCTCGAGCCTCAGTACATGCCCGCGTGTCCTAAGTATAGGCCTGTTAGTGACCAATCATCTCCCAGTTCCATATGATTCCCAATCCTGTATTGGAACATACTAATCATATCACCTCTCAGCCTCCGTTTCTCCAGTGAGAACATATTCAGCCTGGTTACCCTATCTTTGTATTCTAGTGATTCGAGACCTTTTACCAGCTTAGTCGCCCTTCTCTGTACCTGTTCCAATTCATTTTAAATCACGTTAAACTCCATTTTCCACCTTTCCAGTTTATTTAGGTCACTTTGTAGGGTTGTCTTAGAGGTTTAAAGCTTGTATGTCAAAGTTGCTATAGAATGCTGGTGGGTTCAAGATCCTAAAAAATGGTCAACGCCACCTGCTTCCCTGCACCAGTGTTTATAACGTGCCCAATAAATGGTTTGAGTAAGGCAGGCATGTCCAAACTATGGCCCTCCAGCAGTTGTGAAACTACAATTTCCATCATGCCACAGTTTTGCTATTAGGGAATGCTAAAACTATTGCAAGGCATGCTGGGATGTGTAGTTTCACAACAGCAGGAGGGCCAACGATGGACATGCCTGGAGCAAGGTTATTTCCTGACGTGCACTGTAAGAAAGTCCATGTATCAGTATGAGTGAGTAACAGTAACATTAGTGATAATACGGAGAGTAATATTAGAAAAGTTTTACTGCCTTTGATGCCCAGTAAAACGCAAGATGGCGCTACTAATGACCCGAGAAAAAACTGCGCCAGGCTCCACGTATTTTATAGTTTCAGAAATAATAAACCTTCAGCTCAATAAACTTTAAAGTATAAATCATGTAGCCAGTGTATCTAGATGATATGTGGGATTATTATAGTGCAGATTGTTGCTCTAGTGCAAAGGAGCAACTTACTTTCACAAAGACGGTGGAATTGCACTCCTGCAGGGCCTCCATCAAGCTGATCAGATGTAGACAGACCATCTCCACCATCTAGAAGAAAAAAATCCCCATAGACATATATGAAGTGGATTTGGAACCATTGTGGATACGTTTGCCATTATTCTACGGAGGCAGGTTCCCGATCTCTCAGTATTAGCTAGCTCCTCATTTACTATAGTAATTAATCTCACCATGGAACGGGCACAGCTAGTGACAGTATTTCCATCAGCTATTTCCACATGCAAACTTGTTCAGCTAGCTCCACCTTCAAATGCGACCAGCTAGCTCCACCTTCAAATGCGACCAGCTAACTCCACCTTCAAATGTGACCAGCTAGCTCCACTTTCTAATGTGACCAGCTAGCTCCACTTTCTAATGTGACCAGTTAGGTCTATTTTCTAATGCGCCCAGCTAGCTCCACTTTCTAATGCGACCAGTTTGGTCTATTTCCTAATGCGCCCAGCTAGCTCCACTTTCTAATGCGCCCAGCTAGCTCCATTTTCTAATGCGACCAGCTAGCTCCACATTCTAATGCGACCAGCTAGCTCCACTTTCTAATACGACCAGCTAGCTCCACTTTCAAAATGCGACCAGCTAGCTTCACTTTCAAAATGCGACCAGCTAGCTTCACTTTCAAAATGCGACCAGCTAGCTCCACTTTCAAAATGTGACCAGCTAGCTCCACTTCCTAATGCAACCAGCTAGCTCCACTTGCTAATGCAACCAGCTAGCTTATCTTTCTAATGTGACCATCTAGCTTAATTTTCTAATGCGACCAGCTAGCTCCACCTTCTTATGTGACCAACTAGCTCCAGTTTCTAATGTGCCCTGCTAGCTCCACTTTCTAATGTGCCCAGCTAGCTCCACTTTCTAATGCAACGAGCTAGCTACACTTTCTAATGCGACCAGCTAGCTCCACTTTCAAAATGCGACCAGCTAGCTCCACTTTCAAAATGTGACCAGCTAGCTCCACTTGCTAATGTGACCAGTTAGCTTCTCTTTCTGATGTGACCATCTAGCTTAATTTTCAAATGCGACCAGCTAGCTCCACCTTCAAATGCGACCAGCTAGCTCCACCTTCTAATGCAACCAACTAGCTCCACTTTCTAATGTGCCCAGCTAGCTCCACTTTCTAATGCGCCCAGCTAGCTTCACTTTCTAATGCGCCCAGTTAGCTCCACTTTCTAATGTGACTAGCTAGCTCCACTTTCTAATGCAACCAGTTAGGTCTATTTTCTAATGCGCCCAGCTAGCTTCACTTTCTAATGTGCCCAGCTAGCTCCACTTTCCAATGCGACCAGCTAGCTGCACTTTCTAATGCGACCGCAGCTCCACTTTCTAATGCGACCCGCTAGCTCCACTTTCAAAATGCGAACCGCTAGCTCCACTTTCAAAATGCGATCTGCTAGCTCCACTTTCAAAATGCGAACAGCTAGCTCCACTTTCAAAATGCGAACAGCTAGCTCCACTTTCAAAATGCGAACAGCTAGCTCCACTTGCTAATGCGACCAGCTATCTTCTCTTTCTGATGTGACATCTAGCTTAATTTTCTAATGTGACCAGCTAGCTCCACCTTCTAATGCGATAAACTAGCTCCACTTTCTAATGCGACCAGCTTGCTCCACTTTCTAATGTCTAACATTATGTTGCAGTACACTGCATAGGAATACCGTTTGGTGTTACCCTCCCTAGTTAGTACTCACCACAGTATTATGTGCCATTAGCTGCAAGATGCTAGGAGTGACCCGGCTCCAGAACTCTAGAGCTGTAAGGATGGCAGTGAAGCAGAACTCATTCTGGTTCTGCATGGTGGGTGCGATGGCTGCTTGCTCGCAGTACACAGTCCACAGCTGGGCAAAAATGAAGGCATGGAAGAGGGAACACATGTGCAGCACTGAGGTCTGTGGGACATAATATTAGAGGTCAGACAGTGATAATAGGACATGTACAGAATGATGCTGTATGTACACGTAAGCCATCGCTACTTATGGGAATACCTAATAGCAAAACCTAATTGCGGCCTAATCTAAAATATTGAGAGAACGCAGTTGGTGGAACATCACCATCCACTGCTGCAAAACGAAATGCTTTGTGGCGTTATTTCAGCGCAGTATGGTAATCAGGCCAAAGCGATTTGTGGGTGTGTCATGGGTATCAGATTCTGGATGCCAAATTGCATTTCCTGCAACTACATCACAGGGGGACGATGATAATGACAAGGACGGTAGAGGGGGCCGTTGTGATCGCACAGAAATCGACAACTCTGACCGTGTATATAGTCGCATTAGCATCCTGTACCTAGAAGGCGTTTTGCCTTATTATGGCCCGATTCATGTTCGTATGAAATTGCTCAGGCACAATTTAAGCCATCGTTTGTACACATGCACCAGTCCCGGCGCCTGCCAGATCCACTGTGTGGCTGTCTCCTCGTGCCTCCTCCTCTCCGGGAATGGGTAATGGCAGCCCCCGTACCCAAGACATGTAGCAACCGCCACTGGACAGGGCAGTTATGTTTATTTTAGATGGCTTATACACCATTGGGAGTAATGAGAGAACATAAGTGTTTTCAGTCCATTCACCACTACAGATAATAGGTATGTCCGTGCCTGGAATACTCTTCCAGGTATTAGAACATACAGATATTGGCGGGTTTTTTGTTTTATTGTAGTTTAGTACCTTAGCTAATCTGTCTGTGTATCTCTATGTATGTTACAAAAAGGCTCCTCCCATTTACAGATAGGCCCTGCCCATTGAACAGAAGGCATACCAGAGCTAAAAATGCATACCTCTTGTGATTATCCCAACAGCTACTGCGTAAGTATACCACCGATCTCCCACTACCCCCCTAACCCAAACCCCCTTTTTTAGTCCCTTCCTGACAGTATTATTCAGGGGCCGGTATTGGAAATACAATATCGGAGCTCCAGCATCGGTCTTATGACCCTTGTCGGGATTCCGGTATCAAGATTTCAACTGCCGGAATCCCGAGCATCTGGATGTCAACTGCATCCCACTGCAAGATACCTGTTTGGGTAGCTTGTTAGATAGGCAGTTATAATATTTTTGTTGTTTGAGTTTTCTTTTTGCATTTGTGTTCCTTACCTTCGATTGTTCGGGGAAACCAATAAGAATTACAATGAGGTGATCAGCAACATGCGAGCCGGCGTCTAGCGGAATCGGCATACACTGGGAGGCGGCATTTAAGCAGACCACTCCGTGAGTGAGGGAACCCAGCAGGAGCCAAGATAGAAGGCGGATATGAGTCACACATTCGATAAACTCTTTGGGGCTGAGAAAAAGAAGTAGAAAGTATTTTTTTTTTTTTTATTTAATCCGTAGATAATAATCAATCGGCATAATTACATTGGAACTGCAATTTTCACTATATCCGAATTTTTCATTTTCCTGGTGGTTACGCTTTTTGTGTGTACTGTTGCAAGTGTTCAGTACGTAGTGAAGTTCACATTTTACTACTGAAAAAGATCCAAAATACATCACATACCTCATGCGCAGCTGGATTTGTTTAATCAGATTACAATACATAAAAAAGTTAAGCAAGGTAATAATTTATTTTGTACTAAAAAATCCTCTCCCTCCTCCTCCCAACTCCGCTATCACACAGTATACTGAGAGATGTGTGCATGTACCTCACTCCTAAATTTTGTAAACGTGAGAGAGATTTTGAAAAGGAGAAAAAAAACTGGGTACTTGTTTCCTAGTACGGCGCCCACAATTTCCATCGTATGGGCTCCTAAAAATCTCATCGCATCGCATCCCTCTGGAATATTGTGACATGCGATGCGATGCAGTTTGATTTTTAATTGTACAAGCACCCATGCCATGAGATGTGATGGGTGCTTACAATGAGATGTAACCCCCAGTATCCACGCCATCCCGAAGCGTGGCAAGAACAGCGAGCCCCGCGAGGGGCGGCGGTACACGTCCTCCGACCTTTTCATACCTCCATTATCCACGTCGGCGTAGAGTTGATTTTAGATAGTGTGGCGAGCACAGCGAGCCCGAAGCGTGGTGAGTGCAGCGAGCCCCGCAAGGTGACGCGGAATACGAACCCGAAGCATGGCAAGCGCAACAAGCCCCGCGAGGGGACACGGATTACTTTACATGTATTCCGCTTCTGTTCGCCACGCTTCGGGCTCGTATTCTGCGTCCCCTCGCCACACTTGGGGCTTGGTGCGTTCGCCACACTATCTAAAATCAACTCCACACCGACGTGGATAGTGGGGGTATGAAAAGGTCGGAGGACGCGTACCGCGGCCCCACGTGGGGCTCGCTGCGCTCGCCACGCTTCGGGATGGTGTGGATATTGGGGGTTACATCTCATTGTAAGCACCCATCGCATCACATGGCATGGGTACTTGTACAATTAAAAATCGCATCCCATTTGCTGGCATGCGATGCGATATTTAATTGTACAAGCGTCGCATCGCACGCCACTAAATAAAGTACACGATGCCATGCGATGGGCGCCGTGCTAGGAAACAAGTACCAAAAACTGCATATGCATAAAAATGGGCATAGAAAATGAAAACAAATAAACCTGTGCCAAACTGCTGTTTAACAGTATTTAATTAAATATATATTTGAACTATTATTTGCTAATCATTTCCTCATGCCACACTTTGCAATTACACCAGTGTTGGTCTGATTTTGGATTCTAGTGGTTAAGAGAACGCTGATATAAGGTGGCTTAATAATATACACCAGCACAATACGAAAATGGAGGCGAGCATTTCGACCAATGAAACAAATTCTTGAGAAACCAATTACATACTAGTGTTATCACTGAGGCAGAATAACTATGTGCCTCGTACCTCAGTCACTAGTGCCTTGTGGATTCATAAAAGGTTGGGTCAGCCCACAACATTTCTGCGGGAGAAGTTGTTCTGCATTACTTTTATAAGGATGCAGAGAGGCTGATTTAGGTGAGATACTCTGGGGGGTTATTTTGGTTCACTCTTTCTGACATATTCCATCTTAGATGGACAAAACCATGTGCACTGCTGGTGGGGCAGACGTAAAATGTACAGAGAGAGTTAGATTTGTGTGAGTTATTTTGTTTCTGTGCAGGGTAAATACTGGCTGCTTTATTTTTACACTGCAATATAGATCTCACTTTTAAGTAAAACCCCACCCAAATCTAACTCTCTCAGCACAAGTAACATCTGCCCCACCTGCAGTGCAAATGGTTTTGTCCATCTTAGAAGGAATATGTCAGAAAGAGTGAACCAAAATAACCCCCTCTGTGCTGCTGTGAACATTCAAAAGTTCTGATTGGCTGCAATTTACTGCACTACCCTGGTTGGCCAAGTTCATAGAAATAAATCCTACAAGAGTTCTGATTCTTGCCCAGAGCAGGGGAACACCCATAAAATTAAAAAGAAGGGTGTTCCCCTGATCATGCAGGCAGGCCGATGCCTATTCGGGGGGCGGCCGACGGACATCCCAGGTCATCAGCCGCCCGCCCAGTCTTCATCCATATGCTCTTAAATAAAAGTGAGCCTAGACTGACTTTAATTTGTGAATGGGTGGAACAATCCTTAGATGGTCGTTGACAATCTAATGATTTTTTTCCCCCATACACTCGAAAGTACACATCCATTCGCATGCAAATGTGGCCGTTTGCTCAGGTAAGGGGGGGGGGGGGGGGGGGGGGGGCGTGAGCTCGCTCGCCCTCCCGGCGGGCAGCAGCTAACTGCTCGGTAAGCAGTGAATAAGCCAAAGTGAGTTACCCCCATTATATTTTGGTTTGGGGTAAGAAATTCCATCATCAAGCATAATGGATACAAGTTAAACTTCTGTATTGGGATATAGATTGGTGGACATCATCCCGCCTCGTCTCCGTGCCCTTACCCCTGTTGCATGGCCGAGGGTGGGTGATACAGCCACGGCAGATATCGAATGGCCGCTTTATTGTCTCTGTGGTTCCCTCGTGTTATCTCCATAGACGCAATCTGGGCGAGTCCAACTTTAAGGTGGCCCCCGAAGGTGTCCTCGTGCAAGGGCTGCGAGCAGGTCTTCATGTGGCTCTGCGGGGGAAAGGCCAACAGACCCGTCACACATACACGCACATACACACACACACGCACACACACAATACGGAGATTCCAGCTGCTCAGCGGACGTCCTATAGGTTGGCTTTCTCTGTGGGTGCGGTAAACTGTAGCTCACAGACATTGTCTAGGTTGACCGTCATCGACATTCATAAGGGCGACATAGACAAAACGTCAACACGTGCAAAAGGTCGACATGGAAAATATCAACACGTGAAAAGGTCGACATTCACATTTTTTGGTATCAATGTTGACCCCTGACCCCCAATTAGTGTATCGCTTTGCTCACCATGCTTTGGGCCTGGTACTTTGCTCCGCTACCACGATGCTGGCCACACTTTACCACTCCCAATCATAGTCCATGTGGATGGTAAAGTATGGAAAAATCCCCACTCCCAAAAAAAAATAAAAAATACAAAAAAATCCAAGTTAACCTTTCATGCGTCGACCAACGCCCTGTCGAGCACTGCTTTTGATGACTTTTTTTATGTCGACCTTGGTGTCGACTTATTCACGGTCGACCTGTACACTGTTTGCCAGCCATCCAGATACCGTTCTCTGTAGGACTTACCTTCAACTTGGTTAGGGTGTGCATATCAGCAATGAAGTCCAGGAGCTCGCCAATATACTGCCGCGTACACTCCATAGCTGCTGTGCCGCACTACACAACGACAAACACAACATAGGTCATGTCTATCTGAAACAGCACAACAACCCGCATACATCTGTATTGGTATTATTACCCTATTATTATTGCCTCCCCCCCCCCCCCCCCCCACTGCAGAATCCCCTCTGTACCATGTGAGATGTGTTCTCGGTACTTCTGTACTTTCACGGCGCCAGCATGGCGCCGCGCGTCAGAGTCCCCTTGCGGGGCTCGCTTCGCTCGCCCACGCTGCGGGCTCGGTGGCTCGCTACGCTCGCCACGCTAATTAAAATCAACTCCATGCCAACATGGATAGTGGAGGTATGAACTATCCATGTTGGCATGGCGTTAACTTAGTTTATTTTACTTAGTTAGTGGCGAGCGTAACCCGGAAGTACGCACGGCGCCATGCTGGCGCCGGTGAAAGAAAAGAAGTACCGTGTTCTCTAGCAGGAGGGGTCATTTAATGGTCACCAACTGTCACAGTCCTTCACAGGATAGGATCCCAAATTGATATGTCTCCCATGGTGTGTTATTACAAATATTATATTTTTATATTCATTCTTCAGCTTAACTCAGGGTTGCCGACTCTCCCGGAATGGCCGGGAGTCTCCCGAAAATCGGGACCCCCTCCCGGCCCCCCGGAAGGGTGGGCAACCCTCCCGGATTCAGGGGGGACCCCCCCTGCGCCCCGGATTGCGGCATTAAAATGCCACAATCCTCGGGTCTCAGAGGAGGGGGCGGAGCAAAAATGACACAATCGCGCCATTTTAGCCCTGCCCCCTCCACAGAGATCCGTGAATTCGCTAGTTTGCCATCATGGGGCGGGGCTTAGTGACATCACACTTAAGCCCCGCCCCCCTGAGCGGCTCCTGGAACTCTCCTCTCCGGGCTTCTCCCGGAGAGGAAAATTATAAAGTCGGCAACCCTGGCTTAACTGTGATCTTGGTAGCCGGCACAAAATGGCTGACAAGCTATGTCCTGTGCTTGACCTGCATGTATCCAAGCCAGAAGGAGATGGCAAATTCTGTCTTCCTGATAAGATATCAGACCAGGGTTCTAAATCTTAATAGGAGTTCCGAGGTGCACAGATAAGCACGTCAAAACTCTTATCTTGTCTGTTGCCTGGCATTCCAGTATGTAATGAGGATGTATGACCAGTCCAGTGTCCAGCATTGAGCTGGTTAAAACTCTGGAAGGTGAGAGGGATGAGGAGTCTGCAGTTATAACTCTACTCTACCACAAACTGTGAAGTCCCCCACAACAGATTCTTAGTACTTGGTGTAAGTCAGGCTTCTGTATTTTTATTCCTTTTTATTTTAGTTTGAGATTGTATTCCTCTGTGTGTACTCTTAAAAATATATTTAATCATCTATGTAACCATTTTTGTAACTAAAGCTCTGAAGTATTCTTGGAAATAAATAATTCATATTTCCAGTTCTGAATCTGTGTTCTTATGATTCACGCCTATTGGCAGACGCTATAACCTTCTTTATACATTGTACTGTGTGGCCAGGTGCGAACGCAAGCGCACCCTGCAATCGAGAGATAAATCTGAGCTTGCGTTGGTGGCAGCATACTATCTGTAGGGGAACCGTGTGTCCAAAGTGACCCCCATGTCATGGCCGGTGCTGTATAGATTGACGTATCTGGATGAGCGAACCGGTAGGACCGTAGCATTTGGAACAGAGATTGCGCTCACTGTGTGAATCTTAAATTATAATGAAGCTCTGAGTGCTGATTCTGGTGGAGTGGGTGTTTTCTCACAGAATTCTACCCACACTCACTTAAGTTCTTATAAAGAAGAATAATTCTCTATCCCACCGTTTGCCACCAAATGTCACTGTCCTACCGGTCGCACCTTCAGTTAAGCTGAAAGAATGAATAGAAGGTATAACGCTAGTAATACACACATTGAGACATATCAGTTTGGGTTCCGATCCTGTGATGGTTCGCGACACCAACCATTGAATGATTTCTCTCCCCTAGGGAAATAAAAGTCAGCCTGAACTGAGTTTTATTTCCTTCGGTGTCTTC
Source organism: Crinia signifera (assembly GCF_055691185.1). Lineage (NCBI taxonomy): Eukaryota > Metazoa > Chordata > Amphibia > Anura > Myobatrachidae > Crinia > Crinia signifera. The sequence continues at coordinate 71,751,240 of NC_139228.1, forward strand.
TGTAGAGGGGGCGGGCGCTAACATCAGCTGCCCGCCCCCACAGGCATCAGCCTGCCTGCATTCCCAGCCGTCAACCGGTTCCGCCCCCGGCCCTCCCTCCCTGAGTTTGTAACTCGCTGAAGCCGTTCGATGCTGAGGTTTGCACATGTGCAAGCCCTGACCATCGGGGCTGGGGTTGCGTTCGGATTGCTGCGAGCTATCCTGAATCGACCCATTAGAACAGTATTTCAATTAATGTTGTAGTGGACAGTATTTATTATTATTATCCTTTCCTTATTGGCGCCAAAGGATCAGCAGCGCCCAAATACGAGAAGGAGAGGCACAAGAGGGAGGAGGGCCCTGCTTGTGAGAGCTTACAGTCTATAGCATATCACACTGCTGCCCACTGACATGACTAACAGCCACCATAGCCTGAAATAAGTGATCAATTAAGAGACACTATGGGGCCGTATTATAACTAAATAATCTCCGATACCTGCTACAGTCCCTCCATTTCTAACAGCCCCTAAAAAAGTCTATGGGGGATGCAAATCTGTCAGTTTTACAAAGCTTCTGAATGCAAAGCATTCCGAACTAAGGCCCCCACAACCAACGCCATCTTCGGATAGCATCTGTTGCAACATTTTCCGGGACAAGTTTTAGTAGACCAAGCATACCACAATATCGGAAGACCGCTAATGTAATGCAGAGACCGGCTCCTGTCCTTGTGTGTGTGTATTGATAAATTACAGCAGTATTATACCATCATTTTCTTCCCGCGGTCTAGTTATGCAGCGCAGCATATGCAAAAGTCGCATGCAGCAAGCGAGTGGTCAGCTGAGGTGCCATAAAAGTGTTGGCCAGGATTTTCAATGCACCTCAGCTGATCGCACAGACCTGGTCATATATAATAATACAGTGTTGCTATGAGGCCCACAAATGACTAAGCTTTCCTGAACAGATCCTGAATATACTGTATCTAGGCTACTGTCCCTCCCTGAATACATGCTGTTTGTCCTACATGGCGTGAGCTTGTGTTCTAGCCGACAATGACATAATACAGCCGGTTATGTAATGAGTTAATAAAGATTCTGTATTTATGGTACCGCTGAGGGAAGATGACTTGCGGTAGGATCCCCCTCCCTTACATCCATGCTAATAAATCTGCAGCGGTTACTTGTCCGCTTGATAAGCAGCGCCAGGCTCATAAAGTCTAAGAGCGTATTGGCACCAGCTAGTCTCCTCAGCGTACAGGCATCTAGGTTTTTTTAAAGAGAGATTAAATATGTCAGGCATTTGTCATGGGTTAGGGACCTGAGCGTAATAAATTGAGAGATTATATTTTTTTATGTAGCAAAGAAAGCTTCTGGCGCGGCTAAAAGGGTTTCTCATTTTCCCAAAAAGCCCATTGGATTTTATTGAACTTGTACAAAATCGAGGAGCGCAGTTAAAGGGGCCTGTTAACAGCTCAAACCCAAAACTCATTATATGGCAGTTTGGAATTTTGCCCCTGATGAAGTCTTTATGACGAAACGCGTTGGGTTTTTAGTTTCTTTATACCACAAACTGACTTCATAAATGACATCGAATGGTTTTCTGTGTCCTATTCTCCATTGTTTTTAAACAATGTTTTAATAAATATATACAATTGTCCTTTAGAATTGTGTATAAACTTTTTCACTAAATGAAGTAAGGATTGTTTATCTAAAATGTATTATATTGGTGGTGGTACATCTATAGCACGCTCTATTTTCATACACACTCTGTAAGGCACTGCTGACTCCTTGTGGTGCCAAATAAAGGCTAATACCAGGGCTGCCATAGGAAACTGTATGGCCTGACACTGACAAAATAGCCAGACTCCCTTCTGTCAGGGAGCCAGTCAGCCCTTGCGTGACACACCACTTACTAGTGAGTGCAGGGTGTGTGGTACACATGGGTAAAAATGGGTGGTACGTGGGTGCTTAGACTCAAACACATCATTGGGGCCCCCGCAATGCAGTTCCCACATTAGTGGGGCTACTATAACACAATTTAGTCCAAATCATATCGTCACCCCGCCCACTTTTCCTATTTGAGGTTGGGCCGGGATGTGCGGGGACCGGCGGGGGTGCAAGCAGGCCAAGGGAAACTTTCCCAACTTCCCAGGGGGAGCGGGAGTGGCCATCCCGGGAGGGTGGGCAACTATGTATTACATTATAATGCTCAGGACTAGGGTGTATGTTCTACAGGGCATTGCTGTTACTAATCTGTTACATTATATTACAGTACATGCACTAGCAGTAGCTACTATGGCCCTTATTCTGGTTCACTCGCAAATTCCTTCTAAAATGGACAAAATCATGTCCACGGCAGGTGGGGCAGATGTAATTTGGGCAGAGATAATTAGATTTGGGTGGGGTTTTACTGCAAAGTGAGATCTATATGACAGTGTAAAAAAATAAAGCAGCCAGTATTTACCCTGCACAGAAACAAAACAACTCACCCAAATCTAATTCTCTCTGCACATTACATCTGCCCCCCCCCCCGCAGTGCACATGGTTTTGTCCATTTGAGAAGGATTTTTTTTCTTTGCGAATGAACCAGAATCAGGGCCTATATGTATTAATCAAGGGGCCCAGGCAGTGGAATACTGCATGGTTAGCCAAGTCTCTATGGTGGCTGGCCACATCCATAAGCATTGGTTCCAACCCCCAGTTCTATGGTATGGAAAAACTCCCTATTTAATAATGCTAACATAGTATGTCTATTACAATTCCTTTAACCCTTTGACTGCCAACATCTCTGTGCGAGAGATGCAAAATATTGGCAAAAAATCCCAGCGCCGCTCACATTTGTTAAATAAATTCAAATAAAAAAAATGTTATGGAAAAAAAATATATATTTCCTATATAAGGTAACAAAGAATTTTGCCGTCAATTGCATTTGTCTCCAGCATGCAAATGAGACGAAACAGCAGCATTTTAGAGGTGCGTATACACGGGGCGATATATCGCTCGTCGATATATCGCTCAGTGTCCCATTTTCATAAGTGACCCGAGATGGTCGCTGATGAAAGGGAACCTCACAAGGGGGCTAAAAACGGGAGCGCGCACCCGGCGATTTATCGCCGGTGCACACTCCAATCGCTGGCAATATGGTCGCTCAGCGACTATATTGCCAGCGATTTCTGCACAGTTAGTAGAGTAAAAAGAAAGATGACTTTGCAATAAGGAGTCACCAGAAAATGCCACAGCATCGCACCCATTTATTTTCAGTCTTTATTTTGAATGAATATGGTTTTATGTGGAAATGGCATTAGCATCATTAGAAACACAATTTAGCTGCGTCGTTATATTAGCAAGTCATACGCAAGGACGGCTCATTGTACTGACATTACTGGAGCCTGCTATAATGTAATGAATGGCACAGACATAGGAAAGCATTTCATTTGTCAGGCTCAATAAGAGACCGCTGGCAAGGAAACAGTTAAGTCTTTTTGGCAGGACTTTAATCCCAGCCTCATACGCAGACTTCTATTTTGTCTTATGTTAATGCAAATCTTCATTGTGCTGAACTGTACCTCGCTGTCTCTGAGATTGCTATGCCTGTCATTTCCCTGACAGCAGCACAAGCCGGAGACTGAGGTGGCTGGCAGAGGAGTCTGTGGCTTTCCGCCTCGCACTGGAATCATAGAACTTAGTGATAACTGTAATCCTCTGGTATGTACCCGGATTCTTATTCACAGTGACTGTGCCTGGTGTATGGTTATGATATAGATAGTCGACCACTAATGGTCAACACCTAAGAATGGTCAACATACACTAGGTAGACAGAAGCAAGGTCAACGCGAGTTTTCATGGTTTTTATGCCCATGTTGACATATGTCGACATGGATGCTGTGCTGTGCTCTTCATGCTCCCGGAGAGCGCATCTAACTCTATGAGCACTTGGATAGTGAAGTAAGAATAAGTCAATAAAAAAAAAAACAACTCATGCAAAACTTGTGTCATGTTCATATAGTGTTTATAGTGTATGTCGACCAATCTTAGGTGTCGACTTGTCGGCCGGATACTGCGCTGTATGTACTATGGAGTTGTGTAAGTGGAGGTGCGGCATTTCCTCTTTCCCAAACTGGCCTCTTACACCTGTATATTTGTATTATTTATTCTTAACTGATAATTTACAGACAATTTCAGTATTATATATTATTATTATTTTCTAGTAAGACCGCTCGAATAAAAAGCCTTCAAAGCTAGTCTGCTACCTTCTGTGTTTGTGCATGTGTGAGGAAAGACATGTAGTTTCACTCTCTGCCAGCAGATGGCAGTGTTTCGGAGACTCACGGACACTAGACATATATATATGTGTGTGTGTGTATATAGATCATGGGTCCTCAAACTGCGGCCCTCCAGATGTTGTGAAACTACAAATCCCAGCATGCATTGCCACAGTTTTGCTATAAGGGAGTGTTAAAACTGTGGAAAGGCATGCTGGGATTTGTAGTTTCACAACATTTGGAGGGCCCATGATATAGATGATAGAATATCTACTTTTCATTATCCAATTCAAGACAGACTTGGAAGACATTTGATTCTCTTATAGAGTTTTCCATATTAGGGGGTATTCAATCCGGAACGTCCCATCAGTAATAATCCTGGGCTGTTTTCACTAAGTTCGACTGTAATGTTCAATGTTCTGGCTGTCGAGTGCCAAAAAGAGGGCAAATTGTCAAAAACTGCTGCAGATTGTCCGACACAACAGATCCATCTTATAACACGTTGGATCTGTTTTGTCCTAATCGGCCTTCAACGCTGTCCGTAGAAATAGTCCATGAACACAAATTTTGCATTCAGGGGAGCTGTGGGGGAGTGGGAATAATTACCCGGACCCAGCTCCCGGAGGGGCCTGGGTTCGCTGCCCCTACCCCTCCTAAGAATTAGTATGGGCCAGTGCCATCTTGACAGGGATAGCGCATTTTTAGAAGTAAATTGACCCCATAGTATTTCCAAAGATAACTCCACCAGGTACTCACCCCGGGTATCGATGCGATCATATGCTTCTGGATTATTGTAGATTCCGCTAATTTTGTTCCAACATCTGTGCAAATGAACTAATAAAAAATAACCATCATTAATAAAGAGGGAAATATTTATTCTTCTGTCAATAAAATGAGTGAAAAATTAAATATTTGCAAGTAGAAAACAAATATTCATTTTATATGGATATATGCATTTCTCCTACTGTCACACCCAATCTCACACAGCATCTCTTGTACTGTCACACCCAATCTCACACTGCATCTCTCCTACTGTCACACCCTCTCTCACACTGCTTCTCTCCTATTGTCACACCCTCTCTCACACTGCTTCTCTCCTATTGTCACACCCTCTCTCACTCTGCTTCTCTCCTATTGTCACACCCTCTCTCACACTGCATCTCTCCTACTGTCACACCCTCTCTAATACTGCATCTCTCCTAGGGCGAGATGTACTAAAGGGAAAATGCGGTAAAACCCCCGTTTTACCGCATTTTCCTATGTACTATTACCCGGCCGCCAGGTCACCGCAGTGTAGGGTAAGCTTATGGGCTTCTTTTCGCCGCCCGATGCCTCCGCCGAAAAACCCGCCGACCCCCCTCTCCCCCTCCCTCTCTTACCTGGTCCAGGTCCTCCTGGACCCCGGAAGGTAAGCCCTTCCTCCCCCTAGTGACGCAGCCGGACTTCCTTCCGGCTGCAGGGGGAGGAGGAGGCGCCGGGGACAGCTTGCTTAGCTGTCCCTGGCAGCTTGCTTAGCTGTCCCTGGCGTGAGGGATGCAGGAGGGGGCAGGGAGGTGACGGAGACCCCCCGCACACCACCTTCCAGGTATCGCGGGGGGCCTCCGTCACCGCATCGCGATGCCAGCCGCATATGTTAGTACATAAGCGGCGGAATCGTGGCGGGGGGGGGGGCGCGAAGGGCGGCAATGTATTTTAATACATTCCGCCCCTAATATCACACCTTCTCTCACACTGCATCTCTCTTACTGTCACACCCAATCTCACACTGCATCTCTCCTACTGTCACACCCTCTCTCACACTACATCTCTCCTACTGTCACACCCTCTCTAATACTGCATCTCTCCTACTGGCACACCCTCTTACACTACATCTCTCCTACTGTCACACCCTATCTCACACTACATCTCTCCTACTGTCACACCCTATCTCACACTGCATCTCTCCTACTGTCACACCCTATCTCACACTGCATCTCTTCTACTGTCACACCCTCTCTCAAACGACATCTCTCCTACTGTCACACCCTCTCATACTGCATCTCTTGCTGTCACACCGAATCTCACACTATATCTCTGTCACATCATCTCTCACACTGCATCTCTCCTACTGTCACACCCTATCTCACACTGCATCTCTCCTACTGTCACACCCTATCTCACACTACATCTCTCCTACTGTCACACCCTATCTCACACTGTATCTCTCCTACTGCCACACCCTCTCACACTGCATCTCTTTGATTGTCACACGCTCTCATACAGCATTTCTCCTACTGTCACACCCAATCTCACACTGCATCTCTCCTACTGTCACACCCTATCTCACACTCCATCTCTCCTACTGTCAAACCCTCTCACACTGCATCTCTCTGAGTGTCGCACCCTCTCTCACACTGCATTGCTCCTACTGCTAAGTGCTGCACCGGGGCTAGTCAAAGACAGTAAAATGGGAGTGCAGCCAGATGTGTTTATGGGAAGGAAATTCCTACATCACATTGGGAAGTATGTGCCCCATCTGGTCAGATTACTTCTGAAGTTGTTGGGGCTGTGACTGCAAGTCTACGGGACGGCTGAGCTCACCTATCAGGCCTCACCCGCACTTTGAATCCCCCTATCTTGTCACTCCCAGCCCCATGTGTAATGAACCTTCTCAATCGCATCAATAACCTACAAACAGCCATTTGGGACAAACCAAAATTGCAATCTACCCATTCTCACACAAAAAGTGAGGCCTAGGGGGAAATTTACTAAAGGAAATTTGTAAAAAAAATAGGTGTATTTGTATCCAGAAATAAACGTATTTTTTACATTTACTATCCCGAAAATACGGCAATTCGTAGTCGTATTGATGTGCTATCAAAACGAATACGAATTGCCGTATTTTCGGGATAGTAAGGGGGACATTTACCAAAATGGATTCGTAGAAAAAAGGTGTATTCGTAGGGAGAAATACACCTTTTTTTTACGAATTTGTATTTTCGGGATTTACAATCCCAAAAATACAACAATTCGTAGTCCTAAAGATGGAACATTCGTATTTGTAGTTACAAATACGAATGCCCTACACCATCGATAGGATACGACAGAAATCACCATTCAAAAGAATGGTGATTCCTGATTTACTAAGCAGCCGTACTGATAATACGGCTGCTTAGTGGTGTGAAACACCCACGCAAATACGACAGGAAAATAGAACACCATTTTCCTGTTCTATTTGCGTTTTAGCCTGCACGGATCAGTCAGATCCGTGCAGGCTACAGTGTAAAAAAATAGAAAAATAAATAAATTAAAAAAAAAACGGCGTGGGGTCCCCCCCACAGCCATAACCAGCACCAGGCTGAAGGAGCCGGGGCCGGTAATTAAAAATCAGGGAGCCCGACAAATAGGGGTTCCCCGATTTTTAACAACCAGCCCCAGGCTCCAGGTCCGGGGCTGGTTCCCAAAATACGGGGGACAAAATGAGTAGGGGTCCCCCGTATTTTAAGAACCAGCCCCAGGCACAACCAGCCGGCAGGGTAATGTCACAGCCGGGGGACACTTATAATATAAGGTCCCGCGGCCAAAACATTCTCCCTACCGACCAGTCAGCCTGGCCAGGGGCCCTGGGGGAGTGGGGACCCCCCCAATGAAGGGGTCCCCCCCCTCCAGGACTTACCTGACCAGGCTGAAGCCTGGTGCTGTCCTCGATGCCCCTGGGCGGTGGGCATCGAGCTGATAAATGTTGTAAAAAAAAGATGAACCTATTGTTTTTTACTGTGGCACTACAAGTGCCAGCAAGCCTCCCCAGCAAGCTGGGACTTGGAGAACCACAAGTCCCAGCCTGCTGGGCATTAAAGGGCCCGCTGGCACTTGTAGTTCTACAGTTAAAAAAATAGTGCACAAAACACACTGACACACTTTTAAAATAAAACTTTATTACACACAAAGCCCACACATACTAATACTTACCTATCTTCTTCCCATAGGTCGCCCTGGTCCTGTGTCGGCGTCTTCTGGTCCTGTGTCGTCTTCTTCCTCCATGTCGACCGTCGCTGTCCGGATCCGACGAAATCCATTTGGGAAGCTGTGGAAGGAAACCATTTTCACCTGTCCCAGCGCGACGTAGTCCAGGTAAGGGTCTTTGCAAAAAAACAAAACGAACACCCGAATCCAGCCGGACAAGCAGGGAGCCGCACGGTGTTTACATCGTGCGGCTCCGCCTCCCGAATGCCGCTATTGGCCGCCTTGCGGCCTAGCGGCCAATAGCGGCATTCGGGAGGCGGAGCCGCACGATGTAAACACCGTGCGGCTCCCTGCTTGTCCGGCTGGATTGGGTGTTCGTTTTGTTTTTTTGCAAAGACCCTTACCTGGACTACGTCGCGCTGGGACAGGTGAGTATGGTTTCCTTCCACAGCTTCCCAAATGGATTTCGTCGGATCCGGACGGCGACAGCGACGGTCGACATGGAGGAAGAAGACGACACAGGACCAGAAGACGCCGACACAGGACCAGGGCGACCTATGGGAAGAAGATAGGTAAGTATTAGTATGTGTGGGCTTTGTGTGTAATAAAGTTTTATTTTAAAAGTGTGTCAGTGTGTTTTGTGCACTATTTTTTTAACTGTAGAACTACAAGTGCCAGCGGGCCCTTTAATGCCCAGCAGGCTGGGACTTGTGGTTCTCCAAGTCCCAGCTTGCTGGGGAGGCTTGCTGGCACTTGTAGTGCCACAGTAAAAAACAATAGGTTCATCTTTTTTTTACAACATTTATCAGCTCGATGCCCACCGCCCAGGGGCATCGAGGACAGCACCAGGCTTCAGCCTGGTCAGGTAAGTCCTGGAGGGGGGGGACCCCTTCATTGGGGGGGTCCCCACTCCCCCAGGGCCCCTGGCCAGGCTGACTGGTCGGTAGGGAGAATGTTTTGGCCGCGGGACCTTATATTATAAGTGTCCCCCGGCTGTGACATTACCCTGCCGGCTGGTTGTGCCTTGGGCTGGTTCTTAAAATACGGGGGACCCCTACTCATTTTGTCCCCCGTATTTTGGGAACCAGCCCCGGACCTGGAGCCTGGGGCTGGTTGTTAAAAATCGGGGAACCCCTATTTGTCGGGCTCCCTGATTTTTAATTACCGGCCCCGGCTCCTTCAGCCTGGTGCTGGTTACAGCTGTGGGGGGGACCCCACGCCGTTTTTTTTTTAAATTTATTTATTTTTTCTATTTTTTTTTACACCTTGCAGCCTGCACGGATCTGACTGATCCGTGCAGACTGCTAGAAATAATTCGTATTAGCGGCCGTATATACGGCCGCTAATACGAATCATTACACCATCGGAGGGTTACAAAGCAGTCGTATATGACTGCTTTGTAACTGATCCTCCGGAACACGACTTTGCATACGACTTAAACAGTCGTATGCAGTCGTAGGGAAACTACCAATACGAAAAACTAGGTTTTTCATATTGGTAAATTTCCCCCTAAATGTCAAAAATAAGTGTATTTCTGGATACAAATACACCTATTTTTTACAAATTTCCTTTAGTAAATTCCCCCCCCAATCTCTCAGTGAAATGTAAATATCTGCGCATGCTGTCAGAAGGTGATGCTTCCACTTTAAGTCAGTAACCTGTTTAAGTCGATCAGATAGCTTAAAATAGGCTCATGAGCTCACCCGCTAACACAGATCCGTAACGCAGGTCCTTTAAAGTAATGAAAAGGTTTAGCACATAAAGTGCAGGCACTGGGGAGATTCATTGATTAAATGGGCCATTTACTTCTCTTTGCAATTACCTCTCCTCATTCCTCCCAGTGTAAATCTTTTAAGCATTGTATACCTGGACTAGCAGCAAGAGGTTTGTGTCCGGCAGAGGGGATTTCAATTTCAAAGCTTGCAGAAGATCTAATATAACACTGCGGGTCAGATAGTACTTATCTCTCTCCTGCAAAATAACATTAGAAGAAACAGAGCGTCAATCATCAGACCACATGTTACAATGAAAGCCTGTGAGGGCTCTCCCCATAATCAGATCTGACGGCCGCGGGCTGGAACATCTAGAATTCTTTGTAATGCTAGAACCATTGACTGAAAGAATACTTTAAAGATGAAGTATGTTTAATACATACATATTATATAATATATATATATAAGCCAACAGTGTCCCCGGCACTCCGTTGCCCCGAATATAGGGGTGTCTTTGCCCTGGTGCCTTCCGATGTGGCGTGGCAGCCACTGTAAATAGCGGGCAGGTTATGGTGGCACTCAGAGACGGTCACACGGAATCTTAGTGCATAAAACTTTTAATCTACATTTCAGGGTTCTAGACCCCTTCGTCAGGATCCTGACAAAGGGGTCTAGAACCCGAAACGTAGATTAAAAGTTTTATGCACTAAGATTCTGTGTGACCGTCTCTGAGTGCCACCATAACCTGCCCGCTAATATATATACAGGTTGAGTATCCCGTATCCGTATATCTATTATCCGAATTATTCCAAAAACCGTGGTTTTTGGAATCATTCGAAATTTTTTTTTTTTTTTTTTACCCTCCCTAACCCTCTTTTTATACTTACCAAGTCCCAGGGCGTCCACAGCAGGCCTCCGGCATCTTCTCCAGGGTCTCCAGCGGTCCCAGGAATGCATTGCGCGAGTGTGCGCGCGCGCCGGTGACGTCACCGGTGCGCGCGCACACTCGCGCAATGCATTCCTGGGACCGCTGGAGACCCGGAGAAGATGCCGGAGGCCTGCTGTGGACGCCCGGGGACTGCGTGGACGCCGAGGGACCACCGGACACCATCAGGGGACAGGTAAGTATGCTTTAAAAAAAAATATTCTAAAAACCGCAATATTCCCCTATCCGGAATGCTCGTGGTCCCGAGCATTTCGGATAGGGGATACTCAACCTGTATATATATATATATATATACTAGGTGATTCATCGCGCCCTACGGGCGCTCTTCACACCGTCGTAAGGGGCTGCGCCCCCTTAATTTGTGAACGTTTGTAAATGAGAAATATGGTTAGAATTGTATGAAAGATGCCCTGTATTGCAACTTAGGTGTCCGCGAATCGCGGGAGGGGGAGTCGCGGAGGGTGCCGCGAATTGCAGGAGGGGGGGTCGCGGGGGGTGCCGCGAATTGCAGGAGGGGGGGTTGTGGGGGCGTGGATGCTGCGAATCGCGGGAGGGATTGCAGAGAATCGCGGGAGGGGGGTCGCGGGGTGGGTTGCCGCAAATCGCGGGAGGGGGGTTACGGGGGCGGGGGTTGCGGCGAATCATGGTGGGGGGGTCGCGGGGGGTGTGCCGTGAATCACGGGAGGGGGGGTCACGGGGTGGGGTGCCGAGAATCGCGGGGGTGTGTGTGTGTGCCGTGAATCGCGGGAGTGGGGGTTGTGTGGGGGGGGGGGGGGGTGTGACGCGAATCGCCACAAGAAAAAATCAACACAGAAAGGTCAACACATGTAAATGTTGACATAAGTGTGGCACTTTATTGGTGTTCATGTCGACACATGAGAATGAATATGAAAACATTCAAAAAATGAAAAAAAAAAACTTCAAAAAATCATGTCAACCTTTTTCATTGTCGACCATAGCCATGTCAGTGTTTTCCATGTGCAATTTAATTCTGGAGCTGCCGCGAATCGTGGGGGGGTGCCGCGAATTGCGGGAGGGGGGGTCGCGGGGGTGGGTGCCGCGAATCGCGGGAGGGGGGGTTACGGGGCGGGGGTTGCGGCGAATCATGGGAGGGGGGGTCGCGGGGGTGTGCCATGAATCACGGGAGGGGGGGTCACGGGGTGGGGTGCCGAGAATCGCGGGGGAGGTGTGTGTGTGTGTGCCGTGAATCGCGGGAGTGGGGGTTGTGGGGGTGGGGGGGGTGGGGGGAGGGGTGTGACGCAAATCGCCACAAGAAAAAAATCAACACAGAAAGGTCAACACATGTAAATGTTGACATAAGTGTGGCACTTCATTGGTGTCCATGTCGACACATGAGAATGAATATGAAAACATTCAAAAAATGAAAAAAAAAACTTCAAAAACTCATGTCAACCTTTTTCATTGTCGACCATAGCCATGTCAGTGTTTTCCATGTGCAATTTAATTCTGGAGCTGCCGCGAATCACGGGGGGTGCCGCGAATTGCGGGAGGGGGGGGTCGCGGGGTTGGGTGCCGCGAATCGCGGGAGGGCGGGGTTCACAGGGGTTCCGTGGGGGGTTGCCGCGAATTGCGGGAGGTGGGGGGTCACGGGGGGTGCCGCGAATCGCGGGAGGGGGGGTTGCGGGGGGGTGTGATGCGAATCGCCACAAGAAAAAATCAACACAGAAAGGTCAACACATGTAAATGTTGACATAAGTGTGCCACTTCATTGGTGTCCATGTTGACACATGACAATGAATATGAAAACATTCAAAAAATGAAATAAATCTTCAAAATCTCATGTCAACCTTTTTCATTGTCGACCATAGCCGTGCCAGTGTTTTGCATGTGCCATTTAATCCTGGGGCTTCCGCGAATCGCGGGGGGTGCCGCGATTTGCGGGAGGGGGGGTTGCGGGGGTGGGTGCCGCGAATCGCGGGAGAGCGGGGTTTATTGCGTTTTCCGGCGGCGGGTTGCCGCGAATTGCGGGAGGGGGGGGGGTCGCGGGGGGGTGCCGGGGTGCCGCGAATCGCCGGAGGGGGGGTTGCGGGGGGTGTGACGCGAATCGCCACAAGAAAAAAATCAACACAGAAAGGTCAACACATGTAAATGTTGACATAAGTGTGCCACTTCATTGGTGTCCATGTCGACACATGACAATGAATATGAAAAAATTAAAAATAAATCTTCAAAAACTCATGTCAACCTTTTTCATTGTCGACCATAGCCATGTCAGTGTTTTGCATGTGCCATTTAATCCTGGGGCTGCTGCGAATTGCGGGGGGGAGGGGTGCCGCGAATCACGGGAGGGGGGTCGCAGGGGGGGTGCCGCCAATCGTGCAAGGGTAGGTCGCGGGGGGGTTCTTTTTGCCGCGAATCGCGGGAGGGAGGTCGCGGGGGGGGGGGTGTTTTTTCCGCGAATCGGGGGGGGGTCACGGGGGAGGGTTTGCCGCGATTCGCGGGAGGGGTCGCGGGTGGTGGTTATGCCGCGAATTGCGGGAGGGGTCGTGGGGGGGTTCCTTTTGCAGCGAATCGCGGGAGGGGGGGTCGCGGGGGTGTTTTTGCTGCGAATCGCGGTAGGGGGGGTCGCGGGGGAGCGGGTGTTTTTGCCGCGAATCGCGGGAGGGGGGGGGCGCGCGCGGGGGGTTTGCCGCAAATCGCAGGAGGGGGGCGCTCACCTGGTGGCTGTGGAGTAGCAGTGCTGGGCAACATGGGAAGGCAATGGGTGTCTGGCACTGTCTGTGGGCTCACTGGGCTGGTTCTCTGTCACATACCTCCCAACATGACCCTCTCCAGGAGGGACACAATGCTCTGTTTCTAGACTTCCCCTTAATGTATGATTGCCATCACCTGTTTTAAACAGGTTAATTTCTCAGAAAGGTGTTCAGCACAGATGAAGGCAATCACACATTGGCCCTTATTCTGATTGACGCGGACTTTACCGCATACTTTCGGATCGCGTCTTTTCGGCGTCTGCGCATGCGTGGAGAACGCCACGCGCATGTGCCACGCCTTGACTCCGTACCAGTTCGGCCAAATCCCGTCCAAAACTGTTCCCCGCAATCAGTCGGGAAATATGGGCGTATTATGGGCGTCATGCGGAATGACACATGGGCGTAGTTTCAAAGTGGGCAAAACGGGGCGGAAACATGGGCGGATACGGGGGAGTACACTTATGTTGGGGGGCGTACATTCGGATAGCACTCCGAATGCACGCGATCAAAAAGGGCAGAAATGTGCGGTGTCCACAAGTGTACTATTGCTTTGCGGACACCACTCGTTCATGCGGTAGGCGAACGTACGCCTAATGACTACAAGCATTAACACCTGAACCCAATTGATTCCAATTCCAAATAAGCAGTTTTTTATGAGGATAGGTAATTGAATAAGTGGGTCATGTGATGTCTTGCAGAAGATACTTAATAGTGGGTTGTTTGGCGTAAATACTCCGCTTACGGGCGGTAGCACCGCTTGGCTCCCGGTCGGATGCGGTATTTCCGAGCATACTCTGTAATACTCTGTAATACCGTGCAGAATCTGAGTGTTTCTCCCGCACACGCATGGTTTGTATGTCGTCCGTAAACACGCCCTGTTCTTAAAGAGTGAGTCCGTCCGAATGCGGAGGACACGTGGGCGTTTCTACGGACGATGGCCGCACGCGGCAAAACACCGTGGCGTGCGGACCGCTCCGTAAGAATGCGGGAATATCCGCACCGATCTGAATAAGGGCCATTAAGAGGAAAGTCCAGGAACAGAGCGTTATAGACACAGACACCCACTTTGAGTGACAGATGTAGCCAAATATATAGGAGATACCCACACACTATTTAAAATAACACAGGTGTGCATTAAATTTGGCACCACATAATTCATGATGGAGTACAAATTATTAATTGCATCTAGACTCAGGAGTCACTGGCCTAGTGGAGATAATTAAATAACGTCACAACAGACGAACAAAAACTCTAGAACCCGTTTGTTCGCAGTCAGTTGACCAACCCAACCACCTAAAGCATAACTACAGTAGGGCCCGGAGGCCTACCTTTCATTTAGCTTACATTGGAGGAGTAAGATGACATAAGAAAAATTCTTGATGTAGTTGTAGTCATTTGGCAACATTATCAATAAAGGTATTTATTAATACTATTACTCCCTTCTTGCAGCATTACCCACCCCCAGCAGCCTAATCCTAAATTTCCTCTACCCCAGCAACCTTACTCTTACACTAACCTTCCGATCCTGCACCATAGACCTCCCCCAGTAGCCTAACCCCAATTCTCCTTCTTAGTACCCACTTGTATTAAGGTCTAATGCGAAACATTAGAAGCTGCCATCCTGTAAATGTGAAAGAGAAGTATATACACCCAAACGCATTGATGACTGACTTGGTGACCAATATTCCTGAGGCATGAGCAATATTCCTGAGGCATGAGCAATATTCCTGAGGCATGAGCAATATTCACGATGTACTGTATGACCAATATTCAGGAGGTAAGAGCAACATTCAGGAGGTAAGAGCAACATTCAGGAGGTATGACCAATATGCCGGAGGTATGTGCAATATTCAGGAGGTACAGTATTATTAATATTCATGAGGTATTACTAATATTCATGAATCATGAACAATATTCACAAGGTATGACCAAAATTCCTGGGGTATTACCGATATTCACGAAGCATGACCAATATTCAGGAGGTATGAACAATATGCTTGGGGTATTACCAATGTTCATGAGGCCTGACCAATATTCATAAGGCCTGACCAATATTCATAAGTCATGATCAATATTCATGAGGAATGACCAATATTCAGGAGGTATGACCAATATTCATGAGGCATGACCAATATTCATAAGGCCTGACCAATATGCATGAGTCACAATCAATATTCATGAGGCATGACCAATATTCATGAGGCCTGACCAATATTCATGAGGCATGATCAATATTCATGAGTCATGACCAATATTCATGAGGCATAACCAATATTCAGGAGGTATGAACAATATGCTCGGGGTATTACCAATGTTCATGAGGCATGACCAATATTCATGAGGCATGACCAATATTCATGAGTCATGATCAATAATTATGAGGCATGACCAATATTCAGGAGGTATGACCAATATTCATGAGGCATGATCAATATTCATGAGTCATGATCAATAATTATAAGGGAAAACCAATATTCAGGAGGTATGAACAATATGCTCGGGGTATTGCCAATATTCATGAGGCATGACCAATATTCATAAGGAATGACCAATATTCATAAGTCATGATCAATAATTATGAGGCATGACCAATATTCAGGAGGTATGACCAATATTCATGAGGCATGATCAATATTCATGAGTCATGATCAATAATTATGAGGCATAACCAATATTCAGGAGGTATGAACAATATGCTCGGGGTATTGCCAATATTCATGAGGCATGACCAATATTCATAAGTCATGATCAATCATTTTGAGGCATGACCAATATTCAGGAGGTATGACCAATATTCAGGAGGTATGATCAATATTCATGAGTCATGACCAATATTCATGAGGCATAACCAATATTCAGGAGGTATGAACAATATTCATAAGGCATGACCAATATTCATGAGGCATGACCAATATCCATGAGGTATGACCAACATTCACAAAGTGTTACCAATATTCAGAAGGTATGACCAATATTCAGAAGAGGATCTGCTGAATCGATCAGCCCCTCCATTCCCTCCACACCTTTTAAGTTTATTAACTTAAGGAAATAAAGAACAATCCCCATGTTACAGTTTACCAGAATCCCTGGCATTGCTGGATGTAGTTATATGAGAGTACTAAGCCTATATTGTAGCCGGGATCCGCAGCAACTGGGAAAGCTACAGTAGCAAAGCCATCCATCAGCCTCAGAAATGTTCCTTAATTACAATGAATGGAACAGTCAGCAGATTCCATCCATCTTGGTTTATAATAGACAAACATGAATTTGAGTTCTATTAACCCTCGCCAAGCTGCGAGGGATGGAACAGGGTTGGTCTAGATCAGGGCTGGGCAATTGCGGCCCTCCAGATGTTGATGAACTACACATCCCAGGATGCTTTGCATTAGTTTTGCTATGTGGCCATGCTGAAACGGATGCAAGGCATGCTGGGATGTGTAGTTCATCAACATCTGGAGGGCCGCAATTGCCCAGCCCTGGTCTAGATGAATCTAAGGAACTAGCACTAATGTGAAAATTCTGTATTTCTGCAGACTGTATTACAGGCTTGCCAGACATTTGAGCTTCATTACAGTTTTCGATATTGAATCATGTCGACCTTTTCATGTGTCTACCATTTTCATGTGGTCATTTTGACCACATTGACCTTTCCTGTCAGCCTTTTGACCCTGTCAACCAATCTCATGTTGACCATTTGGACTATTGACTCTCTATCTAGACACCATCTATCTAATAATCCTCACCAATTGAAGAATAAAGCAGACAGTATTTACCATGCACAGTAACAAAATAACTCCCTCTATACATGTTACATCTGCCCCACCTGCAGTGCAGCATGGTTTTGTTCATCTGCAAAAACCGCACCCTTGCTAAAAGGTGTGAATCAGGCCCAAGATTCGGGAAGGCGGACCAGCTTGCCGGAATAACGGATCTCATGAATGTAAGCTTTTGTGTCCTGGTTTTACTTAGAAGAGGATGTAGTCATTTAATTGTTCAATAGTAGTATTCACAAACAATGTCCTGATTCAGGAAAATGAAACCAATTTATCCCTCACTGATGGCCTCAAGTGTAGATCAATAGTATCGATCAGATGCTACATTAACATAATTTCCAATTAGTCAGGACACTTTAAACTTGCTGACACACCTCAGATTGCAGATTGTTTTCCCCCTTTTTTTAAAAACCTGAATCCTTGAAAATGAACTACAGTACACTGTTATTTTATTTCTTAATTAGTGGAATGGAAGCTCCAATGGAGTGCTGTCACCTAGGAAGCTCTGATGGAGTGCTGTCACCTAGGAAGCTCTGATGGAGTGCTGTCACCTAGGAAGCTCTGATGGAGTGCTGTCACCTAGGAAGCTCTGATGGAGTGCTGTCACCTAGGAAGCTCTGATGGAGTGCTGTCACCTAGGAAGCTCTGATGGAGTGCTGTCACCTAGGAAGCTGTGATGGAGTGCTGTCACCTAGGAAGCTCTGATGTAGTGCTGTCACATTGGAAGCTCTGATGGAGTACTGTCACCTTGGAACTGTGATGGGGTGTTGTCACCTAGGAAGCTCTGATGGAGTGCTGTCACCTAGGAAGCTCTGATGGAGTGCTGTCACCTAGGAAGCTCTGATGGAGTGCTGTCACCTTGGAAGCTGTGATGGGGTGCTGTCAACTAGGAAGCTCTGATGGAGTGCTGTCATCTAGGAAGCTCTGATGGAGTGCTGTCATTTAGGAAGCTCTGATGGGAGTGCTGTCACATAGGAAGCTCTGATGGAGTGCTGTCACATAGGAAACTCTGATGGAGTGCTGTCACATAGGAAACTCTGATGGAGTGATGTCACCTAGGAAGCTTGCTGGAGTGATGTCACCTAGGAAGCTTGCTGGAGTGATGTCACCTAGGAAGCTTGCTGGAGTGCTGTCAACTAGGAAGTTCTGATGGAGTGCTGTCACCTAGGAAGCTCTGATGGAGTGCTGTCACCTAGGAAGCTCTGATGGAGTGTTGTCACCTTGGGAGCTCTGATGGGGTGCTGTCACCTAGGAAGTTCTGATGGAGTGCTGTCATCAAGGAAGCTCTGATGTAGTGCTGTCACTTAGGAAGCTCTGATGGAGTGCTGTCACCTAGGAAGCTCTGATGGAGTGCTGTCACCTAGGAAGCTCTGATGGAGTGCTGTCACTTAGGAAGCTCTGATGGGGTGCTGTCACTTAGGAAGCTCTGATGGGGTGCTGTCACTTAGGAAGCTCTGATGGAGGGCTGTCACCTCGGGAGCTCTGATGGAGTGCTGTCACTTAGGAAGCTCTGATGGAGTGCTGTCACCTAGGAAGCTCTGGTGGAGTGATGTCACCTAGGAAGCTCTGATGGAGTGCTGTCACCTTGGAAGCTGTGATGGGGTGCTGTCAACTAGGAAGCTCTGATGGAGTGCTGTCATCTAGGAAGCTCTGATGGAGTGCTGTCAATTAGGAAGCTCTGATGGGAGTGCTGTCACATAGGAAGCTCTGATGGAGTGCTGTCACATAGGAAACTCTGATGGAGTGCTGTCACATAGGAAACTCTGATGGAGTGATGTCACCTAGGAAGCTTGCTGGAGTGATGTCACCTAGGAAGCTTGCTGGAGTGATGTCACCTAGGAAGCTTGCTGGAGTGCTGTCAACTAGGAAGTTCTGATGGAGTGCTGTCACCTAGGAAGCTCTGATGGAGTACTGTCACTTAGGAAGCTCTGATGGAGTGCTGTCACCTAGGAAGCTCTGATGGAGTGCTGTCACCTAGGAAGCTCTGATGGAGTGCTGTCACTTAGGAAGCTCTGATGGGGTGCTGTCACTTAGGAAGCTCTGATGGGGTGCTGTCACCTAGGAAGCTCTGATGGAGTGCTGTCACCTAGGAAGCTGTGATGGAGTGCTGTCACCTAGGAAGCTCTGATGTAGTGCTGTCACATTGGAAGCTCTGATGGAGTACTGTCACCTTGGAACTGTGATGGGGTGTTGTCACCTAGGAAGCTCTGATGGAGTGCTGTCACCTAGGAAGCTCTGATGGAGTGCTGTCACCTAGGAAGCTCTGATGGTGTGCTGTCACCTTGGAAGCTGTGATGGGGTGCTGTCAACTAGGAAGCTCTGATGGAGTGCTGTCATCTAGGAAGCTCTGATGGAGTGCTGTCATTTAGGAAGCTCTGATGGGAGTGCTGTCACATAGGAAGCTCTGATGGAGTGCTGTCACATAGGAAACTCTGATGGAGTGCTGTCACATAGGAAACTCTGATGGAGTGATGTCACCTAGGAAGCTTGCTGGAGTGATGTCACCTAGGAAGCTTGCTGGAGTGATGTCACCTAGGAAGCTTGCTGGAGTGCTGTCAACTAGGAAGTTCTGATGGAGTGCTGTCACCTAGGAAGCTCTGATGGAGTGCTGTCACCTAGGAAGCTCTGATGGAGTGCTGTCACCTAGGAAGCTCTGATGGAGTGCTGTCACCTAGGAAGCTCTGATGGAGTGCTGTCACCTAGGAAGCTCTGATGGAGTGCTGTCACCTAGGAAGCTCTGATGGAGTGCTGTCACCTAGGAAGCTGTGATGGAGTGCTGTCACCTAGGAAGCTCTGATGTAGTGCTGTCACATTGGAAGCTCTGATGGAGTACTGTCACCTTGGAACTGTGATGGGGTGTTGTCACCTAGGAAGCTCTGATGGAGTGCTGTCACCTAGGAAGCTCTGATGGAGTGCTGTCACCTAGGAAGCTCTGATGGAGTGCTGTCACCTTGGAAGCTGTGATGGGGTGCTGTCAACTAGGAAGCTCTGATGGAGTGCTGTCATCTAGGAAGCTCTGATGGAGTGCTGTCATTTAGGAAGCTCTGATGGGAGTGCTGTCACATAGGAAGCTCTGATGGAGTGCTGTCACATAGGAAACTCTGATGGAGTGCTGTCACATAGGAAACTCTGATGGAGTGATGTCACCTAGGAAGCTTGCTGGAGTGATGTCACCTAGGAAGCTTGCTGGAGTGATGTCACCTAGGAAGCTTGCTGGAGTGCTGTCAACTAGGAAGTTCTGATGGAGTGCTGTCACCTAGGAAGCTCTGATGGAGTGCTGTCACCTAGGAAGCTCTGATGGAGTGTTGTCACCTTGGGAGCTCTGATGGGGTGCTGTCACCTAGGAAGTTCTGATGGAGTGCTGTCATCAAGGAAGCTCTGATGTAGTGCTGTCACTTAGGAAGCTCTGATGGAGTGCTGTCACCTAGGAAGCTCTGATGGAGTGCTGTCACCTAGGAAGCTCTGATGGAGTGCTGTCACTTAGGAAGCTCTGATGGGGTGCTGTCACTTAGGAAGCTCTGATGGGGTGCTGTCACTTAGGAAGCTCTGATGGAGGGCTGTCACCTCGGGAGCTCTGATGGAGTGCTGTCACTTAGGAAGCTCTGATGGAGTGCTGTCACCTAGGAAGCTCTGGTGGAGTGATGTCACCTAGGAAGCTCTGATGGAGTGCTGTCACCTTGGAAGCTGTGATGGGGTGCTGTCAACTAGGAAGCTCTGATGGAGTGCTGTCATCTAGGAAGCTCTGATGGAGTGCTGTCAATTAGGAAGCTCTGATGGGAGTGCTGTCGTATAGGAAGCTCTGATGGAGTGCTGTCACATAGGAAACTCTGATGGAGTGCTGTCACATAGGAAACTCTGATGGAGTGATGTCACCTAGGAAGCTTGCTGGAGTGATGTCACCTAGGAAGCTTGCTGGAGTGATGTCACCTAGGAAGCTTGCTGGAGTGCTGTCAACTAGGAAGTTCTGATGGAGTGCTGTCACCTAGGAAGCTCTGATGGAGTACTGTCACTTAGGAAGCTCTGATGGAGTGCTGTCACCTAGGAAGCTCTGATGGAGTGCTGTCACCTAGGAAGCTCTGATGGAGTGCTGTCACTTAGGAAGCTCTGATGGGGTGCTGTCACTTAGGAAGCTCTGATGGGGTGCTGTCACCTAGGAAGCTCTGATGGAGTGCTGTCACCTAGGAAGCTGTGATGGAGTGCTGTCACCTAGGAAGCTCTGATGTAGTGCTGTCACATTGGAAGCTCTGATGGAGTACTGTCACCTTGGAACTGTGATGGGGTGTTGTCACCTAGGAAGCTCTGATGGAGTGCTGTCACCTAGGAAGCTCTGATGGAGTGCTGTCACCTAGGAAGCTCTGATGGAGTGCTGTCACCTTGGAAGCTGTGATGGGGTGCTGTCAACTAGGAAGCTCTGATGGAGTGCTGTCATCTAGGAAGCTCTGATGGAGTGCTGTCATTTAGGAAGCTCTGATGGGAGTGCTGTCACATAGGAAGCTCTGATGGAGTGCTGTCACATAGGAAACTCTGATGGAGTGCTGTCACATAGGAAACTCTGATGGAGTGATGTCACCTAGGAAGCTTGCTGGAGTGATGTCACCTAGGAAGCTTGCTGGAGTGATGTCACCTAGGAAGCTTGCTGGAGTGCTGTCAACTAGGAAGTTCTGATGGAGTGCTGTCACCTAGGAAGCTCTGATGGAGTGCTGTCACCTAGGAAGCTCTGATGGAGTGTTGTCACCTTGGGAGCTCTGATGGGGTGCTGTCACCTAGGAAGTTCTGATGGAGTGCTGTCATCAAGGAAGCTCTGATGTAGTGCTGTCACTTAGGAAGCTCTGATGGAGTGCTGTCACCTAGGAAGCTCTGATGGAGTGCTGTCACCTAGGAAGCTCTGATGGAGTGCTGTCACTTAGGAAGCTCTGATGGGGTGCTGTCACTTAGGAAGCTCTGATGGGGTGCTGTCACTTAGGAAGCTCTGATGGAGGGCTGTCACCTCGGGAGCTCTGATGGAGTGCTGTCACTTAGGAAGCTCTGATGGAGTGCTGTCACCTAGGAAGCTCTGGTGGAGTGATGTCACCTAGGAAGCTCTGATGGAGTGCTGTCACCTTGGAAGCTGTGATGGGGTGCTGTCAACTAGGAAGCTCTGATGGAGTGCTGTCATCTAGGAAGCTCTGATGGAGTGCTGTCAATTAGGAAGCTCTGATGGGAGTGCTGTCACATAGGAAGCTCTGATGGAGTGCTGTCACATAGGAAACTCTGATGGAGTGCTGTCACATAGGAAACTCTGATGGAGTGATGTCACCTAGGAAGCTTGCTGGAGTGATGTCACCTAGGAAGCTTGCTGGAGTGATGTCACCTAGGAAGCTTGCTGGAGTGCTGTCAACTAGGAAGTTCTGATGGAGTGCTGTCACCTAGGAAGCTCTGATGGAGTACTGTCACTTAGGAAGCTCTGATGGAGTGCTGTCACCTAGGAAGCTCTGATGGAGTGCTGTCACCTAGGAAGCTCTGATGGAGTGCTGTCACTTAGGAAGCTCTGATGGGGTGCTGTCACTTAGGAAGCTCTGATGGGGTGCTGTCACTTAGGAAGCTCTGATGGAGGGCTGTCACCTCGGGAGCTCTGATGGAGTGCTGTCATCTAGGAAGCTCTGATGGAGTGCTGTCAATTAGGAAGCTCTGATGGGAGTGCTGTCACATAGGAAGCTCTGATGGAGTGCTGTCACATAGGAAACTCTGATGGAGTGCTGTCACATAGGAAACTCTGATGGAGTGATGTCACCTAGGAAGCTTGCTGGAGTGATGTCACCTAGGAAGCTTGCTGGAGTGATGTCACCTAGGAAGCTTGCTGGAGTGCTGTCAACTAGGAAGTTCTGATGGAGTGCTGTCACCTAGGAAGCTCTGATGGAGTACTGTCACCTAGGAAGCTCTGATGGAGTGTTGTCACCTTGGGAGCTCTGATGGGGTGCTGTCACCTAGGAAGTTCTGATGGAGTGCTGTCATCTAGGAAGCTCTGATGGAGTGCTGTCAATTAGGAAGCTCTGATGGGAGTGCTGTCACATAGGAAGCTCTGATGGAGTGCTGTCACATAGGAAACTCTGATGGAGTGCTGTCACATAGGAAACTCTGATGGAGTGCTGTCACATAGGAAGCTTGCTGGAGTGATGTCACCTAGGAAGCTTGCTGGAGTGATGTCACCTAGGAAGCTTGCTGGAGTGCTGTCAACTAGGAAGTTCTGATGGAGTGCTGTCACCTAGGAAGCTCTGATGGAGTACTGTCACTTAGGAAGCTCTGATGGAGTGCTGTCACCTAGGAAGCTCTGATGGAGTGCTGTCACCTAGGAAGCTCTGATGGAGTGCTGTCACTTAGGAAGCTCTGATGGGGTGCTGTCACTTAGGAAGCTCTGATGGGGTGCTGTCACTTAGGAAGCTCTGATGGAGGGCTGTCACCTCGGGAGCTCTGATGGAGTGCTGTCATCTAGGAAGCTCTGATGGAGTGCTGTCAATTAGGAAGCTCTGATGGGAGTGCTGTCACATAGGAAGCTCTGATGGAGTGCTGTCACATAGGAAACTCTGATGGAGTGCTGTCACATAGGAAACTCTGATGGAGTGATGTCACCTAGGAAGCTTGCTGGAGTGATGTCACCTAGGAAGCTTGCTGGAGTGATGTCACCTAGGAAGCTTGCTGGAGTGCTGTCAACTAGGAAGTTCTGATGGAGTGCTGTCACCTAGGAAGCTCTGATGGAGTACTGTCACCTAGGAAGCTCTGATGGAGTGTTGTCACCTTGGGAGCTCTGATGGGGTGCTGTCACCTAGGAAGTTCTGATGGAGTGCTGTCATCAAGGAAGCTCTGATGTAGTGCTGTCACTTAGGAAGCTCTGATGGAGTGCTGTCACCTAGGAAGCTCTGATGGAGTGCTGTCACCTAGGAAGCTCTGATGGAGTGCTGTCACTTAGGAAGCTCTGATGGGGTGCTGTCACTTAGGAAGCTCTGATGGGGTGCTGTCACTTAGGAAGCTCTGATGGAGGGCTGTCACCTCGGGAGCTCTGATGGAGTGCTGTCACTTAGGAAGCTCTGATGGAGTGCTGTCACCTAGGAAGCTCTGGTGGAGTGATGTCACCTAGGAAGCTTGCTGGAGTGATGTCACCTAGGAAGCTTGCTGGAGTGATATCATCTAGGATGGTTGCACTTCTCTAACACAGGAGCCATATGCGGCAGAATATGGTACCGGCGTGCAGCCAGCACCCCATGTACCCTCCTTGTGGCACCTTGTGGTTGTTGTTGTTATTATTATTATTGTATTTGTAAAAAAAAGTGCAGTTTTGCGCCTTAAAAGCGGCTTTTTTAGGGGGGGGGGATTGTGCTTGAAATCTTTGTTAAAAAGCGCTTGTTTTCATATAAAATGTATATGTACAATACATGCCTTTAAAAACCGCTATGAGCAGTAAACATAACAAAACAATCTTGGTGCCTGAGTCGCCAGTCCGTGGTGCTTGGTGTTCGGCACTGTTGTGAGGGAGGGAGGTCGGCTAGCTGACTGTCCCTAAGCTTACCTACACCTCTGACTTTCTTCTCCAAGCAGCGGCAGCAAGATCTTCTGGCCGCTCGGTATCATCAGCGGCTTCTCCGTAACCGGAATGTTATTAATGCTAACGTCCCCGTCCGCCAGCCCACCCTCCATCAGTGCTCGCCAGCTAGTGAAATCTGGCACGCTGGCGGAATGGCAGAGAGCGGCTCCATCTTTAAATAAAAAATATTCTGACTGTACAGGGAACATTCTGACTGTTCGCGGTACAGACAGGGGGCGGGAGCATGGGGACGCCCAGCATTTCATGGGCGTGTCCACAAAAATGGTGGGTGCATCCAGAGAAAAGCTGCCGCGCCCAGCCCCTCTTCGCCGATCTCCGTGCCAGATAAAATTGAACTTTTATCTGCGAGCCTGCAAAAAAATCGACGACCGCCAAATGATTTTTTACACGCACAGCTGCATGTGAATGGATGTTTCAGCTAACACATCTATTTACATGCTGCTGTGGACATTCGCTTGGCTTTTGCCCGCCCGCTTTGTAAGCAGCGATTTTCTCTGCTTAGTGAGGCAACGTGAATAAGGCCCCATATGTTTATGATTACAAATTTAAATCAATTAAAAGGGAAGCTTGTTTATGCCAAAATCCACCTCTTTTAAAGAGCCTGGGGCCCGTATTCAAAAAAGCGAAACAGTTAAAGTAGGCGTGATATGGGAGTGGTCTGGGCGTTCACAGAAGCATGAGCATTTCTGCAGAAGCCATGTTCAGATGGAGAAACTGCTCTGGCCATAGAACAAATGCATGTGTTGGCACACCAATGGTGAAACGCCCAGTGTGTATGACATAAAGTAGCATGTCCAAACAATGGCCCTCCAACTGTTGTGAAACTACACATCCCAGCATGCCTTGCCATAGTTTTAGCATTCCCTAATAGCAAAACTGCGGCAAGGCATGATGGGACTTGTAGTTTCCCAAAAGCTGGAGGGCCATAGTTTTGGCATGCCGGACATAAAGGGTCTGGTACAGATTATGTAGCAAAATGAATGTAAATTAGTGAAAATGCATAGAATCATAATAGTTCCCACATATGGGGTAAATTTACTAAGGGGGGCGTCCTATTGAAGAGGGTGCAGCACGATAGCAGAGTGGTTAGTATTAATGCTTCACAGAACTGAGGTTATGAATTTCATACCCCATCACGACACAATGATGGCAGATGGCATGTCACCGCGATCTCAGCAAAATTGAATATAGACACATCATCAGACGGAACAGAAACGTTTTGTAACGCTGCCTCTAGGACCCCTCCTAAGTTACCCCCGAAAGTCGACGAGGCGACCTGATCAGATGCAGCCCAGAATTGTGCCATAGGTGTGACCTACCTTGGTGAACGCCCGATAACACAGCCCGCAGAGCTCCACAAGATATGCCAGGGTGAACACCCCGTTCTGAATGACAAAACTCAGGAGCTTGGAGAATGGCTCGAGCAAACTCTGTAATTAGAGACATAATGATCAGCAGTTTCATCACAGTGTCAAGCTCAGTTATATTATCACAGAACCTGGTCAATCTGACCAATAACACCCCGTATGTACATGGCGTAGCGGATCTAGAGAGCCGGCCCTCTGGCTAAGTTAAGGACAGTAAAAAAAAGTAATTTAAGAGAGCGCACTGAATTGAGGAACGGAGAAACGCGTCAAGCAGTGGAATCATCCAGCACCACCTGTTAACCTTGAATAAGTTGCTCCTGTACCATCGGATCCCCCAATTGTCCCATGGAATCCCGCTGTTACTGGTCGCACTGTTGGAGTGACCTGAGGCGATCTCGACGGTGCTAAAATCTGTCCGGGTGATTGTGACGCCTCTCTCTGCAATCCGAGAGGACGGCGAGAGGTGCGGGGGGGTGAGGATCTGCTCCCGGGGCAGGCTCATATTCCAGCAGAGCCCCGCCGGTTGAAGCGGACCTCAAACATCTATTATCGCCGCACTACAGCGTAACCTCGCTGACGTCATCGCACCCTAAAAAGCGGAAACCGCAAATATACTTAAAGGAGATTGTCCTTTCTACTTGGGATCCCTAAAAATGACAGGAACATTCCTTTATATAATCAGCTATTGAGGAGTTTGTCCCCCTGTTTTTCTTTGGGCTCCGTTATAAATCTCTGGAGAATGTGGACATAAGAGGCTCCGCACCTTAACGGAGACTGTGATATTAGATAAAGTGGGTAAGAGCCAATCAAAAGTTGATGAATTTATAAGGTTAACTGTGGTTGATGCTGGCAGGGCCGGTGCAAGGCACCGGAGCGCCCCAGGCGAGTCGGGGTGGGGGCGCCCCGGTGCTGGGGGGGGGTACCTGTCCTGCAGCGCTGTGTATTTAAATCTGGCGGCAGAGGCAGCGGGGGTCCCTGCAGTCCATTAGAAATCACGAACGCTATCCGCCGGGCTATGCGGAAGCGCTTCTAGTGTGAAAACACTGGCAGCACGCTGATTGGCTGAGATCAGCGTGCGCCGTGCTGCCAGAGTTTTCACACTAGAAGCGCTTCCGCATAGCCCGGCGGATAGCGCTCGTGATTTCTAATGGACTGCAGGGACCCCCGCTGCCTCCGCCACCAGATTTAAATACACAGCGCCGTAGGACAGGTACCCGGGCGGCACAAAATGCCGCCCTCCAGTGGCCGGCGCCCTAGGCAAATGCCTAGATTAGCCTAGTGGTGGCGCCGGCCCTGGATGCTGGACATATGATATGTTTATAATGAAATTGATATTTTTGCGTGTGGTTATACATGTATAACAATCATTTTTATAAATCATTTTTATATGTATTACATATTCAGTGCAGTGCGCTCTCTTAAAATTACCTTTTTTGGTCTTCTTTATTGAATCGGATCATTCTTTTGGGAGCAGCTTAACATTCAATTAAAACTGTGGCTACCTATTAATTATATTAATTGATATTTTTAATTTATATTATTATTCAATGACATATAGATATTTATCTATCTATCTGCGCCCGATATACCTTGTGTATATATTTTTTGACGTTAAGGACATGTTCAGCAGCATTGTGATGTCATGACCAGTGGTCCACAGTATGAAGGTTCTGTGATGGAGCCTAGACCCAAGATATTAACAACCCACCATTCATTGGTGCCAGCGCACGCTACAAGCGCAATGGTATGTTTGGGTGTGATCGGATGTGAGCAATCAGCTCCTGTCTGTTGTGTTGCAAGCTGGGTTTAAAAATGACAGTTAGGAGCTCATTGGCTGGTGGTTTATCGCTCCCCACTTTATCACTTTTTGTAGCTTGATACATCTGGCCATAAGGCTTCACATTTAATACTCTCCAAAGCTTCACAAACCCCACTGGCTGTAACATGGGCCTTCATGCTATCAGCCCGACATCGGAACCCACTCAGCTGGCCGTCTGCACTTACCCGGGTGGCGTTAGAGGTTGGGATCTTCAGAAGGCAGATCATTATCCGCAGACTGGAGTCTAAGGTGCACTGTGGATGAGAACAGGGACTGTATTACCCAACGCGCACAATTGTGTCTTTAAACTGACTTGGATCAGGTACTGGAAGAGGGATTTGTAGGGGAGGGTTGTGAAGGGTTAAAGCGCTGTTGGAATCACAGCATTAAACTATGTTCACTTTCTGTCATAATTTGACATTTTTATTATAGCACAGATAAGTTGTGTAACACGCACAGGAATAGTACATGTAGGGACTTATTCAGGTGCGTTCGTTCTGACCCCTTAGATCGCAAGGGGTCCAGTAGTGGGTGCATGCACAGGGTCAGTTCTGCGCATGTGCATATGCGAGGTGCGTGCATCCATGGCTTACAGGATGTTCGCTGGGCGCACGCACCCAAGTGTGCAGTTGGGGGGGGTGTGGAGGGACGGCCCAGGACATTTGCACATAGGAACTCCCATGGGTGCTGGGAGATGACTCGGGTGCGGGAGAGCGGCCAGCTGACATCGCCGGATGCCAGCTGCCCGCCCACTTCCTCCCGAACATCCACGCATATGTAAGTGACTTGAGAGTCACTTTTATATGCGTGCACCTTCGCCATCATTCAATGGTCCCCGACCATCAAATGATGTGGGAGGATCCCACTAGACTGCAATTGGATGTTACTGGCCAGGCCACCATTCGCAAGGCGGGGTTTGGCGGACTCGGAAGGCTGCGAATTCTATAAACCAGAATAACCTCCGTAATCCGGCCACAGGTTAGTCTTCAAATGAAATTGTAGTTTGTAATGGCTGGATCAAATTAAAGGGGTTCTTCACCACTATGGCCACCTGCAGGCTGTTAATGGTACTACACTGGAAGTCTGCATGTCTATGCGCGTATATGGGGATGTGCACTCCCCCTGTGCAAATGCGTTCAGAGAGTAACACAAGCACTGTGGCGTTCACACAGGCAGGGGAGGGAAGGGGGTGGCAGCAGGGGGCGTCCCCATGGAAACGCAGGGCATTCCCCTGGTACCACAGGCGGGCCGTTGCCTATTCGGGGCGGTCAGCTGACGTCACATAATGTCCCACCCCCTTTTCGCCGATCTCGGGCTGAAATAGTCAGTTCTCATTGACTTTTATTTCCGAATGGGAAAACAAAAAATCATTCGATGGTTGGCGACCATCAAATGATTACTCTCCCCTGCGGCTGCATGCGAGGGGATGCGGGCAGCGCGGGTTCACAGGCGTTCGATGGGGCGGTGCTGACCTGTTTGCTGGCTGCAAGTATACACAACCTAGCAAACAGGTCTGAATCAGACCCTTTATTATTCTCCTCTCTGTGCAGAGAGAAGATGCAACTGGCCGCTTTGGAGGTGGGCGTGTCCTCTTTACATCATCAGGCACCTCCCCGATTGCTACCCAAATGCAGTGACCCTGGCCCAACTACGGTGCCGCCCACAGAGCCCTGAACTCTGTGTACAGCAGCAGCGCTCATATCCCTTAGTTACAACCCTGGCAGGTGCAGTTTCTCCATGGTGACTAGGGCCTTTATCTACAGTGGTATCCAGGTGGCTGACAGATGTCTACGTCCGCAGTCAACAGGTCAACACCAAAGGGTCTACATGCACAAGATCAACAATGACGATGCATGAAAAAGGTCGGCATGGAAAAGATCGACATGAGCTTTTGGGTATTTTGAATTTTTTTTTTAATTCTTACTTAACTTCTATTTAACTGGACTCCAATTGTGAACGTAAAAGAGTCCCGAAGCGGTATACTCATTGGGGGTACATGTGCTGAGGTTTTGAAGTGTGTTTTGAAGTATTGACCCTTTTCTTTTTGCTTGTGTCAACTTTTTGTCCATGTTGACCTAATGACCTAGACCAGCGATAGGGAACCTTCTACCCTCCAGCTGTTGTGGGACTACACACCCCAGCATGCCTTGTTACATGCTACAACTTTTGCAGGCCATGCTGGGATGTGTAGTTCAACAACAACAACCTGGACATTGCCTGTGGGCTATACCACACCCATCTGCAGTTATCATCTGTGCACCAAGCCTCTATGACTGATACGCCCACAACACTCCTACAACACGACCACCGATCCATCCGTTTCTAGACGTCTCCCAGTAACAACTAAGGTAGGACATGAAGGTATCTACAACATTTCTGATATCGTGCACATCAATTGCAACTGCGCCTCTGTGTGGATCCACCCTGGTGCGTGTGATCCGCAGGAGTTTTAAGGAAATTTTGCCCGTGCGCAATAGCAAAAGATGACTCTGTGCATTTATGTCCACCTCTGAACCGGGCCCGTTATACCTCCCTAAGCCTACGCTGACGCACATACGCCATGGCTGAGCAGAGATCTCTACCTTGAGTGGAAGGACAGAAGGCAGTTTTGTGAAGAAAGTTTGGAACTGGTTGCAGATGGTGGTCCACAGGTTACTGGGGGAGTCCATGGGTAAGGCTTCCATGAACGTAGCAATGTTCTCCAAGCACCGCAACATTGTTCCACCAGCTGGCAGGTTCTTCTTGTTATTCATACCCTAAGAAATGTCACACGTCACATCTTTAATACTAACGTAACTCCCTGCAGGAGGAATATCCTCAATTCATTCAGTACAAGAGTCCGTATGTGTCTCGGTAACCTACCTCCAGCAGTTGGCTCAGGGCGGCGAAAGAACTCAGCTCGTTGAAATCCATGAGAGATGTCGCTAAGGTGCGTAAAAAGCTGCTGTCTGTAAGATGGGAAAGGAGAACAAGCACAGCGATGAGCGGCGTTCCAGGCCAGAGACAGCGCATTCACGGCAGGATGGCTCAGAGCACTCTACCTTTGATGTTGCTCTGGAACAGCTGCGAGAAAATGCCATTGGGCGCCAGCTGGTGGAAAACACAGCGAAGAAACTGCTTTGCCACCCCGGCCACATTCCCTGGAATCATCATGCTGGGGAGGAGGCAGAAACAGGCATCAGTACTCAAGGGAACGGAACGTATTGCAGTATATTAAAGGAAAATGTCCAGTGGTCAGGACATGTTGGGGTGTAGTGTCCTATGTCTGTATAGGGTGTAATAGATGTATTATGGCCAGCGGTCAGGACATGTTGGGGGTGTAGTGTCCTATGTCTGTATAGGGTGTAATAGATGTAGGTACTCTTTACCTAGAAGGGCGCCCATCGCGGCCATCGCGGGCATCGCATGCACTAAAAAATCGCATGCGATGCGACCGACGCGATGCCCGCGATTTCCCATAGGGAACAATGTTAAATGTCCCAATTGACCCGATTTTCCTGTTCAATGTCTCAATTGACCCGATTTTCCATGGGAAACAATGTTAAATGGCCCACAGAGGCCAAATAGGCACCCTGAAGTGTGAAATGGCCCCCACAATTGTTAACGCCACCCCACGATCAACGTCAACCCGAAGAGTGGCGAGCGCAGCGAGGGGCGGCGGTACGCGTCCTACGACCTTTTCATACCCCCACTATCCACGTCGGCGTGGAGTTGAGAATAGAAAGTGTGGCGAGCGCAGCGAGCCACCGAGCCGGAAGCGTGGCGAGCGCAGCGAGCCCCACGAGGGGACGCGGACACCTTCACAGGTATACGCGCCCCCTCGCGGGCTTCACAGCTGTCCGCGTCCCCTCGCTGCGCTCGCCACGCTTCGGGCTCGGTGGCTCGCTGCGCTCGCCACACTTTCTATTCTCCACGCCGACGTGGATAGTGGGGGTATGAAAAGGTCGTAGGACGCGTACCACTGCCCCTCGCGGGCTCGCTGTGCTCGCCACGCTTCGGGTTCACGTTGATCGTGGGGTGGCGTTAACAATTGTGGGGGACATTTCACACTTCAGGGTGCCTATTTGGCCTCTGTGGGCCATTTAACATTGTTTCCTATGAAAAATCGGGGCAATTGAGACATTGAACAGGAAAATCGGGTCAATTGGGACATTTAACATTGTTCCCTATGGGAAATCGCGGGCATCGCGTCGGTCGCATGCGATTTTTTTGGTCGCATGCGATGCGACCGACGCGATTTTTTTTTACTAACGATGCTCACGATCAAAATCGTGGGCGCCCTTCTAGGTAAAGAGTACCTAGATGTATTATGGTCAGCGGTCAGGACATGTTGGGGTGTAGTGTCCTATGTCTGTATAGGGTGTAATAGATGTATTATGGCCAGTGGTCAGGACATGTTGGGGTGTAGTGTCCTGTGTCTGTATAGGGTGTAATAGATGTATTATGGCCAGTGGTCAGGACATGTTGGGGTGTAGTGTCCTATGTCTGTATAGGGTGTAATAGATGTATTATGGCCAGCGGTCAGGACATGTTGGGGGTGTAGTGTCCTGTGTCTGTATAGGGTGTAACAGATGTATTATGGCCAGTGGTCAGGACATGTTGAGGGTGTAGTGTCCTATGTCTGTATACGGTGTAATAGATGTATTATGGCCAGCGGTCAGGACATGTTGGGATGTAGTGTCCTATGTCTGTATAGGGTGTAATAGATGTATTATGGCCGGCGGTCAGGACATGTTGGGGTGTAGTGTCCTATGTCTGTATATGGTGTAATAGATGTATTATGGCCAGTGGTCAGGACATGTTGGGGGTGCAGTGTCCCATGTCTGTATAGGGTGTAATAGATGTATTATGGCCAGCGATCAGGACATGTTGGGGATGTAGTGTCCTATGTCTGTATAGGGTGTAATAGATGTATTATGGCCAGTGGTCAGGACATGTTGGGGGTGCAGTGTCCTATGTCTGTGTAGGGTGTACTAGATGTATTATGGCCAGCGGTCAGGACATGTTGGGGTGTAGTGTCCTATGTCTGTATAAGGTGTAATAGATGTATTATGGCCAGTGGTCAGGACATGTTGGGGTGCAGTGTCCTGTGTCTGTATAGGGTGTAATAGATGTATTATGGCCAGTGGTCAGGACATGTTGGGGTGTAGTGTCCTATGTCTGTATAGGGCGTAATAGATGTATTATGGGCAGCGGTCAGGACATGTTGGGATGTAGTGTCCTATGTCTGTATAGGGTGTAATAGATGTATTATGGTCAGTGGTCAGGACATTTTGGGGGTGTAGTGTCCTATGTCTGTATAGGGTGTAATAGATGTATTATGGCCGGTGGTCAGGACATGTTGGGGTGTAGTGTCCTATGTCTGTATAGGGTGTAATAGATGTATTATGGGCATTAGTCAGGACATGTTGGAGTGTAGTGTCCTATGTCTGTATAGGGTGTAATAGATGTATTATGGCCAGCGGTCAGGACATGTTGGGGTGTAGTGTCCTATGTCTGTATAGGGTGTAATAGATGTATTATGGCCGGTGGTCAGGACATGTTGGGGTGTAGTGTCCTATGTCTGTATAGGGTGTAATAGATGTATTATGGCCAGCGGTCAGGTCATGTTGGGGGTGTAGTGTCCTTTGTCTGTATAGGGTGTAATAGATGTATTATGGGCAGCGGTCAGGACATGTTGGGGTGTAGTGTCCTATGTCTGTATAGGGTGTAATAGATGTATTATGGCCAGTGGTCAGGACATGTTGGGGTGTAGTGTCCTATGTCTGTATAGGGTGTAACAGATGTATTATGGCCAGTGGTCAGGACATGTTGGGGTGTAGTGTTCTGTGTCTGTATAGGGTGTGATAGATGTATTATGGCCAGCGGTCAGGACATGTTGGGGTGTAGTGTCCTATGTCTGTATAGGGTGTAATAGATGTATTATGGGCAGCGGTCAGGACATGTTGGGGTGTAGTGTCCTATGTCTGTATTGGGTGTAATAGATGTATTATGGCCAGTGGTCAGGTCATGTTGGGGTGTAGTGTCCTATGTCTGTATAGGGTGTAATAGATGTATTATGGCCAGCGGTCAGGACATGTTGGGGTGTAGTGTCCTATGTCTGTATAGGGTGTAATAGATGTACTATGGCCGGCGGTCAGGACATGTTGGGGTGTAGTGTCCTATGTCTGTATAGGGTGTAATAGATGTATTATGGCCAGTGGTCAGGACATGTTGGGGTGTAGTGTCCTATGTTTATATAGGGTGTAATAGATGTATTATGGCCAGTGGTCAGGACATGTTGGGGTGTAGTGTCCTATGTCTGTATAGGGTGTAATAGATGTATTATGGCCAGGACATGTTGGGGTGTAGTGTCCTATGTCTGTATAGGGTGTAATAGATGTATTATGGCCAGTGGTCAGGACATGTTGGGGTGTAGTGTCCTATGTTTATATAGGGTGTAATAGATGTATTATGGCCAGTGGTCAGGACATGTTGGGGTGTAGTGTCCTATGTCTGTATAGGGTGTAATAGATGTATTATGGCCAGCGGTCAGGACATGTTGGGGTATAGTGTCCTATGTCTGTATAGGGTGTAATAGATGTATTATGGCCAGCGGTCAGGTCATGTTGGGGGTGTAGTGTCCTTTGTCTGTATAGGGTGTAATAGATGTATTATGGGCAGCGGTCAGGACATGTTGGTGGTGTAGTGTCCTATGTCTGTATAGGGTGTAATAGATGTATTATGGCCAGCGGTCAGGACATGTTGGGATGTAGTGTCCTATGTCTGTATAGGGTGTAATAGATGTATTATGGCCAGTGGTCAGGACATGTTGGGGTGTAGTGTCCTATGTTTATATAGGGTGTAATAGATGTATTATGGCCAGCGGTCAGGACATGTTGGGGGTGTAGTGTCCTGTGTCTGTATAGGGTGTAATAGATGTATTATGGCCAGTGGTCAGGACATGTTGGGGTGTAGTGTCCTATGTCTGTATAGGGTGTAATAGATGTATTATGGTCAGTGGTCAGGACATGTTGGGGTGTAGTGTCCTATGTCTGTATAGGGTGTAATAGATGTATTATGGCCAGTGGTCAGGACATGTTGGGGTGTAGTGTCCTATGTCTGTATAGGGTGTAATAGATGTATTATGGCCAGCGGTCAGGACATGTTGGGGTGTAGTGTCCTATGTCTGTATAGGGTGTAATAGATGTAGTATGGCCAGTGGTCAGGACATGTTGGGGTGTAGTGTCCTATGTCTGTATAGGGTGTAATAGATGTAGTATGGCCAGTGGTCAGGACATGTTGGGGTGTAGTGTCCTATGTTTATATAGGGTGTAATAGATGTATTATGGCCAGCGGTCAGGACATGTTGGGGGTGTAGTGTCCTGTGTCTGTATAGGGTGTAATAGATGTATTATGGCCAGTGGTCAGGACATGTTGGGGTGTAGTGTCCTATGTCTGTATAGGGTGTAATAGATGTATTATGGCCAGTGGTCAGGACATGTTGGGGTGTAGTGTCCTATGTCTGTATAGGGTGTAATAGATTTATTATGGCCAGCGGTGAGGACATGTTGGGGTGTAGTGTCCTATGTCTGTATAGGGTGTAATAGATGTAGTATGGCCAGTGGTCAGGACATGTGGGGGTGTAGTGTCCTATGTCTGTATAGGGTGTAATAGATGTATTATGGTCAGCGGTCAGGATATGTTGGGGTGTAGTGTCCTATGTCTGTATAGGGTGTAATAGATGTAGTATGGCCAGCGGTCAGGACATGTTGGGGTGTAGTGTCCTATGTCTGTATAGGGTGTAATAGATGTATTATGGCCAGGACATGTTGGGGTGTAGTGTCCTATGTTTATATAGGGTGTAATAGATGTATTATGGCCAGTGGTCAGGACATGTTGGGGTGTAGTGTCCTGTGTCTGTATAGGGTGTAATAGATGTATTATGGCCAGTGGTCAGGACATGTTGGGGTGTAGTGTCCTATGTCTATATAGGGTGTAATAGATGTATTATGGCCAGCGGTCAGGACATGTTGGGGTGTAGTGTCCTGTGTCTGTATAGGGTGTAATAGATGTATTATGGCCAGCGGTCAGGACATGTTGGGGGTGTAGTGTCCTGTGTCTGTATAGGGTGTAATAGATGTATTATGGTCAGCGGTCAGGACATGTTGGGGTGTAGTGTCCTGTGTCTGTATAGGGTGTAATAGATGTATTATGGCCAGTGGTCAGGACATGTTGGTGGTGTAGTGTCCTATGTCTGTATAGGGTGTAATAGATGTATTATGGTCAGCGGTCAGGACATGTTGGGGTGTAGTGTCCTATGTCTGTATAGGGTTTAATAGATGTATTATGGCCAGTGGTCAGGACATGTTGGGAGTGTAGTGTCCTATGTCTGTATAGGGTGTAATAGATGTATTATGGTCAGTGGTCAGGACATGTTGGGGTGTAGTGTCCTATGTCTGTATAGGGTGTAATAGATGTATTATGCTCAGCGGTCAGGACATGTTGGGGTGTAGTGTCCTATGTCTGTATAGGGTGTAATAGATGTATTATGGCCAGCGGTCAGGACATGTTGGGGTGTAGTGTCCTATGTCTGTATAGGGTGTAATAGATGTATTATGGTCAGCGGTCAGGACATGTTGGGGGTGTAGTGTCCTATGTCTGTATAGGGTGTAATAGATGTATTATGGTCAGCGGTCAGGACATGTTGGGGGTGTAGTGTCCTATGTCTGTATAGGGTGTAATAGATGTATTATGGTCAGCGGTCAGGACATGTTGGGGTGTAGTGTCCTATGTCTGTATAGGGTGTAATAGATGTATTATGGCCAGTGGTCAGGACATGTTGGGGTGTAGTGTCCTATGTCTGTATAGGGTGTAATAGATGTATTATGGGCAGCGGTCAGGACATGTTGGGGGTGTAGTGTCCTATGTCTGTATAGGGTGTAATAGATGTATTATGGCCAGTGGTCAGGACATGTTGGGGTGTAGTGTCCTATGTCTGTATAGGGTGTAATAGATGTATTATGGTCAGCGGTCAGGACATGTTGGGGGTGTAGTGTCCTATGTCTGTATAGGGTGTAATAGATGTATTATGGTCAGCGGTCAGGACATGTTGGGGGTGTAGTGTCCTATGTCTGTATAGGGTGTAATAGATGTATTATGGTCAGCGGTCAGGACATGTTGGGGGTGTAGTGTCCTTTGTCTGTATAGGGTGTAATAGATGTATTATGGGCAGCGGTCAGGACATGTTGGGGTGTAGTGTCCTATGTCTGTATAGGGTGTAATAGATGTATTATGGCCAGTGGTCAGGACATGTTGGGGTGTAGTGTCCTATGTCTGTATAGGGTGTAACAGATGTATTATGGCCAGTGGTCAGGACATGTTGGGGTGTAGTGTTCTGTGTCTGTATAGGGTGTGATAGATGTATTATGGCCAGCGGTCAGGACATGTTGGGGTGTAGTGTCCTATGTCTGTATAGGGTGTAATAGATGTATTATGGGCAGCGGTCAGGACATGTTGGGGTGTAGTGTCCTATGTCTGTATTGGGTGTAATAGATGTATTATGGCCAGTGGTCAGGTCATGTTGGGGTGTAGTGTCCTATGTCTGTATAGGGTGTAATAGATGTATTATGGCCAGCGGTCAGGACATGTTGGGGTGTAGTGTCCTATGTCTGTATAGGGTGTAATAGATGTACTATGGCCGGCGGTCAGGACATGTTGGGGTGTAGTGTCCTATGTCTGTATAGAGTGTAATAGATGTATTATGGCCAGTGGTCAGGACATGTTGGGGTGTAGTGTCCTATGTTTATATAGGGTGTAATAGATGTATTATGGCCAGTGGTCAGGACATGTTGGGGTGTAGTGTCCTATGTCTGTATAGGGTGTAATAGATGTATTATGGCCAGGACATGTTGGGGTGTAGTGTCCTATGTCTGTATAGGGTGTAATAGATGTATTATGGCCAGTGGTCAGGACATGTTGGGGTGTAGTGTCCTATGTTTATATAGGGTGTAATAGATGTATTATGGCCAGTGGTCAGGACATGTTGGGGTGTAGTGTCCTATGTCTGTATAGGGTGTAATAGATGTATTATGGCCAGCGGTCAGGACATGTTGGGGTATAGTGTCCTATGTCTGTATAGGGTGTAATAGATGTATTATGGCCAGCGGTCAGGTCATGTTGGGGGTGTAGTGTCCTTTGTCTGTATAGGGTGTAATAGATGTATTATGGGCAGCGGTCAGGACATGTTGGTGGTGTAGTGTCCTATGTCTGTATAGGGTGTAATAGATGTATTATGGCCAGCGGTCAGGACATGTTGGGATGTAGTGTCCTATGTCTGTATAGGGTGTAATAGATGTATTATGGCCAGTGGTCAGGACATGTTGGGGTGTAGTGTCCTATGTTTATATAGGGTGTAATAGATGTATTATGGCCAGCGGTCAGGACATGTTGGGGGTGTAGTGTCCTGTGTCTGTATAGGGTGTAATAGATGTATTATGGCCAGTGGTCAGGACATGTTGGGGTGTAGTGTCCTATGTCTGTATAGGGTGTAATAGATGTATTATGGTCAGTGGTCAGGACATGTTGGGGTGTAGTGTCCTATGTCTGTATAGGGTGTAATAGATGTATTATGGCCAGTGGTCAGGACATGTTGGGGTGTAGTGTCCTATGTCTGTATAGGGTGTAATAGATGTATTATGGCCAGCGGTCAGGACATGTTGGGGTGTAGTGTCCTATGTCTGTA
The DNA here is from genome assembly GCF_055691185.1 of Crinia signifera. Lineage (NCBI taxonomy): Eukaryota > Metazoa > Chordata > Amphibia > Anura > Myobatrachidae > Crinia > Crinia signifera. Next base: position 71,790,049 of record NC_139228.1, read on the forward strand.
TAGGGTGTAATAGATGTAGTATGGCCAGTGGTCAGGACATGTTGGGGTGTAGTGTCCTATGTCTGTATAGGGTGTAATAGATGTAGTATGGCCAGTGGTCAGGACATGTTGGGGTGTAGTGTCCTATGTTTATATAGGGTGTAATAGATGTATTATGGCCAGCGGTCAGGACATGTTGGGGGTGTAGTGTCCTGTGTCTGTATAGGGTGTAATAGATGTATTATGGCCAGTGGTCAGGACATGTTGGGGTGTAGTGTCCTATGTCTGTATAGGGTGTAATAGATGTATTATGGCCAGTGGTCAGGACATGTTGGGGTGTAGTGTCCTATGTCTGTATAGGGTGTAATAGATTTATTATGGCCAGCGGTGAGGACATGTTGGGGTGTAGTGTCCTATGTCTGTATAGGGTGTAATAGATGTAGTATGGCCAGTGGTCAGGACATGTGGGGGTGTAGTGTCCTATGTCTGTATAGGGTGTAATAGATGTATTATGGTCAGCGGTCAGGATATGTTGGGGTGTAGTGTCCTATGTCTGTATAGGGTGTAATAGATGTAGTATGGCCAGCGGTCAGGACATGTTGGGGTGTAGTGTCCTATGTCTGTATAGGGTGTAATAGATGTATTATGGCCAGGACATGTTGGGGTGTAGTGTCCTATGTTTATATAGGGTGTAATAGATGTATTATGGCCAGTGGTCAGGACATGTTGGGGTGTAGTGTCCTGTGTCTGTATAGGGTGTAATAGATGTATTATGGCCAGTGGTCAGGACATGTTGGGGTGTAGTGTCCTATGTCTATATAGGGTGTAATAGATGTATTATGGCCAGCGGTCAGGACATGTTGGGGTGTAGTGTCCTGTGTCTGTATAGGGTGTAATAGATGTATTATGGCCAGCGGTCAGGACATGTTGGGGGTGTAGTGTCCTGTGTCTGTATAGGGTGTAATAGATGTATTATGGTCAGCGGTCAGGACATGTTGGGGTGTAGTGTCCTGTGTCTGTATAGGGTGTAATAGATGTATTATGGCCAGTGGTCAGGACATGTTGGTGGTGTAGTGTCCTATGTCTGTATAGGGTGTAATAGATGTATTATGGTCAGCGGTCAGGACATGTTGGGGTGTAGTGTCCTATGTCTGTATAGGGTTTAATAGATGTATTATGGCCAGTGGTCAGGACATGTTGGGAGTGTAGTGTCCTATGTCTGTATAGGGTGTAATAGATGTATTATGGTCAGTGGTCAGGACATGTTGGGGTGTAGTGTCCTATGTCTGTATAGGGTGTAATAGATGTATTATGCTCAGCGGTCAGGACATGTTGGGGTGTAGTGTCCTATGTCTGTATAGGGTGTAATAGATGTATTATGGCCAGCGGTCAGGACATGTTGGGGTGTAGTGTCCTATGTCTGTATAGGGTGTAATAGATGTATTATGGTCAGCGGTCAGGACATGTTGGGGGTGTAGTGTCCTATGTCTGTATAGGGTGTAATAGATGTATTATGGTCAGCGGTCAGGACATGTTGGGGGTGTAGTGTCCTATGTCTGTATAGGGTGTAATAGATGTATTATGGTCAGCGGTCAGGACATGTTGGGGTGTAGTGTCCTATGTCTGTATAGGGTGTAATAGATGTATTATGGCCAGTGGTCAGGACATGTTGGGGTGTAGTGTCCTATGTCTGTATAGGGTGTAATAGATGTATTATGGGCAGCGGTCAGGACATGTTGGGGGTGTAGTGTCCTATGTCTGTATAGGGTGTAATAGATGTATTATGGCCAGTGGTCAGGACATGTTGGGGTGTAGTGTCCTATGTCTGTATAGGGTGTAATAGATGTATTATGGTCAGCGGTCAGGACATGTTGGGGGTGTAGTGTCCTATGTCTGTATAGGGTGTAATAGATGTATTATGGTCAGCGGTCAGGACATGTTGGGGTGTAGTGTCCTATGTCTGTATAGGGTGTAATAGATGTATTATGGCCAGCGGTCAGGACATGTTGGGGTGTAGTGTCCTATGTCTGTATAGGGTGTAATAGATGTATTATGGCCAGTGGTCAGGACATGTTGGTGGTGTAGTGTCCTATGTCTATATAGGGTGTAATAGATGTATTATGGCCAGCGGTCAGGACATGTTGGGGTGTAGTGTCCTATGTTTATATAGGGTGTAATAGATGTATTATGGCCAGCGGTCAGGACATGTTGGGTGTAGTGTCCTATGTCTGTATAGGGTGTAATAGATGTATTATGGCCAGTGGTCAGGACATGTTGGGGTGTAGTGTCCTATGTCTGTATAGGGTGTAATAGATGTATTACGGCCAGCGGTGAGGACATGTTGGGGTGTAGTGTCCTATGTCTGTATAGGGTGTAATAGATGTAGTATGGCCAGTGGTCAGGACATGTGGGGGTGTAGTGTCCTATGTCTGTATAGGGTGTAATAGATGTATTATGGTCAGCGGTCAGGATATGTTGGGGTGTAGTGTCCTATGTCTGTATAGGGTGTAATAGATGTAGTATGGCCAGCGGTCAGGACATGTTGGGGTGTAGTGTCCTATGTCTGTATAGGGTGTAATAGATGTATTATGGCCAGGACATGTTGGGGTGTAGTGTCCTATGTTTATATAGGGTGTAATAGATGTATTATGGCCAGTGGTCAGGACATGTTGGGGTGTAGTGTCCTGTGTCTGTATAGGGTGTAATAGATGTATTATGGCCAGTGGTCAGGACATGTTGGGGTGTAGTGTCCTATGTCTATATAGGGTGTAATAGATGTATTATGGCCAGCGGTCAGGACATGTTGGGGGTGTAGTGTCCTGTGTCTGTATAGGGTGTAATAGATGTATTATGGTCAGCGGTCAGGACATGTTGGGGTGTAGTGTCCTGTGTCTGTATAGGGTGTAATAGATGTATTATGGCCAGTGGTCAGGACATGTTGGTGGTGTAGTGTCCTATGTCTGTATAGGGTGTAATAGATGTATTATGGTCAGCGGTCAGGACATGTTGGGGTGTAGTGTCCTATGTCTGTATAGGGTGTAATAGATGTATTATGGCCAGCGGTCAGGACATGTTGGGGTGTAGTGTCCTGTGTCTGTATAGGGTGTAATAGATGTATTATGGTCAGCGGTCAGGACATGTTGGGGTGTAGTGTCCTATGTCTGTATAGGGTGTAATAGATGTATTATGGTCAGCGGTCAGGACATGTTGGGGTGTAGTGTCCTGTGTCTGTATAGGGTGTAATAGATGTATTATGGCCAGTGGTCAGGACATGTTGGTGGTGTAGTGTCCTATGTCTGTATAGGGTGTAATAGATGTATTATGGCCAGGACATGTTGGGGTGTAGTGTCCTATGTCTGTATAGGGTGTAATAGATGTATTATGGCCAGTGGTCAGGACATGTTGGGGGTGTAGTGTCCTATGTCTGTATAGGGTGTAATAGATGTATTATGGCCAGTGGTCAGGACATGTTGGGGGTGTAGTGTCCTATGTCTGTATAGGGTGTAATAGATGTATTATGGTCAGTGGTCAGGACATGTTGGGGTGTAGTGTCCTATGTCTGTATAGGGTGTAATAGATGTATTATGCTCAGCGGTCAGGACATGTTGGGGTGTAGTGTCCTATGTCTGTATAGGGTGTAATAGATGTATTATGGCCAGTGGTCAGGACATGTTGGGGTGTAGTGTCCTATGTCTGTATAGGGTGTAATAGATGTATTATGGTCAGCGGTCAGGACATGTTGGGGGTGTAGTGTCCTATGTCTGTATAGGGTGTAATAGATGTATTATGGTCAGCGGTCAGGACATGTTGGGGGTGTAGTGTCCTATGTCTGTATAGGGTGTAATAGATGTATTATGGTCAGCGGTCAGGACATGTTGGGGTGTAGTGTCCTATGTCTGTATAGGGTGTAATAGATGTATTATGGCCAGTGGTCAGGACATGTTGGGGTGTAGTGTCCTATGTCTGTATAGGGTGTAATAGATGTATTATGGGCAGCGGTCAGGACATGTTGGGGGTGTAGTGTCCTATGTCTGTATAGGGTGTAATAGATGTATTATGGCCAGTGGTCAGGACATGTTGGGGTGTAGTGTCCTATGTCTGTATAGGGTGTAATAGATGTATTATGGGCAGCGGTCAGGACATGTTGGGGGTGTAGTGTCCTATGTTTGTATAGGGTGTAATAGATGTATTATGGCCAGTGGTCAGTACATGTTGGGGGTGTAGTGTCCTATGTCTGTATAGGGTGTAATAGATGTATTATGGTCAGCGGTCAGGACATGTTGGGGGTGTAGTGTCCTATGTCTGTATAGGGTGTAATAGATGTATTATGGGCAGCGGTCAGGACATGTTGGGGGTGTAGTGTCCTGTGTCTGTATAGGGTGTAATAGATGTATTATGGCCAGCGGTCAGGACATGTTGGGTGTAGTGTCCTATGTCTGTATAGGGTGTAATAGATGTATTATGGCCAGTGGTCAGGACATGTTGGGGGTGTAGTGTCCTATGTGTGTGTATAGGGTGTAATAGATGTATTATGGCCAGCGGTCAGGACATGTTGGGGGTGTAGTGTCCTGTGTCTGTATAGGGTGTAATAGATGTATTATGGCCAGCGGTCAGGATATGTTGGGGTTTAGTGTCCTATGTCTGTATAGGGTGTAATAGATGTATTATGGTCAGCGGTCAGGACATGTTGGGGTGTAGTGTCCTGTGTCTGTATAGGGTGTAATAGATGTATTATGGCCAGTGGTCAGGACATGTTGGTGGTGTAGTGTCCTATGTCTGTATAGGGTGTAATAGATGTATTATGGCCAGGACATGTTGGGGTGTAGTGTCCTATGTCTGTATAGGGTGTAATAGATGTATTATGGCCAGTGGTCAGGACATGTTGGGGTGTAGTGTCCTATGTCTGTATAGGGTGTAATAGATGTATTATGGCCAGTGGTCAGGACATGTTGGGGGTGTAGTGTCCTATGTCTGTATAGGGTGTAATAGATGTATTATGGCCAGTGGTCAGGACATGTTGGGGGTGTAGTGTCCTATGTCTGTATAGGGTGTAATAGATGTATTATGGTCAGTGGTCAGGACATGTTGGGGTGTAGTGTCCTATGTCTGTATAGGGTGTAATAGATGTATTATGCTCAGCGGTCAGGACATGTTGGGGTGTAGTGTCCTATGTCTGTATAGGGTGTAATAGATGTATTATGGCCAGTGGTCAGGACATGTTGGGGTGTAGTGTCCTATGTCTGTATAGGGTGTAATAGATGTATTATGGTCAGCGGTCAGGACATGTTGGGGGTGTAGTGTCCTATGTCTGTATAGGGTGTAATAGATGTATTATGGTCAGCGGTCAGGACATGTTGGGGGTGTAGTGTCCTATGTCTGTATAGGGTGTAATAGATGTATTATGGTCAGCGGTCAGGACATGTTGGGGTGTAGTGTCCTATGTCTGTATAGGGTGTAATAGATGTATTATGGCCAGTGGTCAGGACATGTTGGGGTGTAGTGTCCTATGTCTGTATAGGGTGTAATAGATGTATTATGGGCAGCGGTCAGGACATGTTGGGGGTGTAGTGTCCTATGTCTGTATAGGGTGTAATAGATGTATTATGGCCAGTGGTCAGGACATGTTGGGGTGTAGTGTCCTATGTCTGTATAGGGTGTAATAGATGTATTATGGGCAGCGGTCAGGACATGTTGGGGGTGTAGTGTCCTATGTCTGTATAGGGTGTAATAGATGTATTATGGCCAGTGGTCAGTACATGTTGGGGGTGTAGTGTCCTATGTCTGTATAGGGTGTAATAGATGTATTATGGTCAGCGGTCAGGACATGTTGGGGGTGTAGTGTCCTATGTCTGTATAGGGTGTAATAGATGTATTATGGGCAGCGGTCAGGACATGTTGGGGGTGTAGTGTCCTGTGTCTGTATAGGGTGTAATAGATGTATTATGGCCAGCGGTCAGGACATGTTGGGTGTAGTGTCCTATGTCTGTATAGGGTGTAATAGATGTATTATGGCCAGTGGTCAGGACATGTTGGGGTGTAGTGTCCTATGTCTGTATAGGGTGTAATAGATGTATTACGGCCAGCGGTCAGGACATGTTGGGGTGTAGGGTCCTATGTCTGTATAGGGTGTAATAGATGTATTATGGCCAGTGGTCAGGACATGTTGGGGTGTAGTGTCCTATGTCTGTATAGGGTGTAATAGATGTATTATGGTCAGCGGTCAGGTCATGTTGGGATGTAGTGTCCTATGTCTGTATAGGGTGTAATAGATGTATTATGGCCGGCGGTCAGGACATGTTGGGGTGTAGTGTACTATGTCTGTATAGGGTGTAATAGATGTATTATGGCCAGTGGTCAGGACATGTTGGGGTGTAGTGTCCTATGTCTGTATAGGGTGTAATAGATGTATTATGGCCAGTGGTCAGGACATGTTGGGGGTGTAGTGTCCTATGTCTGTATAGGGTGTAATAGATGTATTATGGCCAGTGGTCAGGACATGTTGAAGTGTAGTGTCCTATGTATGTATAGGGTGTAATAGATGTATTATAGCCAGTGGTCAGGACACGTTGGGGTGTAGTGTCCTATGTCTGTATAAGGTGTAATAGATGTATTATGGTCAGCGGTCAGGTCATGTTGGGATGTAGTGTCCTATGTCTGTATAGGGTGTAATAGATGTATTATGGCCAGTGGTCAGTACATGTTGGGGGTGTAGTGTCCTATGTCTGTATAGGGTGTAATAGATGTATTATGGTCAGCGGTCAGGACATGTTGGGGGTGTAGTGTCCTATGTCTGTATAGGGTGTAATAGATGTATTATGGCCAGCGGTCAGGACATGTTGGGGGTGTAGTGTCCTGTGTCTGTATAGGGTGTAATAGATGTATTATGGCCAGCGGTCAGGACATGTTGGGGTGTAGTGTCCTATGTTTATATAGGGTGTAATAGATGTATTATGGCCAGCGGTCAGGACATGTTGGGTGTAGTGTCCTATGTCTGTATAGGGTGTAATAGATGTATTATGGCCAGTGGTCAGGACATGTTGGGGTGTAGTGTCCTATGTCTGTATAGGGCGTAATAGATGTATTATGGCCAGTGGTCAGGACATGTTGGGGTGTAGTGTCCTATGTCTGTATAGGGTGTAATAGATGTATTATAGCCAGTGGTCAGGACACGTTGGGGTGTAGTGTCCTATGTCTGTATAAGGTGTAATAGATGTATTATGGTCAGTGGTCAGGACATGTTGGGGGTGTAGTGTCCTATGTCTGTATAGGGTGTAATAGATGAATTATGGCCAGTGGTCAGGACATGTTGGGGTGTAGTGTTCTGTGTCTGTATAGGGTGTAATAGATGTATTATGGCCAGTGGTCAGGACATGTTGGGGTGTAGTGTCCTATGTCTGTATAGGGTGTAATAGATGTATTATGGCCAGTGGTCAGGACATGTTGGGGTGTAGTGTCCTATGTCTGTATAGGGTGTAATAGATGTATTATGGCCAGCGGTCAGGTCATGCTGGGGGTGTAGTGTCCTATGTCTGTATAGGGTGTAATAGATGTATTATGGTCAGTGGTCAGGACATGTTGGGGATGTAGTGTCCTATGTCTGTATAGGGTGTAATAGATGTATTATGGCCAGCGGTCAGGACATGTTGGGGTGTAGTGTCCTATGTCTGTATAGGGTGTAATAGATGTATTATAGCCAGCGGTCAGGTCATGTTGGGGTGTAGTGTCCTATGTCTGTATAGGGTGTAATAGATGTATTATCGCAAGTGGTCAGGACATGTTGGGGTGTAGTGTCCTATGTTTATATAGGGTGTAATAGATGTATTATGGCCAGGACATGTTGGGGTGTAGTGTTTTATGTCTGTATAGAGTGTAAAAAAAAAGTTCTTAACCAGACGGTTAGACACGGTGAAAGTAATTAATAACAGATAATAATGAGGTAATGAGTTTGATGTCTCATTTACCTTTGACTCCCTCAGATAATTCAGTTTAAAGCTGAAGGCTCTGATTACCAATACATCATATCATTGTCACTGCTAATCGCTATCATTACATCATGACACTAGAAATGTCATCTACATCCAACTGTAAGGTTACAGCCATTGCACTTGGTTGCTCTTCATTAGAAAAATAAATTAAATCTAAAGACCCATACACACTGGGCGATTTTGAGCTGAAAGCCGCTCAAAACACCAACTTTCAGCTCAAAGCCACCCGATATGTATGGCCCGGCGATGAGAGCTGCTGCGCACTCCCGCATCATCACCGAGAAAGCCGCTCATCTGCTGGTATTATGTCCATACGCGCTGGGCATAATCGCACAGTGTGTATGGACCTTTACACTCATTTTGCACTAGGTCAGTGGTTCCCAAACTGTGTGCCATGGCACCCTGGGGTGCCTCTGGACACTTGCACTGGTGCTCGGGGTTGGTGGTCCAGTACCAATACCAATTATATATGGTCAATGTAACAGTCAATTAGCAGTGTTGGCGGCTGCCAATCATAAAGTATGTGGACATACAGAAGCTAATCCTGTCCCTCACCACTTAATTAAACCTAAGGTTGACATTTATATACAATTGACGTAACATAAAATTTGTTTCCTGACCTGGAAATAAGAAACTTTAGGCCTAAGGGTGCCACGAAAAAATGTTTGATACTCTAGGGCGCCGTGATTCAAAAAAAAGTTTGGGAACCACTGCATTATGGTGATTACATAATGGATCCCAGATCTAACATGTAAGGCTTCGAGCTCCCCTAGTGGCAGCATTGTGCATTTGCAGCACCTTGCTCCAACAGAAAGAATATACCCTAGAGCAGGTTTTCTCAAACTCGGTCCTCAGGAACCCACACAGTTAACCTCTTCCAGGTCACCCGGCAGGTGCACTCATTACTCATTGACACATTTTAAAAGATCTACAGGTGGAGCTAATTATTTCACTTGTGAGACATGCACTGGGTGGGGTCCCGAGGACCGAGTTTGAGACCCTGTGCCATAGAGATTATCTGCCGCCATACAGGTGATAGAGGACAAGTCTTGCAGTGACAAAGATACGGGTATCAAAGCTGTGTGGAAAGGAGAGGGATGAAGGTTGTACATGAGTTACATCCCAGAGTTTACCATAGGCTACATGTGAACTGACCACAAAGCAAAACCTTTGTCTGACACAAGCAATACAAGTATGTATGGAACCATTGGTGCCTGTACACCAGTGTGGTATCTCTGCGCCAGCTGACACCAGGACAGTTCTATTACCTTTCTGCTTGGCTGGAGAAACTGGTACTGCAGGCCAATCTGAAAGCACAGGGATAAAGTAGTAGAAAGGATTCTTCAGATAGTGACGCACCTTTATAACATCGGTGGCCGATATAAGGAACTGCGCACGCTTTTCTCGCACTTTCTGGGTAAGGCTCAGACCTGTACACAGGCTACGTAACAGTAGACGGATATCCCCTGACACGTTGTCTTCTCATTGGTATTATTAGTATTCTGGACTTGTTCATTGTTGGGTCACTGGCTATTATGGGAAGGTGTCTGTCTTCATATTTCCTCCTACATGTCCCCCTGTCTGTCAGTCTCTCACTCTGTCATCTTAGTCCCTCCCTCCTCCTGTCCCCCTTCTTTCTCTATCTGTCAACTATATCTTTCCTGCCCCCCCCCCCCCCCCAGGTCTTATCTCTCTGTCATCTTTGTACTCCTGCCTCTCTCACGTCTGTCCACCCTCCACCTCTCCAATGCATCTCTGTTCTCCTCCCTTGTCTCTCTCATCTCTGTCCCCCTCCCCATCTCATCTCTGTCCCCCTCCCCATCACTATCTCCTCTCTGTACCCCTCTCCATCTCTTTACCATCTCGGCCCAACCACCCTCCCTCATCTCTCTCTCATCTCTGTCCCCCTCCCCATCTCTCTCTCATCTGTCCAACCTCCCTCCCTCATCTCTCTTTCACCTCTGTTCCTTCTGCCACCCTCTGCCAGTTTGCCACTTTATCTCATCTCTGCCCCCCCCATCTCTCTCTCATCTGTCCAACCTCCCTCCCTAATCTCTCTTTCACTCTCTTTCACCTCTGTTCCTTTTGCCCCCCCCCCCTCCACCAGTCTGCCACTTTATCTCATCTCTGTCCTCCTTCCCCTCATCAGTCTCTGATATATATTACTTCCTCCATCTGCCTCACTCTTATATATGTTCTTCTTTTACCCTTGCTGTCCCTTTCTGTTGTGGTGGACACTGACGGGGGGGGGGGGTTTAGACTTGTACATCCATACAGCACTGGGGTAAGGAAGAGGGGAGGCTGGGTCCAGGCTGCCAGCGAGAGCTGTGTGTGTGTGGGGGGGGGGGGGGGGGGGGTCGCAGCTGATCCCCCTTGAACCTTCCTGGGTTACAGGATCGCATTTGAAACATCGAATGTGATCCCAGCAAGTGCTGCCGGAGGCTGTCCGATCCTACATGCAGCACTCAAGGGGCTCCGATCCGATGCCCACAGGACCGATGTGCAAGGGATCGGATCAGATCTAAAACACATGCAATTAGCTTTTCACCCGATTCCGGCGCATCAGGTCATGAAATCGGGTAAAATCACGGTAGTGTATGGCCAGCTGGAGGGGATAATTTACTAAGATGAGAGTTCTATTGAAGATGGGATGTTTCCCATAGCAACCAATCAGAATCGACTTTTTATTTATTTAGAACCTTCTAAATGAAAATAGATAGAATCTGATTGATTGTTTATAGCAACATTCCATCTTTAATGGAACCCCCATTTTAGCAAATTAACCCCCAATACCTCTTATATAGGCAACTTCACAAAATCGTGCCGCATAGTCATCGAACTGCAGGCCATACCGTTTACTGGTTCTCTGTATTGTACACTGACTCTCACTGTACTGTAAGTGCAAATGTATACATCAGAGAAGTATAGCAAATATTCTCATTACCCTATGAAAACGACTGCTAAGCTAACATATATGTGTACAGAGAAAATACAAAAGCGATAGCGTCACCCAGACTTTAAAAAGTTCCAGAATTGCCTCTTCCTGGGAGATGTTTTACAGCTGTGTATTTCTTCATTTCCTATGGCGTGGTGTAAAATCTAGTAACTGATAGGTAGATAGTTCTAGATCCATATCCTTAGGGACAATGTAGCACTAGCTTACCTTCCTACAGACTGCATGATATCTAGCAGCAAAGGAGCAGCCAAATCAGGACTCAGGTGGATGAACGTCAGGAGGACGACTATAGCAAGGCCCAACGTTTCCTCGTCATACTCTTCTAATATGGCTCCGCAGTCATGACACCTGTAAAAGATGTAAATTATCCACGTTACCTAAGGGACCGTCAACCTGTCACTCAGACTATGTTTTGCAAACAGAAAACTTTTGGTGTTTTTGCCATGCGATTTAAAGTGACAATAATCACCATTTTATACACTGCAGCAAAGCCCCCCCCCCCCCCTTCCCCGGGAAGGTAGGCAAGTCTCCCACTTTCCCCTCGCAGCCTCCGCACCCCCCTTCACTTCTGCACCAAGTCCACCGAGTCCGGGATTTTGCAGGTCTGCGTCAAAGGGGCAAGGCTAAAATGACACGAATCGCGTCATTTCTCTGCATTTTAGCCCCTCCCCCCAGCCATGGACCCACAAATTGCAGAGTTTGAGTGGCATCGGGGCAGGGCTTGCTGACATCAGCCTTGTCCCACCCCTTCTGGCAGCAGTATTGGTCTCCTCTCTGGGCTTCTCCCGGAGAGGAGATAGAATAAGTCTGTAAGTATGATCAAGCCTTAGGATGTGACTGACAGACTGTCCCATTTGAGGGTACAGGGTATGTGCTACATTCTTTTTTCATGTTTCTCCTTACTCAACACTTTCAACATTATTTAGTCTACAACCTAGGGATGGCCCATCCCTACTACAAACCCACTTCACTATTTCACTATTGTATACCTTATGGCCATATAGTATCAAAATGCCTATATTAATCTAAAATGACAAATATATTTTCCAGCTGTGGTTCATCAACCATACAAGCCATTATTGCGATGCCTTATCAGTTATATTAGTCATTATATAGAAATTAGCATTAAATATGCATAATTAGTTTAATGTTCTATATAACATTTTGCTAAATCTAAAGGGCATGGGGACCGTTGTTGGGAGATGACCAAATCCTTCTTCTGTGTGACGTTTTGCTGGGCACTTACTTGTCAGACATTATTGTGGGCTGGTCATCTGAGAAATCTTCAGGTGCCGGGACAAACATGCTGACAATACTCGGGGCGGAGAGTAGACTGGACTTGGTTGCCCCTTCAAAGATACAACAATAAACAATGATGTCTATATATATATATATATATATATATATATATATATATATATATATATATATATATATATATATATATATATATATATATATATATATATATATACTGTGTATATAGGGGATATATCAAATACCAATAATGGAGATTTATCGCACCTCAAACAACCACAGGTGGAGAAGTTGCCCCTAGCAACCAATATTACTATAGGATGTTCTTAGTTGCTAGGAGCAACTTCTCTTATTTAGAAGGTTTTCTAAAATAGCCCCTAGGGCATTTATGTCAGTTACGTATCCTGGCACAGGTATTACATACCTATTGGGCACACTAGGTATCTGCCTAGTGGTGACTAACCGAGAGGGAGCCAGAACACAATAAAACTACGCCCACTTGTATGAATTGCAGTACAGCCATATCGAACAGCACCATCTAGTGGCGAGTCCACAGAACACATGCTTTGCTTATTACTACGCGATGGACAATTAGAAAGTGAGAGATTTTGGGAGAGTTTCTCATTCTTTAAATCGGCAATTAATAAAACTGCAAAATCACCCTGGCCTATCACATTTGGCCCATAAAGTTTTGCAAATCATGTCAAATTGAAATGTAAAGTGCTGAATGTTACACACCAATCTGAATGTAAGGGATACTCGTCCTTCCCATGGAGACCTCGGAAATGCTCCCCAAGACTTCATGTGCAATTTTGGGATCATCTATATCAAAAGAATACAAGCACCGTTAACCACTGTTCCACATTTGACGTGGAGAATGCTGTTTGGGATGAAGTCAATTTTTCAAATGTAAAAAATACCGTCAGACAGTCAAAATACAGACAATTCAAAATGCAGACATTCTTTGTGTCTACATGTTTAAATTGCCGACATGTCAAAATGTCGACATGGTAACGAGTTTTTTCTTTAATACCGACTTGTTCTTACATCACGTAATAATAGTGTGCCAGGCACAGGGAGGCACCGTGCCCGAAGCCATGCTAGGGGATGCGGTACACTGACGCGTTGACCATGGTCGACTAGGTCGACATCCGGGACAAAATAGTTAAAAAGCCATGTCCACCTTTTGATTGTTGAGTTAATGCTTGTGTCAACCTTCGAACCATGTCGACCTTAGACAAGTCGACATTCTTCATGTGTCGCTTTAAGCCACGTTGACCTTCAGTGGTCGACTCAATGACCCATACAAACTTATATGTGGGATATACAGTATATATATGTCATGTTGACATAGACACCAAAAAAGTCAACTTTTTGACATGTCGACATTGGAAATGTCGCCATTCGGACCATGTCAGCATAATAAATGCCGGCATTTAGAACATATCGTTATTTGGCATGTCTGCCAATGCTTGTCGGCATTTTCACCGTCGGTATTTTGAATGTCGGCAAATCCTACTGAACCCTGCTGTTCTTACACACAGTGAACTCTGACCTCCAGAAACACAAGTTTGATGATGCTTCCCCTTTAATATGTGGGTGTGATTGTTAATGCTCCAGGTGAGAGGTAAGTGGTCTTAACCTACCTGGATCCCAGGTATTGATGTTGTGGGGTGCACTGGATTGGTGTTCAAGCTGCCTCTTCATGATCTGGGCCATGGTAAGAGCCCCCAAAGAGCCCCTCTTCATCTGCCTATATTGTGCTACGTAAATAAGAATGATGCTGTATCAGCAGCACAATGACAATTATTCTTACATGTACTGTGTCATTGGAGCCAGTGCTGCGGGGGTGGGTACACCCCATCTTACTGAGCACCCCAATCATTTCATAACGTCTGCTCCTATGTACATTAATGTGACATGTACGGCGTACAGTATGCAGCAGCGCCGGGGACCTACTTGTGAGGGATGAGCGGCTAATGGGCTCGGGAACCCCAGCTTCCAGGGTGGGTGCCGACGATGATTCTCTGGGCATTTCCAAAATGGAAAGCCCCTTAGATTCAGCCTCTGTAATAATAGCAAGAGACAGTCTGATAAGAACTTGAGTGAATGTGATGGTAAATATTTGGTGAAATGATTGCACTGAACGCATGTGCTGTATTGTAGATGAGGAATGTTCTCCAACACACCGAATTTCAGCAGGTCCGATACTGTTCCTGTAGACTTATGCAGAGCGACTATTACAGTGATGGCTAACCTTGACACTCCAGCTGTTGTTGAACTACACATCCCAGCATGCCCTGCTACAGTTTTACTACTTGGCCATGCTAAAACTGATGCAGGGCATACTCGGATGTGTAGTTCAACAACAGCTGGAGTGTCAAGGTGAGCCATCACTGAATGATTACCATTTATTTGTAAGGCGCCACCAAGTTCTGCAGCACCATACAGAGCAAAGATACAACAAAGGGTAACAAAGTAATTGGGGTGCAGCACCCTGCACCTAGATATAGGGCGGGATGTATTTAAATCCATCGCCGCCCCTCGCGTCTGACCGCAGCGATGCTAGCGCATTAACATATGCGCCTAGCATCACAGTGCGGTGACAGAGGCCCCCCTGCCATACCTGTGATGTGGTGTGCGGGGGGTCTCCATCACATCGCGGCTGTCGCCACCTATAGAAGCCTGTAGGCTTCTATCGCCACCCGCCACAGACTCCTGCTCCCCCCCCCCCCCCGTCCTCTGTGAAACTCCTCCTCCCCATAGCATATGTCACAGTCGGATGTCCTTACGGCGCCTCCCCCTCCCCCCTGCAGCCGGAAGGACATCCGGCTGTGACATATGCTAGGGGGAGGAGCCTGCCCTGTGATGACGTGGCGGCCCGATATTTAACAATGTACTGTACAAGGTACATTTAAAAATGTGGTAAAACCCCTGAAAATGGGGGTTTTACTGCATGTTTCACTTAGTACATCTCGCCCATAGCACTAGTGACCCCCAATACTTCGCAATGTCCTTGACAGATGGCTTGAGGGCTTACCCATGTATTGGCAAATATATGTAACCAAGATCTCTGAATTCTGCTAACATGTGGTTCTTAAATCTGGTTACTGTGATCATTCAGTGTGCTGGGGGAAATAATGTGTTTGATCTTACTCTAGATTACCCCTCCCTTACATGCACCTGAGTGGTGTCTGCCAGTACATATGATGGAAAGAATGGACCAAGCAGACATCCGGTGGACTAGGTTGGGATAGGTGAGATTTGTGGGAGTGTCTGAAGCAGTAGAGGTTTTGGGGAGAGTCTGAAAGAGCAAAAGAGAGTATGCCAGAGGTTAGAGGCAGCGTCGGATGGTCTTGGAGGTGGGAGTAACAGGTAGCAACCACTGGGAAGGAGAGTTCTCTGGTTGGATTGGCTGTTCCGCTGTGCGGAATATGCTCAGCAGAGAAGAACAGCCGATCCAGCCAGAGGACCAGTAAGGTACTGTAGGAAAGGGGTAGCTACAGTGGCTAGGACACCCAAGTCCTCATCAGGGCCACTGGAGGGCGGTAGTCGGGAGCAGGGAACCCCCCTGGATGCAGGTGAACGCGGTACGCGTCCTCCGACCTTTTCATACCCCCACTATCCACGTCGGCGTGGAGTTGAGAGTAGAAAGTGTGGCTACGCTCGCCACGCTTCGGGCTCGGTGGCTCGCTGCGCTCGCCATACTTTCTATTCTCAACTCCACGCCGACGTGGATAGTGGGGGTATGAAAAGGTCGGAGGACGCGTACCGCCGCCCTCGCGGGCACGCTA
Source organism: Crinia signifera (assembly GCF_055691185.1). NCBI lineage: Eukaryota > Metazoa > Chordata > Amphibia > Anura > Myobatrachidae > Crinia > Crinia signifera. Next base: position 71,806,020 of record NC_139228.1, read on the forward strand.
CGCTCGCCACGCTTCGGGTTGATGTTGATGGTGGGGTGCCGTTAACAATTGGGGGGGCCATTTCACACTTCAGGGTGGGTATTTGGGGTCTGTGGGCCATTTAACATTGTTCCCTATGTGAAATCGGGTCAATTGGGCCATTTAACAATGTTCCCTATGTAAAATCGCGGTATCGCAAGGAAAAAAATCGCGTCGGTCATGCGATGCGACCGACGCGATTTTTTTCCTTGCGATACCTAAGATCAAAATCGTGGGCGCCGTTCTAGGAAACAAGTACCCAACCCCCCCCTGGTGGAGCACATGGGGGCCGGGGCCGGGGCTCCCCCCCCCCCCCCACCTAGCACCGGCCCTGGTCCTCATACATAGGGCAGTATCCCCTCCCCTTGTGCCGATAGCCACCGGATCGATAGATCACCACCACACCAACATATAAGGAGAGCCGGATGTATGATAATTTACCGGAACTCTCTGCCACCATCGTATCTCTTCAAAAAAGCTGTAATCAAAAGATATTTAGTTTTTATTCTATTCTATAATTGTTTTTATTTTCGGCACACTGGCACATGTTACTTACTTAACACTCTTCGTTACGGAAAACACATAAGCGCTCCATATATGTACTAATTAACCTTTACCCTAAGGACTGGAGCAGCTATAAACACACCCTATTCTAACTGTATAACTAGACAAGAAGTTACCTGATTCTTTCTGTTCTCCCAGCTTGTCCAGGATATTGAAGGTAATGTCCAGGTACTCTCTCTGTATAGCGCTGACCGCTATCTTTCGTTGCTTTCTTTGTCTGGGGACAATCTGTATTTTGAACTCAGACTCTTCGGTTTCCTCTTTCGGTTCCGCATTTTGCTCCGGGTCAGACTCTGTGCTTGCATCGGGTTTCTCACTGTCCGTTTGGTTCTCTGTGTCCTCTGGAACATTCAGAAGAACGCTTTTCACGGGGGACTTGCTCTCCTCCATGGCGTCCTCGTAGTTGTCATCCACGGACATGTCGGCAAGAGCGCAGGACTTGCGTAGTTGGTCTCTCTTCTGCTTGAGAGTCAGCGGGCTCCCGATGGAGACCTCCTGTAGGTCCTCCGGCTTTGCCAACTCTTCAAAGTCTTTTTGATCTTCTGGAGCTTGGGAATGGACATCATCTGCCCGTAAAGTTGGTTTATAGCTGAAATCCTGAGTGGTGTAGGTTTTAGAGCAATCCTCTATACTTACATGTACCAAAGGCATCATGCTGAGGCTGAGCACTGACGCACCGGTGGGAGTTGAAGACGTCGAAACCACAATGGATCCACTGTTTATGAGCTGAAACTCCTCATCGTCGCTTTCAACTATCCTCAATGGCGGGAGCGGCTCGAACACCAAAGAGTCGCTGTCTGAGGTGGATAAAATGGATTGTTTTTCTGGCCCTGAGGTTGAGTCTGAAGACAAGTCAATGAGATCTAGATCTTCTCTAGGTGAAGGCGGCTTGACCGGAGAATCCACCTTGACCTCAAACGTCTCCATGCAGCTCAACCTCACCTCTGGTATGACAGGCCTCCTGACCTCGTGACAGCTCTCTCTCTCAGATGGATTGTCACTGGCATCTATGTTGTCAGCACTGGTTGGGGAGTTCTGCCTTGAGCGGCGGTAGTCATTCATCTTTTGGGCGTTGGCATGGCTGATGTCACAACGATCAATGCAAGACTTCCTGCGGTGTTCATCCAAAGTGAAGAGCAGGGAGTCCGTATTACCAATGTCCAGGGACTTCTGCTTAAGGGAGCGCAGCTTTCTCTTCTGAAGAGTGTCCTCTCTCACACAGCGCAGAATGCTGTCCCCGGACTCCCTGTATTCCGCCAGCTCTATTTCACCTGAAACGGAGAAGACAAGTGAAGGTGACAGTTAGAGCTGATCTCCATTTCAAGAGCAAGTAAAGGGCAGCCACATTCAGACAACTTTTATTGGGCAGCTTGTGTATTCCGTCCAGAATGCACGCTGCTAAATCTGTACTAACTACATTGTGTTATCTGCGCCAAGGCCTTAAAAGGTTTCTAACTATGTCCTCATTCCCCAAAACAGCAGTGGCACCACCCCTCTAGGCATGTCAGGTACTCTCTCAATCTCTATATATATAGTAGTTATGTAGTTATACAATATAAAACATCATAAGAGGCATGGGGCCTTATTCAGGTCCGTTTGCAAGCGGTCGATGTTTGCGCTTTGCACATGTGCATTTCTGTGCATGCGCTGGGTGAGTGCAAACCTATCATTGCGTTTCATGGGCGTTTTACTGAGAACGCTGGGCGTTCTCATACTAATGAGGCCGTGACGGACAGGTGGGGGTCGGGCAGCTGACATCACCGGTTGTCAGCTGCCCACTCAATTCCCCCATGAGCGTACACACATATGTAAGGTTGCTCAGAGCAAACTTACATATGTGTGCACATTCTGCGTCCATCGAAAGATGTAGGAGGATCCCAGTGGCCTGCGAACATGGCCGGCGCCACCACTAGGCAGGTCTAGGCATGGAGGGCGGCATTCTGAAGCCGCTCCCTTGGATCCAGGTAAGGTGTCGGCTGTGGTGGCCGCATTCCATCCTCCTACAACCTCCCCGGACTCGGTGGTGGTGGTGGGACTCGGTGGTGGCGGTGGGACTCGGCGGCGGCCACAGTAAACCCCCCTTGGGACTCGGCTGTGGCGGCCGCCGCATTCCCTAAACCCCCCACCCCCCGGGGTCGTCGGCAGCTGAGGCCGCAGCACCAACCAGACTGGACTCGGTGGCCGCTTTAAGCTCCCACCTTCACACACACCCCCCCCCCCCCCCGGCGCATTCACAGCCAGTGCGAACGTACACGCCTTGCACATAGTTGGCCGGTGTACCACCATTCGCAAGGCGGGATCTGGTTCACTCACAAGGATGCAAATTCGCATCCGAGCGAATGAACCAGAATAATCCCCATCGTGTAACAAACCAATACCCAATGGGGGTGAATCAACACTACTGCCAAGCTGCGGCCGTTCGTTGCTTACCAAGCGGCTTAACGCTCGCCCCCTCCACCCCCCATGAATCCTCTCGGTGTACGCGAACACATCCCCTCGCATGGAACCGCTTGCACGAGAAATCGTTCCATGGTTGCCCACCATCGAATCATTCCTCCTAACAAAAGTCAGTCTGAAATAACCTTTATTTACGAGCCCTAGAACGAAGACGGCCCAGGGGCATGTCCAGCGTTTTTATGGGGACCTAGAAAATGCTGGGCGTTCCCCCGGTCTGGCCCTGTATCGGCCGAAGCCGTTCGCCGTTGAGGTTTGCACGTGCGCAGAAATGCGCAAACCCCAACCATCGGGGTGGGGCCAAATTTGGATCGCTCGAATCGGCCCCAATGAATGATGAAATTGAAGGTATTTTGCACACTTAAGGTAGAATATATGAAGCTTCTCTAAATAAAATGAAGCTTATGGTCAACGGGGGCGTGATTGACAGTCACATGGTCGACATGAGTTTTTCCAATTTTTTGGGTGGCTATGACAATATAGGTTGACATGTATAAGTGCACAGTGTCCCCACGCATGTTTCGGGCACCACATTAGATTTTACCTCTATGTCCTCTTGGATAGTAAAGTGTGAACCAAGTAGACCTGCATCCAAAAAAACATGAAAAACTTGTGCCGACCAGATTCCCGTCGCTCTAACGCTTGCATCTAAACTTCCATGACTGTTGATCTAGACCTGGACAACTATAAATAGGCATCTGACTAGACGGGTTTGACTAAGCATGGTTGAACTGGACACCGTCGATGTGTCAACCGGATATGCCAGACAACAGGAACACTATCAACCAGGAAGTCTGCATACAAAAGAAACATCTCCGTTGATCGTATTATGCTGAACAAGGAAGACTCTCCCCCTCAATTCCAGTCGTCTGTTGGACAGTCACAATAAGGAGCTGTTTGTCTGTTTTTATTACAAGTTTTTTAACTAATTTATTCCATTATAAAATGATTTTATTACTATACTGTGTCTTTTTGGTGTGTCTGTTGCCGAGCTGTGTTCCAGATTGGGCTAAATCTTGTATTGGCAAATTGGAATCCTGAGAGAGGACTACACCAGAAGCCCCATTTGACTCAGCTAAGCTTTGCAAAATCTACTTTTACGTATCCATAATACTTAATAATAATACTTCACCAATCATTGGGTATTGACTTACTATGAGCCGCTTTCTTCAGTGGCATCACATCGATGGTGCAGGGGGCGGTGGGCCACAACTGGGTGTCACCCGCAGGCAATGCACCTCAGCGCACAGCGATGAGTCAGTACTGTGTTCTGAGAGCTGTGTCAATGCCAGTGTTCTCCGGTGAGAGTACTGACCGATTACACAGATTTATCCAGCATGCCTGGTTTTAATCGCTGGACATTAGCGGCGCGCAGGGCCGTACATCGCTACCACTATGGCCCCCACACGGAGCGATGTAGGGGCATTTCCTAAATTAACAAATCAGATCACTTAGAAAAGGCCCTGAAGTCGCTCAGTGTAACTCCCCAACATTTCTTATATTGCTGAGTCACGGAAACAGCTCTGTTCATTAATAGTCATAAGAAAACACTATTAATCTCTGTCATTGCGTAACACTGCTCAAGGTGAAGCCATGTCAGAGTATTATCAGTGTTTACAGGCAGATTCTCTGTTTATTAGAGGATTTACAGCCTCTTAGTGCTTCTTATAAATGGTCATCATTAACCTGTGCTACCAAGAAACAGATACAGTACAGTTTATATACAATGGTTTATATACAATTTAGGGTCACTGAGCACTTTTTGGAACCTGCATCTTTTTATCAGTTTGACTTGAGACTGGGTGTAAGTATCGGGGTGAGACCAGGCCTGGTGTGCAATCACAGAAAGTGGGCATCAATGTGACTGCAGTGATAAGAAGATGGGATGTTGCTATGGGCAACCAATCATTCAATCTATTATCTTCTAGAAGGTGTTAAGTTAATAAGAAGTAGAATCTGATTGGTTGCTATGGGCAACATCCCATCTTCAAGCGCAAGTCTAAGCACTCACTCAGACGCTGCCCAGCTGCTCCTGATGCCGGCAGTGCGCCACGTGACATGATGTCAGAGGTCACTCTGCGCAGCCTGCCTGCCAATCACCACATGGCCTCCTGCCCACCGCACGGCCCGGTTCCTCTACTCCCAGTTCCTCTTCCTTCTCCAGACCAGCTCTTGACAGCTGCATGCCCGGGTCCTCCTCTGCAGCGCACCGCCTCCTGCCCAGCTCCTAACAGCCATACGCCCGGTTCACTCCGCCTGCACCACACGGCCTGGGTCCTCCTCTGCAGCGCATCGCCTACTGCCCGGCTCCTGATAGCCGCACGCCTGGGTCCACTCCCCCTGCACCACATGGCTCAGGTCCTCCTCTGCAGCGCACCGCCTCCTGCCTGGCTCCTGACAGCCATACGCCCGGGTCCACTCCCCCTCCACCACATGTTTCAGGTCCTCCTCTGCAGCGCACCGCCTCCTGCCTGGCTCCTGACAGCCGTACGCCCGGTTCACTCCCCCTGCACCACACGGACTGGGTCCTCCTCTGCAACACACAGCCTCCTGCCCAGCTCCTGACAGCCGTACACCCGGTTCACTCCGCCTGCACCACACGGCCTGGGTCCTCCTCTGCAGCGCATCGCCTACTGCCTGGCTCCTGACAGCCGCACGCCTGGTTCACTCCCCCTGCACCACACGGCCTGGGTCCTCCTCTGCAGCACACAGCCTCCTGCCTGGCTCGTGACAGCCGCATGCCCGGTTCACTCCCCCTGCACCACAAGGCCCAGGTCCTCCTCTGCAGCGCACCTCCTCCTGCCCATCGCAGCATCCAGTTCCTGTCTGCCTGTAAGTACACTGCGGGGCAACTGGTTTGTGGTGAGAGGGGGAATTAAAGTTCATCATTACATTGATGAACTCAATCCTGGGTATCCCAGGAATCACAGGATTGAGCATTTTTTCGATCCCGAATTCCGAAATTGAAAAAATGCTTGAGAATTGGCATCCCTAGGTAAATGCTCTGGCCGCAATAGACCGTACCACGGTCACATAATACTTCCGGCAATGTATATTATAGACTATCTACCCATAGGTTTTGAATTATAGGGTGACATTCTATGGACTGCGATTTGCGTTTTTTGGCGTTAATTAGACCACAAAATGGCGATATCGCATTTTTGCTTAAAATCGCCAATTTAATGGGATGCGTTAAGGGACTGAAATCGCATATTATGTGCGTTAAGGTATGCGGACCAAAAGTGCGAGATTAATTCGCATTTTTATCGCATCCAGATGTTTTCGTACAGAAAAGTATACAAATCGCTTATTTAATGCAATGCGCATTTGCACATCGCACTTTTTAGGTGCCTAATTATCGCACTTATTTCAGACCAGGGTCTGTTTGGCGAATTAGCCAGAACCCTGCACAGATCGCAATGTTCTGTGCAGGGTTCTGGTGTAAAAAATAAAACAAAGGGTTAAAAGAAAAAAAAAACGAGCGCGGGGTCCCCCGCCAGAGCATAACCAGCCCTGGGCTCACTGAGCCGGTGCTGGTGACATAAAATCAGGGTCCCCGACAAATAGGGGTCCCCTTGATTTCATGAAACCAGCACCAGGCTCAAGGTCCGGCGCTGGTTCCCAAAATACGGGGGACAAAATGACTAGGGGTCCCCCGTATTTTAAGAACCAGCACTGGACACAACCAGCTAGCAGGGTAATGCCACAGCCGGGGGAAACTTATTATATAAGCTCCCGCGGCCAAAGCATTAACCCCCTGGCTGGTCAGCATGGGCAGGGGTCCTGGGGAAGTGGGGACCCCCCCCAAATGAAGGGGTCCCCCCCCTCCAGGACTTACCAGCCAGTGCTGATGGCTTGTGTAAAAAAAAGAATTAAAACTATTGTTTTATACTGGCGAACTATGAGTCCCAGCAAGCCTACCCCGCATGCTGGGACTTGGAGAACCACAAGTCCCAGCATGCGGGGCATTAAAGGGCCCGCTGGCACTTGTAGTTCTGCAGTACAAAAAATAGTTAACAAAAACACACTGACACCCTGAAAAATAAAAGTTTAATACACACAAAACACACACACACTGATACTTACCTACCTTGAGCCCGTAGGTCGGTCCCTGGATCCTGGGTCCGGGCTCCGGGGCTCCAGGGCAGAAGAGTCCGGTTCCGGGGCCTTGGTCCTGGTTCCGGGGCTGGTCCTGGGGTTCCGGGGCTCCTGGGCTGCAGAATCCGGGGTCCGGGATCCGAGGTAGTCCCCAGGGGTACCTAAGGAAGGAAATCCAACTCACCTGGTCCCCGGCGACGACCTCGCCATCCTCTCCGGTGACAGCGCTGCTCCCATCTCTGCGCATCTAGAGCAGAGATGTTACTTCCTCTGCGTCTGTATTCAGAATGATTTCTGGCCAATCAGGAGCCGACTTTCTCGGCTCCTGATTGGCCAGAAATCATTCTGTCTTCAGACGCCGAGGAGGAAACATCTCTGCGCCTGTCAAAGTCCTGCGAGCCGGGTACCAGATGGGAGCAGCGCTGTCACCGGAGAGGATGGCGAGGTCGTCGCCGGGGACCAGGTGAGTTGGATTTCCTTCCTTAGGTACCCCCGGGGACTACCTCGGATCCCGGACCCCGGATTCTGCAGCCCAGGAGCCCCGGAACCCCAGGACCAGCCCCGGAACCAGGACCAAGGCCCCGGAACCGGACTCTTCTGCCCTGGAGCCCCGGAGCCCGGACCCAGGATCCAGGGACCGACCTACGGGCTCAAGGTAGGTAAGTATCAGTGTGTGTGTGTTTTGTGTGCATTAAACTTTTATTTTTCAGGGTGTCAGTGTGTTTTTGTTAACTATTTTTTGTACTGCAGAACTACAAGTGCCAGCGGGCCCTTTAATGCCCCACATGCTGGGATTTGTGGTTCTCCAAGTACCAGCATGCGGGGTAGGCTTGCTGGGACTCATAGTTCGCCAGTATAAAACAATAGTTTTAATTCTTTTTTTTTACACAAGCCATCAGCCCGATGCCCACCGCCCAGGGGCATCGGGGACAGCCCCGGACTATCAGCATGGGCTGGTAAGTCCTGGAGGGGGGACCCCTTCATTTGGGGGGGGTCCCCACTTCCCCAGGACCCCTGCCCATGCTGACCAGCCAGGGGGTTAATGCTTTGGCCGCGGGAGCTTATATAATAAGTTTCCCCCGGCTGTGGCATTACCCTGCTGGCTGGTTGTGTCCGGTGCTGGTTCTTAAAATACGGGGGACCCCTAGTCATTTTGTCCCCCGTATTTTGGGAACCAGCGCCGGACCTTGAGCCTGGTGCTGGTTTCATGAAATCAAGGGGACCCCTATTTGTCGTGGACCCTGATTTTATGTCACCAGCACCGGCTCAGTGAGCCCGGGGCTGGTTATGCTCGGGCGGGGGACCCCGCGCTCGTTTTTTTATTTTTTACTTTGCGCTGTCCTGCAAACGTGCGATTTTCAGACATGAAAATCGTACATTTTCAGGACTAAACACAGCGCACCACTTCGCCGCAAATCGCCCCTCTTCGCACTTTTCAGCTTCCAAAGCGCATCACATTAAATAAGCGATTTTTGACTGAAAAGTGCGATTTGAAAAATGGCGATTTGCGGCGATGTGGTGCGCGAAAAAAACATGCGCATTTAGCGCAAAGCATAGAATGTCACCCATAATCTCCAGAATGCAGAAGGCTATGGCATATGTGATATAAACATTTGGGTCATACTTCTCTGTGCGCTCATCTCTACCGGTTGGTATTTCACCATCTTGCTCCCCCCGATCCTCTTCAGCCGTGCAAAGAATGTCTGGGACTCCTTGTTCCCGGCTCCCGTGGGTGTATCATGTATGTCGGACTCATCGAACACGCTGTCCTCCTCTGGTGAGGGAGATGTAACAACAGTCAGATTTACGGAACAACCAAACAAAGTCTCATTTTCCTTCAATGAAAAACTATTCTACCACCAAAGTAACTAATAAACTGATTATTTATCTTTTATTTGAACTAACTCCTGAACTCCGAACAGTTATATTTTAGCGTGATGACATAAAGTATTTAATAATGTAAACATTGCTTATTTAAAATTGAAAAGCGACTGAATGTGACTCCCATGAATTGGGTAAATCGGTGTAAAGGTGCCCATACACGTACCGATTACCCGGTACGTTTTGTGTTAAAATAGCATCGCATTGCATTGCATGCGTTGTGCATGCGATGAGATGCGATGCGATCAAAACACAGTACAAAAAGTATGTGCAGCACATACTTTTTGAACTGTGCGATGAGTTGCCGCGGGAGCACAGGGTGTTCCCATGAAAAAAAGGCTGGGCGTTCCCATGGTAATCGCCCAGTGACGTGGGCGCTGGAGACGGGCAGCTGACATCCCCCATTTCCGCAAGAACGTACACGCATATAAAAGTGACCTGAGAGTTACTTTATATATGCATGTGTGCGCACCAAATCTTTCGATGGTCGGCGACCATCGAAAGATGTGGGAGGTTCCCACTGGCATGCGAGTGGATGTCTATGTAAATCATCCATTCGCATGCCGTGCGAATGGTTGGCCGGCGTACCGCCATTCACAGAGCGGGTTCTGGTTGATTTGCATGGATGCAAATTTGCACCCGAACGACTCAACCAGAATAACCCCCTGAGATAACAGTGAAGGCCAATAGAATAGTCAGCTACTAGTGAACAGAGCCTCTGACTTATGGGGCCTACACACGTAGAGATTTTGCTGAGTGATCGCTCAGGACCAGTGTTCTCCGGTGATCTAACTAGGTTTATCCAGCATGCAGGATATTAATAGCCGGGCGATATCGAAGCATTGTTATCGCTATGGCCCCTACACACAGCATTTTCTAAGTGATCTAGTCTGATTAAGTCAGATCGCTTAGAAAATGCCCTGAATCTCCCCGTATGGAGGCCCCGTTAGCTCTAAATGGATGATAATAACGTATGCCTTAACCCCCCATACAATGCGGCGACTTCTCCCCTTTAAGAGGTCGCATGCAGTGCTCCCTTCAACCGTCCTGGAAGGTCCTTTTTGCATGCAATATATCGCATGCAATCCCAGCTGCAGAAACCTCCAGGAGACTGCTTCTGCGGCTGGGCGACTCAGAGGGTCCAGAGCGATGCGCACGGAACCGCGCATTGCATTGAACCGGCTTTCAGTCACCTGCAATTTGACTGATTACTACAATCACAGGGAAAGAGCCCATATTGCGGGTACATCGCCCAGTGTATGGGGGCTTTTACTGTATAAAATAATTATTTTTAGATAACAGCCCTTATTTAGATCAGGTGGCAGTACAGATTTGTTCTCAAAAAGGGCAAAACCATGTGCACTGCAGGTGGGGCAGATGTAACATGTGCAGAGAGAGTTAGATTTGTGCACAAGTTACATCTGCCCCACCTGCAGGGCCCATGGTTTTGTCCATTTTGAGAACAAAGTTGTACTGCCATCTGATCTGAATAAGGGCCAATGTTCATTAGGTTATGTTTTAATAAATGTTTTCATGGTGGTACTGCTGGTCTTCAGCCCTTGAAGGACAGGGTACAGCTCGATCCCCGACACTCATACCCCTTTCATCTCGGACCTCTGACCCAGGTAATTGCCGGGTTGGTGACATACGGACCCGGGTCAAGGCGCGGTGTAAAAGCACCACAGTTTATAACCTGGGTCAACTAACCCGGCAATTACACCGGGTTATAAGAAGGGTCAAACCTGAATGTCCGTCTGTATAATGGGTGACCGTGGCTTAATATGAAAGCGCCAAACCAATCAGATTCTTATTTATTTTGCACCTTCTAGAAGATGATAGATAGAATCTGATTGGTTGGTATAGGCAATAGAACTCCCATCTTGGTAAATTTACCCCATAGGGGAGTCTGAATCTGATGCAAGGCATGCTGGGATGTGTAGTTCATCAACAGCTGGAGGGCCGCTTATTGCCCACCCCTGCAATAGAGTAATCTTAGATTAACCTTTCTCTTTCTCGCTGTATCTGCTGATATTGCTGTTGTCGCTGTACAGGGGACCGGCGGTGGCGTGCGGCTTGCAGCTGTGATACTGCGCGTTCAGGGTGTTTACTGTGATATGTATCAGGTGCAACACAATCTTCCCAAGATCAGCTTCCCGGTATGGATACTGGTGAGTGAGGATAGAAAAGGGACCATCAATTCATTTAAACTATTTATTCACTATCAAACATTATAATAATAATAATAATTTTATTTATATAGCGCTCTTTCTCCAATAGGCGCTTAACAGATAGGATGAATGTAATACAGTACAGAAACAATGAAGTACAGAAAAGCTTTTCATAAACTATACTTAAAGGAATTATGAACACAGATTTAACCCAGCTCGCGGTGCAGTGTAAACGGGTAATAAGATAGCCGGTGTTGGGTGATGACCTCATCTCCAAGCGCCAGTTCAGGACCCGCCCCACTGACGTCACCCGCCCGGTATTATGCAAGGTATGGACGGCAATGTAAAAGGGTTCCAAGCTGGGTCGCACCCAGGTTGGAGCATGGTACAAACTCCTGGGTGCAACCCGATTATTTAGTATAAAATCGGTATCAATGTAACAAAGTAACCCAGTGCGGCAATTTATATATCAGCTGCCATCAATCTAGTGAAAGTTGCATGTACTATATTAATAGTGGAGTATTATTCATATTCTATTATTACTAAAAACAAAAAGTCTAAAATTATTATAATGGGAACATGTGGCACTACACGTATCAGCATGCCTTATCGGTTACATTTGCGTGCAATTTCATGGCAAATGGTAAGCTGCTGGTCTCTGCCGCCTCTGTCGGGGGAACTACATGCCCCAGCACGCCCTGATAGCATTTGCGTACAGAACTCTCCATTATTTTGCGAAATAATATTTACAGGTGGAGGGATCCAACTAGATAGCAGAGACCATCTGCCTGGCCATTGTCAGTGGCTTCTGGTAATATATTCACAGAATTCCGTGAGTCCCGGCGCACTGTCAGACAAAGAGATGAGCTCCTGGCAGCTTGTCAGGTGGACAATGATTGGCTCACCTTAATGTCACTGCATCAGATCAGCTGTGACAGCTGCTGGCATAAAGGTGACCTGGGCTGACGAGGGAGCCCCATTAACATACAGTACCCATTGAATTGTTGATCTACAAAATAAACAGCTTGAAGGCGGCTGATTCCATTAAACCACAGAGGCGTGAGACACATTCAGACTATGTTATAGGATTTATGTATACAGCCAAAGGAGTCTTCTGCGTTTTATGGGAAATTAATAAGGTTTCTCCTTGTAGAAGAGACAGAAGAGAATTACTGTATAAGCTCTATGATGAGTAATCCAAGGCAGCTAATGCCAGCGACGGAAATATAGACTTTTATTACGGCTGCCAAATATGAATACGCATGTATACGGCCAGCTACATCGGAATATACAAATCGGCCGTACTTATAGATCTTAGTAAATTTCCCCCTTTGTTCTGTTATCTCACAATCCAAGACTCTGCAGCTCAAGGGGACTGCAAAGAGCCTTGTGAACTTGGACATCAGTCAGCAGTGTCTGTAACAAATCACTATGAAATGAGTGGAGAGAAAACTGTCCTAGTTCAGCCTTTCCTTCAGTTTTTCTTTCTTGGTGCCCCTCTGACAGCAAGATCCCAGTGTTCAGTGCTTCCAATGTCACTGGGAGTTACACCTCTGCAACTTATAGCATTGGCATTATATGGTTTGCAAACTACCCAGACAGTTTAGATTTATAAACTATATAAAACAAGTAAGGATAATGCCTGCATACATTTCTACAGTAATTCCTGAAAATGCATCCATAATTGTTCTCAGAGTCAGCAAAACTTTTACCTTGTAGAGGATGACGAGCAGAGCTTTCAGCCACATTTGCCGGATGTGCGGTCTCAGAGACCAGAGGGAGCAGCGGGGAGGTTGCTGGAAGAAGTGCCGGAGTTGGGGGCAGGTGCAGTATTTTAGAACTTGGACCACAAGTGGCAGCAGATGCTTCCCCAAATTAATGTTATAATCCATTACCTGCAAACATACAAAGCAACGACTTCAGTGACAACTAATTCCTGAGTTGTATATACTGTTTGCATACATGGCAGCGTTCAGAATATAGAATATATAGAATATAGGGACATATAGCTTGTTGACACTGAGATATGTTGTCAGAATGTTGACATCGACAATGTTGAGACCTGGTTTTAGTTCGTGTTAGGATGCAAAAATACAATAAAACTAAACATTGCTTTGTGCGCGGCTCTAAATCAGGTTGAAATAAATAAAGCTAAAACCACAATAACTGAATAACAATCCCTATTGTAATGTCAAATTGTGGCTGTAATTGGTCATTAATTAAATATACTGCAATAACCAGCCCTAAGCAACGCAGGGGGTGATTCGGCATGGATCCAAAAGCAAACTCATTCTTAAATGGACAAAACCGTGCTGCACTGCAGGTGGGGGTGCAAAGAGAGAGTAACATTTGGGTGGGGTGTAAAAATAAAGAAGCCAGTATTTACCTTGCACAGAAACAAAATACCTTTCCCAAGTATAACTCTCTCTTCACGTTACATCTGCCCCACCTGCAGCGCAACATGGTTTTGCCCATTAGAGAGAGATTTTTCTTTAGGGAGCCAACCCGAATTAGGCCCATAAATAACCCATATCTGCACCTTGCCCGATTTAATTGGCATAAAGATGATTATTAAATGACATTCAATTTGTTTGCCCTAAATGGAGTGAAACGTACCATAATGTGCCAATGGAGTCAGGCGCTATACCGTCAGCTGAGGGAACATTGCCCAAAACACAATAGAAAAAACCTTGTGCCTGCTGCCTCTGCTGCCTGCCCCGACCTCGGCTACGTCTGCTGACCAGCGCTAATCATGGTCAAACTGCACCGTCAACTGGGGATTGGTCTAATTCTCAAGGAGGCGCACATACATACGCAAGTCTGGACAATGCTAGACCAGAGGTGAATTTAGGGGTCAAGTCGCCCCTAAGCACAACATTATCAGTCGCCCCACTTGGTTTTATTAACTTACAAACTACAGTACACTGTACACATTATAACTATTGTGGTAGTCAATTGTTGTTGGGATCCTGCCTTAATAACAGGAGCTATTCAATTGTATGGACGCCCAACCCGCGCTGGTTTCCTGCGCTTTAGATGGAATTCTGCTCACGTTGTCCTGGCCATAATGAACGCATATGGAGAGGACAATGATAAAACGCCAGTCATACAGTGCAGGGGTAGACTGGTTCGCATTTGGGGTCATATTATATATCCTCACCGTAGGGAACCACCCTTTCCCTGGATGGGAAGCTGAAGTGATTCTCAGAAAGGTCCTTGAGCTAGAACCATCGTATTCAGAACTTACTGATCCCATAACAACGGACATTCTATCTCTACTCCTGTGCAAAGATCAGACCCTTCGGCTCGGGGTACACGGAAATGTGCGAGAACACCCCTTCTTCTCTTCTGTTAAATGGAAAAGGATAGAGACTGGAAAAGCAGCATCTCCAGTAGTCACACAGCACATTCGCTTCAAGAAACGATCTGAGATTCCTGTGCCCTGCAGTGAAGCTGACAAAGAGCCAATTCCTGCCGCCGACCAGAGCGTATTTGATGATATTCAATTTGTCTACCCAAAATGGGGTGAAACGTACCATAATGTGCCAATGCAGCCAGATACTATACAAAAATCTTGTACCTGCTGCCTGCCCGGACCTTGGCTACGTTTTTGAAGATGCACCATCTGCTACCTGCACTTCTGCTGACCCACACTAACCATGGTCTTCACTGTCAACTGGGTATAGGGCTTCTGGCGAAACCCCACAAAAAAACCCGACACTAGGCAGCCACCTCACGGGTGTGTTGGAAGAGCTGCTAATTATTTTTAAAATGTTATCGGTTACATCCAACTCATTGATAACTTGATAAATTAAAAATTTTCACCCAAGCAACGCCGGGTACTTCAGCTAAACATTCATAAAACAAAGCTGCACATAAAACTTAAGCTGGGTACAATTCTGTATAGTCATTGTCATTGGTACATCCTCATCTAGAAAACTGTGCCCAGTTCTGTATAGGTCATTGGTACGGCCATATCTGGATACGGTGTCCAGTTCTGTATAGGTCATTGGTACATCCTCATCTAGAATACTGTGCCCAGTTCTGTATAGGTCATTGGTACGGCCTCATCTAGAATACTGTGCCCAGTTCTGTATAGGTCATTGGTACGGCCATATCTAGATACTGTGCCCAGTTCTGTATAGGTCATTGATACAGCCTCATCTAGATACTGTGTCCAGGTCTGTATAGGTCATTGGTACGGCCTCATCTAGAATACTGTGCCCAGTTCTGTATAGGTCACTGGTACGGCCTCATCTAGAGTACTGTGCCCAGTTCTGTATAGGTCATTGGTACGACATCATCTAGATACTGTGCCCAGTTCTGTATAGGTCATTGGTACGGCCTCATCTAGAATACTGTGCCCAGTTCTGTATAGGTCATTGGTACAGCCTCATCTAGATACGGTGTCCAGTTCTGTATAGGTCATTGGTACGGCCTCATCTAGAATACTGTGCCTAGTTCTGTATAGGTCATTGGTACGGCCTCATCTAGAATACTGTGCCCAGTTCTGTATAGGTCATTGGTACGGCCTCATCTAGAATACTGTGCCCAGTTCTGTATAGGTCACTGGTACGGCCTCATCTAGAGTACTGTGCCCAGTTCTGTATAGGTCATTGGTACGACATCATCTAGATACTGTGCCCAGTTCTGTATAGGTCACTGGTGCGGCCTCATCTAGATACTGTGCCCAGTTCTGTATAGGTCATTGGTACGACCTCATCTAGAGTACTGTGTCTAGGTCTGTATAGGTCATTGGCGCGGCCTCATCTAGAAAACTGTGCCCAGTTCTGTATAGGTCATTGGTACGGCCTTATCTAGAATACTGTGCCCAGTTCTGTATAGGTCATCGGTACGGCCTCATCTAGAATACTGTGCCCAGTTCTGTATAGGTCATTGGTACGGCCTCATCTAGAATACTGTGCCCAGTTCTGTATAGGTCACTGGTACGGCCTCATCTAGAGTACTGTGCCCAGTTCTGTATAGGTCATTGGTACGACATCATCTAGATACTGTGCCCAGTTCTGTATAGGTCACTGGTACGGCCTCATCTAGAGTACTGTGCCCAGTTCTGTATAGGTCATTGGTACGACATCATCTAGATACTGTGCCCAGTTCTGTATAGGTCACTGGTGCGGCCTCATCTAGATACTGTGCCCAGTTCTGTATAGGTCATTGGTACGGCCTCATCTAGATACTGTGTCCAGTTCTGTATAGGTCACTGGTACGGCCTCATCTAGAGTACTGTGCCCAGTTCTGTATAGGTCATTGGTACAACATCATCTAGATACTGTGCCCAGTTCTGTATAGGTCACTGGTGCACCCTCATCTAGCTACTGTGCCCAGTTCTGTATAGGTCACTGGTGCGGCCTCATCTAGATACTGTGCCCAGTTCTGTATAGGTCACTGGTGCAGCCTCATCTAGATACTGTGCCCAGTTCTGTATAGGTCACTGGTGCACCCTCATCTAGATACTGTGCCTAGTTCTGTATAGGTCACTGGTGCTGCCTCATCTAGATACTGTGTCCAGTTCTGTATAGGTCACTGGTACAGCCTCATCTAGAATACTGTGTCCAGTTCTGGATAGGTCACTGGTATGGCCTCATCTAGATACTGTGCCCAGTTCTGTATAGGTCATTGGTACGACCTCATCTAGAATACTGTGTCCAGTTCTGTATAGGTCACTGGTATGGCCTCATCAAGATATTGTGTCCAGTTCTGCATAGGTCATTGGTACAGCCTCATCTAGATACGGTGTTCAGTTCTGTATAGGTCATTGGTATGGCCTCATCTAGATACTGTGTCCAATTCTGTATAGGTCACTGATGCGGCCTCATCTAGATATTGTGTCCAGTTCTGTATAGGTCATTGGTACGGCCTCATCTAGATACTGTGCCCAGTTCTGTATAGGTCATTGGTATGACTTAATTTAGAATACTGTGCCCAGTTCTGTATAGGTCATTGGTACGGCCTCATCTAGATACTGTGTCCAGTTCTGTATAGGTCATGGGTATGGCCTCATCTAGATATTGTGCCCAGTTCTGTATATGGCTTTGGTACGGCCTCATCTAGAATACTGTGCCCAGTTCTGTATAGGGCATTGGTACGGCCTCATCTAGATACTGTGTCCAGTTCTGTATAGGTCACTGGTACGGCCTCATCTAGATACTGTGTCCAGTTCTGTATAGGTCATTGGTACGGCCTCATCTAGATACAGCATCCAGTTCTGTATAGGTCATTGGTACAACATCATCTAGAATACTGTGTCTAGTTCTGTATAGGTCATTGGTACAGCCTCATCTAGAATACTGTGTCCAGTTCTGTATAGGTCATTGGTACGAACTCATCTAGAATACTGTGCCCAGTTCTGTATAGGTCATTGGTACGGCCTCATCTAGATACTGTGTCCAGTTCTGTATAGGTCATTGGTACGAACTCATCTAGAATATTGTGTCCAGTTCTGGAGGTCATATCTCCAAAAGGATATAAATACTCTAGAGATGGTACAAAGAATGGCAACTAAAATAGTACATGGCCTACATCACAAAACTTACCCAGAAAGACTAAAACATCTCAATATGTATAGTTTGGAGCAGAGAAGATAAAGGGGGACATGATACTTTCACATATACCAAAGGTTTTAACAAGGTCCAGGAGAGAAACATTCCTCAAATGAAGAGAAGTATTAGAACACGAGAATAGGCACTGATACTGGGGGAGGTTCAGGGGAAATCTGAGGAAAAATTACTTCACAGAAAGGGTAGCGGACAAGTGGAATAGCCTTCCATCAGAGGTGGTAGAGGATAAGACAGTAGATCAATTTACACATGCTTGGGATAGGCATAAGGACATGTTTACAAAGCAATAAGGATCAAATAGGGTTTAAGGGTAACAATATGGAAAAAAGGGGCAGACTAGCATGGTTTTGCCCATTTTGAGAACAAATGTGTCCTGTGATCAGGTTTGAATTAGGCTCATGGTGCCTATCTTGCAGTGTGTACAGAAAACTGGACAACAAACAATATGTCAGACTAATTTCACATCACCTTCATGTCACTCCTTAGAATGGACTGATATTAAGGATTTCTAATGGGTACAGGAGTAGTGATAAATCACATGGGACCAAAAAAATGCAATAACGTCAGTAACATCGGGACAATTACTTAATGCTCTAGTGTGTGTCCAGTTTAGAGAATATCGAATATTGCACATTGAGCATATTTGTAGAGGCATTCTGAGCACAGTGTCACAGAAAGCACTTTACAACAAGGGTGTAACTACTGTACCATATGTGCAGGGGGTGCAGCTGCTATGGGGCCCAGAGCTGAGAGGGGCCACCTTCCCTGTCACAGTTACATGTGTTATATACAGGGGTGTAACTACCATAGGTGCAGGGAGTGCAGCTGCTATGGGGCCCAGAGCTGAGAGGGGCCACCTTCCCTGTCACAGTTACATGTGCTATATACAGGGGTGTAACTACTGTACCATATGTGCAGGGAGTGCAGCTGCTATGGGGCCCAGAGCTGAGAGGGGCCACCTTCCCTGTCACAGTTACATGTGTTATATACAGGGTGTAACTACCATAGGTGCAGGGAGTGCAGCTGCTATGGGGCCCAGAGCTGAGAGGGGCCACCTTCCCTGTCACAGTTACATGTGCTATATACAGGGGTGTAACCACTGTACCATATGTGCAGGGAGTGCAGCTGCTATGGGGCTCAGAGCTGAGAGGGGCCACCTTCCCTGTCACAGTTACATGTGTTATATACAGGGTGTAGCTACCATAGGTGCAGAGAGTGTAGCTGCTATGGAGCCCAGAGCTGAGAGGGGCCACCTTCCCTGTCACAGTTACATGTGTTATATACAGGGTGTAGCTACCATAGGTGCAGGGAGTGCAGCTGCTATGGGGCCCAGAGCTGAGAGGGGCCACCTTCCCTGTCACGGTTACATGTGTTATATACAGGGTGTAGCTACCATAGGTGCAGGGAGTGCAGCAGCTATGGAGCCCAGAGCTGAGAGGGGCCACCTTCCCTGTCACAGTTACATGTGTTATATACAGGGGTGTAACTACCATAGATGCAGGGAGTGCAGCTGCTATGGGGCCCAGAGCTGAGAGGGGCCACCTTCCCTGTCACAGTTACATGTGTTATATACAGGGTGTAGCTACCATAGGTGCAAGGAGTGCAGCTGCTATGGGCCCAGAGCTGAGAGGGGCCACCTTCCCTGTCACAGTTACATGTGTTATATACAGGGTTGTAGCTACCATAGGTGCAGGTAGTGCAGCTGCTATGGGGCCCAGAGCTGAGAGGGGCCACCTTCCCTGTCACATTTTTCATCTATGGGTGGTACAATGGGGCCCTTACAAACTTTTGCTATGGGGTCGACAAATATCTAGTTATGCCATCATCTATCTGCAAATTACACCAGTGTGTCTGCGCATTGAGGGGGAAAAAACATTCTGTATAAGGCCCAATATATTCTATTTCTAATTAAAACCAATTATATTCTACCGAAACTGTGGGACTTCTTTCAGCGTTCTGGAGTTGGCTGACAGCACTACAGCACCACCCCCCAGTATACGAGGAGGCGGCCGTACCTGAGCTACTCCTGCGATAAATGCGTTGAAGCACGTGGACATGCGCATTTTCTGCGGAGCGATCATGAAGCAGCCCTCCTGCTGGTCGAACCCGAGCAGCACGTACAGATGACGTTTCACCGTGTTGAAAGCTTTGGCGCTGCTGATGTCAGTCTCTGCGCTGCTCTTGTCTTTGGCCATGAACTTCATCAGGACCGTTATTAACTGATGCACGGTCTGCTGATCAATCCCAGCATCCTCCGGCAGAGGGTCCTTGATCATGTTGTCATTTTCTGGGGATTGCTGACCTGTTAAGAATACACATGCTTAGACCTTCCATAGTCTGTGTGTCCGCTGTGAGGTGTTTATTTTCCTGTCTGTCTAGGAATCAGATACAACGGACCACAGTGGCACAGCATTGCAATTACACCTGTCATGTCTCAGAAGGCATATACTGTAGTTAAGGGGGAAATTTACCAATATGAAAAACCTAGTTTTTCGTATTGGTATTTCCCCTCCGACTGCATACGACTGTTTCAGTCGTATGCAAAGTCGTGTTCCGGAGGGGAAATTACAAAGCAGTCAGATACGACTGCTTTGTAACCCACCGATGTCGTAGGAATTCGTATTAGCTGGCCATATATACGGCCGCTAATACGAATTCGTACAGGCAGTCTGCATGGATCAGTCTGATCCGTGCAGGCTGCAAGGTGTAAAAAAATAGAAAAATTAAATAATTTAAAAAAAAAACAGCGTGGGGTCCCCCCCACAGCTGTAACCAGCACCAGGCTGAAGGAGCCGGGGCCGGTAATTAAAAATCAGGGAACCCGACAAATAGGGGTTCCCTGATTTTTAACAACCAGCCCCAGGCTCCAGGTCCGGGGCTTGTTCCCAAAATACGGGGGACAAAATGACTAGGGGTCCCCCATATTTTAAGAACCAGCCCCAGGCCAAACCAGCCAGCAGGGTAATGTCACAGCCGGGGGACACTTATGATATAAGGTCCCGCGGCCAAAACATTAACCCTACCGACCAGTCAGCCTGGCCAGGGGCCCTGGGGGAGTGGGGACCCCCCCAATGAAGGGGTCCCCCCTCCAGGACTTACCTGACCAGGCTGAAGCCTGGTGCTGTCCTCGATGCCCCTGGGCGGTGGGCATCGAGCTGATTCTGGTGTAAAAAATAGAATAATCTATTGTCTAATACTGGGGCACTATGAGTCCCAGCAAGCCTCCCCCGCAAGCTGGGACTTGGAGAACCACAAGTCCCAGCCTGCGGGGCATTAAAGGGCCCGCTGGGTCTTGTAGTGCCACAGTATTAAAAATAGTACAATAAAACACACTGACACACATTTAAAATAAAACTTTAATACATACAAAGCCCACACATACTAATACTTACCTATCTTCTTTCCGTAGGTAGCCCTGGTCCTGATGTCCTGCAGTCCTGTGTCGGCGTTCTTCTTCATGTCGACGTCCTTCTTCAAGTCGACGTCGCTGTCGGCGATGGCGTCCGGAGTCCAAAGAAATCCATGGTGGAAGCTGTGGAAGGAAACCATACTCACCTGTCCCGGGGCGACGTAGTCCAGGTAAGGGTCTTTGCAAAAAAAAAAAACCGAGAACGCGAAACCAGCCGGACAGCAGGGAGCCGCACGGTGTTTGTGTACATCGTGCGGCTCCGCCTCCCGAATGCCGCTATTGGCCGCCTTGCGAGGCGGCCAATAGCGGCATTCGGGAGGCGGAGCCGCACGATGTACACAAACACGTGCGGCTCCCTGCTGTCCGGCTGGTTTCGCGTTCTCGGGGGGTTTTTTTTGCAAAGACCCTTACCTGGACTACGTCGCCCCGGGACAGGTGAGTATGGTTTCCTTCCACAGCTTCCACCATGGATTTCGTCGGACTCCGGACTCCGGACGCCATCGCCGACAGTGACGTCGACTTGAAGAAGGACATCGACATGAAGAAGAACGCCGACACAGGACTGCAGGACATCAGGACCAGGGCTACCTACGGAAAGAAGATAGGTAAGTATTAGTATGTGTGGGCTTTGTATGTATTAAAGTTTTATTTTAAATGTGTGTCAGTGTGTTTTATTGTACTATTTTTAATACTGTGGCACTACAAGACCCAGCGGGCCCTTTAATGCCCCGCAGGCTGGGACTTGTGGTTCTCCAAGTCCCAGCTTGCGGGGGAGGCTTGCTGGGACTCATAGTGCCCCAGTATTAGACAATAGATTATTCTATTTTTTACACCAGAATCAGCTTGATGCCCACCGCCCAGGGGCATCGAGGACAGCACCAGGCTTCAGCCTGGTCAGGTAAGTCCTGGAGGGGGGGGACCCCTTCATTGGGGGGGTCCCCACTCCCCCAGGGCCCCTGGCCAGGCTGACTGGTCGGTAGGGTTAATGTTTTGGCCGCGGAACCTTATATCATAAGTGTCCCCCGGCTGTGACATTACCCTGCTGGCTAGTTTGGCCTGGGGCTGGTTCTTAAAATACGGGGGACCCCTAGTCATTTTGTCCCCCGTATTTTGGGAACCAGCCCCGGACCTGGAGCCTGGGGCTGGTTGTTAAAAATCGGGGAACCCCTATTTGTCGGGTTCCCTGATTTTTAATTACCGGCCCCGGCTCCTTCAGCCTGGTGCTGGTTACAGCTGTGGGGGGGACCCCACGCTGTTTTTTTTTTAAAATTATTTAATTTTTCTATTTTTTTACACCTTGCAGCCTGCACGGATCTGAATGATCCGTGCAGGCTTAAAGCAAATACGACAGGGAAAGCAAGGTGTATTTTCCTGTCGTATTTGCGTGCCTGTTTTACACCACTAAGCAGCCGTATTATCAGTACGGCTGCTTAGTACATCAGGAATTACCATTCTTTTGAATGGTGATTTCTGTCGTATTCTATCGATGGTGTAGACATTCGTATTTGTAAATACAAATACGAATGTTCCATCTTTAGGAATACAAATTGTTGTATTTTCGGGATTGTAAATCCTGAAAATACAAATTCGTAAAAAAAAGGTGTATTTCTCCCTACGAATACACCTTTTTTCTACGAATCCATTTTGGTAAATGTCCCCCTAAATGTCTTATTCTGAAAGTCAGGTTCCCCATATACAGATGGAGCCAGGCTCATTCTGCAGGGGTCTGGCGGTCGTATCGCCAACCACCAGCCCCCACCAGCCGCCAGAAGGTGATGCGTGCACACGAGTCCCCTTCCGACGGAGCTCCCCGCTGGTCTCCGTCGATCGCCGCCGCCTCCGCGCACCCCCCCTTAACCCGGCCCATCTCCCTGAAGTGGATAGATGGAGTCCCAGTTAGTTGAAGCATCTCTCTGCCGGCGGGGGCATTCTGGTGAGCCCCAGCACCGGCTGAAAGGCGCTTCATCTGTAATTTAGCAACATGCATGGATAGATTTTGGACAGTATTCAATCCTGGCCGCTATTTCCGAAAGGGGAAATAGCGCCCGCCGCCTATTCAATGCTACCGTTTCTGATTGCATTGAAGGCGGGTTTTGACAAGTCCACGGTTGTTTCGCTACTCGACAGGTGGAACATTGAATTTGCCTGTCGCGTCTGTCTGCTGGGTGAAAACAGGATTCTGTCAGAACCCCCTTTGTATCTGTTGATCATATTGTGTCGACCCGATAACGGTTGTCCTATCAACCAGAACCCCAGATCTTCATAACTAAAAAATCATGTTGTAATTATGTTAATTAACTTCAACAAATTTTATGAGGTAAATCAGGCAGCGGAGACCTTCATTTAGGAAAGCACAAAAGTGGTTATCATACGTTCTCTCATTGGCTGGTGTTTTTTAAAGAAACAATGCCGTCAAACCCAGTTTTCTGGGATTTTAGCACATTTTCAAATGTACTAAACCCCTTCCCGGCGGGGCTTCCCTACCTATGGCTTCTCTTCGCAGTGCTGTTGTGTGAAGGATCTGACATGGATCCCTCCCAGCATGGGCCGCAGCCGCCAGCGTCTCCACACATGCACAGGGGGACTTCCCCATAAGAAACCCGAAAGTCCAAGCAGCGGCGGGGATCGCAAAGGACAGTTCTTATTAGGAGAGCTGCGCTTTGCATTGTTCATCACTTATGTCATTACATATGTGATGAGCATCGGCGCAATCGGCGGCGGAATGTACTGGTTGGTACATCCCGCTCATAAAGACTTACCCTGCGTTTGCTCCGCTGTGACCCCAAGTGCCGGCGCTGACTGCTCGTGTCTTGTCAGCCTGACAGCTGGAGAAAGGAATAGAAACAGCCATTTGTAAAAAAAATATTTTGTAATGACAGTTTGTGCAGTGCGAGACGGCTGCCTAGGAAACACCAACTAACGCGTTTCACAAATCAAAAATATTCGTGATGTGCACAGGGTCAAGCAATACTCAACGAATCTTAGTGCTGAGGGTCTCTGGCAGCGAGAGGGCCCTTTTGGATTCTCCTGCTCCCTTGACGCTGTCTCGAAGCGACCGCACGCTTTTCTGCCGATTGCGTGCAAACCGCGCTCTCTTGATCTTCCACAGGGCGGCGTCACTGAGATTGGCCACATTTGTCCGCACAGCTGTGATCGCTACATTTTGGAAAATAAGAGGGGGGAGGGGGGGGACAGCATTACAGTATGTTTTGTTTAGGTATAACATATAGTATACAGTGGCTTATTTAAAAAAAAAACTGTAGACAAATAATTGTGAGTTTGAAAACGGACATAAAAAGAAAAAGTGCATAGAGGTGAGGAGTAGTTAGCCTTACATATAATAAAAGTGTTACACTATCGAGAAATCGTAAACTAAAATCAATCCAATTTTCAGAAATAGGTAGGTTACAGCTAATAACTGGGTTCAGGACAAATGTCACACCTGAATGTAGCGTTAGTAAATGATTACAGTGTGGATGCATTTAGGTAATCACGGAGTATTTTAGGGTCTCACTTGTAGGAAATGGGAACTCCTTGTTGCAGTCCAGGTGCAGTTGGGCCTCTAAGGACAGAGTATCAAACCTGTTCACAAAGAACTCCCAACTCAGTGCCGGGATATCCTGCTTCAGGAAGTGAAGGAGAAGGAGTTTGCTGAGGATAGTCGGACGATCTTTCACAACGGTGTCAAACTGGAAATCCAGGCAAAGGCACAGACCCTGTAAGACAGGCAAGAGAATATTATGCTGTTCTGCACCTTAAGGCTACTTTAACTTCTAGACTTGCAAATGCCCTCCAGCAACTAAATGTAACAATGCTCTATTATACAAGGGCTTTACATTACCCGGCTGTATTACCTCACCGCAGACAGCGGATGTCAGTCACATCAAGCCTGTGTAGAAATCCCAGAGGGAAGACGGAGAGATGCATTTCATAAAAGCTGTAGATCAGGCATGTCCAAACTATGGCCCTCCAGCTGTTGTGAAACTACACATCCCAGCATGCCTTGCCAAAGTTTTAGCATCCTCTAGTAGCAAAACTGTGGCAAGGCATGATGGGACTTGTAGTTTCACAACAGCTGGAGGGCCATAGTTCAGACATGCCTGCTGTAGATGATGTGCAGCGCAAGATAGCTTTTACGGCTGGCAAGAAGTAACTTTCCCAATATTCCAGATAAGCTTTGGCTTGTTTCTTATTCTGGTTTATCTCTCTATTAATATATACACTATTGTACCCACTTAACTGTATTTACCCATATATCCAAACGATCCTCATTTAAAATGAGTGAATTTGAATGAGATGTGGCTTACAGGAAGTGGGAGGGGATTTACCAGAAATTGGGTGCGGTTGGTCAGACAGTGGGCAAGGTTGGGTAGACAGTTGGCGACGTTGTGCAGACAATAGTTGCGGTTGGGCAGGCAGTGGATGAGGATGGGCAGACAGTGCATGTGGTTGGGCAGACAATAGTTCCAGTTGGGCAGACAGTGGATGAGGTTGGGCAGACAATAGTTACGGTTGGGCAGACAGTGGATGGGGTTGGGCAGACAGTGGATGAGGATGGGCAGACAGTGCATGTGGTTGGGCAGACAATAGTTCCAGTTGGGCAGACAGTGGATGTGGTTGGGCAGACAATAGTTACGGTTGGGCAGACAGTGGATGGGGTTGGGCAGACAGTGGATGAGGTTGGGCAGACAGTGGATGAGGTTGGACAGACAATAGTTGTGGTTGGTCAGACAGTGGATGAGGATGGGCAGACAGTGGATGTGGTTGGGCAGACAGTGGATGTGGTTGGACAGACAATAGTT
The DNA here is from genome assembly GCF_055691185.1 of Crinia signifera. Classification (NCBI taxonomy): domain Eukaryota; kingdom Metazoa; phylum Chordata; class Amphibia; order Anura; family Myobatrachidae; genus Crinia; species Crinia signifera. The sequence goes on from NC_139228.1 coordinate 71,831,992, forward strand.
GTGGTTGGGCAGGCAATGGATGAGGATGGGCAGGCAGTGGATGTGGTTGGGCAGGCAGTGGATGAGGATGGGCAGAGAATAGTTCCGGTTGGGCAGGCAGTGGATGTGGTTGGGCAGGCAGTGAATGTGGTTGGGCAGGCAGTGGATGAGGTTGGGCAGGTAGTGGATGTGGTTGGGCAGACAATAGTTCCGGTTGGGCAAGTAGTGGATGAGGTTGGGCAGGCAGTGGATGTGGTTGGACAGACAATAGTTGCGGTTGGGCAGGCAGTGGATGAGGATGGGCAGGCAGTGGATGTGGTTGGGCAGGCAGTGGATGAGGATGGGCAGGCAATAGTTCCGGTTGGGCAGGCAGTGGATGTGGTTGGGCAGGCAGTGGATGAGGTTGGGCAGGTAGTGGATGTGGTTGGGCAGACAATAGTTCCGGTTGGGCAAGTAGTGGATGAGGTTGGGCAGGCAGTGGATGTGGTTGGGCAGGCAGTGGATGTGGTTGGGCAGGCAGTGGATGTGGTTGGGCAGACAATAGTTCAGGTTGGGCAGGCAGTGGATGTGGTTGGGCAGACAGTGGATGTGGTTGGGCAGACAGTGGATGTGGTTGGGCAGACAATAGTTCCGGTTGGGCAGGCAGTGGATGAGGATGGGCAGACAGTGGATGCAGTTGGCCAAGCAGTGGGTCCAGAACAAACATAATGCAGTTTCTCACCTGTAAAGCGGGTCTCTTAATGGTGTCCAGTAACAGCCCTGCTCTGGTGGCCACGGCAGGGTTCACGTCCTCCACAGCAGTCAGAAAGCAGCAGAAAGCATGAGCAAGAGAATATTTCAGCAAATGGTTCTTGGTGACGGAATGGATGTCCAGGAACCGGCATAGAACGGCAACTTTCTCCACTGGAACCAGAGAGAATACAAGAGTATAGAGCTAACAATCAGCAGGTAAAGACATAATACCCAGCTATAGGCATGCTGGGCCTGACTCCTAGTGGCAAGCACGAGCGAGTATTTTACCACCTTCTCTATAATGGAGTCTCATTAAATTAATCACATTCCTCAAAATGGAATCTCATCCAAGTGAAGAGCTCAGTAACATGCCCACACTCAGCAGGGAATCTGGCAATTCCATCTAGCTGTTACCATCACCGGATTCACCTGGACTAACCATGTAGCATTGAAATGGATGCATACATGCAGGGTAAATACTGGCTCCTTTTGCATGTAGCCCACACACAGCTTTATGTTTACACTGAAACTTAGATTTCAGTTTGAACTCACGCCACCCAAATCTAATCCCTGTACACTTTATACATCTCCCCCACCTGCAGCACAGCAGGGATCAGTATGAAATCCCGGCGGTCGGAATCCCGATGGTCGAAATACCGATGCCAGAATCCCGACCGCCAGAAATGCTGACATGGGGGGGCCGTTGATCCCCCCCCCCCCCCCTGCGCTCGGCACACTATTTTATTCTCCCTCTATGGGTGTCGTGGACACCCATAGAGGGACAAAGTCCGGGATTTTGAGCTCATCCCGCACAGCATGGCTTCACTTTGCTCCCACCTAGGAATCAGCCCCAGTGTGTATAGAGCTGGAAGGTGACGCCCTATAAGGATATTCTTTATAACTCTGGAATGTACAAGTGATGCTCACTAAGAATGTTGAATAGACATTCAACCTTGTTCATCTCCTCATACAGCAGCATCTTGAGATGCTGTCCATCATTATAAATCATGAATACAGCGAGTGGGTCTGATTCAGGCCTAATATACAATCATCTCCTCTGACCTCCGTCCATTCAGCCTTCAGCTGCCGTATGTTTATCTCCGAGCACTGCGACCATACCTGCTTCAAACCTCATCTTCCAGTCCTTGCTGTTGAAGTTGCTGTTTATGATTGTCCAGAAAATATCCGCTCCGTACGGAAGAGACAACGCATGGAGAAGCAGCGGCACCCCCAGTGATGACAGCTGGGAGAACTCCGACTTTAGAACCCGCCACAAGCTAGGGGAGGACAGACGTATTTTTCAGTGCAATGTAAAGGCAGAAGGCACTATGATGTTACATGGAACTGTAATGTGGCACAATATGAAATGGAGGCACTGTAGTGTGGCATAATAGGAACTGAGGACACTATGTCATAATGTGAATTGAGAATAATGTGTGGCATATTGTGTACTGGCACCCCTATTATGTGACATCATGTAAGCTAAGGAATTACGGTTCAGAAAATATACTAGGGCACTACTATGGGGTATAATATTAAGTGGGGCACTACTATGGGGTATACTATTAAGTAGTGCACTACTATGGATTAGAAAAAGATCTAGGGCACTACTATGGGGTATACTATTAAGTAGGGCACTACTATGGGGTATACTATTAAGTAGGGCACTACTATGGATCAGAATATGATCTAGGGCACTACTACGGGGTATACTATTAAGTAGGGCACTACTAAGGATCAGAATATGATCTAGGGCACTACTATGGGGTATACTATTAATTAGGGCACTACTATGGATCAGAATATGATCTAGGGCACTACTATGGGGTATACTATTAAGTAGGGCACTACTATGAATCAGAATATGATCTAGTGCACTACTATGGGGTATACTATTAGGTAGAGCACTACTATGTATCAGTATATGATCTAGGGCACTACTTTGGGGTATACTATTAAGTAGGGCACTACTATGGATCAGAATATGATCTAGGGCACTACTATGGGATATACTATTAAGTAGAGCACTACTATGGATCAGAATATGATCTAGGGCACTATTATGGGGTAAACTATTACGTAGGGCACTACTATGTATCAGAATATGATCTAGGGCACTACTATGGGGTATACTATCAAGTAGGGCACTACTATGGATCAGAATATGATCTAGGGCACTACTATGGGGTATACTATTAAGTAGGGCACTACTATGGATCAGAATATGATCTAGGGCACTACTATGGAGCATATAATTAATAACAGAGAGATATATTTGAGAGAGGTGTCTCTCAAGAATCATCGGGATTGGGGCCTTTCAATACGTTGCTGTGGAACCCACAAAGTTTTGGTTCCGCCCCTGGCTGTGGATCTTGGCTGCCTGTAAGGACAGTTACCTGGAGATCAGCATGTGCTCCTGTATGTACGCTAGGAAGGGTAGATGATCCTTCTTGGCAATGTACAGACACTCCCCGTGGAGGCAGAGTATCTTCAGGCAGTTCAGCATATTAAACAGTATGTCCGGCTCATCGAACCTGGCCATTTCCTAAGACACCAAGAAATAAGAGGATGCAGACATCTCTAACACTCAGACCAGGGGAGAGGGGCAACTAAACCTCTAGGGGTACATTTACTGAGATGGGAGGTTGCCAATAGCAACCAAACAGATTCTACTTCTTATTAATTTAGCACCTTCTAGAACAGGGATGGGGAACCTACGGCCCATCAGCTGTTGTTGAACTACACATCCCAGCATGCCCTGCAACGGTTTTAGCATGGCCACATAGCAATACTGTAGCAGGGCATGCTGGGATGTGTGGTTCAAAAATACCTGGAGGGCCGAAGGTTCCCCATCCCTGTTCTAGAAGATAATAGATAGAATCTGATTTGGTTGCTATAGGCAACATCCCATGTTCAGTAAGAACTCCCATCTTAGTAAATTTACCCCTCAGTGTTACAAACCTACAATGCTCTACAACTTTTTAATTGCTAAACACATAGGGGGAAATTTACTAAGATGGGAATAAGACTTCACATGTGATGTTGCTATGGGCAACCAATCAGAATCTACTTATTTATTTAGCACCCTCTAGATGATAGTAGACAGGATCTGATTGGTTGCCCAAAGCAACATCACATTTCGGGTGAAATGTAATAGGGTGCGATTTTTTTCGTAAGAAAAAAATCGCACCAAATCGCACCTTAAAAAATTGTGGTTTTTGCCGCAAATTCGCTTATGTAATGAGATGCGAATTTGCGGCAAAAAAAGTGCTATATGGTGCGATTTCGGGGGCTTTTTAAGTCCTGAAAATGTGCGATTTTCAGTCATGAAAATCGGCACATTTTCAGTAGAGTGCGCTGTGTTGTAAAAAACAAACAAAAAAAAAAAACGGTGTGCGGTCCCCCTCCTAAGCATAACCAGCCCCGGGCTCAAAAAGCCGGTACTGGTGTCATAAAATCAGAAGGACAAACAAATAGGGGTTCCCTTGATTTAATGAAACCAGCACCAGGCTCAAGGTCCGGCGCTGGTTCCCAAAATACGGGGGACAAAATGACTAGGGTTCCCCCGTATTTTAAGAACCAGCACCAGACCCATCCAGCCAGCAGGGTAATGCCACAGCCAGGGGACACTTATTATATAAGGTCCCGCGGCCAAAGCATTATCCCCGTGGCTGGTCAGCATGGGCAGGGGTCCTGTGGAAGTGGGGACCCCCCCAATGAAGGGGTCCCCCCCCCCTCCAGGACTTACAAGCCCATGCTGAAAGTCCGGGGCTGTCCCTGATGCCCCTGGGCGGTGGGCATCGGGCTGATGCAAAGTGTAAAAAAAAGAATAAAAACTATTGTTTTCTACTGTAGAACTATGAGTCCCAGCAAGCCTACCCCGCATGCTGGGACTTGGAGAACCACAAGTCCCAGCATGCGGGGCATTAAAGGGCCCGCTGGCACTTGTAGTTCTACAGTACAAAAAATAGTTAAATAAAACACACTGACACCCTGAAAAATAAAAGTTTAATACATACATAACACACACACTGATACTTACCTACCTTGAGCCCGTAGGTCGGTCCCTGGATCCTGGGTCCAGGGTCCGGGGCTCCAGGGCAGAAGAGTCCGGTTCCGGGGCCTTGGTCCTGGTTCCGGGGCTGGTCCGGGGTCCTGGGCTCCAGGGCTGATGTCTCCAGGGTCCAGGATCCGAAGTAGTCCAAAAGGGGTTCCTAAGGAAGGAAATCCTACTCACCTGGTCCCCGGCGACGACCTCGGCATCTTCTCCGGCAGACGCGCTGCTCCCGGCTGGTACCCGCTCACGGACTGGAGAGGCGCAGAGATGTTTCATATTCCACGCCTTTTCTCAGAATGATTCTATTGGCCGCCTAGCGGCCAATCAGGAGCCGACTTTCAGGCCCCGGAACCTGACTTTTCTGACCTGGAGCCCCGGACCCCGGATCCAGGGACCGACCTACGGGCTCAAGGTAGTTAAGTATCAGTATGTGTGTGTTATGTATGTATTAAACTTTTATTTTTCAGGGTGTCAGTGTGTTTTATTTAACTATTTTTTGTACTGTAGAACTACAAGTGCCAGCGGGCACCTTTAAAAAATGCGATTTTTGCCGCAAATCGCACCCTATAAAATATGCGATTTTCGGGAAATGCCCGAAAACGGCATATTTTGCGGGAAAAAAAAAAAACGCCTCCCATTACATTTCGCCAGTGAAGTCTTATTCCCATCTTAGTAAATTTCCTCCATGCTATTTACAAAATATTTGGGGCACAATTCAGCATGCATGTATCACTAATCCGCGAGCGGTTATGGTATGTATATATGCCAGGGAATTAGCAACAGTCAATGCGTATTGCGCAATGAAGATGCATTTTGACTGACAGGAAACCGGCGTTTTCTGGCGGAAACCTGACATTTTCTGGGTGTGATTGGAAAAAATACCGAAGTGCCCAGGTTTTTTTGGGAGGGTCTGTGAGCGCTGATTACTTCCAGCCCATCTCAGTGGAAGCCTCAGACCTACTCACGTTTACACGGACAGCTAAGGGAGAGATTCGCTAAATTAAAAATGCAGTAAAAACCCCGTTATCTGGCTTATCGCGACGGGGGGGGGCACCCCCAGAAAAATCTGGCGATGCCCCATAGAAGCCTATGGGCTTTTACCGCGACCCACCGCCGCCCCCAGCACCGACCCCCCCTCACCTGTGTCCGGTCAGCACAGCGCTGTGCTTCCCAGACCTGTGACCTCCTCCTCCCTGCACTATGATCCTCTTCCGGGTGCAGGGAGGAGGAGAGCCCGGCGCAGCAGCAGCACCGGGTAAGGGAGGGAGGGGGGAGCCGCTGGGAGTTACAGGGGCCCGATGGGACTCGCTGTCTCTCACCGCAAAGGACAGCTCTTAACGCAAGAGCTGTCCTTTGCCATCATTTTCGCATATGTTAGAGCAGGCATTCCCAACCACGGTCCTCAAGGCACACCAACAGTGCAGGTTTTAGTGATATCCAGGCTTCAGCACAGATGGTTTAATCAGAATTACTCAGGTACTAATTAAGCCACCTGTGCTGAAGCCTGGATTTCACTAAAACCTGCACTGTTGGTGTGCCTTGAGGACCGTGGTTGGGAATGCCTGGGTTAGAGCATATGCGATAATTATGTAGGCGATCTGCGGCGGTAAGGTGGCGCGAATGTTAGAGTATTCCCCCCTAAGTCTCTCCGATGTTTCGCCAATTTGCATATGAAATGCGAGTGGATTAGCGACCCATTCACAATTCACGTGGGGTGCTTTCTCTTTCTGTCTGGGGACAGCTTCCTCCACGCAGTCCATTGCAACTTTTCCAATTTAGCGACCCGTGCTGAATTACAGCCATAATGGAAGAATAAGGAACATGTACATACATGGTCATTTATGAAATAAGCACACGTACCTGGAGAATAGTGTAGATCAGTTTCAGGGTAACAGGAAGCTGCTGGTAACAGAATTTATGATCTGTATCGTTTTTGACAGCTGTTAAAATAAAAAAAACAAGATTTCCGCTAGCCGCCGATACTGATGTATAGTCTGTGTGTGGTCGTGTCTATGTTTTGTTTCATGCTTTCTATACTTGTGACCTTCCCCGCGTTCCGTGACAAGTTAGTGAAAGGGAAGTGGTGATGTGATTCACCACACACCTTGCCATTGTCGACCTAATGCTTGTGTCTACCTTCCAACCCTGTCGACCAATTCCATGTGCCAACATAGGCCCTATCGACTATTGTATGTCTACCTTTACAGTGCCGACCGAATGTACCCCTTAGAAAGTCCATAGTTATGCTGAGAGCCTGATCTAATAATGGAAAACTTTGAACATGACTTAAGATACATGTATCGAAAAATACAGACACGTGTACCGGAGCCTGTCGGCCTATGGGGGTTATTCTGGTTGGTTGGTTCGGATACGAATTTGCATCCTTGCAAGTCAACCAGAACCCACCCTGCGAATGGTGGTACGCCGGCCCACCATTCGCACCATTTTCACTGGTCGCCGACCATCGAATGATGTGGTGCCCACACGCATATATAAAGTGATTCCTGGGTTATTATGGAACATACATGTGTTGGAAGGTTCCGTTGGCTCCTTGTGGGTTCCTGGATTGTCCCCATGCTTGTTCGCTGGATTCGCTTCTTCTTCCCCTTCTGTCCTGATGATAAATTCTGCCCTTGAGAACAGCAGGCTCTCTTCCAGACTATCGGTCGGCTCCTGCGAGAGGACTTTGCGTTAGAGACTCGAGTTCCACTGTCTAACACTTACAAACAATTCATAACTCACTGGAAAATAATCTGGGCGCAAGCAACGTTCTCCACAGGCTGTTTTCCAGTATGTCCTGTCTTGTCCGTAATGCTGACAGAAAATCCCTGTCCGGGATGATGTACGTGCTGAGCTTGCACGCGATCCATAAGTGTTTTATATGATAAGTGATGTATGTCCCCTTCAAGCCGTGTTTGTCTTACTGTTCCGTGGCAGATCCATCAATATCTTTTGTTCAATATGAGGCCATTTGTCACAAAAGATGCTGAAAATGAACTACGGGATCTAGTCGGTGAAATGAAAATTCAGCCCATCAATCACATCTCCCTAACCGTGGCGGCTCAGCACGGGAGACGGTAAACCCGCACATTAACAATCTTGCTGAGCTGTTGTGTGAGCTGGAATCTCCCTACAACCACTCATCTTTCAAGACGACAGCACGGGATAAACATAAAAAAAAGGATGTATCTGCAATAAATGAAATGAGAACAACAAGCTATTCTCCGCTGAAGTCTCATTTGTCCAGCCTGAAAAACTTTTATATCTTTGTTTTCCTTTTAATGAGGTCACTGATAAACTGCCCCATCGGAAGACCTCACGAGCCCCAAAACGAACCTCAACAGTGCAGCGTTGATTGTTCTGGGTTCAAATTCATGTATGTAAGCAAAGCTGGGCAAAACCGTGCTACACTGCAGATGGGGCAGATGTAAATTGCGCAGAGAGATTTAGATTAGAGTGGATTATATTTTTTCTGTGCTGCTTTTTTGCATGTACCCTACAAATACTACAAAGCTTTATTCTTACACTGCAGTTTAGATTTCAGTTTGAAGACAACCCACCCAAATCTAACTCCCTCTGCACATGTTACATCTGCCCCACCTGCAGTGCAGCATAGTGTTGATTGCTTTTTTTGCCTTACTTTCAAACATGAACTGGGCCCATAGTACATAAGAAGTTTTGGCAATGAGGTGAAATTTTTAGAAATGGGCCGATGGTATCTCAAACTCACTGAAGATGATCTATCAGCCATTTTGCAGAGAAAGCGCATATCTATATTTAGATATAAAAGGCTAACTACTCCTCACGAGTGACGTGGAGGACAGATATTCATTTTGGATCTACTTTGAGCGCATGTGAGACTTTTCCAATTTCTTTACTATATTGCAACGGTGTTCCGGTGACCTCTTTTTAAGTTTCGTAGGCAGCTCTAAGTCTCTGCAGCGCCTGAGATGAAATTATTTTTTGTTCTATAACTACTCCTCACCTCTATGAGGTGAAGTACCGCCCGTGACCACTAGAGGCCACTCAACGGAGCAAATTACTCCTTTGTGGGCTAAAAGACGTAATACCAGAAAGTGAAAGCAATTTTTGCAGGGACACTGATCTGATTCAAACTTGCTGACTAGCTTTAGAGAGGAAGCTGTGAAGACAAAGATTGGAGGTAGGAGCAGATAGGGACTTGGTTGGGTTGGCTAAAAACTGCCACAGATCAAAGTGAAAGTAAAAACTGTCACAGCTCAAAGTGGAGGTACATTGCTGAAACCGGCTTTTAGCTAGTAGCACGATAATGTTCTCTGACCCACCGCTGACAGATAACGCTCATTGTCAATATAACAACCAAAGACCTCAGACAATGAAGAAGCCACGGACCTTCATCTGCAGAAAATCTTTAGGCCTATATGTATTAATATACGCCATCAGTCAGTATGTCTACATTTAAAATGTCGACACCAGTATGTTGTCATGGTCTGAATATTGACATGGTTGAAATGAGAACAGTGAAAGTATGGACACTAAGAGTATATGTTAGGTGTATGGTTCCAGTTCGGATGAGGCTGGGGTTGGGGTTAGGGTTAAGGTGACTGTATGACGTTTTGGTCTATGGCATCAGCTGAGTAAGTTCTCTCCTAACAGGAAGAATTTCCGCCCTTTGAACATCACTCAGCGTTGTGCCTAGACCTGTCCTCCGCCGCCGGGCTCTGTGGCAATGTAGGCTGTTAGGAGGGGAAGACCCCTGCATATTGGCCTTGGTTAGGTTGGACACTCACCACCAGTCGGATCTCCGCCTTTGGAGCCAAACGTTCCAGCAGCTCACAGGCCATCTGATAACACAGGATGCTGGACTGACACAGGCCACACTCCACGGCTTTCTCATCCTTCTGGCAGGTGTGAGATCCCCCCCAGGGGGCCTGGAACACGTTGTTGATGATGGATATGATGTCCTTGGGCAGGCTGTTCTCTAGTCCCAGCGTGATTCCATCATCCTGTAATTCCATCTAGAAGAGCCACAGTCTTAGTATATGTATTGGTCATGTCACTATACTCACAGTCCTACAGCCACAGCACAGTATTGGGAACTGCTCACAGAAAATCAATGTGCTGCTGTGATTGGAAACCAAGTGATCGAAAGAGCAAAACTGCAGCGCCATCATCAATCCCGCTAAAGGCTCATACAGGCGGGGCGATGTGTATGAGCTGGTGTGCTGAGTGATCTAGTCCAATCAGATCGCTCAGTACGCAGGGCATGCTAGATCGCCCATACACATGGGGCGATGTGTACAAGCTGGTGTGCTGAGTGATCTAGTTCAATCAGATTGCTCAGTACACAGGGCATGCTAGATCACCCATACACATGGGGCGATGTGTATAAGCTGGTGTGCTGAGTGATCTTGTCCAATCAGATCGCTCAGTACACAGGGCATGCTAGATCGCCCATACACATGTGGCGATGTGTATGAGGTGGTGTGCTGAGTGATCTAGCCCAATCAGATCGCTCAGTACACAGGGCATACTAGATCACCCATACACATGGGGCGATGTGTATGAGGTGGTGTGCTGAGTGATCTAGCCCAATCAGATCGCTCAGTACACAGGGCATACTAGATCACCCATACACATGGGGCGATATGTATGAGCTGGTGTGCTGAGTGATTTAGTCCAATCAGATCGCTCAGTACGCAGGTAATGCTAGATCGCCCATACACACGGGGCGATGTGTATGAGCTGGTGTGCTGAGTGATCTAGTCCAATCAGATCGCTCAGTACACGGGGCATGCTAGATCGCCCATACACATGGGGCGATGTGTATGAGCTGGTGTGCTGAGTGATCTAGTCCAATCAGATCGCTCAGTACGCAGGGCAAGCTAGATCACCCATACAGGCGGGGCGCTGTGTATGAGCTGGTGTGCTGAGTGATCTAGTCATATCAGATCGCTCAGTTCACAGTGCATGCTAAATCACCCATACACACGGGGTGCTGTGTATGAGCTGGTGTGCTGAGTGATCTGGTCCAATCAGATTGCTCAGTACATAGGGCATGCTAGATCGCCCATACACATGGGGCGATGTGTATGAGCTGGTGTGCTGAGTGATCTAGTCCAATCAGATCGCTCAGTACACAGGGCATGCTAGATCGCCCATACACATGGGGCGATGTATATGAGCTGGTGGGCGCAATGATCTAGTCCAATCAGATCGCTCAGTACAAGGGGCATGCTAGATCACCCATACACACGGGGTGCTGTGCATGAGCTGGTGTGCTGAGTGATCTGGTCCAATCAGATTGCTCAGTACACAGGGCCTGCTAGATCACCCATACACACGGGGTGCTGTGCATGAGCTGGTGTGCTGAGTGATCTAGCCCAATCAGATCGCTCAGTACACAGGGCATGCTAGATCGCCCATACACACGGGGCGATGTATATGAGCTGGTGGGCGCAGTGATCTAGTCCAATCAGATCGCTCAGTACACAGGGCATGCTAGATCACCCATACACACGGGGTGCTGTGCATGAGCTGGTGTGCTGAGTGATCTAGCCCAATCAGATCGCTCAGTACACGAGGCATGCTACATTGCGATGCAGCGATGTGTGTATGGGCTGGTGTGCACAGTGATCTAGTCCAATCAGATCGCTCAGTACGCAGGGCATGCTACATTGCGATGTAGCGATGTGTGTATGGGCGATCTGTGCTAACCAGTGTTCTCTGGTTAGACATTAGCTGCCCACCCCGAGGGTACACGGGTTACGCCGATTGTTTACGACATATTTGCGCATGTGCAAACCTCGACCATCGGGATCGTGGCGAATTTGCACCTGAGCGATCAGATCTGAATCGCCCTCAATATCCTTCGGTTTTAGGTTCCAGTACTTAGTAAATATTACTATAAGACACTTACGGGCAGAACTCTACCCATAACGAAATATCACCCGTTATTATTCTGCTGCCAGTAACAGGCGACCCCAAACTGTCTGGGTTCCTCCATCATAACCCAAGCAGCCATATCTGTAAATGTGCGAATCCCCGGGACTGCGTGCTCCCGCGCCCCGTACCTGCTTCAGGATGAGATCGAACATAAGGATGAAACAGTTCAGGTTCATCTCGTCGTCATCGCAGTCGAAGTCGATGTTTCTGCTGGCAGGTTGCCCGTAGTTCTTAAAGGGACTCCGGAAAGGGCTGCGCATGGGACTGCGGAAGGGACTATGAAAGGGACTAGGAAAAGGGCTCAGCATACTGTGCAGGACACGTCGGCCTGGATCTGAGGCAATGCTGCCCTGCAAGAGAGATGGAACGCATCAATTATACACGTCATTAGTCCTGGAACCATCCTGGTAGGTCTACAAGACGGCCAATCACTGTGCTTAATGGACCGCCAAGCCCCAAACTATACAGATATGAGCAGCCAATGGCAACACTGCTATCGCTGGCGATGTCTTATCGATGCGGCTACCTGGGGAACCGAGTATTTTAAGGGTATTCTTGCCACCTACACCTAGTCCAGGGAAGAGATTTACCTCTGTGTAGTTTAGATAATAGGCTTATGTGTAAGTAGAAGTATTTTATATTGAATTTGGTAAGATAAAGGCTAGACTGCGCATGCGTACAGCCCGTAGAACACATATGCGAGGCCTTCCTGGCCGTTCGCAGTGATAAACAGGAAGCCGGCATTTGTGGGTGTTTTCTGGGTCTGTCAGTGAAATTGCAGGCGTGGCCAGGTGTTTGAGGGGAAGTCATGTGACATCAGCTCCGCCCCCGATCAGTCTGTTTCTATGGCAGCCCTTGAGTAAGTCCTGGGCTACGTACACACTGCACACACTGGGGAATCATTATATGGTGAGCGGCTGTTACCTGGGAGTGTCAGGGATAATGTAGGCATGGCCAGGTGTGTGAGGGGAAGTCATGTGACATCAGCTCCGCCCCCGATCAGTCTGTTTTTATGGCAGCCGCTGAGTAGGTCCTGGGCTACGCACAGACTGCACACACTGGGGAATCATTACATGGTGAGCGGATAGTGAATGGATTTGCAGGTGAATCCCCAATCCAACTAATTTTCGCAGGCCATGCTAAGCAATTTGCATGCTTGCACGGGGCAGGATTTCCCTCTGGCGAGATGGGGGGAATATACCTGATCGCAAGGCTTCCAAAAAATAGCAGCTGTGTGATCAGGTCTGACTCCCACCCACTGACAGAATTAGGCAACAGCAGAATATTCTGTGAGGTAGACCGGCCTCGCTGCTCCATCCAGCGGACACTGTAGTGGTGACGGTCTGCTGAGGGCAGTGTTGATCACAGGGTCGACGGAGTCTAGGTTGACAGTCAATAGTTAGACACCGAAAGGTCGACATGCGCTAAGTCGATATTGACAAAATGTTGACATAAGCAAAAGGTCGACATGCACTGTCGACACACAAAAAAAGGACACCGTGAATTTTTTTACAGTTTATTTGTGTCGACACCTGAGCACCTGGACCCAGCAATTAGTGTAGCACATACCCTCGCTTCGCGCGCCATGCTTCGGGCTATTTCCCTCGCTCCATTACCGATGCGCTCACCACGGTTCCCAATCGGAGTCCACGAATGGTAAAGTATAAAAACGTCCAAAAATTGTAAACAATCATGAAAAAAACCGAGCTTTTGTCAACGTCAACCAAGTGCATGTTGACCGTTTGCCGTCGACCTATTGACCGTTGACTCAAACACTATCCACCTATCATCCGCATCCATGTTTAGGGGAGGAGCAATAATGAGCCAAAAAGAATAAGAGCGAGGTGTACTAAGCTTCAAAAGTGATAAAATGGAGCATCATAAACCACCAGCCAATCAGCTCCTTCCTGTCATTTTTCAAACACAGCCTGTGACACGGTAGTTTCGAGCTGATTGGCTGGTGGTTTATCGCTCTCCATTTTATCGCTTTTCAAGCTTAGTAGATCTGGCCCTAAGAGAGCTGTGAGATTTCCTGGCACGGGTCATGCCGGGAAAGGGCGCCCCATGGACGGGAGGAGGATGGAGGGGGAGACGGCGGAGAAGAGGACCTGGAACAGGACACGGTGACCCCCCCCCCCCCCCCTACGGCCCCGGCATGACCACTGAGGAGGTGCACGGAGGAGGGAGACAGAAGTGATGAGGAGGAGGACCCGGCTCAGGACGCGGCATAGGACCCGGCCATGACAGGCAGGCGCACCCGGCATGACCATCAGAGACGGCAACACCCGGCGGTGGCACCCGGCGGTGGCACCCGCCCGCGACAGTGAAGGATATCCAGTCTGCAGGTCCCAGCTGCTGTCCTCCAGCATGAGCAGATTGCTGGAGCCCATCTATCACCCAACCAATGCACTGGGCGAAATACAGTGGCGACATGGTGCCGTGGATGGCTGCCTAGGATCTGTGCCACTAGCCAAATATGTACCCTGTGTCACACCTGTAGTGTTCTGTATCTGTACTCTTTTTACTTGCTACCTATGTGGCTGGTGCAATCACCAAGTGGCGCCGCTGAATGGCTGCCTGGGTGCTGCTCAGCTCAGTAACTATATGTTCCCCATGTCCCTGTCCCTCATTAGAGTACGTCTAATGCATATCTGTACGTGTGATGTGTATCTGTACTGTCACTGACTTACGTTTCTATCCTGGATGTTCCGCAGCAATCCAAAACTAATTCCTAGTATACGTAGACCTGGCCAATAACGCTGATCCTGATTCTGTTTCTGATGCGGTCATCGAAGAGCGTACACGCTTATAGCGCATGGCAACCTGCAAGCAACATGCATGTTACATGCTTACCCTGTGACCCGGGGCATTGCCTGAAAGTTCTGTAATCCGGACTTTCTTCTGATTGGCCAACTCCTTAACTGAGTTCACTCCGTCCGAAAACATGCTGATCAGCAGCTGTAGAGGGACCACTATATCCAGCTGTGACAGGACCTGTGAGATGAGCAGAGGAAGGAGATACAGTATATACAGACATGTGACATGTGCAAATCATATACACTACTGTATGTTACTCCCAGGGGTTAAAGTGAGGGGGAACTGGGTGGAACTGAGTTCCACCACCTCTAATGGTAGGGGGAACTGAGTTCCACCTCCACCATAGCCCTGAACAGTAATTCCAACAGAAAAACCTGTCCCATCGGCTTCTTCTTCTGTCACGGTGTACATAATGTAAAGTTAAGATGAACAACTGTGGGCATTATGTGTATAAGGGGAATTACTGTGTGACTTAATATGAATCAAGGGCACTACATGCGGTGTAATGTCTATACGATTGTGCTACCATGTATGGTGGGACCATTATCCCTTTATGGGTGGTAAGGCACAATTCCCTAGCACTGTTCTCGGCTCTGCCTAATGGGGTAGGGGGTGGTGTTAGGGGAGCGGAGTTCCACCACCTCTCCAGGACCACTTTAAGCCCTGGTTACTCCACACACACCTTCCACAGCAAACACCTGCTACTATCACTCTTACAGCCGGTGGGATGATGTGGGAGAATTCCTTTCCTCGTTGTTACTATTCTATAAATGAATGACACGAGCTGTAGGCCTGAATCAGAGTTGATCGCAAAAGCCAAATCTTTCTCATATGGACAAAACCATGCTGCGCTGCAGGTGGGGCAGATGTAACATGTTCAGAGATAAAGCAGTGAAGAAAACTCTGACAGGAAACACTCACATGCAGCCACAGCAGCGCCTGTTCCTGGACCGAAGATGGGTACCCGGTGAATCGGCAGCTGATGAAGCTGAACATTTCCTCCATAGAGAACGGCAGGGGGCACATCTCAATATCAAACATTTTACTGTCAATAAAGCCAAAAATACCTTATTATAGCTCCAGAAATGTGAACGGTCGGGTGCACACCTCTAGTAGGGGCCTTCATTCAAAAGAACACATTTGATTTAATGATATCTGGTTGGCATTAATGGAAAACTTTACAGCAGCGTTTAGTAACCTAGTTCCCCAGCTAAACTTATGCCCCAGCATGCACTGGAAGACTCTGGTTGCCAAAGCCTATTTTAAAATTAATCAAGCAGGTAAGCTCTTACAGGCAGGGCCCTCCTCCCTCCTCTTCTTCCTTAGCACAGACCATGTGACCCTGCTCCGCCCCCTTATCCTCCTCCCTCCTCTCTCCCTTAGCACAGGCCACATGACCCGTGCTCCGCCCCCTTATCTCTTTCTCTCCTCTCTCTAATTACCATCGCTCGCTCAAACGCTGAGTACATGTTCACTGACAACTACATGCTTTACCCTTGCCCCTATTATCTATCTACTTATACCATGTGCTTATGCTATTGCTAAGTGCTTATACCGTGTATTCTGTATGGCGGGGCCTTATAAATTAACATTAATAATAACTTCCATAATAAATATATCCCACCTAGCTTAGACTTAGCTAACCATAATATTTTACTCTTTTTCAGAAATTGTGTTTTTTAGTTGAAATTGTGGTTGACCACAGGAGAATTCAACACCACCCATTGCTCCAGTCTATAAGAACCATCCCCAACCTCCTATCCAACTGACCTGAGGACCTCTCGGAATTCCTTCAGCTGGGCATCTGGCACCTCCGTCCTGATGGCCTCCAGCCATTCCGGCATGATACACTCCCAGATGGGCTGGTTTATTACGTTATAAGGGATAAGGCACAGAATTCTATTGAGACCTTCCTTCAGCTGGGTGACTGTACTGCATGACTTGTCCCAATATCCCCCGACCTGAGGACACAGCGAGAGGGATGAAGGTTACCAGACACTGGGGAAAAACATCTAATGCTGCCCATACACTTATGCAATGGGATTCGATGCGACATCGAAGTACAATGTCCATCGAATCCGATCACATTTTTGGGTGCAAAAGTCAGCACCCGATGTTGAATGCCATCTTCCGATGGCACATCGGGTGCTGGAAGAGGGCGGGCAGGGGGCGGCGGAGTATTGTATGCTAGCAGTAGCGCTTGCGGGCGGCGGGAGTCAGCGGTGGCAGAAGATTTGTTTAAAACACTGGGCTGCCCTGTGATTGGCTGAGCTCTCTCAACTAATCACAGGGCAGCCCAGTATTTTAAACAATTCTCCCGCCATCACTGACTCCCGCCGCCCGCAAGCCCTACACTACTACGCCACCCCGATACGAGACGCAGGTACGCCACCAGTGGTCCCTAGGACTCCCTCTCCCCAAACCCCACACCGCTGAATGAGTCCCCTCCGCCCCCCACCCCGGATTGTATTCGAGCGATCGCATGTGGTTAAAAACCACATGCGACTGCTCCTACAATTCGATAGATATTATGTGCAGCACATCCGTCTCATCCGTCAAATGATTTTTTCCTCTCCTCGCAGATAAATGCAAGCCTGGATAAATGCAAGCCTGGACTTACATTTATACTGCATGATGATGGCCGAACTGGGAGCCAGGCGCTGACATCATCCGCCCGCCATGATGTCATGATAATCACTATGAGCTGCGCTAATACCAGAGAGGGAACGCACAAAACCCCATCAGGTTCAGCAATTACCCTGGCAAACTCCATTGGCTTTGGTAGCAGGCACATCACCATGACATCAAACCGGATGTCACAAACCGTCTTCAGCCACTTGGTGACAAACTGGGGTTTGAGCTTCTCGACCAAACTACCAACTTCATCGTCCATCATGTAGGCTGTAGAATGGAACCACTGGAAAACCATGCTGACCAGCCGGGCCAGGCTCTCCGTCGGCGTGTTCTCATTGGGAGTGCAGAGGCTGACCTGTTACATGGGACAAATAGGAACAACCATGACCTGCAGATCCGAAACTTCTACGGTAACAGTCACAAGCGTGGGATGTGCAACCGTAGCAACCATCGCTTGTGTCAAACACGGGGCAAATGGGTGAAATGTTCGGGATCTGGGACAAGGTCTAGGCCCAGTGGCGTAGCTTGGTTTGGGGCGCCCCCCGCCGTTAATGGGGGGGGCGCCTCCCCCCCCCCCCGGCCGCCCGTGCCCCCACCATCTCCGCAGGCTTACCTGTCTGCGCGTCCCGGCTCCCCTCCTGGCTTTAATTAATTCTATGCAGACAGACCACGATAAAATGGCCGGCCCCATAAAGCAGACAGTTCTCTGAAACTGGCTGCGTTATGGGGCGGCCATTTTATCGTGGTCCGTCTCCATAGATTTGATTGAAGCCAGGAGGGGAGCCAGGACGCGCAGACAGGTAAGCCTGCGGGGGATGGGGGGCGGGGGCATTACTATAGCACCGCAGCCTCCCGGCGCCCCCACATGCCCAGCGCCCCCCCGCGACCGCGGGGGCTGTGGTGCTATAGTTACGCCCCTGTCTAGGCCCTAGGCAGATGAGGCACAATCGATAAAAACGGATGATGTATTTTGTTGGGTAAGGTTAGAGTAATAGGAAATGTAATTGAAAATTAATTAACACTTACATTATGTTAATTTCTATTAATGAGTAAAAAAAAAAAACGTGATCTCACCAGAAACCAGATTCCAAACTGGCTCAGCAGCCGCTGGTCATGTTTATCGTCATCTTTGTTATCGAAGTCGGTGTTGTCTAACGAGTGATGCGACGAGGCCAAACCCATCTGCCTCCTGCGGTTCATCTCACACTCCCGCTGCTCAGCATGGTACTCGGCCTCCTTCAGCAAACTGGAGAATTACACAGTAGACGTAAGCACTACACATCCATGTGCAGCTGGGATTACCCCAAACGTGCTATCACAAGAAACATCCTTTTGAGATGATTTCTGTTACTTCTCGCCCACATTTGGCCAAACATTCTATATTAACAGAACTCAACTTTTTCTCAGAATGGGCCAGATGCACTAAGCTTCAAAAGTGATAAAATGGAGAGTGATAAACCACCAACCAATCAGCTCCTACCAGCTATGTCACAGGCTGCGTTTGAAAAATGTCAGGCAGGAGCTGATTGGCTGGCTGTTTATCACTCTCCATTTTATCACTTTTGAAGCTTAGAGAATCTGGCCCCATATCTGCTCTACCTCGTCTGTGTGCCCATGCTATGGGGCCCATTTATTAATAAGTTTTAGCCATTTAAAAGGTAAGATAAATGGTGCTACAGCCAGTCAGCTTCCAGCTGTCATTTTTCAAACACATGGCAGTTCTGAGCTGATTGGCTGTAGCAATACACAATGAGTTTTAAATAGCTAAACCTTGATGATAAATGGACCCTTAGGTTTGTATAGGCTAAACTTGAATGCACGCTTATAGTATGGACTGGCCCATAGGGGTACAGGGGAGAACCAGGTGGGCCACACTGACTGCGGGCCTTCACTGCTACTCTAATGTCCAGTTCCACACTGTACTCTTGTGTCTATATATAGATATAAAAAGGGCTAACTACTCCTCAGGGGAAGTACCACCAGTGACCACTAGAGGCCACTGGACGGACCAAATTACTCCTATGTGTGCTAAAAGATGTCATAACAGAAAGTGAAAGCAATTTTTAGCAGGGACACTGATCTGTTTAAAACTTGCTTGATATGGAGAAAGGGAGCTGTGAAGACAGAGATTGAAGGTAGGAGCAGATAGGGACTGGGGATGGGGGTGGAGAGTTTGTGGGCTAAAACTGTCAAAGCTCAAAGTGAAAGTGAAAACAGTCACAGCTCAAAGTGAAAGTGAAAACAGTCACAGCTCAAAGTTAGTTAATTATAGAAGCCGTCATTTTGACTGGCTATTAACTAGTTATACAATGTTACCCTATCACCTGGTAGAGCAGGATCATTGATTAATATGGCTCCTTCGTTTGTTTCTATAGAAACCTCTCTCCTGCCAATCAAATCTAGAGGTTGGGTTAACATACACATATGGGCCCAGTAATGGAGACTGCAGACTATGTCCTATCTAATCGTTGTCCATGCCTTTGTGGTTGTTAGCGAGACACCCCTCAAGAATGGCCGCTCCTGCTGCACTCCCCTGGTAGGCCCTTTCTGCCCCAGTCTGACAGTGGCACTGCCCACCATTGAAGTTTGTGCTGTTGGGCCTGTAGTATAGCTGTACTGTGTGGTTAATATGTTGGGTATACCATAAATATTGCGGTCCAGTTATTACCTAATTACTGCCTCCACGGCGCACACCAGCTCCTCGGCACCACACTCCCGCGTGTTGATAGGAGGCGGGGAGGTCTGGAACAAATGAGACTCCGCTGCGGCCGCTGCGCCAACCTCGTTACTGTGATGATAGGAGTGGCAGCGTTTGCAGTATCGCACAGGCCGGTTACCGTGGCGATCGCAGCAGCCCGCAGAGAAACAGGTCACTACAGCCCTCCGTACATGGGAGCTGCAGTTCTGGAAGAAGAGTGATAGCAGAGAAGAAGGACTTATTCACAGCAATTCATGTAGAACCATTTGCGCACTGAGATGCTAAAAAGGACACAGGATTCTGCCGATCATCTTCTAAAAGGTGCTAGATGAATGATCAGACCTGATCGCCGGCCTGCGAAAACTTCGGAGCCCAATGATGAGGTAAACGCCACCCCAAATGCTTTCGCAACCCTGCATATGAGGGGAAACCCATTCGCAATTACTTGCCATTGAATGCGTTTCCCCTCTGTTCGCAGTTGCGCGTAAGCCAGGACTTACTCGGAGCTGCAGTGGCCGTGGGGAGAAGGAGGCCACTGTCAAACTATGGCCCTACACTTGTGAAACTACAAGTCCCATCATGCCTTGCCACCATTTTGCTATTAGGGAATGCTAAAACTATGGCAAGGCATGCTGGGATGTGTAGTTTCACAACAGCTGGAGGGCCACGGTTTGGACATGCCTGCCCTACTGTAAATATACAGCCTCATGCAGCAATGGGACGGTGGGGCCAGCTGTGAGTTGTGGTGCACACCGGGCCATTTGAACATGAGCTCTGTACCCCTCTGGGGACACCAAGATGGCCTCCTTGCATGCAAAAGGATGTTGTTGGTGAAGCCACAAAATGTTTTACAACAACAGCAATGCGGTGATCACCGGGGGTTACTAACCTTACATATGATTTGCCACAGGTACAGCACAAGCATGCAAAACTGATAAGCGGGATGTGTGACCCTAATATATAAGTGAACTGAAGTGCTAGCTCACTGGACAAATCTGATGGCCATTCTATTTCCTGTGTGGAGTCTTCTCATTTACAAGGTCAAAACGACCACGTATCAACAACTAACTAGACGCCATCGGCCTCTAGTGGTCGACCATGGTATTGTCGGCCTCAGCCCCGTCAATCCGCTAATCCATAACCATGGGATATACCTACTGTGATGCCTCCTTCATACATTTCAGGGATACATAATATTTGCGGTTAGCCCCTGAAATCGGGTGTTTATGGAGACATAGCCAAAAATATTATTTGATAAATGGGCCCCTATTTTCTGTTTGTGCCTGGAATGTACGAGGGTAGTGATTTTACTAACATTAAACAGCTCATAAAAAGCATTGCCTTTTTTTTCGGACATAACGACTATCAGAAGTGACGGTCTGTAGCACCCGATGCTTAGTAAATACGCCTCTAAGGGACAAACATGAAATATCACCTCTACAGTAAATGATGTGATCCGGGGGTCGTATCTGACCTTACGTTGACCTTTCTGCACCTCGTAAATGACCTCCATTATCTTTATAGCAAAATAAGGTATATGCTTTGTGACAGAATGGTGACAATGACAGACAGGCACGTCACGGCATGAGTGAAGGAATACACCAACGACAAAGCTTGTCCGTCTTACCTTTTTCTGACATATGGCAGAAATCTCAGCTGCATGAGATATGTATATAAAACTCAATATACGGCAGGCCAAATACTACATTACAATGAGTTATACAATCCCATCTCCCTACATAACACTTCAAGGACCAACCAATCAGTGACTGTCGTTATCAAACACAGGGCCAGATGCACTAAGCTTCAAAAGTGATAAAAATGAGAGTGATAAGCAGCCAGCCAATCAGCTCCTACCTGCCATGTCACAGACTATGTTTGAAAATGTCAGGCAGGAGCTGATTGGTTGGTTATCACTCTCCAATTTATCACTTTTGAAGCTTAGTGCATCTGGCCCACAGGCAGTAATATACAAGCTAGAAGCTGACTGCTTTGTACTTTACTGTAGCTCTCTCCGAGCTTTGAAAAATAGCCCTTCATGGTACATAAAGGTACAGGAAATTTTTTAGGAAGACTCCAACATGCCCAGAAGAGGGGAGCAAACATCTCATATATATAGCCTACTTCCTATTAAAGTGGCCAAAATGGGGAAGGGGTGTGGTCTAGTGACACAATTCTTTTGTGAGTGTCATTTTGGCCACACCCCCTATCAAAATAACAGTTCGGCCCGCCCCAGTCAATGGCCACCTGTCTACAGACTTGTCCCGTACAGGAAATAACAAAAGTACATAGGTAAGTATGTATAACAATTACACATCCATAAATAATATCGCACCTGTACTACGTAATTTACCAATACAAAAATATACTGGTAGGTTAATTGGCTCCAAACAAAAATTTAATTAAAAAGAATGTCTGTGTATATGTGTGGTAGGGAATATGGCTAGATACCCCCCCTGCCCCCCCCCCCCCCCCCCCCCACACACACACACACACACATGTACCGTCCCTCCCTCCCTTCCAGGTCCCAGCGGCCAGTCACTTCCTGTTACCACCTACAAAAGCCGACTACCTGTTACTCACTTTTGCAACTGATTCCTTGGTGCAATCGCATTTCAGAGGCTGTGCTCACACCCTGCCGCCTAGATGCATGTAATACAACATAACCCAGCAATAGAGAGACTTGGCACTCCAGTTGTTGTTGAACTACACATCCCAGCATGCCCTGCAACAGTTTTAGCATGGCCAAACAGCAAAACCGTTGCAGGGTATGCTGGGATGTGTAGTTTAACAACAGCTGGAGTGACAAGGTTCTGATCTGGTTATCTGGTAACGGGACAGTGCGAAGGTGATAAACCAATCTATGATATTCATTAACAGGCAATGTATCTAAAATATCAAAATCAATATATGATGTCACAGATATAATAAAAGAGGTTTCCTGTACCTGAAAATATGAGGTCGGGGTATAAGCTGGCCATCTTTTCAGTTGAAGCCCCCCACGCTGTGTCGCCACCCACCCCCCATCCAAAGGCCTTTGCACTGTGGTCGCATTTTTCGTAATGTGACCAAAGATTGAGAGCTCACAATTTTTGCTAGTCTATAAATGAATCTGAACCGGCCCCAATGTGTGGTGTGAGTCTGCCATCTAGTGGGGAAGTGTTACTTAGCAGTCCTGTATATATCTGGTAAGCTGGCCATACACTTGTCCGATTTTGGCTGAATTCATCCGATTTCGAAGCATCAGCCCGATAAATCTAAGGAAAACTGGCAGATCGGATGTGTCTGATATCTGATTCGATCTGATGTCTTGTGTACATTGAATGAAACCCCTAGATCGCTGTACTAAGGAGGATCTTTCGGAGACGGAGCCTTGGCTGGGATCGCATGTGAAATATCGCATGTAAAAGGGCCGCATGTGATCCTGCTAGGCGGTCCAAGGGGGTTGGCTGCAATTTTTCCCCTCAGAGAAGTTGCAGACCTCTGCACATGTGCAGAGCTTCAATGTGGGCGACTTCGGAGACTTGCTTAGTCTCTGCGGCGCTCGCAGGGGGGGGGGGGGGCTAGGATGTGGACAGGGCGCCTGGCTTCCGGGGGTGGGCGGCTGACGTCA
This sequence comes from Crinia signifera, assembly GCF_055691185.1. Classification (NCBI taxonomy): domain Eukaryota; kingdom Metazoa; phylum Chordata; class Amphibia; order Anura; family Myobatrachidae; genus Crinia; species Crinia signifera. The sequence goes on from NC_139228.1 coordinate 71,855,446, forward strand.
CCGGGCGACCAGTTCTCGGAGTTGGACGCTGTAGATCTATTGCTGCCCATACACACTGCGATCCCGGCGTGCGTTCTGGGCTACAATAGCATCCATCACATCACATTGCATGCCTTGTGCATGCAATGAGATGCGATGTGATGAATATCAAGTACAAAAAGTATGTGCAGCACATACTTTTTGTACTGTGCGATAAGGCGCCGCGGGAGCGCGCACCTCAAAGCACACATCGGACCAGCCGGGATCGCAGCGTGTATGGGCTGCTTTAGATTTGTGAGCACTAGAAAAATCATTCGATGATCAGCGACCATCGAATGATTTCGGGCCCGCACGCAAGCCTGAGAATGGATGTTTTAAGAAAAACATCTATTCGCAGTGCGGCGGGAATGTTCACTGGGCGGCTGAAGGCGGCCATTCGCGCACCTGGGAAGGTGGCGCTACGAGGCTCGCAAAGCAGCGAAATACAGCTGCTTTGGGAACCCACCAGCATGACCCCCTTGTCACTAGTCACGGTGACTCTATTGTTACCAGTCCGCTGCAATATTTGGAATCCAAGCAATTTGGTACAGTTCACTGCACACTGTGTAGGTAGCGATACACTGGGGCGACTTCTCCGAGGGGAGGAGTCACCCACAATCCCCCTAGAACCACCCTGGAACCTCCTCGGCGGCAGGACTGCATGCGATACAATGGGGTCAATTCAGACCAATTCATTGTGGGCCGAATTCATCCCCGATGTAACACACTTGCCGAGCCGTGTGTTCATTAAGGGGAGGGAAGGGGCGGCAACACCGGAACGCCCTGTGTTTTTATGGACGTCCCCATAAAAACGTTGGGCGTTCCCCTGCTAATGCAGGCATGGCGATGCCTGCTTGGTGACGGGCGGCTGACGTCACCGCCCCCCCAAAATTCAGAGTACAGCGGCCAACTGCAAAGTAACCATTGACTTTTAGACCTAAGGCTGCAAAAAATCATTTGATGGTGAACGATTATCGAATGATTTCTCCTGCTTGCAGCCGCGTGCGAGGGGATTTGTTACCGTACAAATTCATTGCGTGTCATGGCGTGCGGCCTTGTATGCATAAAACATGGCTCCCGCGGCCGTGGAGGCGCTCAAGGGTGTTGATATTCCCCCATCTGCATTGCGGTTGCAGTTGGTGGGACGATGCTTCACAATTCCGTTACTGAAAAGATTGCTGCTGCGTCATCATTGCGCTAACTTCTTAATCAGGCCCATATTATGCAATACACAACAATGTCTAGCTCACTGGAATATGCAGCAAGTGCAAGCTCCATCCTATGATGTCATAGACACACTCACAGCATTGAGGTTCGAAACGTTGGCCCTTTTATAGTTAGGGGTCCCGATAGGCAAGGTCGTATAACTGGCGGATAACTTCCCAATCTATGAGGTGCACTATGTTTATAAGGGAGAATAAAATAAGCATTAACATACCTTGTGGCAGGAGAACGTCTATCAGCCATTCGCTGTGATCCCTATGGAAACACAAACATTTTAGTAAAATATATGTTCCCCATTCTGTTTATGAACTGGAAGTTCCATGCTCACTGTCTCCACCCTCCGTGTCATCTCTGTCTCTCTCTACTGAGCAGGGCCCTCTCCGCTCATGCACTTTTTCTTCCCTTATACTATAATTGGTCCTGAAGGGGTGGTGGAACTCATTTCGGTACTTGTGTATTATCACGGCGCCCCCGATTTCCATCGCAGGGCATTGTACAACCACAAAATCGCATGCGATGCGATGAGACGCGATTATACCCGATTTTTTATTGTACAGGCACCCAGACCTGATTTTACATTGTACACCCACCCTGATGGGTACGTGTCCTCCGACCTTTTCATACCCCCACTATCCACGTCGGTGTGGAGTTGATTTTATATAGTGTGGCGAGCGCAGCGAGCCACCGAGCCCGAAGCGCGGCGAGCACAGTGAGCCCCGTGAGGGGACGCATAATACTTGTGAAGTCATGCGCTCGCCACGCTTCGGGTTGGCGTTGATAGTGGGGTGCTGTTTACATTGTCATTACCCATCAGGGTGGGTGTACAATTAAAAATTAACCCCTTGAGTGGTATGCCTGGAAGCGGGCTGTCCCGGAAAATTTACGGGCATACCGCTAATATAGAATAAGTGTGCGCCAGTGGTGGTCAGGTGTGCACCACTGGCGCAGCACCTCTGGAGAAATACCAGCAGCTCTGGTTAACCAGGAGCAGCGGCTCGGGGTGGCTGTGTGACAGTGGAGCAAGGCTTGAGCAGGGTGCAGAGGCTTCTAGTCCATTGCCACAGTTGACATGCACCTGTCAGCGTGTCTCACCCCTGACAGCATTTCAAACATGGCAACTGTGCTCGAAACCCTGGCAGCCAATCAGGAGCAGATGCTGCGGCTGCTCCTGATTGGCTGCCGGTCCATAAGCTCCAATTGGCTAGTGGCCGGAACCATATTCAAATGCTGCCAGTATTGTCCAATGCCTGCCCACTGGCAATGCCTGCCCACTGGAACGGTGCGCCCGTTCGGTCTGGCAGTGTTTACCTGCTCGCTAGGCTGCGATCGTATGCAGCTTAGCGAACAAGACTGAATCAGTCCCTATGCGCAAATACTACATTCCTGTACATTAATTTATATATTATATTTATGCATTTTTTCCTAGCGTAAAAATCATTCCAACATCCCTACAATCAGTCACAGCCGGGAACATCGATCCCTCTGAAGCTTAAACAACTATCACAGATCTGGACACATTCTGGCTCCTTTATAACAATATTTCATTTTGATGGTTTGTAACAAATGTTTTATTGAATTACACCTGGACTTTGAATAAATAACTTCTGGCAACAATGAATAAACACAAATTGCTATATGTTATCTCCTATATATTTGGCTACATCTGTCACTCAAAGTGGGTGTCTGTGTCTATAACGCTCTGTTCCTGGACTTTCCTCTTAATGTGTGATTGCCTTCATCTGTGCTGAACACCTTTCTGAGAAATTAACCTGTTTAAAACAGGTGATGGCAATCATACATTAAGGGGAAGTCTAGAAACAGAGCATTGTGTCCCTCCTGGAGAGGGTCATGTTGGGAGGTATGTGACAGAGAACCAGCCCAGTGAGCCCACAGACAGTGCCAGACACCCACTGCCTTCCCATGTTGCCCAGCACTGCTACTCCACAGCCACCAGGTGAGCGCCCCCCTCCCGCGATTTGCGGCAAAACCCCCCCCCCCGCGCGCCCCTCCCGCGATTCGCGGCAAAAACACCCGCTCCCCCGCGACCCCCCCTACCGCGATTCGCAGCAAAAACACCCCCGCGACCCCCCCTCCCGCGATTCGCTGCAAAAAGAACCCCCCCACGACCCCTCCCGCAATTCGCGGCATAACCACCACCCGCGACCCCCCCCTCCCGCGAATCGCGGCAAACCCTCCCCCGTGACCCCCCCCCGATTCGCGGAAAAAACACCCCCCCCCGCGACCTCCCTCCCGCGATTCGCGGCAAAAAAGAACCCCCCCGCGACCCCCCCTTGCACGATTGGCGGCACCCCCCCTGCGACCCCCCTCCCGCGATTCGCGGCACCCCCCCCCACGCAATTCGCAGCAGCCCCAGGATTAAATGGCACATGCAAAACACTGACATGGCTATGGTCGACAATGAAAAAGGTTGACATGAGTTTTTGAAGATTTATTTTTAATTTTTTTAATTTTTTCATATTCATTGTCATGTGTCGACATGGACACCAATGAAGTGGCACACTTATGTCAACATTTACATGTGTTGACCTTTCTGTGTTGATTTTTTTCTTGTGGCGATTCGCGTCACACCCCCCGCAACCCCCCCTCTGGCGATTCGCGGCACCCCCCCGCGACCCCCCCCCCTCCCGCAATTCGCGGCAACCCGCCGCCGGAAAACCCAATAAACCCCGCTCTCCCGCGATTCGCGGCACCCACCCCCGCAACCCCCCCCTCCCGCAAATCGCGGCACCCCCCCGCGATTCGCGGCAGCCCCAGGATTAAATGGCACATGCAAAACACTGGCACGGCTATGGTCGACAATGAAAAAGGTTGACATGAGTTTTTGAAGATTTATTTCCTTTTTTGAATGTTTTCATATTCATTGTCATGTGTCAACATGGACACCAATGAAGTGGCACACTTATGTCAACATTTACATGTGTTGACCTTTCTGTGTTGATTTTTTCTTGTGGCGATTCGCGTCACCCCCCCCGCAACCCCCCCTCCCGCGATTCGCGGCACCCCCCGTGACCCCCCACCTCCCGCAATTCGCGGCAACCCCCCACCGGAACCCCTGTGAACCCCGCCCTCCCGCGATTCGCGGCACCCAACCCCGCGACCCCCCCCTCCCGCAATTCGCGGCACCCCCCCGTGATTCGCGGCAGCTCCAGAATTAAATTGCACATGGAAAACACTGACATGGCTATGGTCGACAATGAAAAAGGTTGACATGAGTTTTTGAAGTTTTTTTTTTTTCATTTTTTGAATGTTTTCATATTCATTCTCATGTGTCGACATGGACACCAATGAAGTGCCACACTTATGTCAACATTTACATGTGTTGACCTTTCTGTGTTGATTTTTTCTTGTGGCGATTTGCGTCACACCCCCCCCCCACCCCCCCCACTCCCACAACCCCCACTCCCGCGATTCACGGCACACACACACACACCTCCCCCGCGATTCTCGGCACCCCACCCCGTGACCCCCCCTCCCGTGATTCATGGCACACCCCCGCGACCCCCGCGACCCCCCCTCCCATGATTTGCCGCAACCCCCGCCCCGTAACCCCCCCTCCCGCGATTCGCGGCACCCACCCCCGCGACCCCCCCTCCCGCAATTCGCGGCACCCCCCCACGATTTGCGGCAGCTCCAGAATTAAATTGCACATGGAAAACACTGACATGGCTATGGTCGACAATGAAAAAGGTTGACATGAGTTTTTGAATTTTTTTTTTCATTTTTTGAATGTTTTCATATTCATTCTCATGTGTCGACATGGACACCAATAAAGTGCCACACTTATGTCAACATTTACATGTGTTGACCTTTCTGTGTTGATTTTTTCTTGTGGCGATTCGCGTCACACCCCCCCCACCCCCCCCCCCGCAACCCCCACTCCCGCGATTCACGGCACACACACACCCCCCCGCGATTCACGGCACCCCACCCCGTGACCCCCCCTCCCGTGATTCACGGCACACCCCCCGCGACCCCCCCCTACCATGATTCGCCGCAACCCCGACCCCCCTCCCGCGATTCTCTGCAATCCCTCCCCTCCCGCGATTCGCAGCATCCACCCCCCCACAACCCCCCCTCCTGCAAATCGCGGCACCCCCCGCGACCCCCCCTCCTGCAATTCGCGGCACCCTCCGCGACCCCCCCTCCCGCGATTCGCGGACACCTAAGTTGCAATACAGGGCATCTTTCATACAATTCTAACCATATTTCTCATATACAAACGTTCACAAATTAAGGGGGCGCAGCCCCTTACGACGGTGTGAAGAGCGCCCGTAGGGCGCGATGAATCACCTAGTGTTACATATTTGGGTAACCATATATAACCTGCAATAGTGTCAGTTTAGCGCACACCACATCCTCCAGCTGGATGCCTGATGCCGAAACACAGCCTTGGGGTACAGTGAGATGGGAGGAAGAGTGCAACAGCCACAGAGAGAGCGAGAGATGGGGTACAGAGGGGCAAAGAAAGATGATGAGAAAGGGGCAGATGGGAGGAAGGAAGGGGAGGACTTATAGATATGAGAGGGAGATGGAAGGGCAGAGAGATAAGAGAGGGTCGGGGGTATAGAGATATGAGAGGAACATAAGAGAGATGAGAGAGAGAGGGAGATGCGAGGGAGAAGGACATAAAGAGATGAGAGGGAGAGGGGCATAAAGAGATTAGAGGGAGAGCGGCATAGAGAGATGAGAGGGAGGGGGGCATAAAGAGCTGAGAGGGAAAGGGACATAGAGAGATGAGAGGGAGATGGGAGGGAGAGGGGCTGAGACAGATAAGAGGGAGAGGGTTGTGAGAGAAGGAGATGGGAGGGGCAGATAGATATGAGAGGGAGGGGGTATAGATATACGAGAGGTGCATAGAGAGATGAGAGGGAGAGGAGCAGTGAGAGAGGGAGATGGGAGGGGGAGGGGCATAGAGAAATAAAAGGGAGAGGGGCAAAGAGAGATGAGAGGGGCATAGACAAATAGAAGGGAGAGGGGCATAGAGAGATGAGAGGGAGAGGGACATAGAGAGATGAGAGGGAGAGGGGCATAGAGAGATGAGAGGGAGAGGGACATAGAGAGATGAGAGGGAGAGGGGCATATAAAGATGAGAGGGAGAGGGACATAGAGAGATGAGAGGGAGAGGGGCATAGAGAGATGAGAGGGAGAGGGACATAGAGAGATGAGAGGGGCATAGAGAGATGAGAGGGAGAGGGACATAGAGAGATGAGAGGGAGAGGGGCATAGAGAGATGAGAGGGAGAGGGGCATAGAGAGATGAGAGGGAGAGGGGCATAGAGAGAGGAGAGGGAGAGTGGCATAGAAAGATGAGAGGGAGAGGTACATAGAGAGATGAGAGGGAGAGGGGCATAGAGAGATAAGAGGAAGAGGGGCATAGAGAGATGAGAGGGAGAGGGACATAGAGAGATGAGAGGGAGAGGGGCATAAAGAGATGAGAGGGAGAGAGGCATAGAGAGATGAGAGGGAGAGGGACATAGAGAGATGAGAGGGAGAGGGTCTTAGATAGATGAGAGGGACATAGAGAGACGAGAGGGAGAGGGACATAGAGAGATGAGAGGGAGAGGGGCATAGAGAGATGAGAGGGAGAGGGACATAGAGAGATGAGAGGGAGAGAGGCATAGAGAGATGAGAGGGAGAGGGACATAGAGAGATGAGAGGGAGAGGGTCTTAGAGAGATGAGAGGGAGAGGGACATAGAGAGACGAGAGGGAGAGGGACATAGAGAGATGAGAGGGAGAGGGGCATAGAGAGACGAGAGGGAGAGGGGCAGAGAGAGATGAGAGGGAGAGGGACACAGAGAGATGAGAGGGACATAGAGAGATGAGAGGGAGAGGGGCAGAGAGAGATGAGAGGGAGAGGGGCATAGAGAGATGAGAGGGAGAGGGGCAGAGAGAGATGAGAGGGAGAGGGACATAGAGAGATGAGAGGGAGAGGGGCATAGAAAGATGAGAGGGAGAGGGACATAGAGAGATGAGAGGGAGAGGGACATAGAAAGACAAAGGGGGAGAGGGGCATAGAGAGATGAGAGGGAGAGGGGCATAGAGAGACGAGAGGGAGAGGGACATAGAAAGACAAAGGGGGAGAGGGGCATAGAGAGATGAGAGGGAGAGGGACATAGAGAGATGAGAGGGAGAGGGACATAGAGAGACGAGAGGGAGAGGGGCATAGAGAGATGAGAGGGAGAGGGACATAGAGAGACGAGAGGGAGAGGAGCATAGAGAGATGAGAGGGAGAGGGGCATAGAGAGATGAGAGGGAGAGGGACATAGAGAGACGAGAGGGAGAGGGGCATAGAGAGATGAGAGGGAGAGGGGCATAGAGAGTTGAGAGGGGCATAGAGAGTTGAGAGGGAGAGGGACATAGAGAGACGAGAGGGAGAGGGGCATAGAGAGATGAGAGGGAGAGGGACATAGAGAGACAAGAGGGAGAGGGACATAGAGAGACGAGAGGGAGAGGGGAACGGAGAGAGGGAGTTTGGAGGGAGAAAGGTAGGGAGAGGGGGATGTGGGGCAAATAGAGGCAAAGAGAGGTGGAAAGAAGAGTGGCAGAGAGAGGGAGATGGGGTGGTGGGAAGAAGGGCAGAGAGAGAGGGATAAGGGGGAATAAGAGCAGAGAGAGAGTGAGATGGGGGGAAGAGAGCAGAGAGAGAGGGAGATGGGGGGAAGAGAGCAGAGAGAGAGGGAGATGGGGGGAAGAGAGCAGAGAGAGGGAGATGGGGGAAGAAGAGAAGAGAGAGAGAGGGAGATGGGGGGAAGAAGAGGAGAGAGTGAGTGAGATGGGGGAAGTAAGCAGAAAGAGAGGGAGATTGGGGGAAGAAGAGAATAGAGAGTGAGATGGGGGAAGAGAGCAGAGAGAGAGGGATATGGGGGGGAGAAGAGAGAGGGAGATGGGGGAAGAGAGCAGAGAGAGAGATGGGGAAGAGAGCAGAGAGAGAGATGGGGGAAGAGAGCAGAGAGATAGATGGGGGAAGAGAGCAGAGAGAGAGATGGGGGAAGAGAGCAGAGAGAGAGATGGGGGAAGAGAGCAGAGAGATAGATGGGGGAAGAGAGCAGAGAGAGAGATGGGGGAAGAAGTGAAGAGTGAGAGGGAGACAGGGGAGGAAGTGCAGAGTGAGAGGGATTATCTGTGTGATTTGTTATTTAGCATATTGATAAGTAATACTGGGGGGGGGGGGGGGAGTGCGCGTTCCACCCCCCACCCCCCCAGTACAACGTAAAACCAGTGTCCTTGGACAGACCCAGGACCAGCAGCACCTACCCACCCCCACCCCCATTCCCCAGGTAGAGCGCGATTCAGCATACCCTTTTCCATACTGATAAGTAATGTCATCCCATTATATCTGCAGTCATAAGGACTAAACGCCAACACTCTACTACTAGGTACAGTGACTCACCCTGTGATCCTCTGGCTGCACTCCTCACACAGGTACAGCGGGGGAGGCTTGTCCCCCAGTGCCACAGATAAAGCAGCATCTATGCACATCTACAGAGAGAAACAAGAAGATTCTTACCAGGGACAAGTGATACTGTATGTACAGAAGAAGCTGTAATATTACAGTGGGTGCAGGGGTCTGCTCGATGCAGTTACCGTTCCTGAGGCTCCCTGTCTCGTCTCATAAAACCTATGCTGTGTGGAGAACCAATCAGAATCGCCAATCACAGAGACCATGGCCCTTATTCTGATCGGTGCGGTCGGAGCCGATTATGCGGCCAGGACCATGCGTGCGAAACCCCGCCTTCCATACGGATCGCCAACTCCGTCCGTATGCGGTAAGAAGCTGGCCGAACGGACCGCACGTGTATTTTTCACGGAATACGCCTCCTCTATCTAAGGGAACCTCCCCCATCATTCGATGGTCGCAGACCATCGAATGCAGGACCGAGTGCTCCACCAGCACCCGCAACCTCAGACCACACGGACATTTTTCCGTGCAAAAGCAGAGATCTGGGCGGGCAGCTGACATCCGGCGATGTCATATGTCCGCCCCCTACACGTGCGTCACGGCCGCATTACCATACGTACGCCCAGCGTTTGCATGGGAACTCCCATGAAACGCGGGGCGTATGCATATGGTAATGAGCCCAAATAGCCCTTCACGCCCCTCTCCACCCCCTGTTCGGAGTGTTCACATATCATGCGGAATTTCGCCGTACGCCCCGCTCGCACATGCGCAGAGACGCCTCTGCACATGCGCAGACACAAAACATCGGCGGGCCGAATGCACGCGGATATATCCGCACCAATCAGAATAAGGGCCCATGTTCTGATTGGTTCTCTTCCCACACACCCCTCACCGATGCTGTTTAAGTTGCTAAATGAAATGTTTGGTGTTACAAATAACACAATATTGAGCCAATCACTAACCTTACGCTGACATAACTCTGTCTGATACTAAAAGGTCAACATGCAATGGTCCACAGGTTCAAAAGATCAGCATGAAAAAGCCTTCATGAAAAGGTCGACATAAGTTTTTCGCAATATTTTGGTGACACCTGTCGACATGGAACCCCTATTAGTGTACGCTTCACTCGCCGTGGTTCGGGCCTTTCCAAATTATAGTCCTCGTAGATGGCAAGGTATGAAAAAGTACAAAGAATGGAAAAAAATTGTGAAAAACTCATGTCGACATTTTCATGTGTCTACTTTTTTCCAGCTCTACCTTTTTCTCATGTTGCCCTTTTGACGCTGTAGACCTTTTGCCTGTCGACATACAAAGTACCATATCTGCTTTTCATGGAGATGCAGCATTGGGGACAGTGACGTTTTTGATAGCAGGAGAGACGCTCTGATAAGCTGCAGAACCAGCAAATCCTAAATCATCATCTGTCCGCTGATCACAGGGTGAAATATTACGACAGGGGCGAATAAAGGGGTCAAGGTGCCCCTAGGCACAACAATATCGGTGGCACCCATAATGTCACTGCCCTCCTGGAGTTACCAAAGCAACACTTAACTCGACCCCAAAACCTATCCACCAACACAATGTATTGATCACTGACCCCACCAGTACTAATGAAAAATATTATGGAATGACAAGAAAACAAACACCTGGCCAGATGCCTAGCGGGGCTCTCGTGCAAGTGATACCCCTTTCACACCAGCAAATGCAGGGACTTACCCGGGAATACAGTCCAGGGCTCAAGCAGGGACAGTCCTGGGTTGGCCCCTTTCACACAGACCTAGTCCCTGCATTTTCTGGTGTGAGGGGGGCAGCAGAGTCCGGGCAGTGGGTGGCGGTGGGGTCCGGAGTCCAGACTGCAGGGATCCGGGCAGCGGCAGTTGGGCGCGTGTAGTGCTATTTGCCGGGCAGTGGGCAGGAGAATTTTAAAACATTTTTAAAACACTGGCCGGATGCTAATTGGCTGAGAACGTCTGGCCAGTCTTTTCAAATCCAGCAGCACTTCCTGTCCGCTGCCCGGTAAATAGCGCTCCGAGCGCCCAGCTGCCGCTGCCCAGATCCCCGCAGTCTGGACCCCGGACCCCGCCACTTGCGGTCAGTACCGTTCACACCGGCCTGTATCCCGGCCTGGCCTTGGAAGCAACCCTGTTATCTAGCAGGGTTGAATTCCTAGTAAATTTCCCGGGAACCTTGCAAACAGCGCTACTTACAGGTTGTTCCCTGGGCCAACCCGGGAATTCAGGCTGTGTGAAAGGGGTATTAGCGTGCTGTGCCTTCCCTCCCAGGAAGTGTCACCCCTAGGCACATGCCTCACGTGACTAATGGGAAATCCACCACTGGTCTGAAAGGCACCAAACTTTAGTAAGTTTGTCAAACTAAAATCACAAATTCATATATTAACCTACTCAGTTTATTTTTCTCTCTCTTTTTGATTTAGAGCTGCGCTAATTCACTAAATCACACTAGAAATGAATATGAAGTTTGTATAAAATAAATTATAGTTCACTAGTTTTATTCTTTTTTTTCTTTTACCCCTTTTTTCTCTCTTATTTTCTTTTTTTGGGGGGCCATGAGAAGAACTGAACATATTAATAGAGAGATGGGGTTAGGAGAGCCAAAATAGGTTGATCTAGGATTTTAGCGGGTTAATGGGAAATAGAAACTAAGGTCGAGATGAGTAAAGGCCCCCACACTCTAGAATGATTTTTTGGCCGATTGTCCGATTTCCGACCGAACGTCCGATATATCGGCCGATTTTTACCGATAATCGGCGGATTCTTGCAGATTATCGGTAAAAATTGCCCGATATATCGGACAATCGGTCAGAAACCGGACAATCGGCCAAAAAATCATTCTAGTGTGTGGGGGCCTTAAGATCGTTGTCAATGCCCCTTGTTGCCCTCCTCTACAGCCCTTAATAGTTTGAAGATGAGAATATGGGGGTTATTCTTGTTCATTCGGTCCTCTGTGGATTCGCACGGAGTACCGATGTTGTGCATCTGCGCATGCACGTTTCTGCGCATGTGCAGACCTAGGGTGCGTGCACCCACAGCGTGCGGGGGGGACGGAGAAGGGTGGGGTGCGCTGGGCTGCCCCATTAACATTTGGGAATTCCCAGCGTTTCATGGGCGCTCCCATGAGAACGCCCAGTAATGAGGCCGTGGCGCGGGTGCGGGGGGCGGATGGCTGACATCCCCGGATGTCAGCTGCCCGCCCATATCCGTCCCAGCGTACACGCATATGGAAGTGACTTGAAAGTCATTTTTAGATGCGTGTACCTTTCACATCTTTCGATGGTCGGCGTCCTTCGAAAGATGTGGGCGGTTACCCGCGGCATACGAATGGATGATGGTGGATTTGCATGGCTGTGAATTCGCTCACATTAGTCGATTAGTAGATGTAAAATTCTACCTTGACCGCAGGCTTGTTGATGGCATTGTGGCACTCAATATGCTGGCAGTGGATGGGATTCCAGGCTGGGGAAGACATAACTCAGCATTAATGTATGTACTATTATTTCTTGACAGTTTTCTATATAGCGCAGCATATTCCTTTGCGAATTACAACTGAAATCAACAGTGAGAGGACAAACTGGGTATTCACAGACAGACATAGAGGTAGGAGGGCCCTGCTCGCAATCTATAGGGAAATAGATAGAATACACAAGGATAGGCAGGGCCGGGCCTCCCGCTGACTCAGGGCCGGGCCTCCCGCTGACTCAGGGCCGGGCCTCCCGCTGACTCAGGGCCGAGCCTCCCGCTGTCTCAGGGCCGGGCCTCCCGCTGTCTCAGGGCCGGGCCTCCCGCTGACTCAGGGCCTGGTCTCCCGCTGACTCAGGGCCTGGTCTCCCGCTGACTCAGGGCCGGGTCTCCCGCTGACTGATGGCCGGGTCTCCCGCTGACTCAGGGCCGGGCCTCCCGCTGACTCAGGGCCGGGCCTCCCGCTGACTCAGGGCCGGGTCTCCCGCTGACTCAGGGCCTGGTCTCCCGATGACTCAGGGCCTGGTCTCCCGCTGACTCAGGGCCGGGCCTCCCGCTGACTCAGGGCCGGGCCTCCCGCTGACTCAGGGCCGAGCCTCCCGCTGTCTCAGGGCCGGGCCTCCCGCTGTCTCAGGGCCGGGCCTCCCGCTGACTCAGGGCCTGGTCTCCCGCTGACTCAGGGCCTGGTCTCCCGCTGACTCAGGGCCGGGTCTCCCGCTGACTGATGGCCGGGTCTCCCGCTGACTCAGGGCCGGGCCTCCCGCTGACTCAGGGCCGGGCCTCCCGCTGACTCAGGGCCGGGTCTCCCGCTGACTCAGGGCCTGGTCTCCCGATGACTCAGGGCCTGGTCTCCCGCTGACTCAGGGCCTGGTCTCCTGCTGACTCAGGGCTGGGCCTCCCGCTGACTGATGGCCAGGTCTCTGGTCTAGATCGTGGCGTAAGCCCCGGCAACAGCACTACCAGAGGCATAGGAAATAGGAGGGGAGAGCCTGGATCAACAGGCCCTCCACCCCTCACTGCACAACCCACCGCAGCTGACCGGGTCATTACAAATTCAAGATTGCATGCTGGGTCCTCGGGCCCCTCTACCCACCGGGCCCCTTAGCAGCTGCATCCCCTGCACCCTCTTTAGTTACGCCACTGCCTAGAATCCAACGCAGGATGTGCTAAATGGGTCAGATTTAATTGGTGTCGCGTTGGAAACTTGCGCGATGTGCAGTTGCGCAGGTTTATGGGTATTGTGTTAGGAAACATTGCTTGGAAACATTTGCTCGCACCTCTATTAAATGTGTGTAAGTAATAGAAAGTTTTTTGTGCCTGGGGACTGTCACAGCGAGTTCCAACGGGACATAGCGGCTAATTGCACATGCCCTACACACAGTGGGCGAGATTCACCAAACCCTGTTTTCAGGGTTTTTACCTCATTTTCATATGCAGAAAAGCCCCATCACTGGGGCTTCGCTGCGGGGGTTACGCCAGTTCTAGATGGTGTAACCCCATGGAAGCCTATGGGCTTCTCTTCGCGTCCCCCTCCCTCACCTGTGTCCGGGCAGCCTCCTGCTGTGCTGCCCGGACCAGTGATCTCCTCCTGCTTGCACAGCTTCTGGGTGCAGGGAGGAGGAAGAGGAGCCCTCACACAGCCGGCTGAGGGTTCACGGAGGAAGGGGGGACCCGCAGCACATCGCCTTTGCGTTAATAATCGCATATGTTACTGCATATGCGATTATTAACAATGCGAGTGCCGGCGATGTGCAGCGGGGGTTATTGGAGAATCCCGCCCATTATCTCTGCATGAAACTACATTGCTATATATAGTGCATGTAATGCCCTAGATTGATGCTATTATACTACACATTGGTCCTTATTCTGGTTCACTTGCAAAGGCAAATTCCTTCTCAAATGGACAAAACCATGTGCACTGCGGGGTGGGCAGATGTAACATGTGCAGAGTGATTTAGATTTGGGTGAGTTATTTTATTTCTGTGCAGGGTAAATACTGACTGCTTTATTTTTACACTGCACTATAGATCTCACTTTGAAGTAAAACCCCACCCAAATTTCCAGTTGCCCAGAACCTTCATTCCTCACAGCCAGGCCAGTGGCCACTACATGCAGTATAACTGGAGGAAAGGAGCTTCTGCGTGGCCGATATATTGATGCACCATTAGCCAGTGGGTACCATCGATATATCTGTTGAACAGCTTCCTTCACAGATATATCATTCTGGCTGTGCAACACAGCCAATGTCCAATATATCCGAAGACATGTCAGCACATCGCACTGTTATTTTAGGGGAGATCCGCAGACCACCCTACAGCCGTGGTGGGAGCAGCCGGTCGTTAACTGCTCAGTGGGTGGGCGCATGCAAATACATTTGTGCCGTCAGTCCCGACGGATCGGGCCGTGTGTAGGGAGAACCGGCTGCCCAATCCGGCTGTAGATATATCTGCAGATACCCTGTATATCTAGCGTGTACCCAGTTTAGACCCCGTTCACCCGCTTTTACAGTGTCATTCTAACTATAACTGTTATTAATATAAAGATCAGTCAAGATATTATGTGGCTGATTCAGAATTCACAAAATGAGTGACAGACAGGGGCATTTGTTAGGGTATGCCCAGCGTTTCATGGGCGTAGCCCAAAAAATGGTGGGCCTGCCCAAAGGAACGCTGGGCGTCATTGCCCGCCCTTAATTCGCCCCCTTCGTGCAGTATAAAAGTAACTCCAGGCTTACGATTATCTGCAAAGGGAGGACAAATCCAATAAGCAGCGAATATACGCAGCCTAGCAAACAGGTCTGAATTACCCCCCCCCCCTAATAGATTTTGTAGGGATTTTGTCACACTTTCCATTGCACTCTTCTGCAGCTGGACCCTTATATTACAGGGCAGCTACAGAGTCCAGAATGCACCTGGGTTCCGAGTTATGTACAAAGCTGACAATTGTGGAACATAAAACGCTGCGCACATGTGAGTATTGTGTAGTTGGTAGATCCCGCATCCTCCACTTACTCACCTGTGTACTGCAGCCCGCGGTACTCACTGATTGCCCCCGGGGGTTTTAAATTTGGCCAATAATGAAACAGCATCTGCACAGCCGGCGCTTTCACCTGGGAGGGTCCATAGGCGATAACATAAAGCAAATCCTGGTAAGCGAATACATTAGAAAAACCAGTGAGAATCCTGGAACCAGGTCAACGAATCCCACAGTAAAGTTTAGGCTAAATAAGACGCCACATTCTATTTGCATAGAAAAATGAATTGCGGAACCCAGAACAAGTGTATTAGGTGATTGTATTTGTAATGCAGATCATGCACAGGAATATCATGCACACCCCCCACCCGCACTGCTCCGGGCCAGCGAATAATCAATTTGTTGCGCCCGCTCACAAACGGAGCATGCATGTATATGCGTAGTCCCAAACCATTGCTCGAGTATATGGATTACAATCAGGGCCTCTATCTCTGGGGCAGATGTATTAAGCTTTAATAAGAGATAAATCCAAGGGTGATAAGGAGAGATAAATGTCCAGCCAATCAGCTCCTTACTGACTTTTTTCAAACACGGGCTGTAACATGGCAGTTAGCAGGTGATTGGCTGGACGTTTATCTCTCCTTATCACCCTTGCATTTATCTCTTGTTAAGGCTTAATACATGCTAGTATGCCTACTGTGCATTTGTTTGCGGAGCAGTAGTTCTGTGTCAGCAGAAGTCAGTACAAAGACACGTTTGATGCACATCCTGGAGGGCACTGTACACCGCTGTACCTGTTCTGTACATGAAACGCTGCGCACAAACGTTTATTCTTGTAGTTACTTTTTTTCCATTGGGAGGTTCTAGAAACAATTCATGTTAACCGTGATTTCAGCTATGACCATAAAGTCCTGCGTATGCGCAAAGTAACGAAGTTTGTACTTTGGGCCCAATTCAGGCACCGCAGCGTTTTTGCAGCAAGGGGGATTACTGAATGACTGCGCGTGTGTATGACCTGCAGTATGCATGCGCGGGCCATTCATGCAACAGGAGACTGCGACGGGCTGCCCGCAGGGTGATTGACACCGCAAGGGCGTTTGGGGGCGGAAACGCAGCATTTTCCGTTGGAAGGGAGGGAGCGCCGCTGACATTATCAGCAGCCGTCTTCTCCCCGCGGCCTCCGCAGCGCTGAGCAAGTCTACTCAGTAATGCGAGCAGATGGTGAGTGATCAACTCGATGGTGAGTGATTCCCCTCAGCCCAGCGATCAGGTCTGAATCAGGACCTTTGTGAATGATAGCGCAGGTGCAACAGCACCTGAATGACCCCTTATACACCCCCCTGGAATTAGCCCTCTGCAACCGTTTATCTCATTTTAATAATTCCTCCCCCCAGATCTTCCTCTTACTTCTGTCCTGTGGTCATTTCTGCTGACTCACAAATGTCACTAGACAAACCCAAGCACTTTGGGGGCAATGTTAGAGCATTAGCCCCCTCTAACGCATGTCATCACCAGCGGTAATACTGCACGATGTCTCATATGCACCATCTATAAGGCTGCCGGGGCTGTGCTTACACTCATCCCTGCCAACGCTTGGCGGCGCCTGTGGTCTCTGCTCTACACGTCTCCAAATAGCCCTGATCTTATCCTGAGCCTAGATGCGTCACTGCCGATGTGCAGGGGAGCTGTCAGGTGTAGAGGAGGCATCAGAGACAGCTTACTGTCAATCTATCAGCATCAGAGCACAGGGCACTGGCAGGGGGGAGTCGCAGCCCAGTGGTCAGGTCCAAACCAAGCCCATGGTACAGTCCAGTTCCCATAACGCAAAAGTCTGCTTTTACTTCTGCCATCCATTCATTGGTGTACACTGGAATATGCCCATGGCTGGGGGATCAGCGGCAGACTTCAACCCCCTCGAATAGGTTCTGACGCTGGTGCCACCCCCAGATGGCAGGACAGCTCATTACAGATATAACTTACTTTCCACACTTCCTGTTTGTACTTCATCAGACACTCCAGCAGCTGACAGTGATACACTGAGGAACATTAAACACAAAGCATTACAGTCATTAAACAGGAAATATACAGTATGCACACACAAGGATATCAACCGCGAGAGCCCTAGTTCCAAGCCGTGAGATTGTAATTCGGGATCCCTGCCATGATAAGGTGTTATCTCCTTCTGGGGCAAAGGACGGTGTAATGGTTCGCATTACTGCCTCACAGCGCTGAGGTCATGGGTTCAATTCCCACCATGGCTCTAATTGTGTGGAGTTTGTATATTCTCCCCATGCGTGAGTGGGTTTCCTCCGGGTACTCTGGTTTCCTCCCACAATCCAAAAATATACTGGTAGGCTAACCGGCTCCCAACAAAATTAACCCTAGAATGTCTGTGTGTGCGTGTACATGTGGTAGGGAATATAGAGTGTAAGCTCCACTTGGGCAGGGACTGATGTGATTGTTCAAATATTCCCTGTACAGCGCTGCGGAATATGTGTGCGCCATATGAATAACTGGTAAATAAATAAACGCAGATGGTCATATATGACATGTTCCCATTTGGAGGAAGTAGTTAGCGGTGGACATTCTCCAATCCCACACCCCTCGCCCTAAGACAGACACAGGGACACCCGTTAATTGTGTGTGTGTGTGTGTGTGTGTAAACATGTCGGCTCCACTATATAGTATTATAGCCCCATAAATTATGTCCGACTTTTGCAAACTCCATTTTTAACAATTCCTGTTGGGTTTTTTTTTCTGTTTCATTTATTTTTAAAGCAATTTCCATTCACTTTTTCCATGGTTGGATAATCTTTTGATAAATAAGCTGATAACAGTATATGATATTAAAAAAAAAATTGTTTTATGTTACAATTATTGGGCCAGATTCTCTAAGCTTCAAAGGTGATACAATGGAGAGTGATAAACAGCCAGCCAATCAGCTCCTACCTGCTATGTCACAGACTGTGTTTGAAAAATGTCAGACAGGAGCTGATTGGCTGGCTGTGTATCACTCTCCATGTTATCACTTTTGAAGCTTAGAGAATCTGGACCAGTGTCCCTAATTAAGATCCGGTCACAATTGTGCACTTACGCTGTGATCGCCCGGGTATGGATCATTGGACAGACAGCAACTAGGTCAACATGCATAATGGTCAACATGACTGAAGGTCTACATGGGGTTAGGTCAACAGGGTCATTAGGTTGACACAAGCATAAGCTCGACATGGGGAAGGTCGAAGGTCAAATGGTTGACGGGTTTTTTTAACCTTTTTTTTAACTGAGCTCCTTCGGGGTTAAAACTGGGGCAGCGAAGAGTCGGCATTGCAGAAGGGACACTGCATTTTTGAGGAGCCCGTAAAACGCAGGAGTGTCCTGGATGCTCCGGGTGAGGGCCCTGGTGGCTGCTATGGGCAACGCCTTCAATAAAGTAAATGTATCCCTAAAACAGGCAGGGATACGGTCATTAGGTCGATCCTATTACGGTCAACATGCCTTGTGTCGACCACTGAAGGTTGACAGGCCTGAGGTCGACACCTTTGAGCCAATATGTGCCGACATGCGGTATTTCATGCCCACTAGGGGATGGAGAGAGAATAGAATAGCGCAAGCCATAAGAGGGGACGCGGTGCACTTTGACGCCCCCCCATGTCGACTACGTTGACGTTCAGGACAAAAAAAAAGTGAAAACCTCACGTCGACTTTTTTGACTGGCGACCTTGCCATTATCGACCTAATGCTTGTGTCCACCTCCCAACCCTGTCGACATTAGACAAGTCGGCCTATTTCAGGTGTTGACCTATGGCCTGTTGACCTTCAGTGTCGACCCAATGCAAGTTAACCTAAATTGGGTCGACCTATTACCCATACCCAACAGGCGAGTGAAGTAATAAAATGGAAAAGAAAAAAATGTTTCATTGCAGAAAATCCTCCCCGTCATTGGATAGAACTGATAATCACTTGTGGCCTTATTCTAGTTCACTCTTTCTGACAAATTCCTTCTTAGCTGGACAAAACCATGTGCACTGCAGGTGGGGCAGATGTAACATGTGCAGGGAGAATTAGATTTGGGTGGGGTTTTACCTCAAAGTGAGATCTATATTGCAGTGTAAAAATAAAGCAGCCAGTATTTACCCTGCACAGAAACAAAATAACTCACCCAAATCTAATTCTCTCTGCACATTTTACATCTGCCCCAGCTGCAGTGCACATGGTTTTGTCCATCTAAGAAGGATTTTGTCAGAAAGAGTGAACCAGAATAAGGCCCATAGTCACTAGGCACTACTGGGAAGTTTATAACATTAGCAGTCGGCAGTGACATTTTCCATTTGCGTCTATGGGGCTGATTCTAAGCAGGAAGCAACGTGTCTGTATCTGCGTGCACTAGTACTAACTAATATGAAATCAAGATTACGTTCTGCAAATTGCTGGGGTCTAATTCCGAGTCTCATAGTAGTTAAAATAAGACCGGACAAGCTTAGCTGACCTCTCTGAGCGCCTGGAATCTCTGCCGCACAGTAATACCTTGTGACATCGGCCCAGAAGCATACAACGCCGGTTATTGGTACTAGAATTATACCCTTTTCAGACATAAGCCAAACACCCCTTTTATCGACACAGGTCCGCCTTAAGACTGCAAGGGTCTACACGGGTTGGCAGGCCTGGATCCTGTAAACTCTGGTGGCGCAGTTGGATCTAAAGCATAATACATGAAATCGGACTTCGTACCTTGAAACCATTCAAACGTTCCTGTAAGTGCACTCAGGAATACGCACCTGGATTTGATGTATACTGCATTGCGATCATCAACATAGAGGATGCTGATAGGTTGACATGAGCGGGAACTCCGCCCTCTCGCCGGCTAGACCCCACTGCAACACAGAAAGGCGTTTAAGGCTCCATATCACAAGAAAGTTACAATGACAACTACACAGCAGGGCTATTCAACATGCGGAAATCCCGCTACTCCAAATGGCGTGTCGCAATTTTAGCATGTCATAATTGAAAATGAAAGCTGGGCATTCTGGGATGTGTGGTTCCAACAATTCCTACAATCGTAGCTACTAGGATCTGTAAATGGCCATGTCTATTGCTTTGTTTCTTGTTAGTTTAAAGGGACCGATTCAGACCTGTTATCAAGGCTGAGAGAGTTGGGGGAGATATTTTGTTTCAGTGCAGGGTAACTAGTGGCTGCTTACACTGCAATTTAGATTTAATTTTGAACACACCCAAATCTAACTCTCTGCACGTTACATCTGCCCCACCTGCAGTGCCATTGTTTTGTCAATCTGCAAAAATGGCAGCCTTGCTAACCGGGCTGAATCAGACCCAAGGAGTACATAACAGTACAAGAGAAAATGGCGGTCATTAGGTCTACAGTAACTAGGTCGACAAGCATTGGGTCGACACCACTAGGTCGACATGCAGTAAGGTCGACATTGGTTAAGGTCGACATGGGTCTAAGTCGACTTTACATTAGGTCGACATTAGCGTTAAGTCGACATAGGGTAGATCAACAGTGAAAAGGTCGACATGGTTTTGCTGTTTTTTGAGCCGACATGTGCCGACAGGCGGTATTTCATGCCCTACCATCCACTAGGGCGTGGTGAGAGAATAAAATAGTGTGCCGAGCGTATCGAGGATGCATTGCACTTTAAACTGTGTCCATGTCAACTGTGTCGACATTCAGGTAAAAAAAAACAGTGAAAAACCCCATGTCGACCTTTTGACTGTCGACCCAGCCCATGTTGACCTAACGCTAGTGACGACCTAATGTCATGTCGACCTTTACCCATGTTGACCTTGACACATGTTGACATTAACCCATGTTTGACCTTGATGCATGTCGACCTAGTGGTGTCGACACTATGCTTGTCGACCTAGTTATGGTCGACTAAATGATCCCAACCCATTCTGAACAATACAGCATTTGTATGGGAATAACTGGGTCCTCAAACTGCGGCCCTCCAGATGTTGTGAAACTACAAATCCCAGCGTGCCTTGCCACAGTTTTAACACTCCCTTATAGCAAAACTGTGGCAAGGCATGCTGGGATTTGTAGTTTCACAACATCTGGAGGGCCGCAGTTTGAGGACCCATGACACTACACCAAACTTATTGAGGAATTCACCTCCAGGCAATTTAGGAACAAAATAAAACACATGTATTTGCCCTCTTTCAATTATTTCTAAAGATGTCACTTTAATTACCGGCCTCTGTCTCTGTTTTGTTTCTTTTTTCTTTTGCCAAGGATATGTTATTATGAACTTATTAATTCTCCCTTATCTTGGATACAGCTGTTGGATAATGCTAGAAGTATGGAGCAGCACTGTGCCATATCAAAGGGCAAAAAAAAAAAAACTATGCTTGCATGATATCTAGATATGTATCAGTGATAACACAAGGAAGCCACAAGATGTATTTAGCTAAATCTGCATGTTGGTATACATAAATTAATTAAATAAAATGCCAGAAGCTAGAACACTAATTTCAATTGTTCTTTTGGTCCTCATTTGTTGCTATCTAAGTTTCCCATCTGCTGGATAAAGTGAACTATTATCATACCTGACAGTGATAGTACAGCACTAAGTACCTCTACAGACGATATCATCAATGATTTCCGTTGAAGTACCGGGCAAACGATATCATTAACGATATCGTTCAGCGACGTTATCGGGCCTGAGCTCCTTAAACGCAATCGTTGACGATATGTGAAAAAACGGCAATGATTGGCTGATCAGTATTTTGCGGCCGTTATCATCCATGTTGTTTCACTTTTTTATGGTCGGATCCGCATGGGCAGTGCTATTTTTCAGCAGGAACCAGCAGGAACTCAGTTCCTGAACCTCTTATAAAATATGACATAAAAATGTACTTTTTATAAGATAAGTTTATTTTAAAGTCACCTGTGAGTGCCTTTGTTTCTAAATACAATATATACATCTATCTCTCCCTCCCTTTCTCTATTATATATGTTTTTTTTTTATTTAATTGATCCACCCGCAGATCTGGAGTTACTGAACCTATTTTTCCAGAAAAATAGTACTGCGCATGGGTGAAAACGACCGCAAAACAGAGCGAAACCGGCCGCAAATTTGCCAAAACATGTGGCTTTGTGGCAAGTTTGTAGATCCACGTGGTTTTTCATCGTACTGGATTTTTTCGCCAACGTGAAAAATCAGAGCGTAGATTAAATAGGGCGCATCTAATTCACCACAGATTGAAATAGTCAAATTGAGCTACCTCTACAGAAGATGGGGGTTGGGGGGGGTCCTTAATGATACTGAGTGTATACACTATATTGCAAACATTATGCTCAGAAGGGTCAAAATGAGTGATATCATTTAAAATATCAGTTCCTAGTGTGTATGCACCATAACTCTTCAACCTCCTCCACTGCGTCCTTTCGCTATTCAAACTACAAAACTGTGGCCCTTATTCAGATCTGTGCGGCCGGAGCCGCATACGGTGCTCCGGCCGCACAAACCAATCCCCGCCCACAATACGGATCGCCACGGCCGTCCGTACACGGACGGCTGGCGATCCGCATGAAAATGGTGGGGCGTACGCCTCCACCATGGTGGGAGCTGCCCCCTGCATTCGATGGTCTGCGACCATCGAAGGCAGGGCCGCACGCCCCACCAGCTCCCGCAAGCTGAGACCACACGGACAATCGTCCGTGTGAAAGCTTGTATGGGGGCGGAGAACTGACATCCGGCGATGTCAGCTTTCCGCCCCCATCACTGGCGTCATAGCCTCATTACCATGCATACGCCCCGCGTTTGCATGGGAACGCCCATGAAACGCGGGGCGTATGCATAGGGAAATGAGGGTATGAAGCCCCTCACGCCCCTATACGCCCCCTTTGCGGCGTAGAAACTTTATGTGCGGCGATTTCGCCTGCACATGCGCAGATTGACCTCTGCGCATGTGCAGAGTGAAAACATCGGCGGTACGGCCGCACGCGGGCCGTACCGCTCAGTTCAGAATAAGGGCCTTTATTTAAACGCCTATGAACACAGGGATTTAGAATATTTCATCAGCACTCCTCCAGTTCTCCAAGACCAGTCCTTATAGAGGTGCTGAATGCTGCAGCTTTTCCTTATATCTTTAGGTGTATATATGGGAACATAGCTGATCTTCGCTGTGGCCGATCGGAAAGGTGTCCATGAGTCTGTTTATTATGTATTCACCATTCTGATACTTTGTAACATGAATAATGTCAGAAGACGACGTGTCAATTAATCCCTGTTTTTACTCCACTCTTTATACCTGTTAAATTTGACTTAAAAAAACGAAACACTTATTAGCAAACACAGATATACAAGAATCCACATTCTAATACAGTATGCGTTCATTTGATTCTGGTGCGTAAAACCATATTTAGAAATGCAGCGACATTTGTGTCCGTCGCGGAATAAGACCCTAAATGTGGGTACGGTGTGCTGTATCTATCCGACAGAACTGTCCTTATCTGTGCACTTGTGAAAGATGCCACCATCAATATCGGCGCGCCCCAGCGCCAGTGCTATACCTGCGCAGCGAACCATCAGATATCTGCGCCAGCACAACTCTGACCATCCCAAACACTTTAATATAATAACATCTAGATGACACCCAATATTGCCCATACAGTGGTCCTTATTCAGATCTGATCACAGTACAAATTTGTTCTCAAAATGGGCAAAACCATGTGCACTGCAGGTGGGGCAGATGTAACATGTGCAGAGAGAGTTACATTTGGGTGGGGTGTGTTGAAACTGAAATCTAAATTGCAGTGTAAAAATAATGCAGCCAGTATTTACCCTGCACAGAAACAAAATAACTCACACATAATCTAACTCTCTATACATGTTACATCTGCCCCACCTGCAGTGCACATGGTTTTGCCCATTTTGAGAACAAATTTGTACTGCGATCAGATCTGAATAAGGGCCAAAGATTAAAACAGTTTATCTGGTGTGTGCTCATAATCCGAGCACCAATGAGGTACAGTACCAGTCACCGTCCTTACTCCTCGACGCGTTTCGTCCGTTTGCTCTGTTAGCTGGAACTCCTCAGGAGTATTTTGGCCAATGTCTCAGTCAGAATATTTATACTCTCTTATTTTATCCAGGTGGGAAATGTTCTGGATATATGAGCTGAATACTTAGAATCCAAATGGTAGTTATGGCATCGTCCTGTTCCGATAGTCATTTTTTTAAGATGACAAATTTTATATTGGCTTGTATTGTCCCTCGGCGTCCACGCAGTCCCCGGGCGTCCACAGCAGGCCTCCGCCATCTTCTCCGGGTCTCCAGCGGTCCCAGGAATGCATTGCGCGAGTGTGCGCGCGCACCGGTGACGTCACCGGCGCGCGCGCACACTCGCGCAATGCATTCCTGGGACCGCTGGAGACCCTGGAGAAGATGCCGGAGGCCTGCTGTGGACGCCCTGGGACTTGGTAAGTATAAAAAGAGGGTTAGGGAGGGTAAAAAAAAAAAAAATTCGAATGATTCCAAAAACCACGGTTTTTGGAATAATTCGGATAATAGATATACGGATACGGGATACTCAACCTGTATTAGAATTGTGTCTTCTGAAGTAAATGGAATTTTAGGTGTCATCTAGATGTCCTATTTAAGTGTTTCAGGTAGCTTGGTAAGCTGCGAGCATCACCCACCGCCCGCCGAATACCAGCCCCCCCACGCTGCTGAATTCGCTCGGTACCATGCGAGGGGCTGTGCACGAGAACAATTCCCTTCCCGCGCCTCCGCTAGCAGGAGAAGTAATTCGATGATCACCGAATATCGAATGATTACTCAGGTGGCTAATGTCCTGTGACGTCAGCCCCTCGCCCCCGGCAGGCATCAGCCCACCCAAGTACCCATGGGAATGCCCAGCATTTTCATGGGGTTCACCATAAATCGCTGGGCATTCCCCCTGGTCCAGCGCTGTCACCGCCACCCGCCCCCCCTCCTGCCCTCCCTCCCCACAACAAACGGCAAGGCGAGTGTGTAACTCACCGAAGGCGTTCATTGAGGGCCTGCATATGTGCAAGTACACGCTTGCACCTGCGCAGACCCCCATTCTGATTGATGATGAATCATGGACTTTGGGCGGGATGTATTAATTAGAGATGGGCCGTCCGCGAACGAACTGGTTCTTTTGAACGGATCCCATCAAGAATGAATGATCCGCCGATCCCAAAAAGGTGATCCGTTACAGTTTACAATGCATTTTACTGATCTCAGTGCTGCCACCTGTGGCAGGTGAGATGTACTACCTCTGTAGACTGAGTACAGTGCTGTGACTACAAGTGATAGAAAGATTAGCTGCTGCTGCCAGGGATGGCCATCGGTGCAGACGCCATCGATGGTGATTCTGCACCCAGCCATCGATCAGTGTTTTTACTCGGTCATGTATTTCCCCCTTTTTTTTTAAGCGAGTCAAGGATCCGTCTAAAAGATCCGTATCCTGTCACCGAGAGCTCCGGCGGATCCCGGCTCAGCTTAATGATCCGTTTTGGACATCTCTAGTATTAATATGCATCGCCGCCCTTCGCCTGCCAGCCGCTGTGATGCTGCCACATACAGTATGTTATTATTCTCATCCTTGCTGGCGGGTCGCCAGAACGTACGCGCTGGCGACCCGCCAGCAGCCACGCCAGCGAGGAGACTGAGACGCGCGTGCGTCTCACGCGCTCGCGCGTCTCAGTCTCCGTCGCTAGCGCGACGGAAACCCTGTCCGTCTCCGCCTCAGGGAGACGGACAGGGTTAGGGGGGGGTTAGGGGGGGGTGCGGGCAGGCGGCGGGGACCCCGGGTTAGCGCCGGCAAGCCGGCGGGGACCCGGGGAACGGATGGAAGCGCCGTCGGAAGGGGACGCGCGCGCCTCTCGTGCGCGCGCGTCCCCTTCTCACCATCGCCATGGTGCTGGCGGGGGATGGCGGCTGGCGACGCCAGCGCCATCCCCTGCAAAGATGGGACCTGACCCATCTGTATGTACTAACATATGCGGCTAGCATCTGGTTGCGGTGACGGAGACCCCCGCGATACCTGTAATGTGGTCTGCGGGGGTCTCCGTCACATCCCGGCGGCTGCCAGTGTCCCCCTGTTTCTCCTCCTCCCCCCTACAGCCGGATGTCCTCCCGGCTGTGACACCTGCTGGGGGAGGAGGAGATCAGGAGAGGGGGGGGGGGGGGGCGCGGACGGCGATAGAAGCCCATAGGCGATACCCTGCCAAGCGAAAACGGGGCGGACGGGTAATGGTAAATAGGAAAATGCGGTAAAACCCCCGTTTTACCGCATTTTCCCTTTAGTACATCCCGCCCTTTATCTCCTCTTTCTCTATGTACTAAACCTGTGAGGATGTTGTATGGATTCGTCTATGAACATGTTTCCTGTATTCCGGGGATTATAAAACCGGCACAACATCAAGTGGTTGGGAACCACCCCGGCCCTACGGTCCACCTGCACTTTTGGGGTGCTCCGTTAATTGCTGAAGGGTTATGTAACAAACCTAAATATATCACACGTGGAGGCTCGTCTCTCACAGAGTTATGGGTCATTTGGTTGACCAAAATTTAAGGTCAACATACATTGTGTCGACCACTAAAGGTCAACAACCCTTAGGTCGACACAGACAAATTGTCGACATGCCTAAGGTCGTCAGGGTCATACGGTCGACACATGCATTAGGTCAATATTGGGAAGGTCAACAGTTAAAAGGTTGACATGGGTTTTTCACGTTTCTTGTCCTGTGTTCGCCATGCTTCGGAGGACGGGGCCTCGCTACGCTCGGCAAACTATTCTATTCTCCTACCGCGCCCTAGTGGATGGTCGAGCATGAAGTACAGCCTGTCGGCACGTGTCGGCTCAAAAAAAAGTGAATACCCCATTTCGACCTTTTGACTGTTGACCTTCCCAATGTCGACCTAATGAATGTGTCGATCTTATGACCCTGTTGACCTTAGGCATGTCAACTTTTTGCCTGTGACGACCTAAGGCCTGTCGACGTTCAGTGGTCGACCCAATGTATGTCTACCTTAATGGTGTCGACCTAACGACCACCGCATGCGGTTATGTATGACTTCTGATGATCACGTCGTGAGAGTTTTTCTCCCATATAAAGGCCAAAGAAGTGGAACTACAAGTCTGTAAGGGTATATTGGGGGTTGTAGTTCCCCAAAGCAGTTTGATATAATGTCCTTTTAGATTGTAAAACAAATAAATACCAGGCAATAGTCTCATATCTATTTATACATGGTTGATAACTAGTAACACTAACCTTTACGTGGAATGTACTAGGCAGTGATACACTATGGGCCTGATTCACATTGTATGCAGTTCCGACTGTGCTACGGATCTCCTGAATTCTATCAGACTGCGCATGTGGCAGAGCCGGACTACGGGCGAGTCACAGTCAGATCCCAGTCTCCACTTGTAACTGGTTGATAATCGGTGTTAGCCCATTGGGGTAATTCAGACCTGATCGCACGGCTGCAAATTTAAAGCGGCCAGTGTTCAGCCACCGCCCCAGTAGAGTGATATTGCGCTTTGTGAATAACTGTGTCCGCTGTGCAAAAGGATGTGTACGACTACACATCCATACGCAGCCGAGCGAATATGCTCAAAAGCCATCGTGACAGACTCACCATCCAATGATTTTTACACTTGGCACCGGTCATCGCAGAGTCGCCAGAGACTTACTGGGCGGTAATGAGGCAAATCCGGCCTGGAGGTGACGTCACACACCCACCCCTAAATCGCCCAGACACGCCTAGCATTTTCCCAGGCACTCCCAGCGTTTTACCAGACACTCCCAGCATTTTCCCAGACACTCCCAGCCTATTCCCAGACACTCCCAGCATTTTCCCAGACACTCCCAGCATTTTCCCAGACACTCCCAGCGTTTCCCTGGGCACGCCTGCGTATTTCGTAGCACTCCCACAAAACGTCTGGTTACCGCTCCCAGACACCCGCTTCCTGCCAATCACCCTGCGAATGGCGTGCAAATAGAAATAGTAGCCATCTTTCATGACAGGACGGCCTCGCACATGAATACTAAGGGCTGTACGCATGCACCGTCTATTGATAATAGGTCGCTGTGCGAATTCGCAGCCATGCGATCTGGCCTGAATCACCCTGATAGTGTAAATACTCCGCAGGCGACTGTAAGAAACCCGGATTTATTTCCCGACTGTGTGAATCAGGCCCCATTGCACACTCCTGTACAGTATGTAAAACCAATAGAATGCAGCTTGTCTACTTACGTATGGCCATGGGCAAGAAGGATGTGCTGAGATACTCGGTGATGTCCTTGTGTAGGAAGGGAGGGAATGTGGCCAGGGTAGAGATCATAGTATATGGCAATGTGCTTAATATATCATCGCTCAGAAAGGGCAACAGACAAGCGGTTGTGTAAAATATAGATTGTCCCAGATCTGGAAATATGAACAAGAGACGTTTATTGACACACAAATCACAAAGGGAATATTTCATTCACAGCGTTCAGGTGACCTCTCAGTACAGCCAGCACTATACATGTTATGTCACCCTGTAATGCACAGCGTTCAGGTGACCTCTCAGTACAGCCAGCACTATACATGTTATGTCACCCTGTAATGCACAGCGTTCAGGTGACCTCTCAGTACAGCCAGCACTATACATGTTATGTCACCCTGTAATGCACAGCGTTCCGGTGACCTCTCAGTACAGCCAGCACTATACATGTTATGTCACCCTGTAATGCACAGCGTTCAGGTGACCTCTCAGTACAGCCAGCACTATACATGTTATGTCACCCTGTAATGCACAGCGTTCAGGTGACCTCTCAGTACAGCCAGCACTATACATGTTATGTCACCCTGTAATGCACAGTGTTCAGGTGACCTCTCAGTACAGCCAGTGACCTCTCAGTACAGCCAGCACTATACATGTTATGTCACCCTGTAATGCACAGCGTTCAGGTGACCTCTCAGTACAGCCAGCACTATACATGTTATGTCACCCTGTAATGCACAGCGTTCCGGTGACCTCTCAGTACAGCCAGCACTATACATGTTATGTCACCCTGTAATGCACAGCGTTTCGGTGACCTCTCAGTACACCCAGCACTATACATGTTATGTGACCCTGTAATGCACAGCGTTCCGGTGACCTCTCAGTACAGCCAGCACTATACATGTTATGTGTCCCTGTAATGCACAGCGTTCAGGTGACCTCTCAATACAGCCAGCACTATACATGTTATGTGACCCTGTAATGCACAGCGTTCAGGTGACCTCTCAGTACAGCCAGCACTATACATGTTATGTCACCCTGTAATGCACAGCGTTCCGGTGACCTCTCAGTACAGCCAGCACTATACATGTTATGTCACCCTGTAATGCACAGCGTTCCGGTGACCTCTTAGTACAGCCAGCACTATACATGTTATGTGTCCCTGTAATGCACAGCGTTCAGGTGACCTCTCAATACAGCCAGCACTATACATGTTATGTGACCCTGTAATGCACAGCGTTCAGGTGACCTCTCAGTACAGCCAGCACTATACATGTTATGTGTCCCTGTAATGCACAGCGTTCAGGTGACCTCTCAGTACAGCCAGCACTATACATGTTATGTGACCCTGTAATGCACAGCGTTCAGGTGACCTCTCAGTACAGCCAGCACTATACATGTTATGTGACCCTGTAATGCACAGCGTTCAGGTGACCTCTCAGTACAGCCAGCACTATACATGTTATGTGTCCCTGTAATGCACAGCGTTCAGGTGACCTCTCAGTACAGCCAGCACTATACATGTTATGTGACCCTGTAATGCACAGCGTTCAGGTGACCTCTCAGTACAGCCAGCACTATACATGTTATGTGACCCTGTAATGCACAGCGTTCAGGTGACCTCTCAGTACAGCCAGTGACCTCTCAGTACAGCCAGCACTAGACATGTTATGTGACCCTGTAATGCACAGTGTTCAGGTGACCTCTCAGTACAGCCAGTGACCTCTCAGTACAGCCAGCACTATACATGTTATGTGACCCTGTAATGCACAGTGTTCAGGTGACCTCTCAGTACAGCCAGCACTATACATGTTATGTGACCCTGTAATGCACAGCGTTCAGGTGACCTCTCAGTACAGCCAGCACTATACATGTTATGTGACCCTGTAATGCACAGCGTTCCGGTGACCTCTCAGTACAGCCAGCACTATACATGTTATGTGACCCTGTAATGCACAGCGTTCAGGTGACCTCTCAGTACAGCCAGCACTATACATGTTATGTGACCCTGTAATGCATAGCGTTCAGGTGACCTCTCAGTACAGCCAGCACTATACATGTTATGTGACCCTGTAATGCACAACGTTCAGGTGACCTCTCAGTACAGCCAGCACTATACATGTTATGTGACCCTGTAATGCACAGCGTTCCGGTGACCTCTCAGTACAGCCAGCACTATACATGTTATGTGACCCTGTAATGCACAGCGTTCAGGTGACCTCTCAGTACAGCCAGCACTATACATGTTAGGTGACCCTGTAATGCACAGCGTTCAGGTGACCTCTCAGTACAGCCAGCACTATACATGTTAGGTGACCCTGTAATGCACAGCGTTCAGGTGACCTCTTAGTACAGCCAGCACTATACATGTTATGTGTCCCTGTAATGCACAGCGTTCCGGTGACCTCTCAGCACAGCCAGCACTATACATGTTATGTGACCCTGTAATGCACAGCGTTCAGGTGACCTCTCAGTACAGCCAGCACTATACATGTTATGTGACCCTGTAATGCACAGCGTTCAGGTGACCTCTCAGTACAGCCAGCACTAGACATGTTATGTGACCCTGTAATGCACAGCGTTCAGGTGACCTCTCAGTACAGCCAGCACTATACATGTTACGTGACCCTGTAATGCACAGCGTTCAGGTGACCTCTCAGTACAGCCAGCACTATACATGTTACGTGTCCCTGTAATGCACAGCGTTCAGGTGACCTCTCAGTACAGCCAGCACTATACATGTTATGTCACCCTGTAATGCACAACGTTCCGGTGACCTCTCAGTACAGCCAGCACTATACATGTTAGGTGACCCTGTAATGCACAGCGATCAGGTGACCTCTCAGTACAGCCAGCACTATACATGTTATGTGACCCTGTAATGCACAGCGTTCAGGTGACCTCTCAGTACAGCCAGCACTATACATGTTATGTCACCCTGTAATGCACAGCAATCAGGTGACCTCTCAGTACAGCCAGCACTATACATGTTATGTGACCCTGTAATGCACAGCGTTCCGGTGACCTCTCAGTACAGCCAGCACTAGACATGTTATGTGACCGTGTAATGCACAGCGTTCCGGTGACCTCTCAGTACAGCCAGTGACCTCTCAGTACAGCCAGCACTAGACATGTTATGTGTCCCTGTAATGCACAGCGATCAGGTGACCTCTCAGTACAGCCAGCACTAGACATGTTATGTGACCCTGTAATGCACAGCGTTCCGGTGACCTCTCAGTACAGCCAGTGACCTCTCAGTACAGCCAGCACTAGACATGTTATGTGTCCCTGTAATGCAAAGCGATCAGGTGACCTCTCAGTACAGCCAGCACTAGACATGTTATGTGACCCTGTAATGCACAGCGTTCCGGTGACCTCTCAGTACAGCCAGTGACCTCTTAGTACAGCCAGCACTAGACATGTTATGTGTCCCTGTAATGCAAAGCGATCAGGTAACCTCTCAGTACAGCCAGCACTATACATGTTATGTGACCCTGTAATGCACAGCGTTCTGGTGACCTCTCAGTACAGCCAGTGACTTCTCAGTACAGCCAGCACTAGACATGTTATGTGACCCTGTAATGCACAGCGTTCCGGTGACCTCTCAGTACAGCCAGAACTAGACATGTTATGTGACCCTGTAATGCACAGCGTTCCGGTGACCTCTCAGTACAGCCAGTGACCTCTCAGTACAGCCAGCACTAGACATGTTATGTGTCCCTGTAATGCACAGCGATCAGGTGACCTCTCAGTACAGCCAGCACTATACAGGTTATGTGACCCTGTAATGCACAGCATTCCGGTGACCTCTCAGTACAGCCAGCACTAGACATGTTATGTGTCCCTGTAATGCACAGCGATCAGGTGACCTCTCAGTACAGCCAGCACTATACATGTTATGTGACCCTGTAATGCACAGCGTTCCGGTGACCTCTCAGTACAGCCAGTGACCTCTCAGTACAGCCAGCACTAGACATGTTATGTGACCCTGTAATGCACAGCGTTCCGGTGAACTCTCAGTACAGCCAGTGACCTCTCAGTACAGCCAGCACTATACATGTTATGTGACCCTGTAATGCATAGCGTTCTGGTGACCTCTCAGTACAGCCAGCACTATACATGTTATGTGACCCTGTAATGCACAGCGTTCAGGTGACCTCTCAGTACAGCCAGCACTATACATGTTATGTGACCCTGTAATGCACAACGTTCAGGTGACCTCTCAGTACAGCCAGCACTATACATGTTATGTGACCCTGTAATGCACAGCGTTCAGGTGACCTCTCAGTACAGCCAGCACTATACATGTTATGTGACCCTGTAATGCACAGCGTTCCGTTGACCTCTCAGTACAGCCAGCACTATACATGTTATGTGTCCCTGTAATGCACAGCGTTCAGGTGACCTCTTAGTACAGCCAGCACTATACATGTTATGTGACCCTGTAATGCACAGCGTTCAGGTGACCTCTCAGTACAGCCAGCACTATACATGTTATGTGACCCTGTAATGCACAGCGTTCCGGTGACCTCTCAGTACAGCCAGCCCTATACATGTTATGTGACCCTGTAATGCACAGCGAGCAATCTCCTATATAGTAGCTCAGATCTGTCACCCTGTGACTGTGTGTATGACGCTGGGCGGAGTCACAGAGTGACAGATCGGGGCCGCTGTTAGGGGGTTGCTATGTGGCCGAGCAATGTATAATATGACCTGACTCCCCGGGTAAGAGTTGCTGCATTATTGGGAAACCTCTGTGACTGGCGTAATAGACAGAAGTCTGTATATGAGTCACGTACACGGCAGAGAAAGGTATACGGAAGTTACGATAGGTTGACACCTAAAAGGTCGACGGTCATTGGGTCGACCATTGAAGGTCGACATGGCTTAGGTTGGCACATGAAACAGGTCAACATGGCTAAGTCAACAGTGAAAAGGTCGACATGAGTGTTTTTGAGCCGACATGTGCCGACAGGCGGTATTTCATGCCCTACCATCCACTAGGGCACGGAGGGAGAATAGAATAGTGTGCCGAGTGTGGCGAGCCATGCGAGGGGATGCAGTACACTTTGACGCTGTCCATGTCGACATTCGGGACAAAAAAAAAACTCATGTCAACCTTTTAACTGTCGACCTAGCCATTGTCGACCTAATGCTTGTGTCAACCTGCCAACCCTGTCGACCTATTTCACATGTCGACCCTTAGGTCGACCCAATGCATGTCGACCTAATTTGGGTCG
This sequence comes from Crinia signifera, assembly GCF_055691185.1. Classification (NCBI taxonomy): domain Eukaryota; kingdom Metazoa; phylum Chordata; class Amphibia; order Anura; family Myobatrachidae; genus Crinia; species Crinia signifera. The sequence goes on from NC_139228.1 coordinate 71,889,057, forward strand.
ACCCACGGACCCATACCCCAGAAAAAAGAGTGGAGATGTGGACCAATGGAGATGTCGCCATAGCAATCAGATTTGAAGAAGTACAATCTGTATCGGGCATGTCCAAACTGTGGCCCTCCGGCTGCTGTGAAACTACACATCCCAGCATGCTTTGTCATAGATTTAGCATTCCCTAATAGCAAAACTGTGGCAAGGCATGATGGGACTTGTAGTTTCACAACAGCTGGAGGGCCATAGTTTGGACATGCCTGCTCTATATGCGTCAGGCTGGAATATGATGATACTGAAGGTTGCTAGGGGCAACCTCTCCACTCTTTTCACTGCTTATCCGCTCCTTTGTGTCCTGTTTACACATACATGATAGAAGGGGAAATGGGCTGTAATTAAAAAGTTCTACCAAAGAGGACCAGCCGCACCCCCTCCACCTTCGTGGCAGCCCAGCATCTACTCATTAGGAATGAACAATGATTAACGATGGTTTTAAACAATAGTTTTCTTTTGATGACGGCGATTTTCCAGTTGATGGCGACTTTCCAAAGTTTGTTGCCATCAAAAGAAATAGAAGTGATGGTCTTCCGATGGTCAAATCATACCTCCCAACTTTTGACCTGAAGAAATAGGGACACTCGCGCGGCGAAAATCGGGACTGTCCCTCTAAAATCGTGACAGTTGGGAGGTATGGTCAAATACATCTGTTGAAATGAGGTCAGGCTCTGCATTCCTGGATCTCTACTGCTCGTGTGCAAGATGGGATTCTTGTACATGTCCAGGCAAAACTGTACATGAAATCTGCACTTTGTCCATAGTATAAATGACCCACAATGGCTTTACTCAAGATGGGATTTCTAGTTCAGATGCTCTGGGCAACCAATCAGAATCAACTTCTCATTTAGCACCTTCTAGAAGATAATAGCTAGCAGCTGATTGGTTGCCCATAGCAACATCCCATCTGAAATAGAACTCCCCATAGTGTATATCAAATTATTCTAATTTACAATGATAGATTACAATGAGAACATACTGGAGGCCCTTATTCTGGTTGACTCGCAAGGCTGCGAATTTCGGGAATTACCGTGAGAATGACCAGCATTTTCCTGGGAACGCCCATGAAATGCTGGACATTCCCATGGGTACAGTATATCAACACTTAATGGGTCATCGCTTGTTTGGGTGCATTTTACATACTCCGCATATTAGAAAGCAGTGAAATATAATATTTTCATATATTCATATATACTAAAGGAAAATATTACCTATAATTGGCATTTTTAGCGCATATTTTGAGCATTTCTCACAGAGATGTTGGCACCCAAAGGGTTAAAGAAAAAGTTTTTTTTTAACCCTTTGGGTGCCAACATCTCTGTGAGAAATGCTCAAAATATGCGCTAAAAATGCCGGCGTCGCTCACATCTGTTATATATATATATTCAAATTAAAAAATGTTGTGTCAAAAAGATTCTATTTCATAGATAAGGTAACATTACAGGAGGTCATGGTGAATACAAATGTTTTCTTGGCAAACTTTACACCTATTTTCACTTGGCACTCAAAGGGTTAATGATGACCTCTTAGAACAGGGTACTTGTGTATTTTGGCGGCGCCCATCGCATCGCATACTATAACGCATGCGATGGTATGCGATGCGACGCGATGTCGTTGGTTAGTGTACGATGGCATACATTTTTGAAATTGTATGCCATTGTACATGGCATACAATGCCATACGATGCGATGCGATTAAACATTGTATAAGCACCCTAATGGGTGCTTATACAATGTTAAGCACCCTAATGGGTGCTTACAATGTTAAATGCACCCCCACGCCACCCCCCCACTATAAACGTGAACCCGAAGCGAGCCCGCGAGGGGCGGCGGTACGCGTCCTACGACCTTTTCATACCCCCACTATCCACGTCGGCGTGGAGTTGAGAATAGATTAGTGTGGCGAGCGAGGGGACGCGGATACCTGTGAAGCCCGCAAAGGGACGCGTTTACCTGTGAAGGTATCCGCGTCCGCTCGCCACGCTTCGGGCTCGGTGGCTCGCTGCGCTCGCCACACTATTCTATTCTCCACGCCGACGTGGATAGTGGGGGTATGAAAAGGTCATAGGACGCGTACCGCCGCCCCTCGCGGGCTCACTTCACGTTTATAGTGGGGGGGTGGAGTGGGGGTGCATTTCACATTGTAAGCACCCATTAGGGTGCTCAAAAGCACCCTTTAGGGTGCTTATACAATTTTTAATCGTATAGGGGGTCAAAATCGCGTCGCATCGCATGCCATCGGGTACATGGCATGCGATGCGATGCGATACGATACGTTCATCGTACGATGTACATCGGGGGCGCCGCTATAATACAGTACCAGAACAGTTCTAAAAACAGACGATAACAAAAATGGGTTATAAATAAAATATGGGTTACAATAGAAATCTTCACTATACATCTCTTATGATATAGCATTATTTCACACACACACAGTACATTGCAAGTATGAGAGAACACATGACAACGTATATCCAACTCGTCATACAAGGGGTCTCGGAAAATATAGCAACTGCTGCATATATATATATATATATATATATATATAATGATGAAAAGGCAAACTGCACACTTAAATGTCATCTTGCGGGTGCCTGGGCCACTTAAAGGTTAATGATTTAGGAAAAATAGGAAACCAGCACATCCAATTGAATGAAGCAAAATATTTTATATAGAAAATAGTTCAATGAAAAATAGAGTCCAAGGGAGGGACACACCAAGCATGATGTAAACACAGCATACAGTTCAATTGATACATGTTACCAAAAAAGTGGCAAAGTGGCAGCATGGTGGTCCAACCAGAGGGTCACTGATGCCCGACTCCTGAGGACGGTGGGAAAGCACCGAAACGGCCGTCGGGCATATATATATATATATATATATATATATATATATATATATGGGATACGGTCAGTTGGTTGACCTAAAGATGGTTGACAGTCATTAGGTCGACACCATTAGGTCAACATACTGGAAGGTCAACAGGTGTCTAGGTCGACATGGCACAAGGTCGACAGGTGGTTAGTTCGACACAAGCATTAGGTCAACATGGTCTAGGTCGACAGTCAAAAGGTCGACATGGGGTTTTACACTGTTTTTTGAGCTGACATGTGCCGACAGGCGGTATTTCATGCCCTACCATACACTAGGGTGTGGAGGGAGAGTATAATAGTGCCGAGCACAGCGAGCCATGCGAGGGGACGCGGTGCACTTAAAACTGTGTCGACATTCTGGTGAAAAAACTGTGAAAAAACCCCTGTCGATCTTTTGATTGTTGACCTAGACCATGTTGTCCTAATGCTTGTGTAGACCTAACCACCTGTCGACCTTGTGCCATATCGACCTAGACACCTGTCGACCTCCCAGTATGTCGACCTAGTGGTGTCGGCCTAATGACTGTTGACCATCTTTAGGTCGACCCAATGATCCATACCTATCTCTTATATATTTGGCCAGATCTGTCAGTCAACGCAGTGTGGCAAACGGTGGGCGGGGTTTCACGGGTGATTGACAGGCCCATCCACCGTCAGCCACACTGCAGAAGCAAGGCACTTCCGTACTTCCGTCCTACATGCTCTCCACAAACACACACCCCTCCTCGCCCAACACTCCCCATGCCTGCCCACTAACTCCATCCACGGCTGCTCACCACCCACAACCCCTCCCCCAACACACTCATCCCCTGACCACCCAGCAGAAGGCGGGCACAGGGCACCGCATGGCTCCCCCATAGGCTGTTGCGGACCATCTGCTCCCAGCTATATATATACACCGCCCGGCTGGACACAAGGTCGCTGCTACTACTTACATGTAACTTTCCGCAGCTGCTGCCAGGCGGGCGGGGAAGTGTGTGGGCACCGGGTGCTGGGCAGAGATCCGGCCAGAGAGGGCACCGGGTGCTGCAGAATGAGCCTGAGAAGTGGATTTAAAGGTCCGGCTGCGCTGACTGTGGCTGTTAGTGATTAGTGCGGCGCTGGCGCCTCCCCTGTGCTGGGGGTGGGAAGGGTCCCGGGGAGGGGGACAGGCATGATGAAAGAGCCACTGTGTTACTGCTGCTCTGTCCCTGCTGCCCATACCCAGCCAGCACGTATCTCCCTCCGTGCACACTCTGCTGGGGGGAGCTCAGAGGCGGCCTGGGCCGGGGGGCAGAGTGACAGATGCCCCCCAGGCCAGTCCCATTCTCAGCAGTTTGGGCCGGCTGCTGGGCTTTCAGAGCTGCAACATGGGCTGCGTTATTGGCAGAACTAGGCAGCAGGAAATATGCACGAAAATGCTGGCACATGAGTCCGCTGAGCTGTGAAACAACCATGTTAAGATCGCTGACATGTTTACAGTCAGCGGTGAAGTGTGCCCGCCCTGCACCCCAGCCCGACATGGGGGAATAGTGCAGCAGGTGCGTGTCCCTACCCACTGTCTGTGCCTCTCTCCACTCCAGCCTGTCTGCATTTCCTGCCGCCAGTGAGGATGTGTGTGTGTCAGTGCAGTGCCACTGGATACAGAAGTGCTCTACTCCCGCCTGTCCCAGGCTCCCTTACACCTATAAAACCCGGTACCATACCTCTGTACTTTTAAACTAGGGAAACAGGATCCCTCGCGCGGCGACAGAAAGGGGGCGTGGTCGATGCTAATGAGGTTGCGGTGTATGCAAATTAGCCGCGATTGGGACACGCCCCCTTCCCTTTAGGCTGGGGGAACTGAGGAGCCATAAGGAACTGAAGCCATAGGCAGAGAACAGCTGCCGCCTGCCGGCCCCATCCATTGCACACAGAGTAAGGTAAAGGTGAGAGAGAAAATATATAGTTTACACAAACACACGTGCCCATTAACAGTGTGGTACATAGACACAGTGGTGGTACATAGACACAGTGGTAGCTGGCTGCCCATTGATTGTAATGGAGTGGGCAGCTATGCCAAGAGAGGGGTGGTACTAATTACCTGGTGGAGGGGCCCGGTGGGTACAGGATGTCATAACTTCATGCGATAGTCGCACATTGCTCCTCTGGGAATGTTTTGTATGGCCCAGATATCTTTATGTGGCCTTTTGGGACCTCCTGGGTCTTAGGCAGGCACCTAGGTTGCCTTGTGGAAGTCTGCCTGGGCACGGGCCAGTGTTTTGTGCATGCCCCCCAGGCTAGACTTTGCCAGCCAGCCCCTGGGGGAGCTGCTGCAGCACCTCTTACATGCCCTGGCCGTGCCCAGCACGTATCTCCGTGCACACTCTGCTGGGGGGAGCTGCTGCAGCACCTCTTACATGCCCTGGCCGTGCCCAGCACATAGCTCCGTGCACACTCTGCTGGGGGGAGCTGTTGCAGCACCTCTTACATGCCCTGGCCGTGCCCAGCACATAGCTCCGGCACACTCTGCTGGGGGAAGCTGCTGCAGCACCTCTTACATGCCCTGGCCGTGCCCAGCACATAGCTCCGTGCACACTCTGCTGGGGGAAGCTGCTGCAGCACCTCTTACATGCCCTGGCCGTGCCCAGCACATAGCTCCGGCACACTCTGCTGGGGGAAGCTGCTGCAGCACCTCTTACATGCCCTGGCCGTGCCCAGCACATAGCTCCGTGCACACATTTACTCTTCTGCAGCACCTCTTTTATGACCTGTCTGTGCCCAGCACATAGGGGATGTGGTCATTTGGTCTCCAACAACTGGGTCGACACCACTAGGTCGACATGGGTTTAGGTCGACACAAGCATTAGGTCGACATAGGCAAGGTCGACAGTCAAAAAATCCCACCCGGACACCGCTACCTGCCTCCCAGGGGACCCGCTGCCTGACACTCCCAGCTGACTCCCAGCCAAACAACGCTACCTGCCGCCCAGGGGACCCGCTGCCTGACGCTCACACCGAACTCTGTCCGCTCCCAGGTAAGACACAAACGCTGCCTCCCAACCCCCCTCCCCACACTATCACAGACTACACCACCTTTGCAATTATATGCACTTTCATTTCTAAACATTTATGCTGTCACTCAAATTCACTTTCAGAACATTATTCACCAAATTACACTACATCTCACACATATTTCCACTTCAAATGGGGCGAAGCCCCTCACAACGGTGTGAAGAGCGCCCGGAGGGCGCGATGAATCACCTAGTATATATATATATGGCACGCTAGACCAACCAACCAATTAGATTCTGTTTATCATTTATGAAGTGCATCCTAGTCGAATCTGATTGGTTGGGCAACATCAATTTTTTTAGCAGTGTTAGTAAACTGACCCTACAGTATATACCAGTGATTCTCAACCTTGGACCTCAAGTACCCCCCCCCCCCCAACAGTGCACGTGTTCTATGTCACCTGACAGGTGCACTCATTACTCACTGACACATTATAATAGATCACAGGTGCAGCTGATTATTTCACCTGTGATTCTGTGTGGTGACCTGGAGAACGTGCACTGTTGAGGGTCCTGAGAACCACTGGTGTATACCATCGGAAGCTTTGTTATCATGTATATCTACAACCTAGCATATTTTATATTATCATATTATCAGCCATACAGAATGGTGAACCGTGACTAGGTCGACACCTAGAAATGGTCGACATACCCAAAGTTTACACTGACAAAAGGTTGATGCACGCTTATGGTCAAGATAGACATGGGTGCTGGTGGTGCACACCTGTGAAGGGAGAGAGAGGACAGGCTGCCTCTCCCCCCAGCTCAGCACAATGATCAGCGTGTGCTAAGCTGGGGAGAGAGGCTGCTGCAGCGGCAGCCTGTCCTCTCTCTCTCCCTGCCCGGCATCTCTGCCACGGGGGAGCGGAAAGCAGGGCCCCCTAACAGGCCCGAGTAAAGAGCGCCCCCCCTCCTCTCATTAACACTGCTCCCAACTGCAATTGTTCAAACAGCCTGCAACATGGTAGCTTGGAGCTGATTGGCCGGTATTTCATCTATGTCCACTTGCTTTGATACATCTCCCCCCTGTGTGCCCCCAGATTCATTCAACACAATCATTTTACGGAGTACAGAGAAGAATATTCTTACCGTGTTGGCCATGTTGTAGCAAAGGGACTAGATCCAACAAGGTCACCAAAGTCACATATAGCCCCTGATAGTCCAATGAAGGGTACTCTGATAATTGAGCGTCACGGTTTTGTTGGCTCCGTTCTGATGGAGAATCTCGCAGGACGCTGTAAAGGAGGGAGCGAGTAACAGTAGGGTTGATGGAACTGACCTGCGGTCTTAGAGATGGAGTGAGAGGGAATGGCACAGGGAAAAGACACATAGTCATAGGAACTGTCAAATTGGAGGCATCCTGGTTTTCTTTCTTGCCTGACCGGGACAAAATGCTGTTGAGGGGACAAAGAAAAAAAAGAGACAACAAAGACACAAAAAACAGCACATTACATTGAAATGACACTATAAAACAAAGAATAAAACACCAGATATACGCCACATAAGATGCAATGCCTACCAAATGCATTATCTAGGCTAAATCTCTCAGCAATAGGAAAAATTGTAATTGTAACTGAACATTTCTCATTGCATCTCATGTGTTATCTGGTTAATAAGGAGCAAAAATATAAGGATGCATGTTTCAGTGCCACACCCATACTTTGCAGTCACGTCCAATGGCAAAAAAAAGGATCCCCACGCCCAACCGGCGTATCCAATTGTCTTGTCAATCCCCATCGTCAATCTAGAACTTCTGATAGCCAATAGTTGTGTTGCCTTTGTTTTTGTTTTTATTGTTTCGCCTTTAAATGTCTTTGATACGTTCATGTAAAACGCAGACACAAAATTTAACGCTGTAAAATCTAGGTGTGGCACTTCCAGAAACATGTGTTTAGCCAATAATAAACATGTGTGTTTGTTAAGAATGTTTTTCTTAAAAAACACATGTTTATTGCACCAAAATAATGTCTGTATGTATTTCATGATACTGTTTCATGACATTCCATCAGTATCATCTGACATAATGAGGTTTCAACAGGCACATGACTTAAGAAATAATATTTCTTTCTAAAAATGTGCACTAAAGCTACAGGGAGAGGAAGCTTTAAAAAGAATATATAGTTGATGGTTTGTAGCATAAGTGAACTAATGGCGATGGCGTATGTGCTTGTAATTTAGCATTCTCCATGTTTTTGGGGGAGGAAACAGATTATTTTTAACAATACAAACACTATTTTGTTAACTTGTTATCTTCAGAAGTGTCTGACTAAGCAAACGGTTCTTTATAGGCTAATGGTGCTAGACAATACCAATAAGTAAATCAATACATTTGCTCTTAACTGTCATATAACTAACATCTGGCGTCGGTAAAATACCTGGTGTAAAACATTTCTAGCATATTTTTTTAATTAAACATTACAGGGAAAAAAAATCATTTCAATTTACTAATTCTTTGCTACATAAATACTAATAAAATACATTGCTGACTTTTAGGATAAATAACAATAGTTCTATGAAAACAGGTATAGTAATAATAAAATATAATAGACTTGTAGACTGCATGTACTAAACATTGACCGATAGTAAATTGTCTAAAATTTGTAGTCAATTTATTAAAGTTGTGATATTATGAAATGCAGCAGTGAGTGAGGTAATGATGATTCTCTCCCATTATCGTTACACAGACAGACTTCTGATAAACTAGGTGCAGCAAGGTAATCATTGGGCTGATACAGATCCATCCGTTATGGGCCGAATTTGTCCCCGTCGTTGATGTTCAGGGAGCAAACGGCTTCAGTGAGTTTGCTCGAGTGGCGTAACAATAGTCCCACAGACCCCCCCCCCCCCCCCCCCCGGGGAGGCACTGAGTTGGTGTGGGCGCCGGGGGGTCTGCGGTGCTATCGATGTGCTGCACGGCTGCCGGTACCAACCTGCCTTACCCCTCTGCTTGCCTCCACCCGCAGATCTACTAGTCTGCGGTCCTTGTGCTCCTCCTGGCTCCTGCTAATGAAAAATGGCCCACACAAAATGTCTGCCCCCTTACAGCAGACACTTTTTGAGGATGCTAGAGGAGGAGGAGGCAACCTCCTCTAGCATCCTCAAAAATGGTCTGCTGTATGGGGCAGCCATTGTGTGACAGACATTTTCATTAGTAGGAACCAGCCAGGAGGAGCACCGGAACCGCAGACAAGTAGATCAGCGGGTCCCGGCCACAGACCCGGCGGCGGGGTAAAACAGGGGGGGGGGGTAATTTTACAAGGGGGGGCGCACATGCAAGGGAATGCCAAAATTTGCGGCGGGGGGGGGGCGCACATGCGAGGGCATGTGTTAGCGTGCACATCCCCTCGCATGCTACCGAGGAGATTCGCGCGGCGAAGGGGTGGATGTTTACACATGGGTGTGGATCATTACGTCGACACTAATTAGGTCGACAGTCAAGTAGGTCGACCGCTATTAGTCAACATGGAAATATGTTGACACTTGAAAAAGGTTGACATGGTCTAGGTCGACATGGAAATGGTTGACACACGAAAAGGTCGACTTTTTTTGGGGTTTTTTTTTGTGTGTGTGTGTTTATGTTGTAATCTGCCGACATAGACATATTTGTCAGCACAATTACCGCTTTGGTCAATTCAATTAGAACCAGGTGGGGAAATAATCATTGCAATGGTGTAGAAATACCAGCAACGGCATCGCAAGTCGCCCCACTAGCAAACTGATCTCATGGATTTTTGTATACGGGCCTATGAGATCCATGAGTGTGGAGCTACCATAAGTGCAGCACATGGCCCCAACCAATCACGGTGCGTGGGAATTGGCGGTTTATAGGACTGACCCCTTTAATGCTTACGGCAAGCTGATATTTTGCCTTATTTCAACGAATCGCAGGAAATGTTTGTTTAAATTTCATTTCAAACTGAAGAAGTGATGAATTAAGTCTGGTGAAGTGATAAAGTGGAAGGTGACAGAGCACCAGCCAATCAGCTCCTGTCTTTTTTTAAACAAGCCTATAACTTAGACAGTTAGGAACGGATTGGATAGTGCATTACGAACTTCCACTTCATTACTTCACTGGGCTTAATACATCTGCCCCAGGGCTATGATACAAGTTAGTCAGCTGAGCCTAACAAAGTAAATCTGATATAATCCATATAGTGGGGGTTATTTTGGTTCACTCCTTCTCACAAATTCCTTCTTATACCCCGTTCTCACTGCCGCAAAAACCTGGGTTTTTGCCAATTACAGCAATTTGTACAAATTTCTTAACACCCAATAAAAGCTGCAATTACATTCCACACACTTGTTGGAAGGCAGACCATTGAAAGCAGTGTGAAAGAGGCAGACATGGGAAATTCCGGGTGCAGTATGAAGGGGGTCTGTTGAGCTGAGAAGCTCAGTGCCCCGCCAAAAATCCGGCAAGAAAAACCCGGGATTTTGCAGGGGCGGCAATGAGAATGCAGCATTAGATGGACAAAATCATGTGTACTGCAGGTGGGGTAGATGTTACTTGTGCAGAGAGAGTTAGATTTGGGTGGGGTTTTACTTCAAAGTGAGATCTATATTACAGTGTAAAAATAAAGCAGTCAGTATTTTTCCTGCACAGAAACAAAATAACTCACCCAAATCTAACTCTCTCTGCACATGTTACATCCCCCCTCCCCCCCATGCAGTGCACATGGTTTTGTCCATCGTATACCCCGTTCTCACTGCCACAAAAACCCGGGTATTTCCCGGGGCAAGCTGAAAATTTCCGTGTCCTGTCTCAGTGTGAAAGGGTCTTTGTGAAATTCCCGGGTGTTATGCCCCTGGAATTACACCTGTTTTTTTGCAGGGTTTTTCCTGGGTAATATACGGGTGTATGGCAGTGTGAACAGCAAGACCCAGATTTTTCACACAAAAATAAGCTCATTGGGGGATGTAATCATGTGATATGGGACATCATCTTTAGCCAGCCAATAAAAGCTGCTTTTAAACAGCCTATCACATCAATTAGTACAAATTTTCCAACACCCAATCAAAGCTGCTATTACATTCCACACACTTGTTGGAAGGCAGACCATGGAAAGCAGTGTGAAAGGGGTAGACACAGCAAATTCCAGGGTCTGAGGTGCAGTGTGAGCACCAGGGTCTGTTGAGCTGACAAGCTCTGTGCCCTCCCAAAAAATCCGGCAACAAAAACCCGGGTTTTTGCAGGGGCGGCAATGAGAACGCAGCATAAGAAGTAATTTGTCAGAAGGAATGAACCAGAATAACCCCCAGTATTTGTTAATCAATGGCCATACAGTAATGCCCTTTTTATCCCCTTTCCAATCATTTTGATGATCCACCAACATACACTCTGACATGCATCCATGTATTCCAAACCTGTCTACCTGCAATAAGGTTCTAGGAAGAGCATAACTGCTCTTGTTGTAATGAACCACATGGATAATTCTATTTTCACCAGTGGCGGCTCTTACCTCTGTGGAGGAGGGGAGCTGCCACTGGACATGATGCTGGGTCCCCCCCTCCACGGCCCCAGCTGCTGGTCCCTGCTGCCGGTGCCGGCTAGCCCCCGCCGCTGTCGGTGCCTGCTGGTCCCTGTTGCCGGTCCCAACCCCCGGGACCGGTGCATGCGCAGTATCTTCTTTGGTACTGCGTATGCACTGGCCCCCAGACTCTACGGGCTGTTTAGTATCATTTTCAGGTGCGTTATCATCCTCAGTACTGTGCTTGCAGAACCCCCTCTTCGTTACACATCCCCTCGCATGGTACCGAGGGGAATTGGCGTCGGTGGCGTGTATTCGCAAGCTGCGAGATTGGCAGGTTACCGAGCAAACCAGAATCACCTCCACGGTGAGATCTGTGCTTAATTTCTAAGCGATCTGGTCAGATCACATTGAAAAATGAGCTAAAATCGCCCAGTGTGTACGCCCCTTTATAATAGTGTCATTTCGCATTTTTTAGATTCACTTCCAATAAAATCATGGCCGCCTTTTTCTTGTCAATTGTGACAAACATGTCATGTTCTCCATTAGCTGTACCTAATAACACCCACACACCCCATCCACGCGCCTTGCTGCAATTATTGTCTAGCATAATGGACTGAAAGTGACTGTATGAGGAATGAGTTGGAGGCTTATTACCCACACAATCCCTGGCTGCTTTTTGTGGTTGGTTCAGCTGCTGTGCAGTAAATTGACCGCATCATCCGATGTATCAGGTTCGTCTATGAAACAAAGTTCCTCCGGGTTTAGGGGTAGAACCAGCAAACCTTCTAAAGAGGACAAGTAAAGGCGTTGCCAGTAGCAACCAATCATATCTATCATTTTATAACATATAATAGATAACCATATCTAGAAGGGGGTAAGGTCATTATGTTGACCCTATATAGTTCGACAGGCATTGGGTCAACCACGGATGATCAACATGACTTAAGTCGACATATGAAATAGGTCAACATGGCTGAGATCGACAGCATTGGAAGGTCGACATAAGCATTGGATCTACAATGGGAGGGTCAACAGTCAAAAAAGTCAACATGTTTTTTTTTCTGGGCCGACATGCGAGGGGACGTGGTACACTGATGGTGTCCATGTCGACATCCAGTACCAAAAAAACGGTGAAAACCTTGTGTCGACTTTTTGACTGTCAACCTTCCCATTGTCGACCTAATGCTTCTGTCAACTTTCCAATCCTGTCCACCTAAGCCATGTCGATCTTCAGTGGTCAACCCAATGCATCTAAAGGTCCATACACACTGGGCGATTATGCCCAGCGTGTTTGGACCATTATCATCGCTGGGGGGAGCCGCTTCCCCCCTGCCCGGCGCCATCAGCGAGGGGAAGTCGGCTTTGCATAGCGCATAGCAGATGAACGGCTTTCCCGGCGATGATGCGCACAGCAGCGCTCACCACCAGGCCATACACACTGGGCGGCAATGAGCTGAAACATGCTGTTTTGGGCGGCTTTCAACTCAAAGTCGCCCAGTGTGTATGGGCCTTAATATGGGTGAATCAAATGACCAATACCCACTAGTTCATCACTTCTTCTCTTTAGAAGGTATAATAAACCTACCCCCGAGATAAATCTGGTGCCAGCTGTCAGCCCACAATCTGCACCCTGGTATCTCTACTCCTGGTGAATCGGGTGATCTGGTAAGCTTAATGTAGGGATCACCGCTCTCCATCCAACAGCAGTACTGTGCAATACCTCGGATTACCAGATGAATATATCCTAATGAAAGCAGTGATTGTGTGGGTAATAGGATTGTTTGACAAGGCAGAAATCCAGGCAAAAAAAACTAACTGCTTTTATTGTTTCAGACTTTCATTCTAGAAAAAAAACGGAAATCTCACCTTAACAGTGTCTGGGAGAAATACTTTAGGGTGTTGGCTATGTCCGTCCCTGTCGGCACTGGGTAAGTATTGTGGATAACACGGTGGTGGTACTCGTGTAGGTATCGGATCTTGGAGGCAACTGCAGACAAAGAGGAAAAGCACAAAGATGCAACTGGTGTGTGACATGACAATAGTCAGTGGTGACAGGCCGACGTACATTAGGTCGATCACTGAAGGCCGACAGGGTCAGAAAGGTTGACACAAGCATTAGGTCGACAATGGGAAGGTCGACAGTCAAAAGGTTGACAGTTTTTCACGGTTTTTTTTTGTTTTCTTTCCAAAAACAGGCGTTATGCCACACCCTACCATCCACAAGGGCGTGGAGCGTGAGAATGGAACAGTGCGCCGGGCGCAGTACACTGATACAGTGTCCATGTCGACTTACGTCAACGTTCGGCACCCAAAAAAAATAAAAAAAAATTGAAAAAGAAATGGTCACTGTCGATCTTTCCATTGTCAACCTAATGTTTGCGTCGACCTTCCGACTGACCCTGCTGACCTTAAACCTGTCAACCTATTCCATGTGGTAACCTAAGCGCTGTCGACCTTTTAGCGGTCGACCTAAAGTATGTCAACCTTCATACAGTTGACCCTATGACCCACACACAATTGGGTTTATTTGCTAAAATTGTCATTCTATTGAAGAGTGGATGTTGCTATGGGCAACCAATCAGATTTGTATCTATTATAGATAAGGTGCTAAATAAATAAGTAGATTCTCATTGGTTGCTATTGGCAACAGCCCATCTTCAATAGAAATCTTAGTAAATAACCCCCAACATATGTATTCTATGACAGCTGTCATGTGCAGTACTTGGCAGCAGAGAATGTCATGTAAAAGTGAGGTCTGTTTCTTTAGAACATGGGGACATCAGATGGTCTTGAAAAGTCAAATATATCAAATCAATACCATCAATACCAAAAGTGTCATTTTTTTTCATGTTTTTTTCACAAGATCACTCCATAATAATCCCGGTAACAGCAGGCCGCACTCTTCCGGAACTCAATCTGGAACCTTATATGTCCATATGGGTCATTAGATGGGTGGTGTCTAGGTCGATGCGTGAAAAAAGACCGACATGCATTAGATCGACACGGACAAATGTTGACATAAGAAAAAAAGGTTGACACGGAAAACTGATTTGTTTGCACTTTACCATCCCAGTGGGCATAGAGGGAGAACGAAAATAGTATGCCGAGTGCGGCGGTACACTTGTACGATGTCGGAACCCATGTCGACACAGACACCCAAAAAAAAAAAGCTGTATCAAGCCTTCTAAATAGGACAGTTGGAAAAGTTGCCCAGAGCAACCAATAAGATTGTAGCTATCATTTTATAGAATAAACTAGATAAATGACAGCTACAAGCTGATTGGTTGCTATGGTGGATACATCTCCCCCCAAGATATGCCAGTCATCATCATGATAAATAAGTAATTGGGGAGAGGGTGGTGTGGCATGATCTCCTCCACCATAACTGATCCAAGTACCTGGGCTCATAACAGTCGCTGATCTATAATGAGTGCAGGGGGAGTTGCATCTATTTTCTGGGAGTAGCAAGACCAGGGTCTGCGTTTCCGACACAGGCTTCCTGGATTCGGATACGGAGCTGCAAGAGCCAATCAGAGTCATCTCAGGGTTACCCAGATGACCAGTGGTCTTGCAAATGATGTGATGCTCCGCCTTCAGCACTCGGTAGGACACATCTTTTCCCCCCTCTGACGCCTTCTCTGACATTAGCATATTGTCATATCCCGGTCACATTGAAAGAAATAGCAATATAAACAAGAAGCTAAAATACCAAGAAGAAAGTCACGAAGAAAGCAATCTAGTGAGTGAATATTACAGGAGGCCAAGTACAAGCCAATGACGTAGCATCCACTCAAGGATGCAGGATTTTAATTATAAAACATTGGGCAGGATGCACAAAGCTTAAAAAAGTGTTAACGTGGAGAGTGATAAACAGCCAGCCAATCAGCTCCTGTCTGACATTTTTCAAACCCAGCCTGTGACATGGCAGGTAGGAGCTGATTGGCTGGCTGTTTACCACTCTCCATTTTATCCCTTTTTGAAGCTTGATACATCTGGCCCATTCTGAGAAACAGGGTATTAGTCAACAGTTACCTGACTAATACCTGATTGGTTAATATATTGGCGCCCATGATAATATGAACCTTCGCCTCTTACAGTATACGGCGCCACCACAACTGCAGGCTGTGTGAGGTACTGCAGCTTACAAGAAGTGGCCTGATTCTGCAAGTTACATTTGACCTGCAGTGCACATGCAGCCTGATTCATATCTGCTTGGTAGGCTTTGGTAGATTTGAAGTGTAGAGTTTTGGTGTGCATAGCAAACAAGCAGGAATTGTTAACAATTAGAACATAGCTTTCCTTAGTCCTGCTATAAAGAAATCCCCAAAGAATGGAAGATGTACACATCGTCTATAGGACGCAGCATTTGTTTCTTCCGATCATTATTGATATTGTCATGTAAAATAAATGTCATGATTTAGGATGCACAGACCAAGCTAATATGGTGTGGTTGCCATGGTGTTACACCAAATAAAAAAGTGCACCTGAAAAAAGGAACAAAACACATACAGTGTGGGTCTGGGCAGGTGGCAACCTGAAGCTGAACGTGTAATAAGTGCATAGAAGAGTGTGATTTCAGCAATTATGGCACTAGAAATCCCAGCATGCGCTGACACCCAAAGGCTATCCACACTTCCACACTGGCAAATCACAGGGGAGAGGACACTGACATATGGGGTGAAATTTACAAAGATGGGAACTCCTGTCAGGTTGTGTTGCTCACCTGCAACCACACACACACACACCACCCCTTACATAATTATAGCAGACCCCCCTCCTGTCAGGTTGTGCATCATACTTGCCCCCCCCCACCCCACACACACACACACACACACACACACAGCACCCCTTACATAATTATAGCAGACCCCCCTCCTGTCGGGTTGTGCATCATACCTGCACCCCACACACACACACACACACCACCCCTTACATAATTATAGCAGACCCCCCTCCTGTCAGGTTGTGCATCATACCTGCACCCCCCCCCCCCACACACACACACACACACACACACCACCCCTTATATAATTATAGCAGACCCCCCTCCTGTCGGGTTGTGCATCATACCTGCACCCCACACACACACACACACACACACACACACCACCCCTTACATAATTATAGCAGACCCCCCTCCTGTCGGGTTGTGCATCATACCTGCACCCCACACACACACACACCACCCCTTACATAATTATAGCAGACCCCCCTCCTGTCGGGTTGTGCATCATACCTGCACCCCCCCCCACACACACACACACACACACACACACACACACACACACCACCCCCTACACAATTAAATTACCCCCCCCCCCCCTCTCCTGTCAGGTTGTGCACCTTACCTGAAACAACCCCCCCCCCCCACACACACACACACACACACACACACACACACACTACATAATTATAACAGAACCCCTTCATTGACTGGTCGTGGAGCTTACCTGCAAACCCCCCCCCCCCCCCCCCCCCCACACACACACACACACACGCACACACACACACTACATAATTGCATCAAACCCCCCCCCCCCCCTCTCCTTCCCCCCCTCTCTCCTTCCCCCTACCTGTCCTCGCTTATTTACATCATCACCACCCCCACCCCCCCTTAGTGGCAGGCTAAGCCCCATATCTGAACCCCTTTCCCTTGAAGATTGAGGCCCTTACATTCACCTACTCCCCTGTAATTACCTCAGACCCCCCTTCCCATAATTACACCCCAATAATGATCACATTACCCCCCTTCCTACCAGCTGAGCCCTATACCTGCCCCTGGCAGAGCACCCCCCTGGCTGCGCCCCCTCCCCCCGCCGCTTCAGCACCTGGACAGCGCACTCACACTGCTCCGCTTTGGTGGACATGGCGTCCAGCTGCAGGCGGCGGGCACAGGAATCCGTGGTGCCGGCTCAGGCAGGCCGCTTTCCCGGTGTCATTGGCCGGTTGGCTCCGTGTGACGCTAGTGCTGACCGCTGGGCGCAGGGGGCTCGGAGCGGGGAGGCTGCGGGATGTGCGGGGACATTGGGGAGACGGGAGGAGGAGGAGGCCTGGTGCACACAGCGGCAGCAGCAGCAGCAGCAGCAGCAATGGTCTCCGGCAGGGAGGGGCTCTCTCCTCTCACAGGGGATGGGGCTTCCTCCAGCTGCCAATCCCGGCTCATACTGCCTGGGCATCACTGGCTGCTCCTCCATATGCACCATCCCCTATATACTGTCCTCACCCACCCTGCCATCTCTCCTCACCCACCCTGCCATCTCCTGTACTGTCCTCACCCCACCCTGCCATCTCCTATGCTGTCCTCACCCACCCTGCCATCTCCTATACTGTTCTCACCCACCCTGCCATCTCCTGTTCTGTCCTCACCCTGCCATTTCTCTTCACCCACCCTGCCATCTCCTATGCTGTCCTCACCCACCCTGCCATCTCCTATACTGTTCTCACCCACCCTGCCATCTCCTGTACTGTCCTCACCCTGCCATCTCTCTTCCCCCACCCTGCCATCTCCTATACTGTCCTCTCCCTACCATGTCACCTATGCACCATCCCCTATATACTGTCCTCACCCACCCTGCCATCTCTCCTCACCCACCCTGCCATCTCCTGTACTGTCCTCACCCAGCCATGTCACATATATACCATCCCAATACTGTCCTCACCCACCCTGCCATCTCCTATACTGTCCTCGCCCACCCTGCCATCTCCTGTACTGTCTTCATCCTGCCATGTCACCTATATACCATCCCAATACTGTCCTCATCCACCCTTCCATCTCCTATACTGCCATCTCCTGTACTGTCCTCTCCCTACCATGTCACCTATGCACCATCCCCTATACTGTCCTCACCCTACAATTTCACCTATATATAATTCCCTATATGCTGTCCTCACCCACTCTGCCATCTCCTATACTGTCCTCACCCTACCATGTCACCTATATACCATCTCCTATACCGTCCTCACCCTACCATGTCACCTTTATACCGTCTCCTATACCATCCTCACCCTACCATGTCACCTATATACCATTTCCTATACCGTCCTCACCATGTCATGTCACCTATATACCATCCCCTATACTGTCCTCACCCTACCATGTCACCTATATACCATCTCCTATACCGCCCTTACCCTACCATGTCACCTATGCCCCATCCCTATATACTGTCCTCACCCACCCTGCCATCTCATATACTGTCCTCATCCTGCCATGACACCTATAGACCATCCCCTATACTGTCCTCACCCTACCATGTCACCTATATGCCATCTCATATACAGTCCTCATCCTACCATGTCACCTATGCACCATCCCTATACTGTCCTCACCCTACCATGTCACCTATATACCATCCCCTACATACTGTTGTCATCCACCCTTCCATCTCCTATACTGTCCTCATCCTGCCATGTCACCTATGCACCATCCCCTATACTGTCCTCATCCTACCATGTCACCTATGCACCATCCCCTATACTGTCCTCACACTACCATATCACCTATGTACCATCCCCTATATACTGTCCTCACCCAGCCTGCCATCTCCTATACTGTCCTCACCTTAGCATGTCACCTATATACCTTCCCATATACTATCCTCACCCTGCCATATCACATATGCACCATCCCCTATATACGGTCCTCGCCCACCCTGTCATCTTCTATACTGTCCTCACCCTGCCATGTCACCTAGGCACCATATCCTATACTGTTCTCACCCTGCCAAATCACCTATATATCATCCACTATACCAGGCATTCCCAACCACGGTCCTCAAGGCACACCAACAGTGCAGGTTTTAGTGATATCCAGGCTTCAGCACAGGTGACTTAATTAGTACCTGAGTGATTCTGATTAATCCATCTGTGCTGAAGCCTGGATATCACTAAAACCTGCACTGTTGGTGTGCCTTGAGGACCGTGGTTGGGAAAGCATGCACTATACTATCCTCACCCTACCATATCACCTATATACCACCCCCTATACTGTCCTCACCCTGCCATTTCACCTGTATACCATCCCCTATACTGTCCTCACCTACCATGACACCTATATACCATGCCCTATATACTGTCCTCACTTCCATATCAACTATGCACCATCTCCTATAGTGTCCTCACGCTACCATGTCACCTATATACTGCCCCTATATGCTGTCCTCACCCTGCCATATCACATATGCACCATCTCCTATACTGTCCTCACCCTGCCTGTCACCTGTATACCATCCCCTATACTGTCCTCATCCTACCATGTCACCTATATACTGCCCCCTGTATACTATCGTCACCCTACCATGTCACCTATATACCATCACATATACTGTCCTCACCCTACCATGTCACCTATATACCATTTCCTATACTGTCCTCACCCTGTCATGTCACCTATATGCCATCCTTTATACTGTCCTCACCCTGCCATATCACATAGCCACCAGCTCCTGTACTATCCTCACATAACCACCAGCTATATACTGTCCTCAACCGACCATATCACCTATGCAACATCTCCTATACTGTCCTCACCCTACCATGTCACCTATACACCATCTCATATACTGCCCTCACCCTACCATGTCACCTATGCACCATACCCTATACTGTCCTCATCCTGCCATATCACCAATATACCATCCCCTATACTGTCCTTACCCTGCCATGTCACCTATGCACCATCCCCTATATATTGTCCTCACCCTACCATATCACATAGCCACCAGCTCCTGTACTATCCTCACATAACCACCAGCTCCTGTACTATCCTCACATAGCCACCAGCTCCTGTACTATCCTCACATAGCCACCAGCTCCTGTACTATCCTCACATAGCCACCAGCTCCTGTACTATCCTCACATAGCCACCAGCTCCTGTACTATCCTCACATAGCCACCAGCTCCTGTTCTATTCTCACATAGCCATCAGCTCCTGTACTATCCTCACATAGCCACCAGCTCCCGTACTATCCTCACATAGCCAACCGCTCCCGTACTATCCTCACATAGCCACCAGCTCCTGTACTATCCTCACATAGCCACCCGCTCCTGTACTATCCTCACATAACCACCCGCTCCTGTACTATCCTCACATAGCCACCCGCTCCTGTACTATCCTCACATAGCCACCCGCTCCTGTACTATCCTCACATAGCCACCCGCTCCTGTACTATCCTCACATAGACACCCGCTCCTGTACTATCCTCACATAACCACCAGCTCCTGTACTATTCTCACATAGCCACCAGCTCCTGTACTATCCTCACATAGCCACCAGCTCCTGTACTATCCTCACATAGCCACCAGCTCCTGTACTATCCTCACATAGCCACCAGCTCCTGTACTATCCTCACATAGCCACCCGCTCCTGTTCTATTCTCACATAGCCATCAGCTCCTGTACTATCCTCACATAGCCACCAGCTCCCGTACTATCCTCACATAGCCAACCGCTCCCGTACTATCCTCACATAGCCACCAGCTCCTGTACTATCCTCACATAGCCACCCGCTCCTGTACTATCCTCACATAACCACCCGCTCCTGTACTATCCTCACATAGCCACCCGCTCCTGTACTATCCTCACATAGCCACCCGCTCCTGTACTATCCTCACATAGCCACCCGCTCCTGTACTATCCTCACATAGCCACCCGCTCCTGTACTATCCTCACATAGCCACCCGCTCCTGTACTATCCTCACATAGCCACCAGCTCCTGTACTATCCTCACATAGACACCCGCTCCTGTACTATCCTCACATAGCCACCCGCTCCTGTACTATCCTCACATAGCCACCCGCTCCTGTACTATCCTCACATAGCCACCCGCTCCTGTACTATCCTCACATAGCCACCCGCTCCTGTACTATCCTCACATAGCCACCCGCTCCCGTACTATCCTCACATAGCCACCAGCTCCCGTACTATCCTCACATAGCCACCCGCTCCCGTACTATCCTCACATAGCCACCCGCTCCTGTACTATCCTCACATAGCCACCCGCTCCTGTACTATCCTCACATAGCCACCCGCTCCTGTACTATCCTCACATAGCCACCCGCTCCTGTACTATCCTCACATAGCCACCCGCTCCTGTACTATCCTCACATAGCCACCCGCTCCTGTACTACCCTCACATAGCCACCTGCTCCTGTACTATCCTCACATAGCCACCCGCTCCTGTACTACCCTCACATAGCCACCCGCTCCTGTACTATCCTCACATAGCCACCCGCTCCTGTACTATCCTCACATAGCCACCAGCTCCTGTCCTATCCTCACATAGCCACCCGCTCCTGTACTAGCCTCACATAGCCACCCGCTCCTGTACTATCCTCACACTATACTCACCCTGCCATGTCACCTATACAGGGCCGGCAACAGAAATCTTGGGGCCCGGAATACTGATATCTCAGAGGCCCCCCCACCACCTAACGCGGAATGTTATTACAGTACATTGCATATTTAATGTATTTTTTTATTAATAGAAATAAACAGATAATTAATATTCACAATGCAATATAATAGGGAAGGGCAGATGGGAGGGAACAACATTGTGCGTTGTGTGGTTTGGTGTGTTGTGTCATTAAACTCATTAGTATGGGTAGCCAAACAGGTGATTAGGCAGTCATGCTTGAGTTCCTCAAAGCTTTGGGGCCCCTCAACTGGTCGGGGCCCGGTACGAGTGTCCCCTTTGACCCCCCCCCCCCCCTGTCGCCTGCCCTGCACCAATATACCATCCCCTATACAGTACTCACCCTGCCATGTCACCTAAACATTGGATAAACATGTATTGGTTAAAAACATCCATGGGTACGAATAAGTAACATAATCTGTCTTTAAAATATCAGAACATACAACAAGGGATAAGCTACTATAAACATAGGTTGAACTTGTCTTTATTCAGCCTCACCTACTATGTATCTATGTAACCTATATACCATACCCTATACTGCCCTCACCCTACCATGTCACCTATGCACCATCATTAACCTCCCAACAGTCCCGATTGCAGCGGGACAGTCCCGATTATCAGGGCCTGTCCCGCTGTCCCTCCCGCGGCCGGCAGTGTCCCGCGGTGAGGGGGGCTGTTGGGGGTCCCCCCTGTCGGCTGCTAAGCAGCGGGGCATGCGCACAGTGTCTACTCCCGCAGCCAGGGGGCTGGGGGCATGGCTAGAGGCTCACAGAGCCTCTGGGTCATGCCCCCATAGCGGCAAAATGGGGGCGTGGCCTCGCGGGAGAGCCGCAGTATAGACCACGCCCCTGAAATTAGGACACGCCCCTCAAAATTTCTGACGCGCCTGTGGCGCGCACAGCTACGTCCCACCTCCAGCTCAGGCAAAGTTGGGAGGTATGCACCATCACCTATACTGTCCTCACTCTGCCAAGTAGCTGGACTCTTCTGGAGGGACACATGGAGAGGGATATAGTGACACATGGGGAAGCCATACTGTGCTGGAGGAACACATGGGGGAGATGGACTCTTCTGGAGGGACACATGGAGAGGGAAGGAGTGAAACATGGGGAAGCCATACTGTGCTGGAGGAACACATGGGGGAGCTATGCTCTGCTGGAGGAACACATGGGGGAGCTGGACTCTGCTGGAAGGCTGACATGCAGGAAAGTCAATAAGGTCGACACCTCATGGTCGACATGAGATAGTCGACAGGGCCATTAGGTGGACACAAGCATTAGGTTGACATGGGGAAGGTCGACATGGGGTTTTTCACTTTTTTGACACGAATGTCGACAGTTGACATGGACACTGAAACATAGCACCGTGTTCCCCTCACATCGCTCGCTGCGTTCACCTGCTTCGGGCACTATTTTATTCTACCACCACCTCCTGTCGGCACATGTCGGCTCAAAACAAAAAGTGAAAAACCCCATGTTCACCTAATGTTGACCCAATGACTCTGTCGACCTAACCCATATCGACCTTGAGTCATGTCGACCTTACTGCATGTTGACCTTCAGTCCTGTCGACCTTCATGCATGTCGACCTAGTGGTGTCGACCTAATGCTCGATGAGGGGAAACCATCACTATTTTCGGAGAAAATTGTAAAAGTTGAAATAAAGGGACTGGTCCTCAGCTCCGCTAATTCGGGTCAGAGGTTCTTAAACTTTCCGCACTCGGGAGAAACAGTTGCTTCTGACCATTTGTCTTGGTTATTCCACCCATCCCCAAATAATCTCTGTTGTGCCATTTAAATAACGCTGCTCCCAGGCCACTGGAGGGCGGTACTGAGCTGCAGGATACAAGTAGGAAAGCAGCCACCCATCACCCAAGGAGCAGGACGAAAGCTCCCGTCCGAGGAGCAGAAGGAAAGCAGCCGCCAATTATTCATCCCAGCGGCCTCAGTAAAAGAGCAGGTGAGCCGTCAACAGTCAAAAAGACTTTTTTTCTGAAACAGGCAGTATTTCATACCCCGCCATCCACTAGGGTGCGGAAGGAGAATATGACAGTGTGCCGAGCGCAGCGAGCCATGCGAGGGGACGCGGTACGCTGATACGGTGTCCATGTTGACTGGTGTCAAAATTTGTGTTGAAAAAACGTGAAAAACTTGTGTTGACCTTTAGCGATCGACCAAATATATTTTGATCTTCATCGTGTTAACCAAATGACCCACAGGTATGTGTTCCCTCCTAATCTTCCCATGCTTTGTAGCACCTTGTGGCTTATGACCCCTTGGTTCCTGTTTTTGTTTGTTTGTTTGTTTGTTTACACAGATTTGATTTTTTTTGCAATGTTTTCTAGCCTCAATATGTGTGTGCGTTAATAATGCTTTTTGTCTATCTGTTTTTAAGGGACCCGAAGCTGTTATTGGTCTTCTTTCTCTATCTGCCATTCCCTTTACTGGCAATTTGTTTGTTTGTTTTGATTACTTTTAGATTGTCTTGTATGATTGC
Organism: Crinia signifera; assembly: GCF_055691185.1. NCBI lineage: Eukaryota > Metazoa > Chordata > Amphibia > Anura > Myobatrachidae > Crinia > Crinia signifera. Next base: position 71,913,381 of record NC_139228.1, read on the forward strand.
TGCTATTTGTAGAATACGTTGCCATTTTATTCCTCATCCATACACTGACTGTTATCTGTATATTAGTTTCTCTGCTTAATGTAAACCAACAAAAAATCATTTGCACTAAAAACAGGGCCCACTAACCCCAATTGCCAGACAAGGAAATCACAGCGCTGGCTTGAGCCTCCTACCACCTACACAGAATCCAGAGCACTCCTTTTGGGGCCCCTTCGGAGGAAGTCTCTGTGAGGAAGGGCAGGCTACAGACACTCTGGGCATTATTCTGATCGGAGCGGCCAAACGTGCGTACGTTCGCCATTACCGCACGCTAGCCGTACGCGGCCGTTAGGGTTAAGTCCACCCACAAATCAGCCGCTTACGTACGGCCAGAAATACCGTAGAAGGGGAGTGCCGTACAAATGAGCGTACGGCAACGTACGCGGACGGCCCAGCCCTTGCACTCCTACAACAGGCGTACAACTGAGCGTACGGCGCCGTCTATGGCCGTCTTTCCTCCGTCTCACCACCGCCTTCTTGCGGAGATCTGAGCGTACGCCAGTTTGCACGGACGGGTCCCTATTGTTTTCAATGGAAAACTCAGCTTATGTCACCGCTCGTGAGAGTGAGCGTACGTCCGTGCACGCTGGCATACCCTTCACATATATGGACCTGCAAATCTTGCCTCTCAACTACTAATCTGACAATTGATTAATTAATCTATTTGTTATTCACTTATTGTTTTCTATTAACTCAATTGTCTACCTTAATAAAGACCTAATAAAACTACATTTTAACCCTCATTACATGTATATTTGTTATGTTCTAATGTGGCATTTTAATCACTATCTATGTGTCCCCATATTGCTGTTACTTTTAAATCAAGTTATGTTGGTGTTTCTGTATATGTACAAAATTATGTACGTAATTACTTTGTCCAAAATGTGTAACATGTACTGTATACCTACCCTGATGTTATGTGTGATGTTTTAATCGAACAACATTAAACATTCATGCATTTTCACTATGTGTTATTTTACTCAAAAACACACACATTCACACATCAATCATTACCCCTCACCTCAAATTACAAGTATAACGTACAGTACACATCTGTATGTACCTACCCTTACAAGCCCTCTAACATATTTATTAGTAAAAACACAGGCAATTTATAACAGAATTGAAACTTTTATTTGTAACAAACATAATAAGGGGGGGGGGGGATAAAAATAAATTAAATGAGGGCCTCCAGTTGCCCAAAAAGAATCAATAAATAGAGGAGGGTCAGGAACATTTCCCTCATTATTCTGGCGACCTCCTCCTGTTGCTGTTCAGTGTCTGTAGTGAAGGGATAAAAAAAAAAAATTAATATATAACATACACAAATGTTTGTTGTATTTGTACATAATAAAAAGTTCAGAGTTATGTGTGAAGGCCACATACATTTGTAAACTACATTGAAGATGGGTCTGCTGTAAACACAGTACTAAAAAATAATATGTTAACACACACATACTGTACATAGTAAATAACATTAATTCAATTACTCCTTCATCAATGAATGTATGCTGTATCCCAATTGGTACTTTGGTTTTGGGGGGACTCTCCTCTAACCTCACAATTAGCCTGTGCTATTTAAGGGTTATGACATTGTTGTGGCTTAAGCACTCCTTACTATTTTAAATTTAGGACATTGCTGTACAAATTATAGGCCTACAGCTATGTTTGTAAAGCATGCATCCGCATGGCCTCACACACTATTACCAAAACAATCTCTACATTTAAGTTGCACCAGTGGCAGATTAAGCCTTTGGGGGGCCCGGGGTACTTTAGAGCGGGGGGCCCCCTTGCACTTGTCATTACTGGCCGCACACTGCATGGGCGAATATTATACTGTCAAAACATAGAGTAAAGGCAGAATAAACTTGGTCAATGGTTACCTGCAGGGGATATATATATATATATATATATATATATATATATATATATATATATATATATATATATATATATATAGACAGGGGGTTGGCGGCACTCGGAATAATAATAGACACCATACCACATGAAAAGCCTGTGTTTGTCCCTCTTGCCCTCACTCTGGAGGAGACCTCACAGTCCTAGTGCTGCCTCTGATTAAAAACCCTCCTATGACTAAGCTGCTGCTGCTGTTCTCCATGGACCTTAGAAGCATGTAATGAGCTCCACCAATCAGAGCTCAGCACAAACTTCTCAGCCTCTGTCCTCTGGTGCAAAGTGTCATGGGACTTAGTCAACTCCCAGAAATGCACTGCACACTTGTGCAATCAGTGTGCCTTGCCTCCCGATGCTCAGCACCATAAATCATTGTCACATTGGCAGATAGGTGAAGCTGCAGCACTACCCCACCCATGCACAAAACATTTAGCTAAAAAAAAAAACATAACTTAAACATTTTATTTTTACAAAAAAAAATGACAACCACAGGGGGCCCCTAGCTAGAGGGGGTCCCAGGGGCACTGACCCCTTGCGCCTCCATTATAATCTGGCCCTGTGTTGCACATCATGCTGGGAACTGGAGTTACCCAACACCTGGAGCCACATAACTACCACACCACTAATGTCGGATATCTCATTGGATGTACTGTTATGTCAATTATTCAAGGGGTGAGGCATGGCCACACTCCAAAAAACCACCAAGGGGAGCCTTGTTCCTGGAGAAGGACAGGACACACCTCATGGTCGGCCTGCAGTGATATGTTGCAACTAATGTTGATGTTGGATACACATATGTGGTTGTTGTGATTGTTTATGTGTAGAAATGTGTAGGTCAACATTAGACACATTATTTACTTACGGCTACTTGAGCCATCCTGGGCGCTGCTGGTTGGCTGTGGAGTGGTTGGGGGGGGCAGGAGCAAGGAGGATGGTCCTGGTGTTTGGACCGAGGTAGTGGGTGTGACTGGGGAGTGGAGAGGTTTGGGGGTGGGTGGTGGAGAGGTGTAGGGGGGTTGGAAATGGGGTGGGGAGGGGGGGGGGTGGGGGTTGGGGAGGGGGGGGGGGGTTGTGGAGGGGGGGGGGTTGTGGAGGGGGAAGGGGATGGGGAAATGGTGTGGGTCCAAACTGCACCCTGGGTCTCCTCTTGTTCCTCCTCCTCTTCTTCCTCCTCCTCCTCTTCCTCCTCCTCCTCTTCCTCCTCCTCCTCCTCCTCTTCCTCCTCCTCCTCTTCCTCTTCCTCTTCTTCCTCCTCCTCTTCCTCCTCCTCCTCGGCTGCCTGGTCCCGGGCTGCCTGCTCCCGGGCTTGAATGCGTGCCCTTGCCCGTGCTGAAATGTTCATGTTGATGGCATAGAAATCGAAGATTGGGTTTCATAAAAAAGGGGGAAAGCAAAATTCACATTAGTCATGCTCATAACCTTCACAATTATCATTGCTGTGAAATTTCAGACATTTATCATGCAAACTATTTGATATCCTACACCCAAAAACTGATCAACTACTTAAACCCCCCCTATACACCCCCTATACACCCATATACCCCCATATACCCCCCATATACACCCCCTATACACCCCCTATACACCCCATATACACCCCCTATACACCCATATACACCCATATACACCCCCTATACACCCCCTATACCCCCCATATACACCCCCTATACACCCATATACACCCCCTATACACCCCATATACACCCCCTATACACCCATATACACCCCCTATACACCCCATATACCCCCCATATACACCCCATATACACCCCCTATACACCCATATACACCCCATATACACCCCATATACACCCCCTATACACCCCATATACACCCCATATACACCCCCTATACACCCATATACACCCCCTATACACCCACATACCCCCCATATACCCCCCATATACCCCCCATATACACCCCATATACACCCCCTATACACCCATATACACCCCCTATACACCCCCATACTCAGGAACATATTTATAAAAAGTACACCAAACATTGCTAAAAAACGCTGACATACTAGTAATCAAAACTTACATCGGGCAATATGGCGGCGAAGGCTGCTGAGTAGAACCGGCTGCCGCCGGCGCAGGTCGGACCAGCGCCGCTCAACCTGGCCCAGGCTTCTGCGGACGCCGGTTGTGGAAAATATCAGGCGGCGGGCAGCATTATACGCCCGCCGCTTGTCCGCATTAGATACATATGGGCCCCTGGGCCCCAGGTGACGATCCATCACTTCCACCAGGGCCAAAAGCTCTGATGTAGAAAAGGGCCTGGCTCTTGTAGAAGTCATATTGGCAATGGCGCAGTTATTAATTGCAGGTACATATATCACTTTTGGTGCTTGCTGATTGGTCGAAAAAATTGTTTGTTTGGTATTAACTTTATTAATCCCTCTTATATTAACAAACTGGATGCGAATAGAAACTTACGCGGACCGTTCCGATATACACACACCACAACCAACAGCATGCATTCAATGAAGAGAGAAGTACTGTATTTACAGTGTGCGGAAAATAATAAACGCAACCCTCTACTTATAACTACGCTGCTTAAAGGGGGCACGATACACCGATATGCATGGGGAGGAGTCCTGTATATACAGTGTGCGGAAAATAATAAACGCAACCCTCTACTTATAACTACGCTGCTTAAAGGGGGCACGATACACCGATATGCATGGGGAGGAGTACTGTATATACAGTAGGCGGAAAATAATACACGCAACCCTCAACTTATAACTACGCTGCTTAAAGGGCCACAATGCAACATGTTGCTGTATGACAATTTCATACACATTACATATGCAAGGCAAGCATGATAACGTGATGTTTTGAAATGTGACTCACAAAGCATACACGAACTCCAACAGATACCAGGTGACAACACTCATCATTGGAATGACAGGTGCACACATTTCACGATGTAGCCCACAATGCTCCACAACCTGTGTATATACATATACGGGTGATTAATCAGGTGCATTGAGACCTGCGTAATTTAAGCGGCAATTATCGGCGGGAAATATCGGCGTAAATTTGCATCTACCTTGCGGGGAAAAATATACGCCCCCTTGTTCGTGGCGGGAGATTAACATATAAATATTCAGTCAGATGCAGCCCACAATTGCTGCAAACATGTCTGACTCTGACGATTCAGCAGCAGAGGACGCTCTGCAGAGAGCACAAGCAGAATCCATGCTTGAAGCATTACAGAAGAGGGAAGAGGAGCGGAGAAGGAGGGCCCAAGAGAGGAGTCGCCTGCAAGATCAAGCGGGCCCCTCAGTAACAGGCCCTGGTGAACCTCCACCAGCTCCACAAGGGCCAAGCAACCAGCCAGAACAAGAGGTTGCATCTCTCCAAACAGGTGTGACCCAGCAGGTGCATGGTGAGAGAACTGGGGCCACCAGAAAACGTGCTGCAACATCTAGGGTGATGACTGAGCAGGATACCACCACCAGAAGGAGAAACCCTGCATTTGTAGAGGCCGAAATGCGAATTCTCGTGCCCAGGGCACGCGAATGGATTGAATTGGCAACCAGGAGGCCGGGTGCCAGTGCAAGGCGAAACCTTTGGGACAAGATCACAGAGGAAGTGAACCAGGTGGCACCAGTGGTCAGAACTTGGGACGCGGTGAAGAAAAGGTTAGTGTGTTTGTCAGGGCAATTTTTCAGCAGTCTCCAGCAGGAACTGAGGCCCTTATTCTAGTTCACTCTTTCTGGCCAAATATTTCTTAGATGGACAAAACCATGTGCACTGCAGGTGAGGCAGGTGTTACTTGTGCAGAGATAATCCGATTTGGGTGGGGTTTTACACCTGCCTCACCTGCAGTGCACATGGTTTTGTCCATCAAAGAATTATTTGGCCACACATGGCAAAAAAACAGAAGATCACCCACACTAGGAAATGTCACGTAGCTACGGGTACCACCTAGTCCCTTTAATTCCGGACACATATTAATTACACAGGTTCTGTGGCTGGCTGACTTCAAGACTCCACTTCACCTAATTTTAAACTGCCACAGAACCTGTGTAAGTAACATGTGTCCGGAATTAAAGGGACTAGGTGGTAAGCCTACACGTAGCACAGTGGTGCACATATCTCATGGTGATATTTGTATTTTTAAACTTGTAGGTGGACTGACTTCAAAAGTGCCCTGAAGAGGAAGATGACTGACCGGTACAACCACAGCATGTCCACCGGGAGCGGTCCTATGCCTGACCATTTGGAGTTTACCCCCCTGGAGCTGGACTCCTGTGATGTCATCGATGTGGGGGAGATCAGGGGGATCTCCAATATGGACAGTGAGCTCCCGGCGGAGGTCTTTGCTGCTGCTTTTGATGGTAAGTCACAGTAATGCATTGTATTTAGAAAGATATTTTTTATTGCGTATGTGATGGTGACATTGTTTTCAATTCTTATCCTAGCAGAAGCAGAAAGTCAGGATGTACCGGCAGCATCTTCCTCTGCAGAGCCACAGGTGGAGCAGGTGGTCCAGCCTACAGCAAGACGTCGCCCCCAGCCCCAGCCACAGGAGACATTGAGTGAGAGCCTGTTGGTGACGCTGGACAGGATCGAGCAGCAAGGGGTGGATGCTGCGATCCGTCAGCAGCAGGTGGCGGATTTTCTGGCGGAGTGGAAGGCCACAAACCAGCTGCAGGTTGAGGCGTTGAACCGCATTAATGAAACTCTGGCGGCTGGCATGCTAAGCATTGGCCAACACCTCAGCCGCCAGAATTAACTTATTGCGGAGCAGCTGTCCACCGCCAGGTCCCTAAGGGACAATCCCCCATCTGCTGCCCCACCCCAAGCTGCTCCCCAACCTTCCACCTCGGCTGACCCTCCTGTGGCGACTAGGGGAAGACGCCGAAAGCCAGCTGACCCAAAGGCCCCTGTCCCCAAGGCCCCATCTAAAAGGGGCAAAAAAGGGCCCAAATGAGACCTGGTTCACTTCCTCTGTGGTTGGAGGCCAAAGGTTTAAATTGCACTGGACATCCGCTTCCTGAGTTGCCCATCGATCCATTTGCGTGCCATGGGCATGAAAGTTCGTATTTTGACCTCTACAAATGCAGGATTTTTTTTTTTGGTGGTGTGTATCTTGCTTAGTATTCACCCTGGTTGTTGCAGTACGTATTCTGGTGTCCCCATTTCTTTCACCATTGCATTTGCAGGGTAACACATGTTTGGAGATATGCAACCTCTTGTTCTGGCTGTTTTATTATTTGTGTGTCTATTTTATTTGTTTTTTTGATTTCTCACATTAAAGTGTCAAGCTGTGATGCTAAACAGCAAATAAATTTATTTTACAAATTACATCTAAATTGTGGTATGTGTCATTTCTTGTGTGAAACAAATACTAGATTTATGTGTACTTACTGACCAGGGTATTTTTGAACATTTGTTGAAGTGTGGTGGAAGTTTCCCATGTGTAACCCTCTCCATGGCCATTCCCATGTTCCTATCCAACTTTTCCCTGCTAATTAGTTTGTGTCAGCACATGTGCAGAGCAACTTAATAGGTGAGAAAGCAGTTTGTGTGCAGGTGAGGTAGCTCCTACAGTAGTAGGTAAAAGCAGGTCCAGAACAATGCTTTCCTCATGGAGTGGGTGAGGCAGACAAACAAGGGTGAAAAGGTACATTTGTGTAGGAATTCATATGTGTCCTCCCTAAAAAAAGATGTGTGAATGGGCCAAACATGATAAATTAGCTTGTGAACAAACATGCATAACTTTTAAAATATATATGATTTGACAGTGTCATAAGCAGATGTAGGAATCCTTTGTTAGAGAGATGAGAGTGCAATAATGTGATTGGTGGCATCTTACATCCAGAGTGTAGTGAAATCCAAATCATAGCAGATGAAATAGTGGTACAGGTCATAATTTGGGGTACTATACAAAGATTGTGTGGAAAATAGTGGTCATGGGCTTCAAACATTGCTGAAACATCCTTTGTAGGTGTTAGATGTGGTTTATGTTATTGTATCCTAAATACAAAACCTATGTTAGTATTAGAGTGAACACGTTGACACATGTCGACTTGTGTAGATTGAGTGTGCTACTGCGTAAAGTCTATGAAAGCAGGTAGTGAATGTGTCTGTTTATCAAATACCTACCTTAGCGTATAAAAAGATTCTTACCTTAAATTAAACAAACCTTTAAATGTGGAGAAGTATAGAAACATAAGCTTCCAATGTGTTTGCGTGCTGTGTGTGGCTTGCAGGCAGTGAAATCATGGTTTGTAGTTAATAGACTGCAGCATTGCTTATTACATTCAGGTATATGTGTTTGAGTACTAATCAGCGTTAATTAGCCAACTCAGGCGCACGCTGGCAAGCGGTATCTGTAGGAGTGGTTTTAGCTGGCGGTTGGCGGCCGCCTGTTTGGTGTCCGAAACGAACGGTGCCTCAGTCGATCGTGCGGTAGTAGCACCGCTCATTTCTGGTGCACACCCCCGTGTACGCCCATATTTACGCCCATTTTCCCTCATTATTTCGGCCGCTCCCATCAGCACGCCCCTATGCCGCCCCATTACCCGTACGCTCGCGTACAGGTTTTTTCGCACGTTGAGACACCGGCCGTAAGCGTTGTGGAGTGCTCGCGCCGGCGCATTAGCGTATTTGCACATGCGCAGATCGTGAAAAACCCCGGGACGTACGCGTACGGCCCGGACGCTCCAAGCAGAATAAGGCCCTCTGTCAGGCCAGGAAGAGAGTGCAGCAAGGACCCGTTCTAACGCTAGGCAGCGGCCATGGGGCTCCACAATCCGGGGGCCCCCTTGAGCTGGGAAGAGGGCAGGCAGCTGACATCCGGTAATGTTATCTGCCCACCCCCGGCAGCCGCATCACTGACATATTTCCATGGGGACACCCAACATTTTCATGGGAACACCCATGAAACGGCGGGCATCCCATTTGCGTGTCCACCAGCCACCGCCCACTGGTGGGTGCGAACTGTTTGCCGTGCCCGTTCGCACCGGGTGTCTGCACATGTGCAGAAGCCAAACATCGCTCCCCCTGTGCGAACGCGCAGGGGAGCGAGCGAACCTGAATAAGATCCTTACTGCAAGCGGCAGCTGTGGAACTTCTAAGACGCCACCTCCGTACTTTCACCTGAGGCTCTGGAAAGTTGGGTGAAGTTTTGCCTAGAGTGCTAAAATACCTTGCACCAGCCCTGAGTGCAGCATGAGTGTCATAGGGTTGACACATATTAGGTCGACATGCGTTGGATCGACCACAGAAGGTCGACATGGCTTAGTGCGACACATAAAATAGGTTGACATGACAGGGTTGGAAGGTCGACACAAGCATTAGGTCATCAATGTTATGTGTCGACCCACAGTGGTTGACCCAATGCATGTCTACCTAATATGTGTTTACCTAACGACCGTATACCCAGCATGAGCCTACCACAGCGCAGCAACGGGGCCTGGCAGGGGCTTGTTCTGCAACAGCTGGCAGAACTAGTTTGGCTGCCTGTGCTGTATATAGTATGGACCTCATTCTGGTTCTTTCACTCCCCTGCGTGTTCGTGACTGCACAGCTTTTCATGGGCGTTCCCATGGTAATTTCATGATGACTCGGGTGCGGGGGGGGGGAAGGGGGGGCAGCTGACGTCAGCGGATGTGAGCTGCTGCCCGCCCGCTAACCGGCGCACAGGGTGCTCGTGGATGTGAGACACCAGAGAGGTGTAGAAATAATTTGATGCTCGGTGACCATCTCGTTTTTTCATCCCCGCATGCAGGCTGCGAATGGATGTTTATGCTAAACATTCATCCACATGCATGCATGCGAGGGGGGCGGCGGCCATGCGGGCTGTGTTTCAATGAGTCGCAAAGCTTTGCGAGTCAACCAGAATAAGGCCCTATATCCCAGAGCGTTTTACACTGCTGCTGAGACACTTTCTATCCTAATAATGACCTTTATGTGTATATGTGTAGCGCGTTGTCAGACGCCATCCTGTCTCTTGATAGAGTAAGGAGAACACAGGGCAGTGAGAGCCCTCTGCGCGGAGAATGTAGTGTCCTAGCAGATGTCGGAACGGTCACAGGGAGGAAGTAGGAAAATTGTGACCTACATAGAGCAGAGATAGCGGCTTTCCCACAATGGCCAAGTATTCCATGTTATATGAGGTCACTGTTGTCTGTTACCCAGAGAGCAACAGTACCACTGTCTTTCCAGTTATACTCTTTTCACATCAGAATATGCAGGGACTTACCTGGGGATCAAGCAGGGACCTTCCCAGGTTGGCCCCTTTCACATCAGCCTAGTTCCTGCATTTTCTGGTGTGAGGGGGGAGAGACAGCACTGGGAGGGCGCTACGTGCAGCAGACGGTCGCAGGCAGTGGGGTTCAGGCAGCGGGTGATGGGCAGCGAGGTCCAGACTGCAGGGTGATGGGCAGCGGTAGCTGGGCGCTTGTATCGCTATTTGCCGGGCCACAGGGCAGGAAGAGCTGCTAAGTTTTAAAACATTTTAAAAAGACTGGCCGGACAAGGGTGAGGGTGAGATACACCCTTATACGTGTTACCAGACACACAGCAGGGTGAGATACACCCTTATACTTGTTACCAGACACACAGCAGGGTGAGATACACCCTTATACGTGTTACCACACACACAGCAGGGTGAGATACACCCTTATACGTGTTACCAGACACACAGCAGGGTGAGATACACCCTTATACTTGTTACCAGACACACAGCAGGGTGAGATACACCCTTATACGTGTTACCAGACACACAGCAGGGTGAGATACACCCTTATACGTGTTACCAGACACACAGCAGGGTGAGATACACCCTTATACATGTTACCAGACACACAGCAGGGTGAGATACACCCTTATACATGTTACCACACACACAGCAGGGTGAGATACACCCTTATACGTGTTACCAAACACACAGCAGGGTGAGATACACCCTTATACTTGTTACCAGGGCAGCCGAGAGGAATGCTGGGCCCCGGTAAAATGTTGGGGCGTGGCCTAAGTGTGTGTGTTGTGGGAACCTCCCACACTTAGGCCACGCCCCCAAAATGTTTAGAGGAGGGTGAAAGAAAACTAAAAACTGTAATCTCAGAAGCAGCACACACCTACAGCATGTGCTGTGCTGACTGCAGGCTCAGCATGACCTCTCACACTGTCAGTGAGACACTCATGCTGAGCCTGCTGTCAGCACAGCACATGCTGTAGAAGTGTGTGCTACTGTTGCTACCTGGGAGGGATGGAGGGGAAAGGGAGGGGTCAGACCAGGGCCCCTGCGGGGCCCCTTCAGCAAGCCTGGGCCCGGGTAATTAGTACCCTCTCCCCCCCTCTCTCGGCTCCCCTGCTTGTTACCACACACACAGCAGGGTGAGATACACCCTTATACATGTTACCACACACACAGCAGGGTGAGATACACCCTTATACGTGTTACCAGACACACAGCAGGGTGAGATACACCCTTATACTTGTTACCACACACACAGCAGGGTGAGATACACCCTTATACATGTTACCACACACACAGCAGGGCGAGATACACCCTTATACGTGTTACCAGACACACAGCAGGGTGAGATACACCCTTATACTTGTTAACAGATACACAGCAGGGTGAGATACACCCTTATACATGTTACCAGACACACAGCAGGGTGAGATACACCCTTATACATGTTACCACACACACACAGCATTGTGAGATACACCCTTATACTTGTTACCACACGCACAGCAGGGTGAGATACACCCTTATACTTGTTAACAGACACACAGCAGGGTGAGATACACCCTTATACATGTTACCAAACACACAGCAGGGTGAGATACACCCTTATACATGTTACCACACGCAACAGGGTGAGATACACCCTTATACATGTTACCACACACAGCAGGGTGAGATACACCCTTATACATGTTACCACACACACACACAGCAGGGTGAGATACACCCTTACACATGTTACCACACACAGCAGGGTGAGATACACCCTTATACATGTTACCACACACAGCAGGGTGAGATACACCCTTATACGTGTTACCAGACACACAGCAGGGTGAGATACACCCTTATACGTGTTACCACACACACAGCAGGGTGAGATACACCCTTATACATGTTACCAAACACACACAGCAGGGTGAGATACACCCTTATACATGTTACCACACACACACAGCAGGGTGAGATACACCCTCATACATGTTACCACACACAGCAGGGTGAGATACACCCTTATACATGTTACCACACACACACAGCAGGGTGAGATACACCCTCATACATGTTACCACGCACAGCAGGGTGAGATACACCCTTATACATGTTACCACACACACACACACACACAGCAGGGTGAGATACACCCTTATACATGTTACCACACACACAGCAGGGTGAGATACACCCTCATACATGTTACCACACACAGCAGGGTGAGATACACCCTTATACATGTTACCACACACACAGCAGGGTGAGATACACCCTTATACATGTTACCACACACACAGCAGGGTGAGATACACCCTTATACATGTTACCACACACAGCAGGGCGAGATACACCCTTATACATGTTACCACACACACACAGCAGGGTGAGATACACCATTATACGTGTTACCAGACACACAGCAGGGTGAGATACACCCTTTTACATGTTATTACCATATGTCATGTCTTAAGGTTTTCGTACTTTTATGTTCCGCTCCCAGGCTATGCTACCAAAGAACAAGTCTTGTGTGTGTTTTTGTATGGAACGATGTTCTCGGTTTTTCTTTTATTACTTTTTTTATCAGTTTCTGTAACAATAACAAATGTTTTTATGATACTGAACCAAAGAAACTGATTTTAAGTGAAATGAATGGTAACAAACTATTTCCGCAGGATATTAATGTGTTGTGGTGGCGGACGTGTGCCATCCGTATCAGATAATGAGCAGATGGTGCTTGGGGGTACAGTAGATCATTAGCCTGGTAAATGGTTTTATTAGATTATGGTGCGCTGTAGCCGCTGATTTACTGTCATGACGGCATTGGGGCGATCGTGGCGTTTAGGGGAGTAATGCGATTAATGGATGTTAATTCTAATGTGCATTAATACAAATAGCATCTGCTTCTATCTTCATTTTGCCTGTCTCTCCCAATTAATGTCGGTGATTAGTCTTAATGGCATAAATGAGATCATTATTGACCAAACCAGAATTTTTATCGCAGACTTTTAGCGGAACGCGACAGTATTAATAGTTGTTATATCAAAGACACAAAGGGGGACATTTACTACAAGTTCTATGTCACATGGGATGTTGCTATGGGCAACCAGTCAGCTACTATATATTATCTTGTAGACGGTGATAAAATAAAATAGTCAGGGAATAGACTAAAATAGTCAGAAAATAGACTAAAATAGTCAGGGAATAGACTAAAATAGTCAGGGAATAGAGATAAGTGTTGACACTGGAGATGAACAAGGGGAAGTACAGTTAATTTAAAGGGGATGCAGTTAATATCCCGGCGGTCGGGATCCCGGCGTTCAGAATCCCGACGCCGGAATCCCGACCGCCGAAATACCGACACATTCTCCCTCCGTGGGTGTCCACGACACCCCTGGAGGGAGAATAAATTAGTGTGCCGAGTGTAGCGAGGCACTGGGCCCGCTGCGTGGCGAGCGCAGCGAGCCCGCAAGGGGGGGCGATCCACGTCCCCCCCTTGTCGGCATTTCGGCTGTCAGGATTCCGGCATCGGGATTCTGAACGCCGGGATCCCGACCGCCGGGATTCAGTACTAAATCCATTTAAAGGGCCTGATTCAGAACAGCGAATATTGTCTGCCCAGCGATAAGGCAAACATTGCCCCCCCCCCCTCCCCGCACGCGCTGAGCGAATTCCCACGCTAGCATGTGACCAGATGTGTACGCTTACACATCCGCATGCAACCTCCCAACTTGTAGGGAGATGGAGGAGGGACAGGTGGATGGAACATTTCAGGGCGTGGCCTAAATAAAGGGGTGTGACCTATACTCGCAGCTCCCCCCCAGAGACCACGCCCCTGTTCTGATGCTATGGGGGCATGACCCAGAGGCTCTGTGAGCCTCTAGCCATGCCCCCATCCCCCTGGCTGCGGGAATAAATGCTGTGTGTTACCAGAGGGCCTTATTTTGGTTCATTCTTTCTGACAAAATCCTTCTTAGATGGACAAAACCATGTGCACTGCAGGGGGGGCAGATGTAACTTGTGCAGAGAGAATTAGATTTGGGTGAGTAATTTTGTTTCTGTGCAGGGAAAATACTGACTGCTTTATTTTTACACTGCAATATAGATCTCACTTTGAAGTAAAACCCCACCCAAATCTAATTCTCTCTGCACATGTTACATCTGCCCCACCTGCAGTGCACATGGTTTTGCCCATCTAAGAAGGATTTTGTCAGAAAGAATGAACCAAAATAAGGCCCTCTGAAAGGTAAGTCAATACTTACTTTTCAGATGGCCGCTATCTGCCGGATTGGGGGGTGGGCGCTGATGTACCAAATTCCTGAAGTTTTACAAATAAACTGTGGTACGTTAGTAGCTGTTATATAAGAAAGTTTTCCAAAAATGTTTGTGTTATATATTTCCCAAGATCTTTCTCCTCTCTGGCAATGACAATCAAAGCAACATGTTTATTATATTAAATATTAGGCAAATAGACTGGGAGCTGAATGGTTGCCAAGTAATAATCAGCAAAGGAATCTTGGGAGATAGACTATTCCTCAGAGATACCGGCCTCCACTGATCCGGTTACAAGAATACTTGGGGGGCCCCATTTACTATTGAATATTTGCGGTTGTGTCCTTGTCCTTTGCTCCATATTTCCACTGTGTAACCCTTTCAGTGCCAACATCTCTGTGAGAGACGCGCAAAGTATCTGCTACAAATGCCAGCGTCGCTCACATTTGTTATATCAATTCAAATAAAAAATGTGTTAAAAAAAGTTTATATTTCTTGTATAAGGTAATCATCACAGGTCATTGATGATTTAACCCCTTCAGTGGCAGTCACAGAAAAATTCCGGGCATGCCACAAATCTACAGGTGTGCGCCAGTGGTGCCTGCAGGTGTGCACCACTGGCGCATCTCCTCACCAGCGACCCCCATTATGCTGCTTCTCCACTGTTGTGCACCCCCACCTTTGCTCCGCCATTACTTCGGGAGAGACGGCGGCAGGCTCTGTGATGTTCGGCACGGCTTGGGGACTCGGGATTGCTTGGGTGTTCGGGCGCCCGAGTCCTCCCGAGCCGCCCCGAACATCCCCGAGCCTGCCGCCTGCTGCCGGTCAGTGTGCTGCTATGATCAGCAGTGGCAGGGGGGCTCCGCTGAAGACCACTGGAGTGGAGGGGCTGGGGGGGGGGGGGGGTCACAGGAGGGGAGCGCTGGGACTCATCTACCCCATCAGTGGACATTTTTTCTGGGACAGGAGAAACCTGTCCTATTTAGGTACTCCTGCCCCAGAAAAAACCACCACCGAAGGGTTTAAAATGTTTGCTTGGCAATTTTCACACCTATTCTGACAAATTCCCTCGGCACTCAAAGGGTTAATAAGGCAACGAAAATATAACAAGGTTCTACAGTAAATCCTGTTTGCCTGGGAAAGGACTTTTCAATCAGCGGATCAGTCTATTTATAGAGATGTGATAACCCTCGATGCTTATATAACTTTTTTACTATTCAGCAAAGGATAAGAGGGTGACTATTGTTGGGTATCACAGACGGAAGCCATCTCCAGTAATGCTAAGCATGGGAAAGGTGTACGGTCCACTTAACCCTTTGAGTGACAAGTGACTTTTTTGAAAATTGCCAAGCAAACATTTTTATTCATCATAATGACCTGTAATGTTACCGTATATAGGAAATATCTTTTTTATTACATTTTTTTTTTACCAGATATTTTGAACATCATTCACAAAAATGTTGGCACTCAAAGGGTTAATAACAAACGTTACTGTCCTGTAATCAGTGTTGCCAAATCAACAGTGGCATAAGTAAATATGTTGCCCCCCCCTCCTCTTAAAAAAAAATGTTTTCTGGTCCTGTCTAGAATCTGTCTCCAAACAAGATGACGCCCATTTTTGCATGGCCGTTTTCGCCTATACCATACAGACGTCAAGACCACATGGAAGCGGCAGAGAATAGTGTCCAGTTACCTAGGGTTTTCGAATTTTGACTAGCTAAGAGCAGGGGACACTTTCCACGGAACCCAGCCCACAGCCCCCTGATGTCCGTTTGCTTGCTATTGAGGCATGTATGCTGCTGACTTGCTTAGGGCATCCCTCCCCACAGAGCCCCACCTACTGCCCCCTGCTGACCGATTGGTTGTTATTGAGACGTGTGTGCCTGTCACTGCTGACTTGCCAAAAGCAATGCACGGGACCCCACTTTGTGGAACCCCACTCACAACCTCCTAACGACCGATAATGATGATACTTAGCCGAAAACCTGCCTGTGAAAATCACCTGCACATTGCAATCAGTTCAGGGGTTTCAGAGTTTATTGCAATTAAACAAAAAAACGACTTTTCCGATTTTTAAGATTAATAGACAAATAAAAGGAAAAAAAAACAATAAATAAATGACAACTTTTTCCTAGTTTAACTTTTTATTTGAATCTGCATCTAGAGGTCCAGGTGCAAAACCAGAGGGACCCGGACTACCATGCAGTGGCGTATATTTGCCCCAGTTGCCCGCAGGCAAGATATATATTGGTGCTCCCCAAATAGCTTAATCAGCAAGATGTTAGGAGGGGGAGTCAGCCACAGATACAATATTGACAGCTTTCAAATAACTGATTCAAACTGGCAGGGGAGGAGAGGTGCCCCCTTGGGAGCAGGAGCCCAATGGTAGATGACTCCAATGCCTCCTACAGTTACGCCTATGGTAGTGTGACTGATGTAATATGTAACAGTATAAATTGAGAAGTTGTTATGGAAGTAAAATGGAAAAGTCAATGTTGTATCAAACACAGTATTCTTGTCTAGCTAACTCACTTGCCCTGTGCTTCAAGAACGTCAACAAAATTGTAAATAACACTGTTCCGTCTCTTGATTTTCAGGAGTGAATTTCTCTCTTCTTCTTATGATGTCATTGTGTTGTCATAGAGTAGGCGGAGACAATGTCCTTTTAGTGTTTCGGCGGTTCAGGGAGGTGCATGAGAATCCATCCTGCTGGTGTGAGGATGCCAAGGGAAAACACAGAAAGTCCAATAATGGTTTCCTGCAGCAGAACAACAAATAACAAAAAGTCAAAAATACAGAATAAGGAAAATATAAATACTTTCCTAAAGATTGTGTTTATGTTTGCATAACCCCCAACGTTTATGTTAATGACAGGGGGACATGGCGCGCCAGAATCGCGTCCACTCTAGAAAAAGGGATGGAGCTACATACGGAGGGGCAGAGCTACGGACACAAGCAACACCCCCCACCCCATATATTTCAGTGTGTACACACAGTAACAGGTCCCCTGGCCGGGAAACTGTCATCTGTCAGACCAGACTTAGGTCGACAGTCATTAGGTCGACCCGAAAGGTCGACTGTCCCCAAGGTCGACAGGGTTAAAGGTCAACATGGCTCAAGGTCGACATGACTTAAGGTCGACATGGTTTTAGGTCGACATGAGTTTTTCACTGTTTTTTTGCGCCGTCATGTGCCGACAGGCGGTATTTCATGCCCTACCATCCACTAGGGTGTGGTGGGAGAATAAAATAGTGTGCCGTGCGCAGCGAGGCACCGCGCCCGAAGCATTGCGAGCGAAGCGAGCATTGCGAGGGGCTACGGTTCGACTCCAACTGTGTCCATGTCGACTGTGTCGACATTCGGGTCAAAAAACAGTGAAAAACTCATGTCGACCTAATGACTGTTGACCTAAAACCATGTCGACCTTGGCCCATGTCGACCTTAAGTCATGTCGACCTTGAGACATGTCGAACTTTAACCATGTCGACCTTGGGGACAGTCGACCTTCCGGGGTCAACCTAATGACTGTAGACCTAAGTCTGTTCTGACAGATGTACCGCTTCCGGCAAGTTGGCATAGCGTCCCGGCATGGCCGCGAGTCTCCTGAAAATCATATGAGCCTCCCAACCCCCTGTAAAGGTGGGCAAGTCACCGCAGCTCATTTAGGATATTTTGACTCCAAAGGAAGTATCACTTCTAAGTATAACATTGGGCCTGATTCGGAGGGTGGGGGGGGGGGGTGGCGGGAGGTGCTGACCTGTGCATAGGCTGCGAGGTCTGTTAGGCATAATAACTAAATCACATCTTTTACTGACATGAAAACTTGAATGCTCTGAAGTTGTACACATTCTACCCGGGTGTGGATCGTATTGTCGACCGACTTAGGTCGGCAGTCATTAGGTCGACACTGTTGGGTTGACAGGCAACTAGGTCGACAGGGTTCTAGGTCGACATGGATGAAGGTCGACAGGTGTCTTGGTCGACATGGGTTTAGGTAGACAAATGCGTTAGGACGACATGGGTTGCAAAGGTCGACATGGGCCTTTCACATTTTTTTTTACCCGAATGTCGACACAGTCGACATGGACACCGCTGGAAGTCAACCACAGCCCCTCGTATTGCTCGCTTCGCTCGCGATACTTCGGGCACAGTGCCTCTCACTATTTTATTCTCCCACCACGCCCTAGTGGACATGAAATACCGCCTGTCACATGACGGCTCAAAAAAAAAAACAGTGAAAAAACCCATGTCGACCTCACGACCTGTCACCTAACCCATGTCGAACTAACGCATTTGTCGACCTAAAACCATGTCGACCTTGACCCATGTCGACCTAGACACCTGTCGACCTTCATCCATGTCGACCTAGAACCCTGTTGACCTTGTTGCCTGTCGACCCAACGGTGTCGACCTAATGACTGTCGACCTAAGTCGGGTCGACAATACCACCGTATCCATTCTACCCTACATATAAAAGTATGAATTTAAAATAAACCCATAAAGGTACATTATGCACCCACCCAACAAATTCCGACAGCAATATCTGTGCTCATTAGCCGACGTGGTTTGCAGGGAGAGACTGCGTAAGGTCCTGTTCGGAGCTACTGGTGCAGAACACACAGGACTGAACAATTAAGATTCAGACAAAGGACACAGCGAGGGACAGAAAACAAGGCGTTCTGAAGGGAATCTTATTAGGGGGCATTTATTATTTTGATGGGGTTTTTCCAGGAGCTTTGATTCTATGGTCAGAACTTGGCGCCAGGGCCGGTGCAAGGCACCGGAGCGCCCCAGGCGAGTCGGGCTGGGGGCGCCCCGGTGTCGGGGGGGGGGGGGGGTACCTGTCGTTCGGCGCTGTCTATTTAAATCTGGCGGCGGAGGCAGCGGGGGTCCCTGCAGTCCATTAAAAATCACGAGCGCTATCCGCCGGGCTATGCGGAAGCACTTCTAGTGTGAAAACACTGGCAGCACGCTGATTGGCTGAGATCAGCGTGCGCCGTGCTGCCAGAGTTTTCACACTAGAAGCGCTTCCGCATAGCCCGGCGGATAGCGTTTGTGATTTTTAATGGACTGCAGGGACCCCCGCTGCCTCCGCCGCCAGATTTAAATAGACAGCGCCGTAGGACAGGTACCCGGGCGGCACAAAATGCCGCCCTCCAGTGGCCGGCGCCCTAGGCAAATGCCTAGATTTGCCTAGTGGTGGCGCCGGCCCTGCTTGGCGCAAGTTAAAAGAATCTGATGTAGTCTCACGATTTGTCTGTGAAAGGCTGATACAAATACATGTAACTACTGGTGGGAAGCGCGTTATGGAACTATAATGATAAATTGTTACTGGATCAGAATATTACATAAGTATAGGGCGGATAAATGATTGCAAAGCACACGGTTAGAGAGATAAAATGAGCACAGAAATGAATGCTAAAGGCAAAGCAAAATGCAGAAAGTGGAATATTTAAGTATAAAACAAGATGGAGATAAGGAATTTGTATTATATAGACATGTTTTCAGGCCATACTGACAGGGATGGACTATGGCTCCATCAAGTCCCACCCTATTCCAGACAAATGCCAAAATTTGTGGGCCTAAAAATAAGGGGCGGGGCTAAAATTGCCCGTGTCGCATGCTGCCCTGTCCTTACTAACACATCACTCATATCCCAGGGTTGCCGACCCTCCTGGAATTACCGGGAGTCTCCTGAAAATCGGGTCCCCCTCCCGGCCCCCCGGAAGGGTGGGCAACTCTCCCGGAATCAGGGGGACCCCCACTGAGGCCCCCGATCGTGGCATTTAAATGCCGCAATCCGCGGGTCTCAGAGGAGGGGGGCGGAGCTAAAATGACACACTCGTGTCATTTTAGCCCCGCCCCCTCCATGGAGATCAGTGATTTCGGCTATTTCCCGAAATGGAGGCGGGGCTTAATGATGTCACAGTCAAGCCCCACCCCCGAACGGGTAATGAAAGTCTCCTCTCCGGGCTTCTCCCGGAGAGGAGCATTTGAAAGTCGGCAACCCTGTCATATCCTTATACTCTTCAAACACCTCACACTCACATACAGGGCCATCTCTAATTCCATTGCTCCATATATCTCTAACCTCATCTCCATTCATACACCCTCCCGCCCTCTATGGTCGGCTGATGACTGTCGTCTCTCCTCCACCCTGATCACTGCTTCCCACGCTAGAATACAGGACTTTGCCTGTGCTGCACCTCTTCAGTGGAACGCACTCCCTCACTCCATTAGACTCTCCCCGACCTTGCAAAGCTTCAAACGGGCACTGAAAACTCACCTATTCATCAAAGTGTACCCTTACACTGCATAAACCAGCTGGTTCTCCGACCCCTTGCCTGTTTACATTGTGCTATCTAGCCACCACCCACTTGCTTGCACCTCTTGTAATCTGTCTGTCTCCCCTTCCTACTAGATTGTAGGCTCCTCCGAGCAGGGCCCTCTTCCCTCCTGTTGTCAAAGCCCACTTCTCTTCACATGTCACTCACAGCTCTCCTATATTCCAACACTCAGTGACCATCTTCGTCTGCATACTCATCTCCATCATTGGCCTCAAGCCTCTAGTTGTATGTTGATTGAGTCCTCACTACTTATATTTAAGCTGTAATGTGTATTGAACTGTGGCGCTCTTTATTTGTACTCTATTTTTGTTATTTATTCAATGTAATACTGTTTTGTCTCCCTGTACTGTTCCTTTGTACGGTGCTGCGAAACACTTGTGGCGCCTTATAAATAAAATTATAATAATAATAATAATAATAATATCCTTATACTACATGTTACTGAGAACTCCATGTTGCTCCTCCTCCAGGGAAGCTTCATTCCCAGTACCAAGATGGCCGCAGAGGCTGCTACTATGCATGTGCATCTTGAGACTGTTTTAACCTCTGTTCCAGCATCGGTACCTGCTCACTGCTGGGGAGCTGTGTGATACCCTGCTCTGCCTATCAGTGTATACAACAGTGAGTACAGCTGCACTTTTGATTCATCTTCAATAAAACCACCACACCATGAAAACGGCTTCAAATGCCATTTAATGCATTCATTTGATATCCAATTAATGCAAAAAGGGTGTGTCAATACCCTTTTTTCACATTATTTTAGTACAAATAACGTTAATAAATGGACTCCTACGAATTACAACAGTGAAAATGTTTGAAAAATATTAGATAAAAACGAAATGTTATAAAGTGCTACAAAAATGTATTACATTGTGGTGCCTTGAAAAAGCCCAGTCAGAGTAATTCAGAGGGCCCAATGCCCCAAGACCCTCCCCACCACTAACATACTACAGATGTCGGATTAGATGAACGCACATGGCGATTTGTGTGGCAGCAATGAGTGTGGCTACATTTATATATATAAAATTACCTTCTAAATAAAGCCTTGTTCAATGTGCAGTCAGCAGATACCTGGGATCCTAATTAAAATAGGGCAGCATAGATGGCGTAGTGGTTAGCATTACTGAAGCAAAAAGGTAAGAGAGACCCTTGGTGCAAAAGGCTGAAAAAGAGTCACTTACAGTAGACGCAAAACACGTTGGTAAAGGATTGCTTACCCACCAGGACCCAGCCCAGTGTCTTCCCGTGAAGCCAGCAGGGTGTCTACTGTTTTTTTTGGTACACTCTGCCTTGCCATCCTAGGCTCCACCCCTATCACTGGGTAAGGCAGGTTATTATACATGTCATACTTGACGACTTTTCAAATAGCCCGGAAAGGACAGCCAGATCTCCAGGTCGCGGGGCGGGGATGGGGCTTATGACTGAAAGCCCCGCCCCCAATCCAGGCAAACTCCGCGATTCGCGGGTCCGCGAGTAGGGGTGGGGCTAAAATGATGCAAAATGACGCGATTTGCGTAATTTTAGACCCGACCCTTGCGAAAACCCGGTAATTAGTGCGGCACGGAAGGGGGTGCGGGAGCTGCCTGGCAATTGCGAGAGGATTGCCGACCTTCTCCGACATTTTCGGGAGCCCCCTGGCAATTCTGGTAGGGTAGGCAAGCCTGATACATGTTCATGTTTTATGTGTATTTTGTCTTGCTGTTTTTTCTCTAAAGAAATAAACCTGTCAGTTAACCTTTTGCTTCAGTACTTAATACAGGTGTCTGGGAAACACCAAAGACCGACCCAGGCAGCAGACAAAGGGGGTGCGCAGGGTGACTTCAGTTCAATACCACAAATATGGTTAGCATTACTGCCTCACAGCGCTGAGGTCATGGGTCCCATTCCCACCATGGCCCTAACTGTGCAGGGTTTGTATATTCTCCCCGTGCTTGCGTGGGTTTCCTCCGGGTACTCCGGTTTCCTCCCACAATCCAACAATATACTGGCAGGCTAAGTGGCTCCCAACAAATTAACCCTAGAATGTCTGTGTGTGCGTGTACATGTGGTAGGGAATATAGAGTGTAAGCTCCACTGGGGCAGGGACTGATGTGACTGTTCAAATATTCTCTGTACAGCGCTGCGGAATATGTGTGCGCTATATAAGAAAATGTTAATAAATAAACATCAGGGGCAGATCTTCATCAGGTCTTTGCACAGTATAAGGAAAGGTGAAAAACTCATGTCAGCCTTTTGACTGTCAACCTTACCGTTGTCTCCCTGACGCCTGCGTCAACCTTCCAACACTAACAAAAAAACACCACAATATTGTCACTAGGGTGTAAATTTCCTAAAGCGTCAAAAAATTTAAATAGATGATGTTGCCCATAGCAACCCATCAGATTCTGTTTAAAGAAATCAGGCACACGGCGATGGTGTTTTGTTCTTCCACCTCATCGCCATGTGCCTGATTTCTTTAAAAATTTGCTTCATATAAGGACTTGTTGGTGGTCCTATTCTTGAAGGCCTGGTTGAAGGTGCTAGGTGGCGCCTTGGGACTTTTCTTTTTGTTTTTCAATCCATCAGATTCTGTCTATAATTTTCTAGGATACAATAGAGAAATGATAGAGTCTCATAGGTTGCTATGGGAAACATCCCCTCTTTTCATTTTTAGAAGTTTCGGGGGTAAATCCGGTAAAACATCGGGAGTGTAAAACTGTTTTTTTAACCCCCCCTCCCTCCCTCCTAATGTTTTGCCAGTGTTTTTTTTAAAAACCCGGGTTTATTGAAACGTGTTTTTTGCCCAATGCCGGCCTGTTTTCTCCTAAAACGGGGGTTCCTTTTGGTGATTAATACCCCTTTTACACCGCCGCAAAACCCCGGTACTTCAGTGGGTCAGACCTGGGTCAGCGGTGGTGTAAATAGGACACGCCATGTCCCTTTACACAGGACTTCTACCCAGGTCCTGAACACGGCTAGGACCTGGGTAGAGGGTGGTGTAAATGGGTACGCCAGGTCATGCGACCCGGCTCCCATTTACATCAATGGGGGACGTACAACCTGCGGACTGCAGTGTCCGCAGGTTGGGCGGGGGGGGGGGGGGGGGGCACAGACAGCCTGCGCTGCTGTCTGCTATACTCTGCAGACAGCAGCTGCGGCAGCAGAGGAGGTGAATTGATGCCTGTGTGCGGCATCCATTCACCTCCCGGACAAGGGCTGGGGGGTGCACGGGGGCTGGGGACTACCTTAGTGCGGGGCTTGCCCCATGCGCAGCGGTACGGGTCCTGGAGGCGGCGATCGGCGCTTTGAGATGACGTCTTCTCCAAGCAGCGGCGGGGGCTGCGGGCGGCGTAAAAGGGAGCAAACGCCAGGTCGCACCTGGCTTGAAGCAGGGATCAAAAACCCGGGTGCGACCTGGCGTTTTTGGTGTAAAAGGGGTATTAGGGACTATGTAAAAACCGGACCGGACTAGACTCCGGACCGCCGGACAGGACATCAAAATCTGCAGTCCGGAGTTTATAGGGTCCGGTCCGGGGGGTGTCCTGTCCGGGGGGTGTCTTGTCCGAGGGGGTCCCTGTGATAGCTATCACCAGGGACATGGGGGAGGGGAGATTACAGCCTCCCCGTGTGGTCCGGACCGTCCGGTTTTTGCTACATGCCCGGACCATACAGGGAGGCTTTATTCTAGCCCTCCTCCTCTACCTGGTGACAGGTGATACAGGCAGCCCCCCTGGACAGGACACCCCCGGACAGGACACCCCCCGGACCGGACTCTACAAGCTCCAAAATGCAGAGTTTGATGTCTGGTCCGGCGGTCCGGGGGTTTTGTCTTGGTCCGGTTTTCACCCATACCCGGGGTATTAGCTTCACCTGCCCAAGGCAAGTGCCAGATAATCCACTGCATTACCCGGCTTATCTGGGCTAATTAGGTAGCCCCAAGCCAAGCCAATTACCCGTTATCAGTGACTGTGGGTAATAGGATATTCCAATTAGTAAATTAACCCCTAAATGTCCCGTGCTGTATATACAAGTCATCTAGCACAATAAATACATGGAAAACATACAATGCAAATAAAACCTAGCAAAAAGTACAAGCTCCTATGGCAAAGTCACTTATTGTACAATACCGCTGATTTGTGTTGTACTAATTAGCGCAACACACAACATGGTAAATGCTGCTTCAACTTTATACACAAAACTAGCACAAACAACAGTAGCGCACGCAGGGGGGGGGGGTTTCCGATTACCCAGAAACCCCCCCCAGGAATCTAAGGGCCATTGCCTGAAAGCTGAGGGTCCCCTCTTTCCAAAAGTATAAGAAATTTTAAAATCGGACCTTGGGAACCGGAGATATCTGACTTCAAAGCAGTGGTCCCCATCCAAGCCTGTTAATTGCTGTTCCCAGTCAGATATTTCAGGTTCTGTCTGACGTAGAGTTTTTCTGAGGATATATTCCAAAATCTGGGACTCTCCCCCTT
This sequence comes from Crinia signifera, assembly GCF_055691185.1. NCBI lineage: Eukaryota > Metazoa > Chordata > Amphibia > Anura > Myobatrachidae > Crinia > Crinia signifera. Next base: position 71,938,618 of record NC_139228.1, read on the forward strand.
TGAAGGACCCTAGAAGCTTGTCTCTACTGTTCCCAGAACCAGAGACATCAGCCTTCAAGCAGCTGGTTACTGCTCCAGCTCCACACACCTGGTATGTAGTTTTATATACTCCTTGGCAGATTGCTCTGCCTCCTGAACTCTGATCCCCCTCGTCCCCAGTACCATTTGGTAGGTGGGATTTTCTAGTTTTTAATTCCAGCAAGTTGTCCTCCCACCAGAAAATTATGAATAATAAGCCCACTCCACTATACACCCCTCCTCTGCATATTAAACATCCCCTACCACCCTGGAAGTTATGTATCAGGGCCCCTTCATTCAGCCCAATGCCCCCTTCTCCCACCCCATCTCCCACCATCTGTGCAGTAAAGGGGTAATTAGTGGAAACTACTGATCCAGGCCCTACATGCTGAGCGGTTGATATAATACCCCCTACCACCCGCGGGACATCAAAACATATACTGGGTCACCTAAGTGTCCATCTCCGTACTTTGCTCCGCACCTCTGGAAACCCCCTTCTGAAAATCCTGCGTTTGCCCCTGAACAGTGACCATTCAATAGGTCTGAGCGTATGTACTATTAGCAGAATAGCAGTGTCATATATAGATATACAGTATGTATATATAACGCAGAGAAGTCACTTACAAACAATCCAATCCTGACCTTCGGGGGCTTGCTGTGGAATCTCCTAAGTGTGTTCTGAGCAGCCAGCTTCCACCGAGGAGACCGCGTGGGTACCAGGAGAGCCCTGTACATCCCAGCTGGCATGATGCTGGTGAGGGGAGAATGAATGAGCGATGAGACTCTGCTGTCTAGTGCTCCGATCTGTCTCCACCATGTGAAAACTAGATAGGATGAGACCAGAGATAAAGGAGGAGGCGCAGAGATTCCTCCCTACTGACCACAGCTGGGACGTTTAACATCATCTCCTGATTGACACTAATTGTGATCTAATTCATTCTAGAATTAAATAAGTTCTAAGGGGCCAATTCAGACCTGCTCATTATGGGCCGAATTCGTCCCCGTTCCCGATGGTCAGGGTTTGTGCATGTGCTGAACATTCTACCGCAAATTAAGGCGCGTCGATGCCTGCTCGGAGAAGAACATTGAAATGAAAATGACAGTCCACGGGGAAAAAAAATCGATGGTAAGCGACCATCGAAGGTTTTTTCGCCCGTTTGGCCCACTGAGCCGATTTGGGCCGATTCCCACAAATCGGGTTGTGAAATCGGCCCAAATTGGGTCAGTTTGCTGTCCCCTCAGGTCCGATACGTGGTCGAACCTGCTGGCCGTCCGACCACCTGGGACCTCTCTCCCGGCGGCGGGTCAGGCGGGGAGCAGCGGCGCATGCGATCCATCGTAACAAATCGTGGGGTTTAGCATACACATCCCCGCTCATGCTAGTGAGGGGATTCGCGCGGCGGGGGTGGCGGACATTCAGATGGTTCGGCGGGCGCCGTTCACCTGTTCACTAGGCTGCGAACATACACAGGCCTGAATCGGGCCCTAAGGGCAGAGATAAAACCCCTCTGTGCATGTTTGTATGGCGGTATAGATGTATAATTATCGCATGCCACTGCCAGCGACGGCCTGTGATTGCCGACCATATGATGGTTGATTGAAAGCCGTCCGGTGTTTGTGGGCGGCACCCCAGTGTTTTCTGGGAGTGCTGCACAAGAACATAGGCGGGCATTACCGTTGGGAGGGCCGATCTCCCCACGGCCATCGCAGCGCTGATGTAATGACGTATGCGGGGCTGCAAACGGGGGGGGGGGGGGGGGGGGGAGGATCCATTCGATGGTGAGTGGATTTCCCCCTCTTACAAAGCCACTCTCAGCCCTGCAAAGGGGCAGCCCTTCTCTCAGGTGTGGAAGGGGATAACTGATGGCAGACCTGTGATCAGGCCTGAATCATCCCTGGTGTTCCCAGCAACTTGTCTACTGTGCACAGATCTCCAGGAAGATTATGATTTCCGTCTGATGTCATCATGTGGATACTCAGAAAAGGCTGGGCGTTCCCCTGCCCGCCTCCTGCCCGCCCCCTTCCCTCCCACTATGGAAAACACAGCTTGGCGAGTGTGAAACTTGGCGAAGGCCATTTGTAGCGCAAGCATATGCCAAAACCATGACCATCAGGGATGGGGATGAAGGGTCTGAATCGAGTGCCGGACGGGGTCCCGACAGTCGGGATCCTGACAGGCATTTACCCGACATCGGGATCCCGACTTCCAAAACACTGACAGCCGGGTTCCCGACGGGCGTCGGCTATTTTCCCTCGTGCGGGTCCACGACCCCCATAGAGGGAGAATAGAATAGGTTGCCCGCAAGGGGCTTAGTTGCACTCACCATGCTGTCTGGGTCCAGCCCCCTGTACTGTACCACACCCTCTGAATCGGCCCCTATATGCGGAACCCGTGAGAACCGCACCGACTGCACCTACTGGAGACACGTCCATGGTGTCGGCATATACAGAAAGCCGCAGCTCCCAGATTTACTGCCTTGTGCTAATGTTAGTATCTATTCACAATGTCCAACAAAATCAATGCAGAAAATAAGATGTTTTTAGAGGCAAAAAGAAAGCATGACAAGACTGACGGGATGAGGGGGAGGATTCAGGATCACTCGGGGAAAAAATTTGTGTTTTGATCATTGTCGTGTCGACCTAATGAATGTTGACCATGAACCTGTTGACTGTCAATGTATCATGTAGACGCTGCCAATGTATCATGTGGATACCGGTACATGTTGCTGTGGCGCACAGACTCGGCAGATGCGGACAGGCTGCGGGAGACAGGACTAGAAAACATTCGGAAGAAGGAGACTTGCAGAGAGATAAGTAACATTGGGGGACCCTGAACAGACAGAGAAGGGGAGACTCTGGGCTGGCATGTAGGGTGTGCTCTGGGCTGGCATATAAGTGGGTATATGAGGGGACTTTGGGCTGGCACATAAGTGGGTATATATGAGGACTCTGAGTCGGCATATATAATGCCGACTCAGAGTCCGCATAATGACGACTTCAGTGCCCTTCAAACGGGCACTGAAAACTCACCTATTCTTCAAAGTGGTCACATGCCTTGACCATCTCTGCCTGCTTACATCCTGCTATCTAGCCACCTCCCACTTGCTTGCACCTCTTGTAATCTGTCTGTCTCCCCTTCCTACTAGATTGTAAGCCCCTCCGAGCAGGGCCCTCTTCCCTCCTGTTGTCAAAGCCCTCTTCTCTTAACATGTCACTCACAGCTCTCCTATACTCAAACACTCAGTGACCATCTTCGTCCGCATACTCATCTCCATCATTGGCCACCAGCCTCTAGTTGTATGTTGATTGAGTCCTCACTACTTATATTTAAGCTGTAATGTGTATTGATCTGTGGCGCTCTTTATTTTATTTATTTTTGTTATTTATTCAATGTTATGCCAAGTTTTGTCTCCCTGTACTGTTCCTTTGTACGGCGCTGCAAAACACTCGTGGCGCCTTATAAATAAAATCATAATAATATAAGGGAGGCTCTTGGCTGGCACATAAGTGGGTATACAAGGGGGGCTCTTAGCAGGCACATAAGTGGGTATATAAGGGAGGCTCTGGGCTGGCACATAAGTGGGTATATAAGGGAGGCTCTGGGCTGGCACATAAGTGGGTATACAAGGGGGGCTCTTAGCAGGCACATAAGTGGGTATACAAGGGGGGCTCTTAGCAGGCACATAAGTGGGTATATAAGGGAGGCTCTGGGCTGGCACATAAGTGGGTATATAAGGGAGGCTCTGGGCTGGCACATAAGTGGGTATACAAGGGGGGCTCTTAGCAGGCACATAAGTGGGTATATAAGGGAGGCTCTGGGCTGGCACATAAGTGGGTATATAAGGGAGGCTCTGGGCTGGCACATAAGTGGGTATATAAGGGTACACTTTCACGGTACTCACGACAGCCACCCCAGATGCTGCACTTAGGAAATCTTCAAGTTTGACTTGTTCCCTAAAATTAAATTTCGAGAAAGGGAGACTGTAAATATGTTACAAGAGGACACAGTGTGTATATTATGGAGTAAGGCAGAGACAGTCCCAGGTGACCCATTTGTCTTTATGTATTACACAAAGATCTGGTTACATTTCATAATCAATGCCACTGAATTACAGCAGAGATATTTGGATCGTTGCCGAATCGTTTCTCAAAGGCCTGCGCCATTAACCCGCACAACATCGATATCTTCACCGCCCTGATCACGTTCAAGGGATACAGACCTGTAGATAAACATAAGACATAACCTTCTAGGAACCGGTAACATGTAACTGATGGTACCAATGTGTTCTGTGAACCTTAATGCTGTGTCCATAGCTTTCCAATGTTTAAGTTGGGGCATTGAAACAATGGGCCTGACTCAGATGGACAAAACCATGCTGCACTGCAGGTGGGGCAGATGTAACAGGTGCAGAGAGTTAGATTTTGGGTGAGTTATGTTGTTTCTGTACAGAGTGGCCTGCCGAAAAAGGGGCGTGGTCTAAACACATGCGGCGCTGCCATGAGGCCACGCCCCCATTTCCCAGTAAGCTGCTGGCCAGCCCCCAGCCCCTCTGCCTGCAACCATAGACGCTTAGCGCATACGTCTATTCACGGACGTCAGGGGGGACTCCCAACTGCCCCCGCCATGGGACACTGCCAGCGGGAACGTCCCCAAAAAACGGGACGTTCCAGTTATGCATTGGTATTTGTCCTCTACTCAGAGTGGGGAGCTTGTCGGGTGTGAGCTTCCTAAATATGATTATTTACTGAAATGAAAGCAGCTGTTTGGCAGAGGATGTTTTCCATGACTTCAAAATTACCATCGGGATTAGCAGCGTTCGGTTTTTTTTGCTCACTTAAACCATTCTGCATATTTCTTGTCCCCAAAGGAATCCACATTGGCCCGGTGTGACTAGAGAACTATGTATAGAAATCATGGATTTGCTGCCCAGCATATAAAGATATTGGATCAGGGCCGTGTATAAGAGAACCAACATATTAATCAGTGTTTTCAGCCCGCCAACTTAGCTGCTTTCAGAGAAGGGGAATATTACAAACCAAAAAAGCTGGATACTTATAATAAAAGGTACAGTGAATATGGGTTGGTTGGCAATGGTTCCTGCTCTATGCAGCCATTCGCAGCATCCATGCGGGATTGCCAGCAAGCTGCCATGGATAGACGTTGGTAGCTTTCTCTAATTACTTGGTCTGAACTCTGACTAGTTGGCCACAAATCTACAGCTGCTGAGTTACACACACCGCGAGTGAGATGCTTCTGAGTTACATGCACTGCGAGTGAGATGCTGCTGAGTTACACACAGCGCGAGTGAGATGCTGCAGTTACATGCACTGTAAGTGAGATGATGCTGAGTTACACACACTGCAAGTGAGATGCTGCTGAGTTACATGCACTGCAAGTGAGATGCCGCTGAGTTACACACACCGCAAGTGAGATGCTGCAGTTACATGCACTGTAAGTGAGATGATGCTGAGTTACACACACTGCAAGTGAGATGCTGCTGAGTTACATGCACTGCGAGTGAGATGCTGCTGAGTTACATACACTGCGAGTGAAATGCTGCTGAGTTACATATACTGCGAGTGAGATGCTGCTGAGTTGCACACACACTGCAAGTGAGATGCTGCTGAGTTACGCAAACTGCAAGTGAGATGCTGCTGAGTTACACTCACTGGAAGTGAGATGCTGCTAAGTCACACACACACTGGAAGTGAGATGCTGCTGAGTTACGCAAATTGCAAGTGAGATACTGCTGAGTTTTGGACACTGCAGGTGAGATGCTGCTGAGTTACGGACACTGCAAGTGAGATGCTGCTGAGTTACGCAAACTGCAAGTGAGATGCGGCTGAGTTACACACACACACACACACACACACTGTAAGTGAGATGCTGCTGCGTTACATGCACTGTAAGTGAGATGCTGCTGAGTTACGGACACTGCAAGTAAGATGCTGCTGAGTTACGGACACTGCAAGTAAGATGCTGCTGCGTTACACGCACTGTAAGTGAGATGCTGCTAAGTCACACACACTGACACACACACACACACACACACACACATACTGGAAGTGAGATGCTGTTGCGTTACATGCACTGTAAGTGAGATGCTGCTGAGTTACGCAAACTGCAAGTGAGATGCGGCTGAGTTACACACACACACACACACACACACACACACACACACACACTGTAAGTGAGATGCTGCTGCGTTACATGCACTGTAAGTGAGATGCTGCTGAGTTACGGACACTGCAAGTAAGATGCTGCTGGGTTACATGCACTGTAAGTGAGATGCTGCTGAGTTACGGACACTGCAAGTAAGATGCTGCTGCGTTACACGCACTGTAAGTGAGATGCTGCTAAGTCACACACACTGACACACACACACACACACATACTGGAAGTGAGATGCTGTTGCGTTACATGCACTGTAAGTGAGATGCTGCTGAGTTACGCAAATTGCAAGTGAGATGCTGCTGAGTTACGGACACTGCAAGTGAGATGCTGCTGAGTTACACAAACTGCAAGTGAGATGCTGCTGAGTTTTACACACACACACACACACACACACACACACACACACTGGAATTGAGATGCTGCTGAGTTACACTCACTGAAAGTGAGATGCTGCTAAGTCACACACACTGACACACACACACACACACACACACACACACACATACTGGAAGTGAGATGCTGTTGCGTTACATGCACTGTAAGTGAGATGCTGCTGAGTTACGCAAATTGCAAGTGAGATGCTGCTGAGTTACGGACACTGCAAGTGAGATGCTGCTGAGTTACACAAACTGCAAGTGAGATGCTGCTGAGTTTTACACACACACACACACACACACACACACACACACACACACACACACACACACACACACTGGAATTGAGATGCTGCTGAGTTACACTCAGTGGAAGTGAGATGCTGCTAAGTCACACACACTGACACACACACACACATACTGGAAGTGAGATGCTGTTGCGTTACATGCACTGTAAGTGAGATGCTGCTGAGTTACGCAAATTGCAAGTGAGATGCTGCTGAGTTACGGACACTGCAAGTGAGATGCTGCTGAGTTACACAAACTGCAAGTGAGATGCTGCTGAGTTTTACACACACACACACACACACACACACACACACTGGAATTGAGATGCTGCTGAGTTACACTCACTGGAAGTGAGATGCTGCTAAGTCACACACACTGACACACACACACACACACATACTGGAAGTGAGATGCTGTTGCGTTACATGCACTGTAAGTGAGATGCTGCTGAGTTACGCAAATTGCAAGTGAGATGCTGCTCAGTTACGGACACTGCAAGTGAGATGCTGCTGAGTTTTACACACACACACACACACACACACACACTGGAATTGAGATGCTGCTGAGTTACACTCAGTGGAAGTGAGATGCTGCTAAGTCACACACACTGACACACACACACACACACACACACACACTGGAATTGAGATGCTGCTGAGTTACACTCACTGGAAGTGAGATGCTGCTAAGTCACACACACTGACACACACACACACACATACTGGAAGTGAGATGCTGTTGCGTTACATGCACTGTAAGTGAGATGCTGCTGAGTTACGCAAATTGCAAGTGAGATGCTGCTCAGTTACGGACACTGCAAGTGAGATGCTGCTGAGTTTTACACACACACACACACACACACACACACACACACACACACACTGGAATTGAGATGCTGCTGAGTTACACTCAGTGGAAGTGAGATGCTGCTAAGTCACACACACTGACACACACACACACACACACACACATACTGGAAGTGAGATGCTGTTGCGTTACATGCACTGTAAGTGAGATGCTGCTGAGTTACGCAAATTGCAAGTGAGATGCTGCTGAGTTACGGACACTGCAAGTGAGATGCTGCTGAGTTACACAAACTGCAAGTGAGATGCTGCTGAGTTTTACACACACACACACACACACACACACACACACACACACACACACACACACACACACACACTGGAATTGAGATGCTGCTAAGTCACACACACTGACACACACACACACACTCATACTGGAAGTGAGATGCTGTTGCGTTACATGCACTGTAAGTGAGATGCTGCTGAGTTACGCAAATTGCAAGTGAGATGCTGCTGAGTTACGGACACTGCAAGTGAGATGCTGCTGAGTTACACAAACTGCAAGTGAGATGCTGCTGAGTTTTACACACACACACACACACACACACTGGAATTGAGATGCTGCTGAGTTACACTCACTGGAAGTGAGATGCTGCTAAGTCACACACACTGACACACACACACACACACACACACACACACATACTGGATGTGAGATGCTGTTGCGTTACATGCACTGTAAGTGAGATGCTGCTGAGTTACGCAAATTGCAAGTGAGATGCTGCTGAGTTACGGACACTGCAAGTGAGATGCTGATGAGTTACACAAACTGCAAGTGAGATGCGGCTGAGTTACACACACACACACACACACACACACACACACATACACACTGTAAGTGAGATGCTGCTGCTTTACATGCACTGCAAGTGAGATGCTGCTGAGTTACGCAAACTGCAAGTGAGATGCTGCTGAGTTACGGACACTGCAAGTGAGATGCTGCTGAGTTACGGACACTGCAAGTGAGATGCTGCTTAGTTACACACACTGCACATGAGATAAACCTTTGACGCTGCAGGTCCCGATTAGAGTGGGAAAAGTTGGGAGGTATGATATAGGTGTCTATGTACTACGCCTTGGAGAGAGATAAAGTGGAGAGAAATAAAGTACTAGCGAATCATATCTTAACTGCCATGTTACAGGTGGCATTGAGCTGCTTGTTTGGTACTGTATCTCTCTTCAAGCTTTAGTACATCTGTGCCATATAGTATAAGCTCCACTTGGGCAGGGCTGATGTGAAAACCCTGTATACAGTGGGGAGAATCCAGTAATTGATGTGCCAGGACTATAAACATAATGGGGTTTACTCCATGTGCAAGTCCCCAGAGTCGGACTGAATCTCAAAAGTCTGTATAAAAACCCACAAAATCGGGTTGGACGTAGAAGCGCCAAAGGGCAAGTGCAGCAGAGCTAACACATGAACGGCTGCGCCTTGGCTGCGCAACCTAGCTGCCATGTTTATGTTCGTGTGACATCACGCAGTTGCAGCGGCCCTCACCCAAGTGGTCCAAACATGCCTGCGTTGTCCAGACAGCTCCAAACGAATGCCTGGTCGCTGACCCGCCCCCAACGGTCGGTCAACACCCGTCATTATGGCCCCCTCTTACTACTTGAACTGCATGCGCAAATCTACGAATGGTGATTTTTGGAGACCTGCAGGGCATAATGAATTAGCCCCTTTATGCAGAATCAGTGGGTTTCCGAGCGTGAATCACTACTTGTTAGCATGAGAAAAAGGGTATTTAATTGCACACCCCCATATGTGTGCACTATACTGGTAATAACCCCACGGTAAGTGATAGGTGTATGAAATGCATGAGATAACAGATCTTCCACTGTAATTAGAAGAGTCCAGTGAGTTCTGAGCAAGGGCGTAACTACCACAGGTGCAAGGGGTGCAGCTGCTATGGGGCCCAGAGCTAAAGGGGGCCCATCGTTACCATCTAAGTACAGGGCCGGTGCCACCACTAGGCAGCTCTAGGCATTTGCCTAGGGCGCCGGTCTCTGTAGGGCGGTACTTTGTAGTACCATAGAAGTGGCGGCCGCTGCACCCCCGAGGAGGCAGGTGAGCATTCCCCTGTCCCTCGTTCCGCCCCCCGCTACACCCCCCTCCCCGCAGCGCATCCAGACCGGGTAAGAGGCAGGAAGCTGAGCAACCCAGTGAAAGAAGCCTTTCCCGCCTCTGACCCGGTCTGGATGCGCTGCGGGGAGGAGGGGGTGAAGGGAGAAGCTGGAGTGTGCCGCACCCGTCCCCCCCCTGTGGATCACTGCAAGTGACTCTGAGCTCTGACCAGGTCTGTCTGTACGCGCTGCGGGGAGGAGGGGAGAAGCTGGAGAGTGCCGCACCCGCGCCCTCCGTGGATCACTGCAAACACCTCTGACCCGGTGTGGATGCGCTGCGGGGAGGAGGGGGGGAGTGTAGGAAGAAGCAGGAGAGGGACCCCCCCCCCCCCGAGACCGGGTCAGAGAGGAGGGGGCGGGGGACGGGACGGGCGCCTGGGGCGCTGAACGAGGTTACACCGGCCCTGTCTAAGTAATATGTTTTTTATACATCTGTCACCATCAGTTGCTAAATAGGGGGCCCTTACAAACCTTTGCTATGGGGCCTACGAATATCTAGTTACGCCCCTGGTTCTGAGTAACTATAAATGATACAGGGCAGCACAAGCGATGCATCATTACAATGTACAGCAGCAGCAGCAATCCTTATGATATATACAAGTTCTCCTGTAACTTATTATTATATAGATATCCTGGAGCAGGGTCTGTGTGCTGCCAGCCAGGGCCGCAGGCTCAGGGCTACACACATCAGTGCTCACCCTGGGAGAGCACAAGCAGCGCTGCTGCAGCTGGCAATGCAAAATAAATGGCAATGACTGACAGAGTGGAGGGAGGTTCCCAGAGCGGGCGGAATCCGCCGCTGACGTCACGCCGTGTCACGTGTCCCCCTGCCCGGTGACGTATGCTGAGGGAGGGGGAAGAGACAAGATGGCGGCGACGGGGAACTGAGCGGAGGGGGGAAGTACAGGGCCGCCCATCACCGGGAGCATGGCGGCGGTGGAGCAGACGGGAGCGGCTGGAGGAGAGCGGACGTGGTGACCCGTCTGGAAGTGAGTGCCACCTTGGTAGGATGAAAATGGTGGCCCACAGGGTGATAGGCCCTTTGCCTATGGAGTTTTCCTATGTGGGGTGCATCAGGAGTAGGGGCAGCCCTGGCACTTACCGTGGTTACTCCTAAGTGGTCACCTGTCTTCTCCAAGCACCCCCTGATGTTATACTCCCGGTCCCAGCCCCTGTCACCCAGTACCTGCCATCCCCCACTCTGCTGCCCGCCCCCCCCACCATTACCCGGCATCCCCCGATCTGGTGCCCCCCCCCCCGTCACCTGGAATCCCCCGCTCTGCTGCCCCCCGTCACCCGGCATCCCCCACTCTGCTGCTCCCCGTCACCCGGCATCCCCCACTCTGCTGCCCCCCGTCACCCGGCATCCCCCACTCTGCTGCCCCCCGTCACCCGGCATCCCCCACTCTGCTGTCACCCGGCATCCCCCGCTCTGCTGCCCCCCGGCATCCCCCGCTCTGCTGCCCCCCGGCATCCCCCGCTCTGCTGCCCCCCGTCACCCCCCGCTCTGCTGCCCCCCGTCCCCCCCCGCCCCCCCCCCGCTCTGCTGCCCCCCGTCACCCCCCGCTCTGCTGCCCCCCGTCACCCGTCATCCCCCGCTCTGCTGCCCCCCGTCACCCCCCGCTCTGCTGCCCCCCCTCACCCCCCGCTCTGCTGCCCCCCCTCACCCCCCGCTCTGCTGCCCCCCGTCACCCGGCATCCCCCGCTCTGCTGCCCCCCGTCACCCGGCATCCCCCGCTCTGCTGCCCCCCGTCACCCGGCATCCCCCGCTCTGCTGCCCCCCGTCACCCGGCATCCCCCGCTCTGCTGCCCCCCGTCACCCCCCGCTCTGCTGCCCCCCGTCACCCCCCGCTCTGCTGCCCCCGCTCTGCTGTCACCGGGCATCCCCCGCTCTGCTGCCCCCCGTCACCCGGCATCCCCCGCTCTGCTGCCCCCCGTCACCCCCGGCATCCCCCGCTCTGCTGTCCCCCGGCATCCCCCGCTCTGCTGCCCCCCCGGCATCCCCCGCTCTGCTGCCCCCCCGGCATCCCCCGCTCTGCTGCCCCCCCGGCATCCCCCGCTCTGCTGCCCCCCCGGCATCCCCCGCTCAGCTGCCCCCCCCCCCCGGCACCACCCGCTCTGCTGCCCCCCAGTGCCTGCTATCCCCCGCTCTGCTGCCCCCCTATCACCCGACCCCCCCCGCTCTGCTGCCCCCCATATTACTCATCTCTGCTGCCCCCCATATTCCTCTGCTCTGCAGCCCGGCTTCCCCCCCCACTCTGTTGCCCGGCATACCCTGGCTATGCTGCCCACTCTGGCTTCCCTCGTATATGGCATCCCCAGGCTATGCTGCACCCCATCACGCAGCATCCCCCACTATGGTACCCCACCCACGCCATACTACCCTCGTTCAGGCAAATTGCTGGTACACATTGGCCCATCTATAGTTATCAGAAGTTCAATTGAACATCAGTAATATCGGCCATTGTGCACTCAGCATTAGTCTCATGCGTTGCTGCATGGTAACAGTTACAATGGGGTGCACAGTGGTGTAGTGTAATAAGAGGATAGATGTGAATGAGCCCTAAAATGAAACGGTCTGATATGAATCTGTTGTGTGTACAGTAAATACATTTTAGTAACAGCTAAAGCATCTAATACCCCTTTTACACCGCCGAAAAATCCGGGTCAGCGGCGGGTCAGACCCGGATCTTCGGCGGTGTAAATCCCTAACGCCGTGTCCCTTTACACGGGACTTCTACCCAGGTCCTGACCTGGGTAGAACACGGCTAGGACCTGGGTAGAGGGCGGTGTAAATGGGAACGCCGGGTCGGATGACCCGGCTCCCATTTACATGAATGGGGAACGTCCAACCTGCGGACCGCAGCGTCCGCAGGTTGGACGGGTTGTCAGCCTGACACTGACAGCCGGCGCTGCTGTCTGCTATACCCTGCAGACAGCAGCGGCGGGGGAGGGAGGTGAACGGATGCCTGTGTGCGGCATCCATTCACCTCCTGTGCGACGGCGGGGGGGTGCGCGCGGTGACTGGGGGCAGCCCAGCAGCTTACCTTAGTGCTGGGCTGCCCCCAGCAGCGTTCCGGGGCGGCGGTGATTGGCGCTTGGAGATGACCTCATCCTGTCATCTCCAAGCACCGGGAGGGGAGGCGGGGGTGCGGGCCGGGCTGTCCGCCCGGTGTAAATTGCACTAAACGCCGGGTCGCACCTGGCTTGAACCTGGGTCTAAAAAAGCCGGGTGCGACCTGGTGTTTTGGTGTAAAAGGGGTATATTAGCCATAACACTCACATTTAGCACCAGCGATGCTGCATCATTGATCACCGATCATTGTCTACCCATACACACTAGGCGGCTTTTGAGCAGAAACCGGCTCCAATGACAAAGCTGAGCAGGTTTTAGCTCAAAATTGCCTGCTGTGTATGGGCATTAAGATCATCAAAGCTGAGCGTTTAAGGACTTATTTTGACCATTTTATCTCCTGAACGCTCATGCTTACACACTGAAGGTCCATACACACGGGACGTTTTTTCCCAAAGTGTATTGATAATGATGATGGGGAATATCGTTGGGCTGATACACACAGAGCATTTTTTGCCCGTTTTAGTGATTTTCCCAAGGGAGGATGACTTTCCATAGCAGAACACATATAATCCGTATATTAAAAATTGTACACCACTAGGATTACGCCCATTAAACATGGTCATACTCTGCTGTGCCCATACATATTCTGTTGTAATGACAATTATACCACACACTCTAATGCATCTTATATGTTATTCCACACACCGTAATGTCTCCTACTCATTATACCACACGCCGTAATGCCCCTTACACATGATGGCACATTCTCAGTGGCATGTCAGCGCGGTTTGGCACAGCATAAGGGCGCACAGTGCCAAATAATTAAAATTATTTTTATGATGTTGGTATTGATATTTCCCTTGTTTAATTGTATTTGGTTAGACTTGCTATATGATTACCTTATTGTGCGGTCTATTTGTAATGTTCTGCCTTGAATAAAACAACTTTACAAAAAAAAAGGTGCACAGTGCCACACACAAAAAGTGCAGGGTGCATTTTGAGGTTTTAAAAACTGTCAGGGTGCAATACTTGAACTCACTTTCCTCTGTCGTGAAATTTAGGCACCGATTGATTGAATCTCCCCCATAACAGTAAAAATACAATGAGCTTGTTTTTTCACACATTATTTTATGGACATTATCCTGGAGATCAGCTGCAATAGAGGCCAGAACACACCATCATGGGTACCTACTGTGTGTTTACTCATCCGTTTCCTGTTTTTGATTTATTTTGGGCTGGTCTCCCACTTAAAGGCTGTAGCCACAACAATATAGTGTCATTACACAATGACTGTCCAAACTGTAAAGCATTGTAGGGAAAAAAAAGCTGCTTATAGCAATGGACGGTAAGAAAGTTTTATTTAATGTGTCTCTCTAATAGTATCTATAGGGTACGAAGGAAGACATTTGACTCTGCCGGTTGCGATGTGCCCTTCTGGGACCGTCCATTATGTTGAATTAATTTATCTGATCAAAACCTTGGCGATCCTACCTACTGAAGATATATAGCCAGATTTGTAAAAAATAAAAATGTTTTATTCTATTTTACAATGACCTCAAATACACCTATAAGGCAACAAAGAAGTTAGCATGTGCTCCAATACTGTATATCCTATACTGTTCCCTCTAAGCTTTTTTGCAGAGTGACGCACCCTGCCAATTTTTAAAACCTCAAAATGCACCTTGCCCTTTTTGTGTGGCATTGCGCCCCTTATGCTGCCCCCCACTGCGCTGACATGCCGCTGAGATCTTTTGGTGTGTGTCATCATGGTTTAATGGGTATTACGCTGTGTGGTATAATGTGTAATTGTCATTACGACAGACTATGTAATGGGTATAGCTGAGTATGACCATGTTTAATGGGTGTAATCCTAGTGCAGTGTGCAATTTTTTAATATATTTTTTTGTTTCTAATGTCAATTTCTAATATAAAAAGTGCCCTTCCCTGTGGCCAGCACCCTGCCCTAATAAAATCCTAGAGTGAACGCTATAGGGGTAGATGGGCTACAAAATATTGGGCATTGCTCACCAGAAGAACCCATTCTTCATCAGGAGAACCCCCCCCCGCAGCTCCTCTGAACCATTTACATGCAATAAATCGCATGTAAAAATGGCACATCAAGTGCCAAATCATAAGTGAGCGCTTCCGGGGAGCTCAGGGGAATATGGGTCCCACTTGTCCTTGGCACAACTCAGGCCAGTGTATGGGAGCCGCACACAGTAGTTAATAATTCACACAGAACGGCCATGGCCCAGCCGCCCGGTTGTAGCCGGATCCCACCACTGGAAGGGACGGCTGCCGGGCTGTGGCCATCCCCTCCATTGTAACCTCTCAGTGCGGCGCGGCTTCTTGGCCGTGCAGGGTTTCGCCGCCCAGCAGGAGCCGGAGCGTGTGAAATAGCCCTTTAGGTTCAGATTTTATTTTTTTCAGAATGGGAGTACTCATTGCATGTTTGAACAGAGAATGAAAAGTACAAGTAGCAAGAAAAAGATTGCAGATTTTTGTTAAGGTTGGGATAAGTAAGGTCTGTGAAAATTATAAGGTCGCAGGTGGCGCCTGGCATCCTATCTTAACATCATTTATTATGTGAAGATAGGGAGAAAGCATATGAAATTAAGCAGATTGATTAATTGGAAATCTGCATAAATTGTGGTAAAAATTCGTACCGCATCATCTGTTTGCCAATTAAAGCCGCAAGCCCAAAATGTTTTTTTTTTTTTTTTTAGCCTAAATCACTGTTGCAGGCTGTAAGTAGCTTTGTATATGACTGTTTACTTGGCTTGCTTTTAAGGCTGTCATGTGAGTACAATGGCAAACAGTCACATGGCACTTGATTATATGAGCAGAGTGACTTTGTGTCGATTCTCTGAGCTCTGCACTGCAAAATCCCCTATGTATCTCTTTACATGGCCTACTTTGTGTATGAGAATGGCAGCCATACATGTTAATACTTCCACCGCCTCCCAAGACCATTACAATTCTGTAAAAAGCATTTTAAATTTGCATTTTGCCACGGTCATTCTGCTGCAGTTCTCCCAAAATTATGAATGTCAATGATGGACTTTTTTCCACCTCAACAAAACTTTAATTGGCGGTTTGGGGGAACGAACACCTGAATGGAATTGATGCTTTAACAAAGTGGGGGGGGTGTAATAAATGGGATGTTTATCTCTGGGGACGAATGCCCAAAGCAATTCAATTGTCAGTGCTATAAACCCACCACTAGAGTATTTCATGAGATGTGAGTAGAAATCTGACTTGACAAGGGCCGCGATACTGGTTGTGTGGTTACCGTGTGCACTAACAGCGTCACCCCCGACACTTAAAACTGGAAAATGCACTTCAACTAAACCCATTTAGGCACTGCAATAACGGCATCTCCAGACTTACATCCCAGATGTGAGGCGGACAGTTAAATAGAGCTGTGAACTCCTTCCTAAAGTTAACATTGCCTTAGATTGACTTGATTTCTGAAACTATCCCATACAACCATATCCCGAGGAAGAATCTCAGTTGCATTTGACAGAAGTTCGGAGGGAGCGAAATCTCATTCGTGGCGCGATCAATTAATTGCCCAAAAAAAAAAATTCTGTTGATCCGATCGCTACCAAACTTCAAAGGATCACCCGCTGGGCTAATCTGAAGATTGCCTGAAAATTTCATCAAAATCGGTCACGCCGTTTTGGAGTCCATAGGGAACACATACACACCGATTTTTTTTTTTTTTTTTTTTTTTTTTTATGATTTTTTTTATATATATATATAAAATAGAGATATATCTCTATCTCTTTTTCTCTTCAGTGCTTCTGACTGACCTGCACACTTTAGCCTACTTACTAAGCATGGGCCCTGCCGCTGCTTCTAATCTTATCCTCTCCCCGCGTGTGGCGTTCGAGCCGCACATGGGCCAGGACCTGCATCCTTTCATCAGACCCTGGCATTTACTGTCTGAGGGCCCCATTAGATCCGTGCTGGTCTGTACATGTCGTCTCACTTTGTACTCTGTAAAATGCAAATGCACATCGGGCCTCCCAGACATGAAGCAGACTTTCAGCGAGCTAATTGAGTTTGGAAAATAAAAGGCCTAATAGTGCGCTGGAGTTTGACAGTTCTTTTATTCAGCTTGGCTAATGAAGTTTGGCTTCTCCGCTGTTAGTTGTGACATAATAATGTCACCGCTAAAGACTGGCTAATGCAAACAGAATGGGGAAATCTGGGTTTCTGTCCCTTTTTTTTTTTTTTTCCCATAAAGGGCGGTTGTTTTTTTTTATTTATCTCTTAGGGGGTATGGGTCATTGGGTCGACAGCTGAAATTAGTCGACATGGGTAACGTCGGAAGGTCGACACAAGCAGGTCGACAATGAGAAGGTTGGCAGTGAAAAGGTCGACATGAGTTAAAAAAAAAAAATTGTTCCGAATGTTGACATGGTCACCGTCTGAGTGTACCGCGTCCCTTCACATGGCCCGCCGCGCTCACCATGCTTCGAGCTCGGTGCCTTGCTGCGCTTAGCACACTATTTTATTCTCCTAACACGCCGTAGTGGATGGTAGGGTGCGAAATATCGTCTTCCATCTAAAAAAAAAAAAAGTGAAAGACTCGTTTTTGGCTGTCAACCCAATGCTTGTGTCGACCTTACCCATGTTGACCTGTTTCATGTGTCTACCTTCAGTGGTCGACTCACTGTAGTGTTCATTCTAGCACCCGCCATATTTGAAAACCCATGTAGTTCCTCTTCCCTGCCTGGGGTGTCGCTGTCTGCTGTGGTGTTTCTAGCACAGGTCTGGTTTGCTTATCAGTGCTGATATACAGACCATACTGTGCTACAGCAGACATCGACACCCCAGGCAGGGAAAAGGAACTGCATGGGTTTTCAAATATAGCGGGTGCTAGAATGAACAGGATCAATGCATGACAACCTAATGACCATATCCCCCTCTCAGTATGCTTGCTGCCTTGCTTTTTGCCCCTGTCTAAATCGGTTACTTGTAGGTGCCAATTGTTTATTAATATTACCAGTTATTTATATAGCGCACACCTATTCCATAGCGCTGTACAGAGACTATTACCCCTTTTCCACTAGAAGAAATAACCGGTAATCTCCGCGGGGACGCGCTTCTACCCGGGTTTTTCTGCTAGTGGAAATGCTCCCTGTCAAATAGGTCATGATCAGGGTAGCACCCGGATTCAAGGGTAGTGGAAACGCTCCCTAACCGGGTTATTTGACTGAGCATGTTAAAATCTTCACTGATTGGTGCTGCTGGGGCGCTGGTGAGTGATGTCATCACTCAGAGCCCCGCAGACTGCGCACATAGCATGGAGGACAGCGTTGTGTGCACATGTGGTGCATGTCTGTCCTGCTGACTTTCCCCTGCTGTATCAGAGGCTGCTCCAGCAGCCACCTTCCTCTCTGCCGCCAGCACCACAGGCTGCCCCAGCGGACACTGCTAATCATCCCGCAGCACAACATCATTATGGCTGCCAGCAATTGGTCTGATGCTGAAGTGAAGGAGCTGCTGTTTATTAGGGCAGAGTAATGGTAATGGTGGCCCTATTTTGTGACCTCCCATGGTAAAGCCCTTTAAAAAGGCTTTTTCCTTATGTAATCTATAGGGAAAAAAATGCCTTACCCGGGTTAAGTGTAAAAGGGGATGATCAGGCAATTTACCGGGTAGCACTGTAGTGGAAATGTGTATCCAACCCGGGTTCGAACCGGGTACAATTTACCGGGTCCGACCCAGGTTGCTAGTGGAAAAGGGGTATATTTGAACATTCCCTGCCCCAGTGGAGCTTACTATATATGGGGTTTATTCTAGTCCGTTCCCACCAGAATAACCCCAGAACATTCAGACCATGGCACTACCGAAAAACGTTGTGAGTTGTATCTCTGGCTTGCTAGACACATTATTTTACTACATAGCAAATCAAATATGAAAAAATTCATAGGGAAGCTCACCACAATGACCAGCGTCCTTTAATGGCCAAACCTGGTTGCTATGGGTTATAACAGTATTTTTCCATGAACCAATTTTCAAAATGTGCTTTCAGTCAACTTTTTTTTTTTTTTTTTTTAAGTTTTTGGTTTTCTGGAGATAATTATACATGTTCTCATTGTGTTGGCCGTCTCAAGTAAATCTGATGACTAGTGTTTTATGTAATGTAGGTGTCTTAGGTGCAGCGTTCAGCTGGACTGAGCTTGTTAAAAGGTTACAAGTTTACTAATTATAGGCTGCGTGTGGGTAAAGCTGCTCTTCCCGAAAAACCCATCTTAAAACAGAAATGCGCATTTCTTGGAAATCCTCCGCTCTTGCTTTTTTTCCCCCTGTTCCAGTTGCACGGCTTGGTACGTAAGCTCACATTGGCAGATTTAAGACCTTATTGCTGCTAGGTATTGGCTCCGGCTTCACTACTGGTATCTGTTACCAGGTTTACAGCCTATTCTGTGTACAGGACTTGTGTAATTTAGTCATACAGGTTGAGTGTTATGTTTTGTCCGCAGAACCATTGTACTTCAGTTTGGGTTCCAGTTTTTAGCTTTGTGACTCTGGAAATCTTTCTTGCATAGTTCCGTGTCTGTTATTACTTAAGTGTATTTTGTAACCACTAAAAACTATTAATATGACGACAGTGAGCAGAGCTATAAAATGTACTGTTGGGGCGTGGCCTGGCAGCCATAGAGCCTAGCAGCCTTTTTACAGCGCTCCGGACCCTTCAACTTAAGATCACCCCACGCAGCGGCATCTGCACTCTGGGGAGCCGCATACCTGTCCCCTGGTGATCCCTCCATCCTCCGGTGCCGGCTGTTGGTGTCGCGGAGTCGGGGCGCCGTTCTCACGGCGTCTGCGGATTGCGGCCTAGCCGGGTAGCTGGAGCCGGGACCTGGAGTACGGACGCGCGTCACGTCACGGAACAGCTCCACTCTGCCGCAGCGTGCCCCGATCGCTGCAGCTCATCCATACATCCCGCTCGGCGGCCTCCATTAGCGGTGAGTCTCACCCTCCCTCCGCTCCCTGCTCTCAGCGGCTCCTACTGTGTGCCGGATCCCGTGGCCTGCCTGAGGCCGGGCCCCCTCCTCCTGCATTCTCCCTACTGGGCTCAGATTCCCTCACAGGGGCACCACTGGCAGCACTGGGGGCAACTAATACACCTGCTGGCCACAGGGACCCCCTGAATATAGAGTCCTGGGGTTGAGAACTCCCCCCTCCCTTTCTGAGGTGCCCTGCCTATACCATTACAGACACAGAGGCCTCGGAGCTGGGAGGTGAGAACCCCCCTGGTTAATCTGTGTGGCTGCTGCTGTCCCCTCCTGTCAACCCCTGCCCACTCTCAGGGGCCCATGCTGTTCGGGTGCCTGCAAATATAACAAAAGCACTGCACCCAGGAAGGTCGGGTGCTGCAACCCTGACCCAGGAGGGCAGTGACTCCTCTGCAGGACACTGACCCATCACTTTGGAGGAATATTGTACATCCCCATATATTGAGTGCAGTATAGACCAATCCCATATTTTGTTGCCACACAAGGCCTAGCGGCACGCCCTTTAGGGCACTGCGGGTACCCAACCTCATGGGCCACATCATTGCTCCTTTGGATAGAGCTGCCCTAATGTAACTTGCACTCTGCAACCCACCACCCAAAGCGTTAATGCTTACCTAAACCTCTCCACAATCTCTCAAGTTGCTCAGCTACATCGAACTATTTCATCTCTGAGTCCTGTGATATATCAACATGCCTGGTAAAAAAGCTAAGAGCATCCTCCCCCCGAAGGTGACCTTTCCTACCCAGAAATCTGCCTCTCCCTCTTTTAACGCAGGCGTAACAACCCCGACCTCTGCGATTCCCACCTCGCAATCCACCACCTCAGCGCCGGGCTTTGACCCTGACTCTGAGGCCCCCCTCACTGTGAAAATCCTGTATCAAGCTCTCAGTGCATTTAAATCAGAAATAACACAAGACCTCTCTGCCAAAATTTGCGAGGTGAAGGCGGACGTCAACGCCATCGGAGAACGCACTGACCACTTGGAAAAGAAACTAGAGGAACTGGTCTCCTCCCATAACGATCTTATAACGGCCCATGACCAACAACAAGCCGACCTTGAAGCATTCAAAGATAAGATAGCGGATATGGAGGATCGCTCCAGGAGGAATAATATTAAGATCCGGGGCATCCCAGACTCAGTGGCGAACAGCGAACTGGAAGGATACGCCATAACCTTATTCCGCAAACTCCTACCTGACCTAGACCAGAGAGATCTCCTCATCGATAGGATTCACCGACTCCCCAGACCACGATCTGTCGCCTCATCACTGCCGAAGGATACCCTCTTAAGGGTGCATTTTTTCACAACAAAAGAGCGAATCTTAAAGGCAGCACGAGAAGCAGCGGCCTCTGATGGCCTTGGCGGTCTTCAGCTCTTTCCAGATTTTTCCGCTCTCACTCTAGCTAAAAGAAGAGCCTTGGCTCCCATTACCACGGCTTTACGCTCTCAGGAGATCCCCTATAGATGGGGATTCCCTGTGAAGCTTATTATCTCCTATGATAACACCTCATACACAATCACCTCACTGGACGCAGGCGTCAAGCTACTAATGGATTGGGACGTCTCGGTCACCCTGCCTCCAGGAAAGAAGAAACAGCCTCCAGTCCAAGCTGAATGGGCCGTTACCTGATATGGACTCCCTCTCTTGGAGGTACTTTCATTAACAGCCCAGCCGGCCATTGAGTCCACTGGGACTCTATCCTACTCCTGTGATAATGGTCTGTTTATAACTGTAAGTTTAATTCTATGTTGCCTGCTTCTATCTCTGAGCCCTCTAGCTCACAGAGTTGCAACTTGAGTGTATTACTTAATTTTTTCTTTTTTCTTTTTTGTTTCCTTTTGTTCTTATTTTCTATTATATCTAAAATGTGTCTAACTCGCTATACGATCCTTTAGGTTTGCTATTGTTACTTAAATATGTGTCATACTGTTACTTATTTGGGTGGTGGCGCTAGGCCACATGTTTGCCCCTTCCAGTGAACTACTGCACGTTCCCCTTTACCTTGCAGTAGTCATTCCATCCCGATATACTGGGATGTCTTGGTTTTTGTCTCCCCCCCCCTCTCCCCTCCCTGCACACCTCCCTCTCTCCTTCCCCCAGGTCACTTACATTGCCACAAAGGGCTATATCCCTCTAATTTCCACAAAACTTTTGCCAGTAGGGTTTGGGAGCCGCAGTACTTCTATAGTACCGTTTAAAGATTATCATGATTGAAGTACTCTCCCTCAATGTTAAGGGGCTGAATTCCCCCAACAAACGCAGATTAGCTCTAGGATACTTTGCCAAACAAAAAGCCGATATTGTAGCACTTCAAGAGACCCATTTCTCAGCCCTCCGTCCCCCGGCCCTTAAGGACCGTCATTATACTAATGGATACTTTGCCAATGGCCCCTTCAAGAGAAATGGAGTAGCCATATTGTTTAAAAGCCCTCTCTCCTTTACTCTACATACCCAAGTAGCAGATAAGAATGGTCGGTATCTCATTCTGACAGGAGCCCTGGAAAATAAACCAGTTACTCTAGTTTCACTATACGCCCCCAATTCAAATCAAATACCATTCCTACGTAAATTATGCTCAGAAATTCAGAAAGTACGTAAGGGCTCCCTTCTCCTGATGGGAGATTTTAATATGGTCCTGGACCCCAAACTCGATAAGTCCGCTACAACTTCGGCCTCAGCTTCGGCCCTCAATTCCAGCTCCCTTGCATTCCGGACCATCTTGGCAGAGTATGACCTCTATGATGTCTGGCGGGTTCATAACCCCTCTGGGCGAGAATACACCTATCACTCCCCTGTCCATAATACGTATTCCCGTATCGATTACATCCTTCTAGATAAATGGACCCTTCAACTAGCTAAATCTAGTGATGTCCTACCAATCACATGGTCGGACCACGCCCCGATTAATTTCCGCTGGGACATTTTGCACCAATTTACACCCCCCCGCCCTTGGCGACTCTCTTCTTACCTATTGGCCGACCCAATCTCTAAAGGGACCATCAAAGAGTCGATTGACACATTCCAGAAGTGCAACTCCCCCTCTGACACGTCCATCCTGAACTATTGGTGCTCTTTAAAGGCAGTTGTTAGAGGAGCAGCGATACAGGCAGGAGCTAGACTCAAAAAATTACACTATCAAACCATAGCTGATCTGGAATTAAAATTAAAGAACCTTGAATCTCAAAATAAAAGTAAACCTTCAAGATCTCTTCAGAAACAGCTTGCCGAAGTCAGATCCCAACTCCAGAAATTTCTTACAACACGCACACAAGCAGCCCTCAATCGATTGCGGCAAAAATTTTACCTAGTTGGTAATAGGTCTGGAAAAATGCTGGCCCGCAAGCTCCGAGTACAACAGGCTAGAAATAGGATTAAATTCATCAAGACTGCTTCGGGCTTAAAGATTTCCAATCCCTCTGAAATATCAAACCAATTTGCATCATATTACTCCCAACTTTATAACCTATCTGCTGATACCTCCATACCCCAACCGGATCTCTTGTCTATTAACTACTTCCTGGCCAATTTAAATCTCCCCTCAATTACCCAATTACAACTAGAATCCTTAAATGCCCCATGGACCGCTGCAGAAGTGCAAGATACTATTAAATCCCTTCCCAAGGGCAAAGCGCCTGGCCCGGATGGTTTTGTTAATGATTTTTATATCTCTTTCCAAGATCTTCTTGCTCCCTCCCTAGTGAGCGTTTATAATGAGATCACCGCCTGTGGCAATATCCCCAGGGAGATGTTGGAAGCCCAAATCGTCACCATACCTAAACCAGAAAAAGACCCCGCCCTATGCCAAAATTATCGTCCAATTTCCCTACTGAACGGGGACGTAAAAATTTATGCTAAGCTAATTGCCTCCCGGTTAAAAGACCTCCTCCCCTCATTGATTCACCCAGACCAAGTAGGTTTTGTACCAGGTAGACAGGCATCAGACAACACACGTAAGGTTTTCAACATTATCGACTCTCTTCCCCCAGACCAGGGCCTTCTCCTGTTGTCGTTAGACGCAGAGAAGGCCTTTGATCGCTTAAACTGGACTTACATGCGTGAAGTGTTGCTGAAATTTGGCTTACGTAACCAAATACTCTCCTCAATACTGGCACTATACAGCTCCCCATCCGCGCGTGTTTTTAGTAATGGTTTCCTATCTGACCCCTTTCTAATCTATAATGGAACCCGTCAGGGATGCCCCCTGTCCCCTCTTATTTTTATATTGGCAATCGAGCCTCTGGCGGCTAAGATCCGTGCAGACCCACTATTTCCAGGACCATTAATCGGCTCGACCCCCCATAAACTTTGTATGTTTGCTGATGATTTCCTCCTATTAGTTTCACAACCGGCTACATCTCTTCCCCAATTGCATAAAATATTAGACGCATATTCCTCAGCCTCCTATTACAAACTCAATACAACAAAAACCGACGCACTCCCCATTAATCTAGACCATTCCATTAACTCTCTACGACCCTTATACCCCTACAATTGGCAATCCACAGCAATTCGCTACCTAGGAATTCGCATCCCTCCCACCTCCTCCCAAGTTTTTGAGGTCAACCTTCCCCCTCTCCTCAACTCAATATTGTCCCTTTGCAAATCCTGGCTCCATTACGATATATCCTGGCTAGGCCGAATTGCAGCCTTCAAGATGTCACTTCTCCCTAAGCTGATGTTTCTCTTCCGCACGATCCCCTATACTTTCCCCAAAAAATATATTGACAAAGCAAACTCTATCATGATGAAATATGTATGGGCATCACGCCCCTGTAGATTAGCCCGCACCAAAATGTGTTTACCCAAATGTAAGGGTGGCCTAAATCTTCCTAATCTAACAATGTATCAGGAAGCTGCCCTCCTGGCTCAACTTCAAACTCTCTTCACTCAAGAAGACTCCCGGGGATGGGCGAGTTTGGAGGACGAGGCCTGCCCCCATTTCCCCGTCAGAGACCTTTTTTGGCTCCCACCCAATTTACGCCCTAATAATCTGAACCTCCTGCCTGCCACACGGGCAGCCCTGGCTACCTGGGACAGATTGACTAGGGCCGCCTCTAATAATTTTCACAACATGCCCTCCTTATCTCTACACACTATAGCCGCTATCATCCCTACTTTTAACCCACATAAATGGATTTCTAAGGGGATCAAATCGCTGGCTGATGTATTGAATGGGCCGACCCTTATCTCCTTCCAAGGTCTACAAGAGCGTTTCCACTTACCTGATACTGATAGACTGCAGTACTACCAGATAAGTCATTGGTGGAGTAGCCTCTCGGGTAGAGATACAGTACCAGTATCCTACAATGCAAACATAGTTGACAGACTCTCCAATGGCGAGTCCAAAGGAGGAATCTCCTTTTGGTACAGAACCCTTTTAGAAATGACCCCGGCCCCCAAAACCAAAGCACAGATCAGATGGGAGGAAGATATTGGTTGTACATTACAGGAACCACAATGGAGAAAAATTTTTATCTCTTCACATAAAATGTCCAAGTGCCTAAACCATTCAGAAATGCACGTCAAGCTTCTGAATAGGTTATATCTCACACCCGACAGACTCCACACGATCTGGCCCTCCTCTTCCAAATTCTGCTGGCGCCTCTGTGGAGAAGTTGGCCATCAGTTTCACATCTTCTGGTCATGCCCACGTATAATACCCTTTTGGAAAGAAGTTTTCAACCTCATAAACAAAGCACTAACCTTAAAGCTATCGCCTTCCCCCCTCATTGCCCTCCTGAACTGCTTCCCAAGCTCAGTCCCCCCCCAATTACATTATGTGTTGGGCCATATATGCATTGCGGCCCGGGCTACTCTGGCACAGTGTTGGAAGCAGGTGGCCCCTCCCCCCTGTGTTAGAGTGGTTCACAAGGTTCAATCGCACTTCCTGATGGAGACAGATTATTCCCCCACCTATATCTCTACACAAGATTTTCCAGCTCGCTGGAACCCATGGAGGGCTTTTGTCACGGTTGGGGAGGGTGCTAACCTTCTCAAACTAGACCCAACTGACTCAACTTAGGACGGCTTCTTATTTGCAATTATTATTCAGTACATATCACGTATGGAGATTGTATAGCCATATGACACTGCTGGTTGCCTAAATTTTGCTTCATAATTGTGTTCTATGACTATGTTTTGATAGAGTGACTCCCCCCCCCCCCTCCCCCCCCTGTTTTCCTTTCTGTCTCACCCCCCCTCCCCCAATTGTTATGTTTTGCTATACAAAATGTAAAAATTCTTCAATAAAAACTATTGATGTTAAAAAAAAAAAAAAACTATTAATATTTAAACTACTAATTTTGTATCTTTTTAACCATCTGTACAAAACTGAATACGCTTGTAAATGTTGACACCGCCCACAATCCAAATATATACTGGTAGGTTAATTGGCTCCTAACAAAATTACCCCTAGAATGCCTGTGTGTGCGTGTACATGTGGTAGGGAATATAGATTGTAAGCTCCACTGTGGCAGGGAATGATGTGATTGTTTAAATATTCTCTGTACAGCGCTGCGGAATATGTGTGCGCTATATAAGAAATTGGTAATACATGATAATAGGATGTCCATATAACGCATGACTATGTAAATAGCCTCTGACCCCCAAAACACTAAAGGTAAAGTATACTTTAGAGATTAATGTGTCTCTAGAGCTTCTCAGAACAGACTTTGTTTAATAGAAGTGTTTCCAGGGCAGGAGGTGATTGCTCCTGATGGTGGAATAGCTGCCCAGGTGATAGACCAGGGTGTGGGCTATGGTAGGGACCACTGGAGCATTCCGAAGAGTTTGAGCTATGCTGTGATTCCCTGTATGCTGCTTCCTGTAACCTATACTATGCTGTGTCCCTGGTATGCTGTGATCTGTTCTAATTATAAAGACCAAGGAGGATATTCAATTTCCCTCCACGATTCCCGACGGGAGGAGATGGCGGCGGGGCCCTATTCCATGCTGTCTTCCCTCACAGCATTGAACATGGGTCTTGGCAGAACGTGCCTGACTTCACAAGCAGTCAAGTACGTTCTCCTGGGAATTGACGAACTCCCGGCCGCTTCTCACTGCGCTCTTCAGGTGGGACATTGAATCCCGTCGGCAAAATCCCTGTCGAGCCAGCCGAGAACGGGACGTGGTCACGGCTGTCGGGCCAAGCCCGATGGTCGTGACCTTACATTGAATATACCCCCACCCAAGACTTCATGTTTATCCAGTGTATGTAATTCCTTGTCACAGTATATATTGAATATTTTTGGAAAAGAAACTTGAATAAAACCACAATTCTATTTGCACATTAACCCTTTGGCTTCTTTGCTATAGTCTGTATTTTTTTTATATTAGTTATTTGTAAGGAATCAGTAACTTTTATGTGATGTTTCTTTCATACGACCATTTTTGTTTGTATTTCTCAGACATGGATGAGCGTCGCGTGGGAGAACCTGGAACTCTGGATTACACAACAATGCGGGATTATACATTGGATAGCGGTCAGGCAGAGTGTCTGAGTGACTGACGACATGGGTGTGAATGCTTCAAGCTACCCCCACTCGTGTTCCCCGAGAGTAGGGGGAAACGCACAGACGCAACAGACATTCATAGGTAAGGGTTCTCTACGCTATTATTGTGTGTCCAGCTCTGCTGGTATCGCAAGAATTGGGTATATCCCTGAGTAGAATAGTATACTGCACGCCCATATAATGCCAACGCTCATAGGTCTTAGTGGGGTACACAAGTGTACGGAGACCCTAACTTCAGTTATTCAGCTGGCTGCGTATATATCACAAGTGCTTCTCTGATCAACCTGCACTGCAGCATTTACTGCCTCATGCAATGGTTCTCAAACTCTGTCCTCAGGATTTCAAGCAGCTCACATTTCCCAGGTCACCTAGCAGGTACACCGTTGAAGTCATTACTCACTGACTCATTTCCCAGGTCACCCAGCAGGTGCAGTCATTACTCACTGACTAGTTTCCCAGGTCACCCAGCAGGTGCGCACAGTTGATACTCACGGACACAGTTCCCAGGTCACCCAGCAAATGCAAAGGTGCAGTCATTACTCACCGACAAGAGCTGCAAGCAACATGACAAGTTTACCTCCCATCAACACGACTACTTCTGTGGTCACTTCTTCTCTATTGCTTAATTCAATATCCAGCTGTGTGTTGCCTCCACTGAGGTTCCTGCCAGCACCTAGATAGAATTATAGAGCTGGCCATGGGTGATGTGATGGAGACTGGGCCTTAAGTAGTGGTATTATATACTTGAAATGAGGCTTCAGTGTGGTTACTTGTGTAATATCTGGGCGCCCAAATTTTTTTTTCGGGTCGGAAAAATCGGGTCCATCACATGCAACCAAATCGCATGTGATGGACCCGATTTTTACATTGGTTCCAATGTTAAATGGTCCCTGAGACCCCATTTTTTATTGTATACCCACCCTGTTCATACCCCCACTATCCAATTGATTTTATATAGTATGGCGAGCAGACACGGAATACATGTTAAGTAATCCGCGTCCCCTCGCGATTTGGTTGCATGCGATGCGATCGACCCGATTTTTTCCGAAAAAAATCGGGTCCATCGCATCTGATTGTATACCTTGCATCTGATTGTATACCTTAAGTTAAGGCATACAATCAAAAAATCGGGCGCCCAGATAATACACAAGTACCGCAGTGTGTTTTGGTTTGGTGGGAGTTTGTAAAACAAATAAAATGTTTGGGGTCCTTTATACATTTGAAGAACCTGTCCCTGTACCACGGACCCTTCAGTGACCAATTCATTGTACTGTTGGCTTTATTTTGTCTGAGACAATTTGCCGAGTGTTGGTTTGAGCACCCGATGTCCCTTTTCTTCTATTGTATTGCGCATGAGATACGTATGTGAGAATATTACACAATATTATCACGTGAGTCGTTAATGTTTGTTTTGACTTTTTATAGGGACATCGTCTTACTCGCATCAAGGCTATGGCTACGAGTCCAAGCTGTACAGCCTTGAACACGGGCATGAGAAACCCCAAGACAAGAAAAAGAAAACGTCTGGCCTCGCCACGCTCAAGAAGAAATTCATCAAGCGTCGGAAGTCCAGCAGGTCTGCGGATCACGCCAAGCAGATGAGAGAACTGCTCTCCGGGTGGGATGTCCGAGACGTCAATGCGCTGGTGGAGGAATACGAGGGAACGGCGGCCTTAAAAGAGCTGTCTCTGCAGGCCAACGTGGCGCGGCCAGAAACGAGGACTTTGCCGAAAGATATGGGCGACCTTTACGAATACAAATACTGTACCGATGTGGATCTCATATTCCAGGAGACCTGCTTTCCGGTGCACCGTGCCATATTGGCCGCAAGGTGTCCGTTTTTCAAAAAGTTGCTCTCCTCGTCCCCAGAGTACGGAGCAGAGATCATCATGGATATCAATACCGCTGGCATTGACATGCCGATGTTTTCTGCCTTGCTACACTACTTGTACACTGGGGAGTTTGGCATTGAGGACTCCAGGTTTCAGAATGTGGATATACTCGTGCAACTGAGCGAGGAATTTGGTACGCCGAACTCATTGGACATTGACATGCGTGGGTTGTTTGACTACATGTGCTACTATGATGCGGTGCTTAGCTTTTCCTCCGACTCCGAGCTGGTGGAAACGTACGGCGTTCAGAGCTGCTTAGATGAGGAGCTCCGGGCTCACAAAGCGATCCTCTCAGCGCGGTCTCCGTTCTTCCGCAACTTGCTGCAAAGACGAATCCGGACTGGGGAGGAGATCACCGACCGGACATTAAGGACTCCAACCAGAATTATCCTCGATGAATCCATAATACCAAAAAAATATGCAAAAGTCATTTTGCATTGCATGTACACGGACGTAGTGGACCTGTCCTACGTCTTGCACTGTAGCCCGTCGATAGGGAGCCTCAGCGAAGTGCAGGCTCTGGTAGCAGGAAAGCCAAATATGACTCGGGCTGAGGAAGCAATGGAACTCTACCACATTGCACTGTTCTTAGAGTTCAACATGCTGGCACAAGGTAAGTGTCTGGAAATCGCATATGCTAGAAACCTGTGCGTCCGCTTTCTCTGTTATGTTACTCTCCTCAAGGGGGAGCCACAGTTTATGATGGATCTGTTAAATACAACTCCAATCGGCAACAGAGCTCAGTCGACTTGGTCTAGATAGACCGTAATGGAAGTTAGACACCAGATTTCGAGCCATTGGAGCGCGGTCGGTGGTCACATGGTCGGCATTTTGTTTTTTCACCTCTTTTTGGTGCCAAAGGTCACAGGTCAACTTGATTCATATTTTACTACCCAAGTGGACATAGAGTGAGATTACACTAGCGTGCCGAGCGTAGAGAGGCGCCGTGCATGAAGCAAGGGGACATGGCGCACTATATTTAGGTGTTTAACAAGACTTCGACTAAGGGTGGTCGACCCAGACATCGTAGATCTGCTATACCATGGGTTCTCAAACTCGGTCCTCAGGACCCCACACAGTTCATGTTTTCTAGGCTCATTACCGACTGGCACATTTTAAATGAACCACAACTGGAGATAATTATTTCACTTGATTCTGTGAGGAGACCTGCAAAACGTCCTGAGGACCGACTTTGAGAACACAAACACGGCTTTGCTTTGTCTAGGGGAGGAGCAGCCCCTGCCCCCCTGTGTCGGTGTACTCCTGTAGCATCCAGCAGTACAGTAATGTGATACATTGGTAATGGATGTCATCTGTCTGCTTATAGTCCTGGGTTAGTCGCCCATCCCAGGATTGTTTTATTTGGCAATCATGTGTTAACTGAAGCTATTTCTAGAGAGTATCCAAGGTGGCATAAGAGTCTCCTATGTCTGTGCTGTTCTCTGCTGCTGTGACGTGTCCAAGGCGGCATATGAGAGTCTCCTATGTATGTGCTGTTCTCTGCTGCTGTGATGTGTCCAAGGCGGCATATGAGTCTCCTATGTATGTGCTGTTCTCTGCTGCTGTGACGTGTCCAAGGCTGCATATGAGAGTCTCCTATGTATGTGCTGTTCTCTGCTGCTGTGACGTGTTGCACCCTTACACTGCCCATGTATTTGGTCAATGCCGAGCCATGACTCGGTAACGCCTGTTTTGACGCCCTCCCCCTTCTTTTTGTCTCCTCTAATATCTTTCCATCCCTCACCATCTTGGCCCCCTCTTTTCCTTTCACCCATCTTGACCCCTCCTTTGTCTCCTCACCCTACTTCCCATCCCTCACCATGTTGCTCCCCTTTTCCTTTCACCCAACTTCCCATCCCTCACCACCCCCCACCCCCCGTCTCCTCACCCAACTTCCCATCCCTCACCCCCCCCCCCTTGTCTCCTCCTCACCCTACTTCCCATCCCTCACCATCTTGCCCTCCTTTGTCTCCCCACCCAACTTCCCATCCCTCACCCCCCCCCCCCGTCTCCTCACCCTACTTCCCATCCTTCACCATCTTGCCCCCCATCTGAGGCTCCAATAGACGTGCAGTGTGTGTGTGTGTGTGTTTTCCCGTGCATGCTGGGCACTGTCCAGACACTCGGCCTAGAAACTCAGCGTCCGGCTCTGCTACACTATGCCCTGTGTTGGATGAATCCAGCAGAGTCAGGGAAATAATGAAGCACAAATGACAATGTTGGCAATGTAACGTGTGTGCACACAGCGATGAGTTCACTCCCAGGCTTTGAACCTGCTCTGCGTATTGAGTGAAAACACATGGGGAAGATTGGCGTGCAGACCTCAGCTTTTAATAAACAGCACATGGGGGTAGTGGAAGTAGACATCCGGACAAATAAACGTCTCCTGTATAGAGTAGTGAATGCCTGCACTCAGTCTGGGACGTCTCTTTCTGTGCAAGTGACAGCCCTGGTTCCCCGGCTCTGGGTGGTAGAATACGCCCCTGTGAACAGCATTTATATTTGCCCACTAACAGATTGGTACAGACTGTCTGGCACAGCGTCACTGCCCTGCCTGCATCTTCCCAAACCCGCACAGTTCAATTCCCTGGCTGGGGTGTTACTATCTGCTGTGCTGCTTCTAGCACAGCAAGAAAGAAAGGTTTTTTGCGCCAGTCGCACAAGACAAGTAATTTTTATAAATGTACACGAACCCCTATTACATAACAAGAGTTATTACTGGAACACGTTCCTGAATAGTAATAAATATATTCGGGGGTGCTACCACAGGACACTGTTAGAGACGATTTTTTTTAAGAAAAGAGAGAATGTCACTAAAGTGGTGCACTAAATAGAGAGAAAAACTAAACACTTAAAAAGTAACTTTTAATGAGATTAGCTGATAAAACGTTGCGAAATATAGACTAAAATAAAACATGTATGACACAAACAGTGTGGTTAAAAGGATACTAAATCCTCGCACAGTGATCCCCACTGATCAGCCGTCCTCTATGTTTATTAATCCTCCTAGTTTAAATTGGTGCGCGTTTTATTATATATATACAGATTTATTGATTCTATCACAAGTCTCACAAGTACAATGTGTACAAGGGAATTTCAGTAATTGATTCTATGTATACAATTGCGATAATGCAGTTACAAATGTGTGTAATAGGTGTTTCACATATGTGGAACAGGGAATACAGCTCGGAGCCAGTAATACAAGGCAACGTGCGTGTATTTCCCTGACGCTGGCTGGGTTCAGATTTAGGCAGTCCAATCCAAGTGCTGGCTGTTATGTCAGCGCTGGGGTTCCCGGCTATCTACTGAGACCCGCCGCCGCTGTTTGTCGAGGGGGTGTCTGGAGCGTACCGGGCTGTCAAGTAATGACGCTGCCGGTCAGACACTGCCCTTCAGGAGCTACGGTGAGTGGCGCCACCACACCGCTTCTTGAGCTCCACAGACTCACTGGAAAGTGACGTCCGTTCAGAGGTTCGCACCAATTATACTAGACATATACAAAATACATTTCAAGAGGGGAAGGGAGGCAGGGGGTTTACACTGCGGATGCAGTCGGTCTGCGTACGCTTCGCAATTAAGCTTCGTAAGCTTAATTGCGAAGCGTACGCAGACCGACTGCATCCGCAGTGTAAACCCCCTGCCTCCCTTCCCCTCTTGAAATGTATTTTGTATATGTCTAGTATAATTGGTGCGAACCTCTGAACGGACGTCACTTTCCAGTGAGTCTGTGGAGCTCAAGAAGCGGTGTGGTGGCGCCACTCACCGTAGCTCCTGAAGGGCAGTGTCTGACCGGCAGCGTCATTACTTGACAGCCCGGTACGCTCCAGACACCCCCTCGACAAACAGCGGCGGCGGGTCTCAGTAGATAGCCGGGAACCCCAGCGCTGACATAACAGCCAGCACTTGGATTGGACTGCCTAAATCTGAACCCAGCCAGCGTCAGGGAAATACACGCACGTTGCCTTGTATTACTGGCTCCGAGCTGTATTCCCTGTTCCACATATGTGAAACACCTATTACACACATTTGTAACTGCATTATCGCAATTGTATACATAGAATCAATTACTGAAATTCCCTTGTACACATTGTACTTGTGAGACTTGTGATAGAATCAATAAATCTGTATATATATAATAAAACGCGCACCAATTTAAACTAGGAGGATTAATAAACATAGAGGACGGCTGATCAGTGGGGATCACTGTGCGAGGATTTAGTATCCTTTTAACCACACTGTTTGTGTCATACATGTTTTATTTTAGTCTATATTTCGCAACGTTTTATCAGCTAATCTCATTAAAAGTTACTTTTTAAGTGTTTAGTTTTTCTCTCTATTTAGTGCACCACTTTAGTGACATTCTCTCTTTTCTTAAAAAAAATTGCTTCTAGCACAGGTCTGGTCTGCATATCCGTGCTGATATACAGACCATGCTGTGGTAGATGCACCTGGCGTGGTCTGTAGTTCAGCACTGATATGTAGAGCAGACCTGTGGGGTTAATGTATGAAGCTTGGAGCAGTGATATCCCCATAAAGAATGGTCTGTGCAAGGTGATAATGCACCAGCCAATCAGCTGCAATATGTAAATGAATAGTTAGGAGCTGATTGGCTGGAGCATTATCACCTTGCACATCTTTATGGGGATAGATCGCACTTTTCTCCAAGCTTCATACATGTTCCCCTGTGTTAGAATCTCCTCAGCATAGAGAGCGACGCCCCCAGGCAGGCAAGAGGAACTGCACACATATTGAAAGGTGCAGGGTGCTAGAATGATCCCTGGTGTAAATGATGGGGCATAGCTATAATAGATGATACACTGTGCATCTTATTTCCCCCAACATCTGCAGGCTGTGAAGATATCATCGCGGAGAGCATCTCTCTGGACACCTTAATCGCCATCTTGAAGTGGAGCTCTCAGCCCTACGGATCCAACTGGGTTCGCCGTCAGGCATTGCACTTCCTGTGCGAGGAGTTCAGCCACGTCATGATAACGGACGTGTTCTATGAGCTAAACAAGGACCATCTGCTGACTGTGATCCAGTCCGACTACCTCCAGGTACTGGCAAATCCAGAATGGTGTCAAATGAGAGAAGCCTACACTTGCCCAAATGCCCAGTACAGTAAAGAAGATACTTGGTCCAGTCCTTGGGTCACAGGGTTGTATAATGTAGCTGTTCGTCACTGCAGATATATTTGCACCAGGCAGAGGGACCATGTTAAGGGGGGTATTCAATCGAGGTGGATATTTCTGCCGGCGCAAATAGCTGTCGCCTATTCAATGCTGCCGTTACAGACCGCATTGAAGGCCGTTTCAGCCAAAACAGATCCCACGTTAAAACAACTGTCAAATTCACGGGCGCTTTTTGACAATCCAGAGTTTCCGACACTCGACGGGCGGAACATTGAATTCTGGCTGTCAAGTTACTGTGGAACAGAACAAAAATGGCCGGGATCACGGATTGAAGGATAAATTTAGCTACTGTGAGACAGAAATACTGCCAACTTGTTGTGGTGTAAAATATCAGAGCAATTAGGAAGATGAGTGTAATTAGCATAATTAAGTACGTTCTAGGATCACTGGTTCGAAAATGTAGATGTTTAAATATACCTTATGTACTTTGTTTTATTTGTTCTGTTATACGATTAACCATTCTTGACTAGACATTATTAAGGGGCCTACACAGGGGGGGGGATTTGCTGAGTGTCTGAGCAATGCTCAATCGCTCAGAACGTTCAGCACACAGCGATGTGTCAGCACTATGGGCCTTATTTTGGTTCATTCTTTCTGACAAAATCCTTCTTAGATGGGCAAAACCATGTGCACTGCAGGTGGGGCAGGTGTTACTTGTGCAGAGAGAGTTAGATTTGGGTGGGGTTTTACTTCAAAGTGAGATCTATATTGAAGTGTAAAAATAAAGCAGTCAGTATTTTACCTGCACAGAAACCAAATTACTCACCCAAATCTAATTCTCTCTGCACATGTTACATCTGCCCCCCCTGCAGTGCACATGGTTTTGTCCATCTAAGAAGGATTTTGTCAGAAAGAATGAACCAAAATAAGGCCCTATGTGCTGAGCAATCTGTCAGGGACAGTGTTCTCCGCTGAGAACATTGGTCCTAACTGTCGATCTAACTGGATTTATCCAGCATGCTGGATCTTAATCGCCGGGTGATAGCATTGCGTGGGGCCGCGCATCTAGTCAGATCGCTTAGAAAATGCCCTGGAACTGCCTTGTGTTTAGGCCTCTAAGCCTGTTACATTCCTGTGCTGAACACGGTTCTGTATCGCTTACTACTGTGCACTCATCAGTGTTCATGGATTATTTCATATTTACTTAGTCACACGATGTATAGCGGCAGTACACGATGTATAGCTGTAAAACACATTTCTGTGCTTGATGGGGATACCAGAGCTGAGCAATGTAAATCACTTTATTTTTTTTTTCCTTTTAAACCTTTCTAGGCAAGTGAGCAGGATATTTTGAAGTATCTCATTAAATGGGGCGAATTCCAGCTGATGAAGAGAATTGCAGACAGAGGTGAGACATGGGTCACATTTGTATCTCCGCTTGTATATGGCGTAGATGATAGCCGTCATGGATACCTGCTAATATCAAAAGAATGAAAGTCCCTTACATAACACATTTAGATTGTTCATTGCCTGTATACAGGGCCTGATGCAGAGTTGATCGCAAATTCTAAATCTTTCTCAAGTGGACCTGCTGCACTGCAGGTGGGGCAGATGTAACATGTGCAGAGAGAGTTATATTTGGGTGCGGTGTGTTCAAAGCAATCCGTATTTACCCTGCACAGAAACAAAATAACTTGCCCAAATCTAACTCCCGGTACATCTGCCCCACCTGCAGTGCAGCATGCTTTTGTGCATTTGAGAAAGATTTTGCTTTTGAATCAGGCCACTTTTTTTGCATCTGCAATCAAGTCTGAATCGTGCCCACAGTACAATTGTAACACCAAATCCAGGCATCGCTTTTGAAATATTGGGGGTGATTCGCTGCTTACCGATCGCTGAAACGCCACCCACTACTGCAATTCTATGTGTTTGCTTAACCGTATAAGTAAGGCACATCCTGTTAAAGACATTGGGGCAGATGTATTAAGCAAGAGATAAGTGCAAGGGTGATAAAGAGAGATCACCGTCCAGCCAATCGGCTCGTTACTGACTTTTTCCAAACGCAGCCTGTAACATGGCAGTTAGCAGGTGATTGGCTGGACGTTTATCTCTCTATCACCCTTGCATTTATCTCTGGTTAAGGCTTAATACATCTGCCCCAATATCTCCACACTCTTGCTCACCAGCACGTTGAATATAAAAACTTACAATGTGTGGCCGTAGGGAGCAGCGCCCAACTTTGAATCATTTTGAATTTTCAAAATTTGCTGACAAACCTACACCATGTTACTTGTGCTAGAATCTGGCAATATGTTTTAGCGTTTCCTCTCTTTATTTCAGAGCCCAATCTGTTGAGCGGGACAGCTCACAGCGTGAACAAGCGAGGGGTCAAACGGAGGGATCTGGATGTTGAGGAGCTAAAGGAGATCTTATCCCCCCTGCTGCCTTTTGTTCGCATTGAACACATCTTACCCATGAACAGCGATGTGCTGTGTGACCCTGTAAGTGCCTTCTCTCGGTGATTCTGTCACCTAGGAGTGAAACGAACGTTGGCATCTAGTAAGCGATTACATGGAAGACAGATATGCACCAGTATAGGCAGCTTATCAGTCCACAGGCGCAAAAAGGGGAAATGCTCATTACAGAAAGTCTTTGTCTTAGTTAAAACTCCATTGATTGTAAGCAATGGAAAGGTGATTTGCATAGGACCATGTTATATAAGGTTATAATAGTTCTTTCAAAGCGCATTCTCATGTCTTGGCTTCAGTTATAAACTAGCAGATTTCTATAAACTACGGGGTGTCCCAGAAGTCTGAAGCCATAAGCAAAATGACCCTCCTCTGGGTGCAACCGATTAAATTCAAAGGCGACTTCCCTGTGACTGCAGCTGCCAATAAGCAGGGTCATTTGGATGTTTTTAACGACATCACTCAGGGTTAAGAAGTTACTGTAAAAAAATAAGAAATAGTATTTCACTGATTTAACCTATGGTTCCGTACTGATGTGGCACGCGGTACTGCAAATGCATCATGCACCTTAACCTTTGTACTGGAGGATCTCACTAAATGCATTGCTATGGCCGGACTGTATAATCCATATTGGCTGGGGCATAGTTAAGACTAAGGGTGGTATTCAATCCCTTGCTATTTTCGATGGGGTATATAGCGGTGGGTGCCTATTCAATGCTGTCTTTCCCAACCGCATTGAAGAAGATCTCGTCAGAACGGACCCCACCTTAAAAGCAGTTGGGCCCGTTTTGCTGAGTCACGGCTGTTGAGGCGTCCCCGACAGTAGTGACCCGGGATTGAATACCCCCCCTATGTCTGGTTGTTGATGTCCACACCAGATAATGGCTCAGTTCGCTTGCCATGCTTTGGGCTGCATGCCCTGCCACAGCTTTGCTATGAGGGCAAGCTAAAATTGTGGCAGGGTATGCTGGGATGTGTAGTTCAGCAGCTGGAGGGCCGGGTGTTGAGTACATCTGATCTAGATTGAGGGTTGATGTGATTGCTGCAGCTCCAGAAAATGACATCACAAGAACTATGGGAAGAATTCAGGAGTTTGTATTGATGTTATTCTCTAATAGTCCTCCACTAATTACAATGTTTTATCCTGGCGCTTTGCTGAAGTCTAAAGGTGGGCATAAATTGGGGCAACTTCTTCTACCCTCAGACAAGTCACCCTCAATCCCCCCTTGAGCTGCCCAGGAAGGTACCGGGCCACACATTGTATTGCATCCCGCTGTCAGTCACCTGTGATTGATCGCAGGAAAAGAACCCATACTGCACGTGAATTGCATTGGGTATGGGGGCCTTAAGAGTCCTGAAATCAATTGTAGAGTAGGAAGATATATTGTCTTATCAGCTCCTGGTCACAGAGGTTACTATGGAATAGTTAATAATAAAATGAATGATAATCGTAGATTACGAGTAACTGTTTGTCTGTTCTGAATCAGTGAGGTTCTGGCCTGGCTCCGATGGGAATGTTATGTTCTCCCGTATTCCTTTTTTTAGATGAAAAGGGGACTGATCAGCACTCCGCCCACGGATATGTTGCCAACTTCAGAAAGTGGAAAGTCTAACTCCTGGTTACGCCAAAAGAATGCCGGCATATACGTCAGGCCAAGACTGTTCTCACCGTACGTAGAGGAGGCGAAGGTAATGCTGGTGGCTCCATAGGCGTGAATAGAAGGGTGTTCTTCTGCTACACGGTTCTAGAGCAGCCGGTACTCAGCGGCCGGAGTTGGGTAACTTCCTGTCATCTCTGCAACTATGGGCCTGATTCAGAGCGACAGGGTGGGATCCAACCAGTGTCAAACCGGGGTCACCCCAGACGCCCATGACCAGGACTACCCCACCCCCGCCCTTGCTGGAACCCATTCACCACCCCCCTTTTTTACGGTGTTCTCAATAAAGACACTCATTAATACAACCATACTAGTCTTTTCATCTTTCTTTACTTACACCATTTGCATCTACCAATTTATCCCCCTCTGCACACCACAACAGATAGCCACACAGGAGCGTCCAGGCCACCCCCTCCCATACCACGTATAAAGCAGGGTCTTTGGACAGACCCAGGACCTGCAGCACCTATATCTCCTATAGTGGTGTGTGGAATGCTTTACTAGGTCAGCCCTTTAAATGATAATATAGACATTGTTATTTCTTAGCAGATTTTACCTTTTGTAAACAGAAGCTTAATTAAATATCATGGAACATATAAGAACTTTCTGAATGAATGAACCTATAAAACAATGCTAATCGGATACTTTTTCAATGCAGTCTGTGCTGGATGAGATGATGGTGGAGCAGACGGATCTGGTTCGCCTGAGGATGGTTCGAATGTCCAACGTTCCAGACACACTTTACATGGTGAACAACGCCGTGCCACAGTGCTGTCACATGATCAACCATCAGCAAATGAGCAGCAGCCAGGCAATCCCTCCTACTGTTGTAGCAAATGAAATACCAGGTAATCCAGAATCCTTTGCTTCAGTTCAGTCCACATAGGTTCATGTGTGTGTGTGTGTGTCCAATATCTGTTCAGTGCATAAGAGAGAATTTCGTGATGAACGCTGTTTGCGGTCTCCCCCCCTTTTTTCAGTTCCTCGGCTTGGCGTTGTGAAGGAGATGGTCAGGCGCCTCCTGGAGCTGCGCCACACTGAGCAGGTTCAGCGGGCGTACGCGTTAAATTGTGGCGAAGGGGCTACCGTCAGCTACGAGATACAGATCCGGGTGCTGAGGGAATTTGGTCTGTCAGATTCTGCTGCAGAGCTCTTGCAGGTAATCTACCTCATGGATCAGCTGCACCCAATTAAATTGCGTCATTTTTTATTTATTTATTACCAGTTATTTATATAGCGCACACATATTCCGCAGAGCTTTATTTGAACATTCACACCAGTCCCTGCCCCAGTGGAGCTTACAATCTATATTCCCTACCACATATACACGCACACAGACATTCTAGGGTTATTTTGTTGGGAGCCAATTAACCTACCAGTATATTTTTGGATTGTGGGAGGAAACCGGAGCACCCAGAGGAAACCCACGCAAGCACGGGGAGAATATACAAACTCTGCACAGTTAGGGCCAAGGTGGGAATCAGACACATGACATAATGGCATTGATTTCATTTGTATGTGTCGGAGTTAAGTTGCTAAGTAACCATTCTGCTGTTCCATTGCACAGAATCCCCACAAGTTCTTTCCGGACGAGAGGTTTGGAGACGAAAGCCCACTTCTGACTCTGCGCCAGTCCGGGAGATGTAGAATTAACAGCACTCCAGCTACGGAATCTCTGTTTACGGACTCTTATGTGGCCTTTCATCCTCCACTGCCGCCGCCGCCACCTCCCTATCACCCACCAGCCACTCCCATACACAACCAGTTCAAAGTGGGCTGGAAGCACAGGGTTCCCAGCCAGCACCCATCTCGCTCGTTCTCTTACCCCTGCAACCATTCAGTGTTCCACTCCAGGACTATGCCTAAAGCTACGCCGCCCACCTATCTACCTGGTGTCAAAGCAGCCCCCCCTGATTGCACTAACACTGGCTTTGGGAGGCAGACGGTGGCAGCAGCAGCGGCGGCGGCCTTGGCTGCGGAACAGCAAGCGGTAAGTTCAAGTTATCCAGAGTGCGCTGTCTCTAGTGTTCCAGGGAACTGACACATTTTATTGCTCCATGGAACACTCCGATTCTAGTTGAACTTGATTGAACATGAGTCCAAGTATGTATGCGGATGGATGCATTAATTTCCATATGGTGCAGCATTCCCCGGTGACCATAACATAAACGTTGGGTTCTAATTGTACCATTTGGTGATTGATGATCCAAGGGGATGTGTTCAGTATCCTGGCGGTCGGGAGAATTAGTCACAATACAGACGCCGGCACCCTGATCAGCAGCAGGAGACCGGCCGCAAGAATGCCGACATCGATGAGTATGCCGGCACAGGTATGCCAACTGCCGGGATGGCGAGCATAAGATTGCAGTTAGGGTTATTGGGGGGGGGGGTTGAGATTCTGATGGGTGGTGGGAGGGGTTAGGCTCTGAGGGTGGGGTGGTGCTGTGTGGTATACTTACCTGACCCCTACCGTGATTCCGGCACCTGTATTACCGCCAGCATTCCCACCACTTTGCACAGCGAGCGCTATGGAAAACCGTCCTCCAAGCCACTGGTATAACCAGCAGATGAGCGGCTTTCCCGGCGATGATGCGGGAGCGCTCACCGCTCACCGCCAGGCCATACACACTGGGCGGCTTTGAGCTGAAAGACTCTCACACTTGCTGTTT
Organism: Crinia signifera; assembly: GCF_055691185.1. Classification (NCBI taxonomy): domain Eukaryota; kingdom Metazoa; phylum Chordata; class Amphibia; order Anura; family Myobatrachidae; genus Crinia; species Crinia signifera. The sequence goes on from NC_139228.1 coordinate 71,979,900, forward strand.
TGAGCGGCTTTCAGCTCATTCGCCCGGTGTGTCTGGGCCTTTAGTATGAGGCTTCCACAAATCTGTTAAAGAACCAGGCTGGAAGTGGTCATCGCTGACTTCAGAGGCTCGCCCCAAAACCGCCTGGGCACTTGAGAAAACACCATATTTGTGCCCCTAAATGCCGGGTTCTTGTCAGCCAATCTGCTAATACTATGCGTACAGATACCTGTTAGCAATATGCATGCACACCTGCGCAGTCGTTCAGTCATCCACCAGATTGCACATTCTCTAAATATCGACCCATGCTGAATTAAGCCCCATGTACTATTCAGTTATTGTCAGCTGATCACCTTTATCCTATCAGATTATAGGCATGTTTGGGCAGTTACATTTATACCTGTGTGTGAATATTGGGGTGATTCAGGTTGGTTTGCAAGATCAAACTCCTCTTTTAATGGACAAAGCAATGCTGCACTGCAGGGTAAATACTGGCTGCTTTCTTTTTACACTGCAATTTAGATTTCAGTTTTAACACACCGCACCCAAATCTAACTCTCTCTGCATGTGTTACATCTTCCCCACCTGCAGTGCACATGGTTTTGCCTATTAGAGAGAGCCAACCTGAATTAGGCCATGGTTTTTTTGTTTATTTTGATTAGCGACTGGCAATTGTACTGTACTGCAAAATATATGTTTGCAATTAACCTAGTGTTGCGTTCCACTGAGGAGTACTGCTGACGTGGTGATATGCTTTTAACGTTTGGTTTCATTTTTTCTTATTTCTTGTGTTTACCAGTGTGGCGAGCCCGTTCTAAACGAGTTTATGCCCGATATAGCAATGGGCGTATCCTCTATGACACTAAAAGACAGGAGGCTGCCGGAATTAACCATCGATACCCAACTGAGCCAGCAAGTGTCCGATATGATGCCAGTCCCTGCCCAGCACCATTCCTACATCCCCAGCAGACATATGCACACTTCGAGAAAGAAGGCAATGGTGGAACAGAAGATGGACTCCCGGGACAGCCAGCCGGAATATCCAGAGTTCTATGACTTCTCCAACTCTGCCTGTCGGCCGTCCACCCCGGTCCCGAGCAGACACTCTCCCTTGGCCTCGCAGGGCATTTATTTTGGACCCGATTTGTACAGTCACAGCAAACCACCACCGGGCGGATTAAAACCCACCTATCTCTCCAACCAGATCTCGCCAAAAAAGCAAGAGGATTCCAGGAGAGATTACTTGTTCTCCCAGGACAGTCATCACAGGCAAAAGAATGAACCTTTACACCTTGATGTCTTAGAACAGCCTCCTCAAAGACTGGATTTGGCGCTTGCCGCCCAGGAGGGCGCGAACCACGGCTCTCACCTGGGCCGGGGGCGTACGAAAGTGGAATCTGACCTGACGTATGGCCTGACCTCCAACCGGGCCTCGCACTCCACGTACAGCTCCGACCGGCAGGACGAGCGCTCTTTCAGGAGAATCGCAGATAGCGACCACCTGGATCACGCTGCACAGAGGAACATGGACCTAGAGCGAGAGGACACTGTAGGCAGAGAACGAAGGTCTCCAAACAAGCCGGATTTTCTGTACAAGAAATCGGCCCTATGAAAATAACCTCTCCATATAATCTCTGTGCCTAAAACTTCCGGAGTGCATCATTTTTCCACGGATTTGTTCAGTCCATCTATGCTTTGCCAGAAAAATAACCCAGCCTGTATTCTTCCCATTTAATTTCCCTAGCGTTATACGTGGCTGCATACACCCCCCCTCCCCCTCTTCCCATGCTTTCTTTTTTTCGTGATGGACTTTTGCAATGGTTTATTTGCTTTTTGTAGCAAAATAAGTAGCTGGCACCTTGATTTTCTTGCATCCTACTTGCAGTTTTATTTTGCACCCGCTTGTGTCTGCTTGCTTTGTTTTGCAGCTTGGCAGTTAAGTGTATTATTATGTTAATATATATATATATGTATGTATAATTTTATTTTCTGCTCCTTCGTTAACTACTCATGTTCCATTTCCAGTGGGTAACATTTGCGAAAAGTATTTTGTAATCGTGAATCAGCTTTTTTTTTTAAATAATCAAATAATCCAAAGAAGCACACACACAATATTCTGTTCTTACATTTGAGGTTCCGTAGCATTCCCTGACATTGTGTCCTCCTGGATGGCTCTATCTTTCCTTTTCCAGCGCAAACACACACACCTTATTTTGCCGTTCCTAACCATTTATTAACTGGTGAATTAGTAAAACAGGTTATTGTTTCCAAGTAAGTCACTACTATACAGAAATACTTATTTCAATACAAAGATTTGTAACCTGCAGAAATTAATCCTATATCATTTAGTGTTCATTATTGCACCCTGGATCTTTCAAACCCCTTGCAGTTCCTCTTCCCTGGTGGACCAGGAAGATAACAAGTATCTAATGGGGTGCTAGATGTGGAGTCGCTGCGCTAAGCTGCAGTACAATAAAACAGGGATTTCGCTCCTGTGTAGGGGAAGGTGTGACTGCGCTATGTGGGGTGGGTGACAACGTATATATACTGAAGCATTATATTTACAAACACAAACAAAATGTAATAATCTATATGAGTCAACATACAGCAATATGTGGATAAAAACTATTTAAAATAGGTGACTACAAGCGCAGTTATTCTGTGTATAGTGGTATAATCACCCGTAGGTCATGTGACCTGTTCTATGAAAATATAATGCTTCAGTATGTACATTGCCACCCACCCACATAGCGCAGTCACACCTTCCCCCTTTTTATGCAAGTTCCTCATCCCTGCCTGGGATGTCAGTCTGCTGTGGTGCTTGTTCCACAGTGTGGTCTGCATATCATTACTGAAATACAGACTGTATTGTGATAGAAGCACCACAGCAGACAGCGACAGGCAGGGAAGAGGAACCGCACATGTTTTGAAAGATGCAGGTTGCTAGAATGAGCCCTGTATAATTGGTAATCGTCTAAAGCAGGCCTGGACAAACGGTGGCCGTCCTCCAACTGTTGTCAAACTACACATCCCAGCATGCCTTGCCATAGTTTTAGCATTCCCTAATAGCAAAACTGTGGCAGGGTATGATGGAGGGCCACAGAAAATCTTTTTGGGGTTTTTTTTGGCACTTTTTATTTTTTTTTATTGTAAGGCAGCCGCCAGTTTTTAAGTGCCACCAGTTTGCAAATTGTATACACGTTCACATGGGAGGGGGGATAACTGTAAGGTTCCTGTGCACCCCGGTTTTCTGGCACTATGCGTATATCCATTAGCTGGGCAATAGTGACATCACTGAGGCACAATCTACTTAGTGATGTCATGTTCCTAGTGAGTTGGTAGACTGGATGTACACACACACATACGGTGGTTTCAGCCTCCTCCTAACCTTTTACTTAATGTGTTCATATATCTAATAATTCCCCCATGCACTTCAAGCATTCCCAAATATATGCAGATTATATCCTGTATGTTCTACATAATTCAGTTAATCTCAAAAGTAGGTTTCATATTACCAGCTGTTTCCATACACTAGAGGCCACACGACCTACCTCCTTATGGACTTATAGGGCACTTTGCAAATGCCCAGTGCGTAGTCTAAATCCATGTTGTATCCGTGTGACAGTCTGGAAGAACCCTTTGCGGCCTCCTCTTTATCAGCAATAATTTTGGAAGGTGTCTGTCTCTTCTTGTACAAATCAAGATCCTGTTGTGTTCGTTTCTGCTTTTTAGTCTAAGAACACATCACCAGTAATTCTGGCAATGAACTCCTGTCCCAGAGTAGCAGCAAAGATGGGCAGGACGACAGATGATCCATGTTTCTGAGCCTGACCTATTGTCGTCATAGATGTTCTGGGCAAAATATACCTCAGTGTTGCTGTTAGTAAATACCACTTCTAACCAATGTTTACAGTAGAGGCAATGTGTTCTGGAGAGCCGCTGAGTGGACCATTTCAATGGACACCGCGTCATGTAGGGTCATAAAATGTGAGATCCTCACTAAACCACCTGTGCTTAAGCAAGTTTATACTGCAGTAGTTCCCTGATTTCTGGTGTTGCCTACTATGGGTTTCGATTATTGTTTTGAGTTGTGGGTTCATGTAATAGTAGTAGTTCTGTGAATCTGCAATTTCTGCCGTCCTGGATGCAGATTTAAAACCCCCATAATTTAAAAGCTGTAGAAGAAATGTTTTACCAGTTCTATGAATAGCATTCACAATGGCACTGATGTGATATATATCTCTGATGTTATTGATGAGATATAACAAACAAGTTGCGTGCGCAAACTGCCATTTTATGAACCAGGTCACTGTTCAACCATATTACTAGGAAGTAATGACATCAGAGTAGTCCTCCTGCTTTTATGATGTCATGCTGCTTTCTTATGAATATAAATCCAGACCACCAATTGGCCGTTGCTACTGCATGCAAATGACGGATGCACTTAATACTTTGGCGACTTTTTCTAGAGTTTGATCCATTGTAGAAATACATATTGTAATATTATCCCATGCAATGACTGCACCGGAGATGCCTGAAATGGTTTGTCATCCCGCTGTTCCTTGTAACTCTCCATGTGAGGTCAGGAGTGGATAACTGATAAGTGCAGTGCGCTCGGAACAAACGAGTTCCCCCAAGCGCCCCAGCCATCAGTATCTGATCCCAGAGATTGGTACTCTGCAGTCGTGTGCTTGTCCACATATTTATTATATGGCTTTTGCGTTAGTCTTACTCCCTGGCAATGATTAAAAACCAACACGGACTGAACTGGGGGGTTATACGTTGTATGCATGACACACTTGCCTTTTGCTGCCATTGTAGCTGAACCTCTTTGTGAGCTTGTCGTGAGAGTGTTGGATGTATTTCTCATGAGGTGCTAACATAACTGCATTGCCTTCAATAACCCTGTGATACGGGGAACATTTAAAGGGCTTCAGTCTAATCTCACATGTAAGAATTATTTGGCAGGCTGACCGTTGGTCTCTAAGCTGTCAAAGGGAATCCATTATTACGGCCGTCGTTCAGTCGGGCCTCTTCACAGAGGCATGAAACTTTTTGCCTCACGTGAGAGCGGTCCATGTTTAAAGATCGCTTTCCATAGGGTGACAAGATGAATTTGTATGTTGTGAACAGGTTGGTGTAATGTGACACAAACCGTCGTTCTAGAACGCATTATTTTTAAAGGTATTGTTTCACTTGTGGTGTTTGTTACGTGAAGGACCTTTTTTTTGTGTTGCTGTGTGTGTATATATAAAGTGCCCGTCTTGTAACTGTAATCTGGTATCTGTATGTGAAAGGTGATTTACAAGAGTGTCAGTTTTGTGCAGGTCCCCGATAAATTGTATAGCCCCACAACCCCCTACAAAAAAATAATAATCCCCATTTAAAACCGGCTAGATTTAAAGCCTTCTCTTCTAATATGTCTGAGAAGAGGCGGGTCCCGTCTGACAATCAGGACCTCTGAGACAATCGTAAACTGTTCTAGACCATAATATAATTGCATGTTAGACATTTGCTGTTGTAGGCTGTCTTTAGTTTCAGTGTTATTAATATGCAGAAACAAATAATTTAAATTAATCAAATTCTATATCGATTTTATCATTTGCTTCTTTTTGAATTATAGTATATTATATCCCCCAAATACCTATTCTGGGTTACAGTGTTTATCTGTTTTATTCAATTGCACAAAAAATAGGACCTAGAGATCCTGGATATTAGTGATTGTTAAATCTACAATATCGTTATATCCTGGTTTCGCAAGATCACTGAGATCGCTTCATGTGAGACTCCCATGGCTTGTACTAACTTGGTAGAGGATGGTGTCTGATAGAGGCTGAAAGGGCGTCATTCAATCTAGATGTTCTCCTCTTCCAAGCAAATGTAGTCATTATACAGGCTGATGGCTCATTAACCACATTTATAGCACAAAGGATTACTTCTCCATTCCATAGATGGTGCATGATGGCGTCTGTATGTAGCTGTCCAAATGTTGGTCATTTCTGCTTGTCCTGTAAGCTTCCTCTAGACCAGGGGTGGCCAAACCAGTCCTCCAAGATCTACCAACAGTCCATGTGTATCAGGCAACCTGTGGATCTATAGTAGGAATGAATGCAGCAGGTCTGAAAATGTGACAGTTAGTAATGACTACAGCTGTGCACCAGCTGGGGAGTCTGGGGAATGTGACAGTTAGTAATGACTACAGCTGTGCGCCAGCTGGGGAGTCTGGGGAATGTGACAGTTAGTAATGACTACAGCTGTGCGCCAGCTAGGTGGTCTGGAAAACGTGGACCGTTGGTAGATCTCGAGGACCGGGTTGGCCAGCCCTGGTCTAGACTGTGTGCTCTGCACATCTGCCTCATGCCCCCGATGCACTTATGCATGTATGGCCCCTTGGCATGAGTCCGGATCCCTTTGCTGTACGTAGCTGACATGAAGATAAGGCAGATTATTTGCATTTGTTTACTGTGCATTCTGACCAGTGAAGCTGGGATTGGGGGCCCCGGGAATTTTTGCATACAGTAACGTGTGCAACTTTCAGGCCAGATCTCGTCCTAATAATCTGCATTGTTTGGTTGTAAAGGCACGGGATGTGGGGTAACTTATTCCACAACAGCCCAGAGCTTGTGCGTTTGCTTCTTCCTCTATATAGTTCTTGGTACGAAGAGATTGTTGAACAAATCTTTGTGTTGACTGAATATATTTCTATACATAAGATCGAGCACCGCCTGTGGTGCATTTGTTCCTAAAGAAAAGAAGCCTAGTGTTTCCAAACATTCTAGGCATTAACCCTCCTAACCTTTTTGCAATGAGATTGCTGACCATTACATGTTTTATTTCTGTTCATTTAAACGGTTTAAATGAGTCACTGTCCACCCAACTCGTATCGCACTGTATTCATGTTCCAACATCCAGGTTCTAGCTCAGTAGTCTTCAAGAACCCCCAACAGTTTAAGTTTTCCAGGTAGGTGCACAGTTGCACTCATTATGCACAGACACAGGTGGATTCCTGTGTGGTGACCTGGAAAAGGTGAACTGTTGGGGGTACTGGAGGACCTAGGTTAGGAACTACTGTGCTAGCTCAACCCCCTGTTCTTTATCATCTCTCTTCTTGGTTGTGTCATATTTTTTTATATAGCTTTTGCCTGGATTTTAGAATCAAATATTTCATGGCAAACACTGCTCATATATACTCCAACTAGCAGCTTAAACTGTAGTCAGGCATCACGTTCTGTATTTAATGTATTAAAATGCAACTTCTTGCGTCTTTGAATTCTGAATTGGACTGTTTGGGCTAGATATTAGGAGACGCTTGGTGGATGGCCACACCTGTGTACAGATCATTGCTAACCAACATTTGATCCGCATTTTGATTGTCAGAAATGTTATGCCTAATGCACGCAATCAGTGTGTAAGGGTACCTCAACACCAGGTTAGAAAGTCATTGATAACCGTGGCACATGTTCTAATAGATCAAGAACCACCGAAATCTTAAGTTTGATGCTGCACCAAAGAAAAACGTTCTGCCTGCTGGTGTGTGTGACCTCACATGTAGGGCTCCTTTACGTAGGAGATTGTCCCTCAATCTGAGCTGAGAACATCGGCTCTGATCTACGTTCAGAGATAGATTACACAGACGCTTATGAAGAGCTCCTGGGCCAATCAGATTTTTAATAAAGTAGAAGTGAAATACTTTTCCCATCTTCATCTGCGCTGGGTCCTCTATTATTCTGGCATCGCTCCAAATGCCTGTGCGTGGTTTTATTACTCTTCCCTGAGCCATTGAGCCTTTTATTTCTTTTTGAAGACCTCGGTGTTCCTCAAACATTAAACATGCAAAGTCTTGTTCAGCCAAGGCTCGGAATGTTTCCTTAGAATTAAATGGTGCTCCTGGCTTTTGTGTTGCAGAGAAGGGTGTTGCTGTTTGGGGCTCCTCTGTGTTTTTAGCTGGGCACAGGAGGTTCTCACCATAATGTCTGGTTCTTGGCGTAGATTTCATGTAGTATGGTACCAATTGAGTTGTAGTCTTGACTGTGCTGGATTGGTTTTTAACGGTTCTACATTTGAAGTGAGTAGTAATCCACCTTACTTACACTGGGTTTCATATGCTCATTGTCAGCAAGAACCGAGGAATCTCTCAAATTGAGTTGTATTCATGAGATGTGTCCGTGTGCATGGCAGGTACCCTGTGCTAGCTGCAGTAATTCTGGTTCTAGGTTCTTTTGCCCAATAAAGTATTTAGAAGAAAACCTGGGCTCTTAAGTCAGCAGGAACAAGAAATATGCATATATGCCTAGTTATGTCTGTTTTGTTCAACTTGTAAGTCCCTGTTTCTTGTGCCTACCTTATTTACTACGAGGCAATTATCCAGAACTAGCTTGTGAGCCAGCTTGACCGTCGCAGAACCACTTCTCTAGATCAAGTGGCTTCTGAAGAATATCTAAGTTATATTGAAAAGTTAAATAAATCTGATTATGCAGATGTTACGATGCAACCAACAATAGATCCTGACCTCACACCCTTGCTACGTACTATATGTTATCACTGGTCCTCTCTCGCTTCTTTATTTTTAATTACGTGCACAAAAAGGAATGACAACATCGTGTCAACTATGCGGCCTTTCATTTCAAAGGATTGCGGTGTCTCCCTATACATTGTGGATAGACAATGCACACGTAGGCGCTTATTCTGAGTCCGAAGCAAAACAAAATTGGGAAGTAACTTTACACCTGGAATAAACCATTTTGCATCGATAATTTTTGCATGCAGGGTAAATCCTGGCCGCTTTTGCATGTAGCTCACAAATGCTGGACCGCTTTATTTTTATGCTGCAGTTTAAATCTGAATTTATACACAGACCTCCCAAATCTAAATCTCTGTGAGTATTTAACATCTACCCCCCCCTACCATGCAACATGGTTTTGCCCAATTGCAGGGTTTCTTGTTTTTTTTTTTTTTTTTTGCCCTGTTGTGCTCCCAACTCAGAATAAGCCCCATAATGAGGCACTGAATATGAATCCATGGATGTATAAGGTTACCCCTTGGTTCCCACATAGAATTGCATGACCCCTTAGCCTTTGGTCTGGGTGCCCAGTTAGAGAAGCTGATTATCCATGTCTCCTGATGTTCTGTGTTTGAGGGAAGGCTGATTTGAGGACCATAATCTCTGTGTACTCTGTGAGATGGGGGATACTTTATGTATACATGGTGGAGAGAGAGGTGCGTTTTTCATTTTCGAATGTCTGTAACTTTGCAGTTTTAAATCGGATATAAAGTCAAGTGCCTTCATCGCTTGAGGCTCAGAAAATGAACTGAAACAAACTTTACGAACTGATTTTCACGTCCTATGCAAGTGTTTTCTACAGCCTGCATATAACCAGTACTTTGTAAGATTTGTTTATGATTCAATTGTACATAGTGTTTTTAAAGAATAGTATTTTTATTTAGGTACTTCCAGACTTGAATTTGTGTCTCGTGTGATACATTGTATAACACCTATCTTTCAAGTACTATTTGCTGTTGTACAAAAGTTTTCAATGGTTCTATTTTTCTACTGTTACTGACGAGCATGTAACACGGACTTTATCCTACATATAATTGGCATTTCAAAATAAATGGCTTGTATAGAAAGGCTGTGTGCGTCCCTTATTCAGCTAATGCCATTGTTTTGCAGGAATTGTACTGGAAACACTGGGAAAATTGTATATTTATGTGTTGACTGAACGACCGTATACCATTTGGTTATAACCCTTGAGGCATCATTACACTGCAGTGCGTAGGAACTATTGCCATCATCTGAGGCACGTTGTACCTCCTACCTCAATGATGTCGGTAGCTCCTAGAGAAGTGCTGTGTAGCTGGCTACAAAAAAAAATGTCCCTTTAATTATAATATCCTTGGCTTTCCTATCTATATTAAAGTATTAATGTACACTACCTGGTCAAAAGCCCATAGCTTATCAGGTGCATAAAACCAAGCGTACAGCCATGCAATCTCCGCAGTCCTACATTAGCAGTAGAATAAAGCTGGATACACACTATAAAATTCTGTCCAGTTTTTCTGATCTGATAATGTGCAAATGTCAACTGACCATTTGCTCCCAAACACTGGAAAACAGATAAAAATAGCAGTGGTGGCTCTTGCCTCTGCAGAGGAGGTGGGCTGGCGCGATGCGGGCCCCTCCGCTACCGTTGCCTCTGCCAGTCCTGGTCCCCGCCATGGGGCCGGCGCATGCGCAGTAGCTTCTTCAGTACTGGCCATGCGCTGTCCCCAGCTTTTGCAGCAGCCCCCAGAGGCATATTCAAGGTACCGGGTCCAGTGCATGCGCAGTATTGTCCTTGTACTGCGCATGCGCGGAACCTGTGTTTTATGGGCTGCCGCACAGAAGCCCATGTAGAGGCGTCCTATACCACTTATACACCAAAACTGCCGGGTCGCGCCTGGGTTTTTGGACCCGGATGAGACCCTGCAGTTGTTCCCTTTCACACCGGTGTCCCCCGGCATTATGCTGAGTAGGAGACGCCGGTGACTTTGGGCAACGCCGCCTGACACCCCTGCAACGATGACCGACACGCTGCGGGAAATCCCAGCACCCAGGTAAGCTGCTGGGCTGCCCCCCAGCCTCCATCCATGAGGTGAATGAATGCCACACACAGGGATCCATTCAACTCTGCTGCTGTCTGCATAGTACCGCAGACAGCAGCGGAGGCTGTACGCAGCCCCTGCCCAACCTCCGGACTGACCTCAGAGCGCTGCGGTCCGGAGGTTGGGGCTCCCTGATTGGAGGAAATGGGTCCCTGGGGCGGATGACCCATTTACACGGCCCCTGACTCCGTGGAAGCCCAGTGTCCGACCCTGAACATTTGCCGGGTCGGACACCAGGTAACAGGACCCGGGTTATTTTTTTATTTTTTGCCCTTTTACACCAAGCCCCGGCCCGGCAATTATCTGGGTCGCGGCTGTGGTGTAAAAGGGGTACTAGAGGGAGGGATCACCTTCCAATGGAACGGCTTTGGGTGACTGCCAGGTCAGAATTTTGCCCATTTTCTCGCTTTTGGGAACAAATGGTTGATTGACAGTTGCTCCCATACATGACCAGATTTCTGGCAGGGTGCCTCTTCCTCCACACCATAGTGGATGGTATGGGTGGAAATACAGCCTGTTGACACAGATGTCTCTCCAAAAAAGTGTCGACCTTCCCATTGTTGACCTAATGCTTGTGTCAACCTTCCAACCCTGTCAACCTAGCTACCTTCAGTGGTCGACCCAATATATGTTGACCTTAAGTGAGTCGACGTAGTGACTGCAACCCCATTAGTTATACTCTGGAGTTCAGTTCCTTTTAACATGGCGCAGCTGTAGGAATGCCAGGACATAAATAAATACATTGTTCTATGTAATATATAATGCATTACCATGGTCTATCATCCTGCACAATGGGATTATAACAAAGGAACTAGGAATTACATTGCACGTGTTGAGGAGTAGGAGGGGGATGCAAAACACCCATTTTCTGGGGTTAGCTGTAAATATTAAGTATCACTGGAATGTATCAGATCGGGACTCCAGCAGGAATTTCCTATAGATGCTGCGATCCCTCCTGCATCGCCACCGGCCACCAGCCCCCTAGGTTTCTATGGGGGTGTGAAGCTGGCCGATGTATCAATATCGGTCAGCAGCACTTTGCAACCCTGGGCTACCTCCATTCTGTGAATGAGGTAGCCTATGGCCTATAGATTGCACTGCGGTCCCCCAGGCGCCCGGCTCAGGACATCACAGGGACGGGTTCCCCCAGGCGCTCGGCTCAGGACATCACAGGGACGGGTTCCTGGGGTAGGATTGCATTTTACAATGCGAACCAGATCGCATTGTAAATGCGACCCATGATAAATGGGCCCCATAGTGTTTTTATAGGTGAGTGGGAGGAATTGGGCATTAAGTGACCCTCTATCTGCTTGGGGACTACATAACCCACCATGCCCTGTCCCAGCTTTGTTATCATGATATGCTAAAACACTTATGGCATACTGAGATGTGTAGTCTGACAACAGCTGCTTATGGCTCCATAGACCTAGATGAAGGTTCCTATATTTAACTTTTGTAAATAAAACAAATTGTACTTGTGTAGTTTCAAGGCGGCACCTTACACTACGCTGTCAGCGTAGCCTAACGGCAGCCCTGTGATGTCAGTGTAGTGTCCCTGTCAGGCAGCGTAGTCACAATACTGTCCCCGGGAGCTGCAGCTCTGTTCCAGGCAAGCCTATAGAGTGCCTCTCACACAGCGCTGGTAACTGCTGGATCCCCTGCTCTGGCGGACGCCGGCGGAGAGGTGCTCCATCTGCCCGAGACACACAAGTGTCTCAGTAATTCTTGTGCAGAATACGGCAACCCTGCCCGTGTCCGTTTCAGGGAGAAGGACAGGGTTAGGGGTTCGGTAGCACGTGTGTCTCGTGCACAAAGGGGGGGTGCGGTGCGCAACTGCGTCTCATGCACAATAAAGGACGCATTTGCCATTGCTCCATGTTACATACTGGCATACACGCCAGCCCGAAGCGTGGCAAGCGCACGCGGTACATGTCCTCCAGACCTGTTCATACCACCGCTATCCATGTCAACGTGGGGTTGATTTTATAAAGTGTGGTGAGTGCAACGAGCCACCGAGCTCGAGCAGATGCGGAATACACGTCAAGCAATACGCGTCTGCTCGCCATGCTTCGGGCACGTTTTACGCGTCCCCTTGCCTCGTTTCGGGCATGTTTTACGCGTCCCCTTGCCTCGCCACGCTTCGGCCACGGTAACTCGCTGTGCTCACCACACTTTATAAAATCAACTCCACACTGACGTGGATGGTGGGGGGTATGAAGAGGTTGGGAGGACGCGTACCGCGTCTCCTCGTGGGGCTTGCTGTGCTCGACACGCTACTGGCTGGCGTGGATAGTTGGGGTGTTTCAGGAACACATTCACACCTGTCATGTCATCCATCTGAAACCATAATGATGATGTGCTAACTGTCAAATGGATTTTACTGACATAAAGAATAAATAAGAAAAACAATGAGCAACTGTAAAATAATTCAGTAGGTCTAAAACACTTTCCTCCGGCACAGCAGCCCCTCCAGATGCAGCTGATGTCGACGCAGCGGAGTCATCCTCGGCTGCTTTGTCCGCTGGAAAGGTCCTCTGCTCCTAGGGTTTTGTGCCATATGAATTCCTGCAAGTATGAGTCCAGGTACTGGTGTGCACTGTCCCTCTGCCTCTTATTCCTCCGCTTGCAGGAGCCCCAGAGCATCTCGATATTCTGGGTATGGACCCCAGTGTCTGGGTCGACGAAGTTATAACGGTGGTTGGGTTGATGCGCATGTGGTGGTATTCTTGCGTTTTGTATGCACGCCAACGGTCTGAGTAGATGGTGGTACCTGCTCTATGTGTGCTTCGATGGCAGACATTAGGGCCACTGGTGTGATGAAACATTCACCGGTGTCACGCGATATCCCATCGAAGAGCCACTGCTGTGGCTCTTACGCTGGACAAACACTTTAGTCCACCTCAATGATTTTGCCAGGTCCGCCAAGCCGGTGTTGGGGCTGAGTCATCAGATCGAGGGTACACACCTCCCGCATCAGATTGTTATATATAACAGAGGTTTTGTGCGAAATCTTGATGTGGCACTCAAAAAATCTAATGCTTGTCAGCTCCTCCGCCCACGAAAATTTGAACCGCAGAAAGGTCAGGTGACATCTGCGAAACCATTGTGCGGCCCGAAGACTGACCTTCTTCCCACAGCTTCTTATATGGCAGTGCCACATACGCTCCTTTACATTGAGCCTCATTGGATGCCCGTTGGCACAGGTCTGTGTCTCAGACGGCAAGTGGTGGCGTTGGAAAGACTCCACCGACGTCTGCGGCAGGTTGAAAGTGGTTAATGGTTCGCTAGCCATAACCCACACAATGTAATAAGTGGTGACACAACGCTGACTGACTACGCTAACTGCGCAACGCTGACTGACTACGCTAACTGCGCAACACTGACTGACTACGCTAACTGCGCAACGCTGACTGACTACGCTAACTGCGCAACGCTGACTGACTACGCTAACTGCGCAACGCTGACTGACTACGCTAACTGTGCAACACTGACTACGCTAACTGCGCAACACTGACCGCTAACTGCGCAACGCTGACTGACTACGCTAACTGTGCAACACTGACTACGCTAACTGCGCAACACTGACTACGCTAACTGCGCAACGCTGACTGACTACGCTAACTGTGCAACACTGACTACACTAACTGCGCAACGCTGACTGACTACGCTAACTGCGCAACGCTGACTGACTACGCTAACTGCGCAACACTGACTACGCTAACTGCGCAACACTGACTACGCTAACTGCGCAACGCTGACTGACTACGCTAACTGCGTAACGCTGACTGACTACGCTATAACTGCGTAACGCAGACTGACTACGCTATAACTGCGTAACGCAGACTGACTACGCTATAACTGCGCAACACTGACTACGCTAACTGCGCAACGCTGACTGACTACGCTAACTGCGTAACGCAGACTGACTACGCTATAACTGCATAACGCAGACTGACTAGGCTAACTGTGTAACGCTGACTGACTACGCTATAACGGCGTAACGCTGACTGACTACGCTATAACGGCGTAACGCAGACTGACTACGCTATAACTGCATAACGCAGACTGACTACGCTATAACTGCATAACGCAGACTGACTACGCTATAACTGCATAACGCTGACTGACTACGCTATAACTGCGTAGCGCTGACTGACTACGCTAACTGCGCAACGCTGACTGACTACGCTAACTGTGCAACACTGACTACGCTAACTGCGCAACGCTGGCTAACTGCGCAACGCTGACTGACTACGCTAACTGCGTAACGCAGACTGACTACGCTATAACTGCATAACGCAGACTGACTACGCTATAACTGCATAACGCTGACTGACTACGCTATAACTGCGTAACGCTGACTAACTGCGTAACGCTGACTGACTACGCTAACTGCGCAACGCTGGCTGACTACGCTAACTGCGCAACGCTGACTACGCTAACTGCGCAACGCTGACTGACTACGCTAACTGCGCAACGCTGACTGACTACGCTAACTGCGCAACGCTGACTGACTACGCTAACTGCGTAATGCTGACTGACTACGCTATAACTGCGTAACGCAGACTGACTACGCTATAACTGCGCAACACTGACTACACTAACTGCGCAACGCTCACTGACTACGCTAACTGCGTAACGCAGACTGACTACGCTATAACTGCATAACGCAGACTGACTAGGCTAACTGTGTAACGCTGACTGACTACGCTATAACGGCGTAACGCTGACTGACTACCCTAACTGCGCAACGCTGACTGACTACGCTATAACGGCGTAACGCTGACTGACTACGCTATAACGGCGTAACGCTGACTGACTACGCTATAACGGCGTAACGCTGACTGACTACGCTATAACGGCGTAACGCTGACTGACTACGCTATAACGGCGTAACGCTGACTGACTACGCTATAACTGCGTAACGCTGACTGACTACGCTATAACTGCGTAACGCTGACTGACTACGCTATAACTGCGTATTGCAGACTGACTACGCTATAACTGCGTAACGCAGACTGACTACGCTATAACTGCGTAACGCTGACTGACTACGCTATAACTGCGTAACGCAGACTGACTAGGCTATAACGGCGTAACGCTGACTGACTACCCTAACTGCGCAACGCTGACTGACTATGCTATAACTGCGTAACGCAGACTGACTACGCTATAACTGCGTAACGCTGACTGACTACGCTATAGCTGCGTAACGCAGACTGACTACGCTATAACTGCGTAACGCAGACTGACTGCGCTATAACTGCGTAACGCAGACTGACTACGCTATAACTGCGTAACGCAGACTGACTACGCTATAACTGCGTAACGCAGACTGACTACGCTATAACTGCGTAACGCAGACTGACTAGGCTAACTGTGTAACGCTGACTGACTACGCTATAACTGCGTAACGCTGACTGACTACGCTATAACGGCGTAACGCTGACTGACTACCCTAACTGCGCAACGCTGACTGACTACGCTATAACTGCGTAACGCTGACTGACTACGCTATAACGGCGTAACGCTGACTGACTACGCTATAACGGCGTAACGCTGACTGACTACGCTAAATGTGTAACACAGACTGACTACGCTAACTACGTAAGCTCCGGCTAGCTGCTAACGTACTGTCTACGCTGGCCATGAGTACACAACACTGATACTTACAGGGATGCGAACTGCGCTAACTGCGCTAGTTGCTGGAAAATGATGCTGATACTGACAGAGACGCTGACTACGCTGGCTGTGGAAACACTACACAGATTTTCTGACAGGGACACTACGCTGACTACGTAACTGCCACAGTGAAACTACACAAGTACCAAAACGATTTCACCCAAGATCATCCAATGGGAAAACGTGAGGTTTGCCCAGTGCCCACACACTGTGTTATTTTATATTTTTACATCTGGACCGTTTGGGAATGCGTTCACACACTGGTCGACATTGGGAGATTGTGGCCGATAGTTTTGATCCTACCCGACAGATCTGTTAATAGAACAGTTAAGGCCCCCATACACTATGCGATTTTGGTCCGATTTCATCACTTTGTACCGATAATCGGATGAAATCGGCCCAAAATCGTATGTGTGTGATATCCGATCCGATCCGATGCGCGGTCACGTGCGCATCGGACCGGATCAGGGAGGTCGGACGGTCTGTACATACGATCACGTCCGACCTCCCTTTATGCATATGCCTGCCACCTGACAGGCATATGCATGCAGACACCGGGCGGGCAGCGGTGGTGGGGGCGGGCGGTGGGTGCGGTGAGCGCTGCTGACCTGGCCGGGCAGTGTACTTACTTACACATAGCAGCAGCGGGGACGGGCAGCGCAGTGGCGGCTATTATATTTTTAAAATACTTGTCAAATGACCGGCCGCTCTCTGATTGGCTGAGAGCTCTCCGGCCAATCAGAGAGCGGCCGGTCATTTGACAAGTATTTTAAAAATCTAATAGCCGCCACTGCTCTGCCCGTCCCCGCTGCTGCTATGTGTATGTACACTGCCCGGCCAGGTCAGCAGCGCTCACCGCACCCGCCGCCCGCCCCCACCACCGCTGGCCGCCCGCCCCCACCACTGCTGGCCGCCCCCAACACCACCGCTGGCCGCCCCCACCACCGCAGCCGCTGCCCGCCCCCACTACTGCCGCTGCCCGCCCCCACTACTCCTTACTGCCCTGCAGCTCCCCGGGTTTTTTTTAACATGGGATAAATCGCATGCGATTTATCCCATGTAAAAAATGGCACATCAAGTGCCAAATTGTATGTGAGCCTCCCGGGGAGCTGCCGGGCGGCTTGCAGGTAAATTGGGTCCGACTTGTCCCTAGGACAAGTCGGCCTAATGTATGGGGGCCTTTATGTTTCTGGGCAAGATTTGTCTGCGACCAAGTCAAATTATTTATAGTCAGATTGATTGAAAGCCACCAGCATAAAATGTGGACAAGCAGGGGTACACCTCTATACACCAGCGCATGGCTGACCTAGGGCAGACAGCATCTATACACCAGCACATGGTTGACCCTGGGGGTATGGACAGCTATACACCAGCGCATGGCTGACCCTGGGGAGACTGACATTTATACACCAGCACATATCTGTCTCTGGGGAGATGGCATCTATACACCAGCGCATAGCTGACCCGCATGGCTGACGCTGGGGAGAGGGGCATCTATACACCAGCGCATGGCTGACCCTGGGGAGAGGGACATCTATACACCAGCGCATGGCTGACAATCATGTGACATAGCGGCCATCTTCCCGGAGCCAGACGTTGCGGCGTAGTCAGTGATGACGGCGCTCAGACAGTAGCGGGGCGGAAGTGAGCTGTGAAAGCCGGAAAGGAGGAGAGATGGGCGGCACATGTGCAACACCCATGCTGCTGGGGAGGAGGATGCACCGGCACGTGTATGCCGCTGTGCCTGCGGCCTGGTGAGTGCCCTGTGCTGGGCTACCCCTCCCTCCTCACTGATGTGCCCGGGTGACCGTGTACAGCTTCCCTGCTCCAGGACTGGCAGCCGGCTCTCCCCCTGCAGCTCTGCTCAGGTAGCCCCATACAACATTATTTTTTCCCTCGCGTATAGGCCACGAAGCCGGTCTCAGCCTTACTTGTCGGTCTCTAAAGGGCTGCGTGCGCTTTGCAGGGGCGCTAGAGTGATCTCTGCTCTGCCAGGTGGGGCAGGAAGCTTTCGTTTACCAGCTTGGCATATATCACGTTGTATAACTCTCCTATAGTACATGAGCTCTGGGCTAAGGGCAACATTACCCAGCTGTGTACAGATTTCGGCAGCTGGTGTGAGGGGGCTGTAAGAATAATGGCCAATCAATCAAACACAATGGATGACCATCGATATGTAAAAATATCGATGGTCATCCATTACATAGTTTAGCAATATCGATGGCCTGTTGTAGAATTGCCATCAATGGCAACGATGGCCATCCCTATGTGTGTGTATTATTCACCTATAGTCGCACATGTCATGTAAATCCTCCCACAAAGGCGTGCTGGCCGTTACAATGGGCTGGCGCGTAAGAACTGGAGGAAGAATAACCAGAACATAGTCCTATTGTGTGCGTCCCATAGCTGGGATGCGCATTGTGGCTGTGCTCTTACAGCGTTACAAGTCTGAGTATACTACACTGACTGGTGTACAGCATCTCGCCTATCATCTGATTGGTAGGAAGGATCATCCAATCAGATCATGGGGGGATTTAATCTGAGAATTAATCTACATGTTTATTTTTATGGTGTGTTACACCCAGGTCTCGCTGGAGAAAGTGGGATGAATGATGGAAGACTGTGGAAAGCTACAAAACAGGTTATTATTTTGCACATTGTACCCTTATCTTTTAAATGTATTATTTAAGGAGATTACAACCTAAAGCAGGGGTGGGGATCCTTTGGTCCCCCCAGCTGTTGTTGAAATACACTTCCCAGCATGCCCTGCTACAGCTTTGCTATTTGGCTATGCTAAAACTTTTGCAAGGCATGCTGTGATATGTAGTTCAACAAAAGCTGGAGGGCTGAAGTTTCCCCATCCCTGACCTAAACCCATAGTTCATTCACAGAGGAAAGGAATCTTCTACCATGGCTATTCCTAAATGTGTGTGGTCATATGGTGAGAAGTTGTTAATGAACAAAACAGGTGAGACAAAGATATGCGTAATGTACCATCTATTCTACACCATGGATCTTCAACATGTGGCCCTCCAGATGTTGTGAAACTACATGTCCCAGCATGCATTGCTACATTTTTTCCTATAAGAGCATGCCAAAACTGTCAGGGCATGCTGGGACATGTAGTTCCACAACATCTGGAGGGCCACAGGTTGAAGACCTGTGATCTACACCAAAGGTGTCAAACTCATGGCCCTCCTGTTGTGGAACTTCATGCCCCAGCACAGCTTTAACAATCCATTATATAAAATCTGTGGCAGGGCATGCTGGGATGTGTAGTTCCACAACAGCTGGAGTGCCATGAGTTTGACACCACTGATCTACAATGACTCCTCAGACTATAATGTGACTATAGCGGAATAAGGCAATTCACTTGTCACGTGTTGCAAACCCTCCCACAAAGGCGTGCTGGCCGTTACTGTGGGCTGGCACGTAAGAACCGGAGGAAGAATAAGCCAGAACATAGTCCTGTTGTGTGCGTCTCATACCTGGGATGTGCATTGTGGCTGTGCTCTTACAGTGTGTTGCCAAGTCTGCGTATACTACATCTGATTGGTAGAAGGCATCATCCAATAAGATCTGAGTAAACGCCCATACACACAGGGCTTTTTTCTTAGCGAACTGTAAGCATGGATCGCTTCATGTGTACAGGCTGTAGTGACGAAAGTGTGTGGTCCCATTTGCCGTTATCACCTGACTAGATCTTAACTGCATGCCGTCCAAATCCTATTTACATCGCCCGTGTTCTCACCAGGGATCACTGGTCCGCACACTTCGCTGGTTCATAGAACGGGGCTCCTGTCTCGCCCTGTGTGTAAAGGCCCCCATACACTAGGGCGACTTGTCCTTAGGACAAGTCGCCCCCGACTTCCCCCTGAGCTTCCCCGGCTGATTAGATTGGCACTTGATGTGCCATTTTTTACATGTGATAAATCGTCTCGATTTATCACATGTAAAAAACCCGGGGAGCAGGGGGGGGGGGGGGGGGGGGCCTACAGAGCAGGGCTTCTGGTGGGAGCAGGGGGGGCTGTGGACGCTGCGGGGGACACAGGCGGCATAGAGCCGGGAGCTGTCAGTGCTAGAAAAAAAAAGCCTATACAATGAATGGGCAGCCTGTGATTGGCTGAGCGCTCTCTCAGCCAATTGCTGACTGGCTGAGAGAGCGATCAGCCAATCACAGGCCGCCCATTCATTGTATGGGCTTTTTTATTTTATTTCGTACTGCCGGCTCCCCCTGCCTGGCTCTATGCCGCCTGTGTCCTCCGCAGCGTCCCCAGCCCCCCCTGCTTCCTCTACCGCCGCGCCGCCCCACTAGGTCCCAAGTCGGGTGGTCGGACGTGCAGCAGGTCCGACCACCCGACGCAGATCCGATGCGCACGGGACCGCGCATCGGATCTGAGGGGACATCAAAACTAGCTGATTTTGGTCCGATTTCGGCCAGATCCGACTGATCTGGCTGAAATCTGACCAAAATCGGCTAGTGTATGGGGGCCTTAAGAGACTATACGCTGTAATACGTTTTAAAGCCCAGAAATAGATGCACTTGTTATACATTTGATGGTGGGGTAACTGTTTCTACTCTGGGAATTAATCTCTACATGTAGGTTAATCTTTATGGTGTATTACATTCAGGTCTCATTGGTGGAAATGGGATGTATCTGTCTGATGATGGAAAAGGGTTGACACCTACATAACAGGTAATTTGCACATTTGTCCTCTTCACCTTAGTTTTACTGTTTAAGGCGATTACAATTTAAAACAGAAGTTTGTTCACAAAGGGGAAAGTAATCTCCTACAGTGTGTGTCGTATATTCACTACAGTAAGTCCCCTGTTGATTGGCAGAGCTACTTGTAATGTCCCCTCCCACAAAGGCGTGCCTGTTGTACTGTCTGCAGGTGCGTAAGAACTGGAGGAAGAGGAAGTGATGGGCGCTTACCTGGCATCTGTCCTATGGGCAGTACGCTGATGTCTCCCATCTTACAACCTGTGTATAGGGGCAGAATCGTCCAAGTAATGGTGGTTATTCCTCTGCTCTTAGAGAGCAAGAAAAGCATTATGGTTGGTACTTGCCGTAATACGTAGTGTTGCTTGTATTGGCTGTGTAGGGTCTGTCCTATCCATTTGATTGTGGGTACCAACGAAAACTCCTCCTTGAGTGAAATTAAGGAAGATTTCTTTTTTTTTGCCCTATTTTGTCCCAATTATCCAGCGAGTGGTATATGGACAGCAGACCCCAGTGATGGGATCTGTACAGATGGAGACCCTAGTGGTGTTGCCAGGGAGAGGATATTGTGGCAGGGACATGAAGGTAATGTGGAGGATCCGGTCCTGGTTTTAGAGCAGCAGCAGGATAATTGTTGTGATCGGTGTTGGGCTGATTAGCAGCACCTGTGGCTTCCTAATGAGTGTTTCCGGGGCAGGAGGTCGGGGGTCCTGATGGTGGAATAGCTGTCCAGGTGATAGGCCGTGGGTGTGGGATATGGTAGGGATTGCTGGAACACTTTGAGTTTGATCTATGCTGTGACATCTGTGTGCTGTAATGCTGTAACCCTGCTTGCCAATAGGCACAGGAGACCAGGGTGGTGCTGTAAGTGGGGAGGAGACACATTACAGATTTCTCCTAGCAATGTAACAGTAGCAGGCGGCCCTTCTGCTGTTATAGGATTGTGATGGTTGCTGTCAGTGTGCAGTGATGTAATACACGTCAGGGGAAACCCTGACCTAGCAGCAGTGCCCATAAACAGACCAGCTCTGCCTTCTGTATACCACAACCGTACTATCCAATTGTATAGAATTGATGGGTGCAGGCATGTTGTGAGGTGGCCATTCCTAAACATGTCTTTGTGTTTTCATTTCAGTGGGAAGGTTCTGTCATGTAGTAAGAAGATGGTGACGAACACAACAGGTAACTAAGATCTTATTGCTCCGCCTTTATTGGGAATCTCCTTATTCCGCTGTAGATACAAGACACACGTAATGCAAACCCTCCCACAAAGGCGTGCTGGCCGTTACTGTGGGCTGGCGCGTAAGAACCGGAGGAAGACTAAACCAGAACATAGTCCTATTGTGTGCGTCCCATAGCTGGGTTGTGCATTGTGGCTGTGCTCTTACAGTGTGTTACCAAGTCTGAGTATACTACACTAGTGTATTGCATGTCACTATCATCTGATTGGTAGGAAGGATCATCCAATCAGATCTCAGAGTAAACGCCCATACACATTTTAGGGCCATTTTCGAAGTGATCTTTCTAGATCGCTCATTGTGTGGAGGCCATAGCGGCGGCGGCGATGTGAGACTCCACACGTTACTATTGCCTGTGTTCTCACAGATCCTTCAACACACATCGCTGGTGCATGGCATGTGTCAGCAATGCATGCTGGGTGATCTGTGCTTAAGCACATCGCTCACCATGGGGGGGGCACCCATCGCCCTGTGTGTAAGAGACTACACTGTAATACATTTTAAAGCCCAGAAATAAATACACTTGTTATACATTTGATGGTGGGGTAACTGTTTCCACTCTGGGAATGACTCTCTACATGTAGGTTAATCTTTATGGTGTATTACATTCAGGTCTCATTGGTGGAAATGGGATGTATCTGATGATGGAAGAGGGTTGACGCCTACATAACAGGTAATTATTTTGCGCATTTGTCCTTTTCCCCTCAGTTTAAGGCAATTACAACTTAAAACAGAAGTTTGTTTACAAAGGGGAAAGGAATCTTCTACTGTGTGTGTCATATATTCACTATAGTAAGTCCCCTGTTGATTGGCAGAGCTGCTTGTAATTTGCTGTCCCCTCCCACAAAGGCGTGCCTGTTGTACTGTCTGCAGGTGCGTAAGAACTGGAGGAAGAGGAAGTGATGGGCGCTTATCTGGCATCTGTTCTATGGGCAGTACGCTAATGTCTCCGATCTTACAACCTGTGTATAGGGGCAGAATCGTGCAAGCAATGGGGGTTATTCCTCTGCTCTTGGAGAGTAAGAAAAGTTTGTGGTTGGTAATTGCAGTAATACGTAGAGTTGCTTGTATTTGAGCTATGTAGAGCCTGTCCTATCCTATCTCTTTGCTGATGGGTACCGAAGGAAGTGGTATACGGACAGGAGACCCCAGTTATGGGGTCTCTAAAGATGGGAGCCCCGTTGGTGCTGCCAGGGAGAGGATATTGTGGCTGGGACAGCGTACTTCCACATGTGGAAGATCCAGTCCTGGTTTTAGAACAGCAGCAGGAAAACTGATGTGATCAGGGTTGGGCTGATTAGCAGCACCTGTGGCTTCCTGATATAAGTGTTTTTAGGGCTCCTAATGGTGGAATAGCTGCCCAAGTGTTGGGAGGGGGGCTATGGTGACATCTGTATGCTGTAACCATCTTTGCCTAAGCTATTTACCTCTTACATAAATCTTATCCGGTGTATGTGATTCCTTGCCTATATATATGTTGTGACGGTGGTCATTCCTAAACGTTTGTGGTTTCATTTCAGTGAGAAGACTGTGAAGAACAAAGCAGGTAACTAAGATCATTTACTGCTCAGACTATAATGTGGATTTCCTTAATGCACTATAGTCACATGTCATGTGTAATGAGAATCCTCCCACAAAGGCGTGCTGGCCGTTACTGTGGGCGGGCACGTAAGAACCGGAGGAAGACTAAACCAGAACATAGTCCTCTTGTGTGCGTCCCATAGCTAGGATGTGCATTGTGGCTGTGCTCTTACAGTGTGTTACAAAGTCTGAGTATACTACACTGGTGTATTGCATGTCACTATCATCTGATTGGTAGGAAGGATCATCCAATCAGATCTCAGAGCGACTGTGCACTGTAATACATTTCAAAGCTCAGAATTAAACTACACATTTGGTTTCTTTTTATGGTGTTCCATTAAGGTCTTGCTAAGGAAAATGGGATGAATCTGTCTGATGATAGAAGATGGCGGAAACATACTTAAGGGGTAATTATTTTGCATATTGCCCTTTTTCCCTGTGAAAAGGGTTTCTACTGTGTATGTCATATATTCACTGCCGTGCTATAGTAACATCCTTATTTACAGGCTATTTCTGTCTGTGCCCATAAAGTATTTCTCTGGTGTGTGTGTGTGTGTGTGTGTGTGTGTGTGTGTGTGTTAACCATTACCTGCTGTTCTGCGGTAGAACCGTTCTCTCACTTCCCCTTTTCAAGGGATTTCGTATAACCAATGATTCATTTTATTTTTAGATCTGTTTTATGAAGCATGGTATAGATCAGAGGGGCAAGAAGAGCAGTGGTCACCCTACGCCAACAGAACATAATTATCCCAGTAATGGGTTCTGTTATTGTGTGAATTCTAACCGAGGAGTAAGACCATTATGACCAGATATTAATGAGAACACTGCGGAACAGATGGAAGATCAGCTTTGTGATCAGTGGAAACAGGCCAACACCACCTGCGGCCTCGCTAGTCACTGTATACAGATAGTTCTGACCCTTCCAGGGATGGAGACTGCTGTGTGGACTTCCCTGTCCTAGTGTAAGCGTGCTGTATATTCCAGGGTTCCTATCGGAATAGCCCATTGAATATTTCAAGAAATATTGAAGTGCTCCATTTCCTGATGGGTTTTATTTACAAAGATGGGATGTCACCATATGTGCAACCAATATCGACTTATTTTGCACCTTCTAGAAGTTATCAGTCACCTACCAACACTCAATGGGGCAGATGTATTAAGCCTTAACAAGAGATAAATGCAAGGATGATAAGGAGAGATAAGCGTCCAGCCAATCAGCTCCTTACTGACTTTTTTAAACACAGCCTGTGACATGGTAGTTAGCAGGTGATTGGCTGGACGTTAGCTCTCCTTATCACCCTTGCATTTATCTCTTGTTAAAGCTTAATACATCTGCCCCAGTATTAAACGTTTTAAATTAAATTTACAGGTAATAACCAAATTGCACCTGGGATGTCGCAATAAGAGGGACCAACAATATGCTAAATATTTGGAAAGTTTCTGTGCTGTAATAAGACAGGGCTGATAGTGAATAAATGGAAATAAACATTTCATAAAAAATAAATGTCTTTAATAAAAAATAATGAAGTATATATGCTTCCAAAATGCATCAATATGACGTTATATACCCATACATTAAAATCTAATACTTGAAGGTGGTTCAGATGAAAAAATCTAAAAAATACAGTTAAAGTTCTAGCAATGTCAATATTAATTACCAGTTTCTTATATAGCGCACACATATTCCACAGCACTGTACAGAGAATATTAGAACATTCACATCAGTCCCTGCCCCAGTGGAGCTTACAATCTATATTCCCTACCACATGTACACGCAAACACAGACATTCTAGGGTTAATTTGATGGGAGCCAATTAACCTGCCAGTATATTTTTGGATTGTGGGAGGAAACTGGAGTACCCGGAGGAAACCCACGCAAGCACGGGGAGAATATACAAACACCGCACAGTTAGAGCCATGGTGGGGATCGAACCGATGACCTCAGTGCTGAGGGGCAGTAATGCTAACCATTACACCATCCATACTGCCTCCAATATACAGGAAGCTTCCTTTTTTCAAATCAATATACTGGTACTTTCATTTTATAAATAATATTCCCATGGAAACCATCTCCGGCTGCAATAAATAAATAGTTCACTAATCACAATTGATTTGCTATGCCTTCTGTGGTGGAGATGAGAGCAGCATATGTTACCTCTCCTGGATCAGAGTGAGTGTGCTGCTGCTGTCTGGCAATCCTCTGCCAATGGTGCATGCGGCTGAGGGGTGGCTGCCCACCAAGTGCACATTGGAGATGCAATAAGTATGTGTGGTCTTAACTGACTGGTGGCAGATAGCCCACAAGCAAGCGAAGTCCCGGCTGTAATACATTTGCTGCTCAGGAGGGAACTGATGGTGACAGCAAAGTGCAGACTGTCCAGTGCGTAATAATCAGAGGTTCCACGGGTTCAAAGTGCAATAACGGGGTTTAATCAAAGAGTCTATATAAAAACAGGCGTTAAAGTACATCATGGACAAAATAAATGCCCAGCAAGCACACTACACTTCTCCGAGTACAAGTGAAAGCAGCTTTTGCAGAGACAATGGTCTGATTCAAGCTTGCTGGATATGGCGAGAGGGAGCTGTGAAGACAGAGATTGGAAGTAGGAGCAGATTGGGGGTGTGGTGGAGAGTTTGTGGGCTAAAAACTGTCACCGCTCACAGCTGCATACCCATCAATGGCCCCTCCGATCGGTATGCATCTACGTCCAGACCTGCTCTCAGAGACCCGGTCTACATCCGGACTTGCAGTATCTGACTTTGACGGGGTAGCTGTTGCGGCCTCTCTGTTGAGAGCCAGAGGCTTTAACTTAACTATGCTCAGGGCCGCAAACCTTCTGCTGGTGCTTACCATCGCATCTGGCGGGCTTACTTTTCCTGGTGTCTCACTCACCTTTCAAATCCCAGGACTTACCGCTTGGCCAGGATTCTGTCCTTCTTACAGATGGAACAAAGAAGGTGCGCAATGATGCGCTGTCAGACAATGAGGTGGATGTTTTTCTCCTTCCTTGGGCAAAACGTGATCCCCAGGAGATAGGCTCCAAAATAGAAAATATAGACGAAATGAATGACTCAGAACATCAGATCACCACTAGAATCTCAGTATTTCCATACTGTACTGACCTGAAAACCAGGCCCCATGAGCCCATAAAGGTATCTTTGTTATACACCAGACAGTCACCTTCCCATGAGAGTAAAGGCTCACCTTCTAGCAGTGCCCTATGTGCATACAAAGGTTTCTTTTGGCTCCTGGATCCTCTGGGTGTGTAAGAATCTCACTCCAATACAGTAAAAAGATTTAAAAAACGGCTTTACAGGTGCCTCATTGTCTTAGCTCCTTCCTGTATCACTTACCTTGAAAAAGGACCAGTTTGTTCTGAAACGCGTCGGTGCTGTGGAGGAGGCTGTTCAGTGCCTTGGTTTTTCTTCTTCACCCACTTTTTGTCATCTTATTGTGATTCCTGTTCACCTCTGTACCCGGGCAAGTGATATAGGAAGAAGAAGCTAAGACAAAGAAGCACCTGTAAAGCCGTTTTTTTAATCTTTTTACTGTACTTTTGCTGGACTCTGGAATAAAATTTTGTACTACTGTTTGTGGAACCGGTTTTGGAGTGAGATTCTTACACACCCAGAGGATCCAGGAGCCAAAAGAAACCTTTGTATGCACATAGGGCACTGCTAGAAGGTGAGCCTTTACTCTCATGGGAAGGTGACTGTCTGGTGTATAACAAAGATACCTTTATGGGCTCATAGGGCCTGGTTTTCAGGTCAGTACAGTATGGAAATACTGAGATTCTAGTGGTGATCTGATGTTCTGAGTCATTCATTTCTTCTATATTTTCTATTTTGGAGCCTATATCCTGGGGATCACGTTTTGCCCAAGGAAAGAGGAGAAAAACATCCACCTCATTGTTTGGCGCGGTTTACCTGTATAAAAATCTTTCTTCTTACAGATGGGCCTAGAGGCTGGATTGCGCTTATCTTCCTTGAAGGTACAGGTTTCGGCGCTGTCCATCCTGTTCCATAGGATGTTGGCGTTGTTGCAAGATGTCTGCACATTTGTGCAGGGTGTCCTCCACATCAGGTCCCCCGTGGGATCTTTCCCTGATACTCGCAGCTCTTCAGGCTCCACTGTTTGAGCCCTGAAGGTCGGTGGACCTTTGTTGGCTCACCTGGAAGACAGTTTTCCTGTTGGAGATTGCTTTGGCCAGGAGAGTGTCTGACCTGTCCTGTAGGTCACCATTCCTGCTCTACCATCCTAGTAGTAGTTTGTTTATTTATTTATCCTGACAGGGCGGCTCTTTGAACCGTTCCTTCTCACCTCCCCAAGGTGGTGTCCAAGTTTCATGTCAACCAGGAGATCGTGGTTCCTGATTTTCAGGGGCTGGATGTTTCTCCGGAACAGTCTTCCTTGGATGTGGTCCGTGCATTGCACATCTATGTGCACTGCACTAAGACTCTCCGGAAATTGGACTCTTTTGTTTTGTGGCTTTCAAAAGAGAGGTTGGCCTGCTACTAAGCAGATGATTGCCAACTGGCTTTGCTCTGTCATCAAGCAGGTACCTCCCTCCCGATTCCTGCGGGGGTCCGGGCTCATTCCACGCGGTCTGTGGGTGCTTCTTGGGCTATTAGGGGTGGTGCAACAGCAGCGCAACTTTGCAAGTTGACGACTTGGTCGTCTGACAATAGCTTCTTGAACTTTTACGCGTTTGATACGTTTGCCTCCTAGGACTCGAGTTTTGGCCTGGTCCAGCTCATGTGTTGTCTCCTGCTGCAATCTTCACCAACAGCTCCAGGCAATAATGCAATATCACTGCAGGCTTCACTGGCAACCCAGCCTACGTGTAACGCATAGCTCAGGGGTAACCAACTCCAGTCCTCGAGAGCTACCAACAGTTAACGTTTTCCAGGTCTCCTCACAGAATCACAAGTGAAGTATTTATCTCCACTGTGGATCTTTTAAAATGTATCAGTCAGTAATGAGTGCACCTGTGAGGTCAGCAGGAAAATGTCAACTGTTGGTAGCTCTCGAGGACTGGAGTTGGCTACCCCTGGCAAAGCTGGTCCCAAGCCCAGATAAATAGGAAGGGATGGTTACATGTGGTGAATGTGTTGTCTATACCTACTGTAGGTCTACAGTTGTGTACATTGCACAGTTTGTACCTTACTGCCAGTCCCCATCCCCCCAGACCTAGGTGTACAAGACCATACACAGAATAAAGATAGTGTCAGAACTATTGTCGGTACTTATGTATTATCTGGGCTCCCGATTTTTTTCATTGCATGCCACTACTTAAGGCATGCAATGCAATGCGATTTTTCACAGTAAAGACCTGATTTTTAATTGTATAGTCAACCATGGGTGATTTCATACCCCCACTATCCAACTACGCATGGACATGATTTTATATAGTGTGACGAGCGCAGTGAGCCACCGTGCCCGAAGCGTGGCGAGCGCAGCGAGGGGACGTGGATAACTTTACATGTATTCTGCGTCCCCTCGCTGCGCTCACCACACTATATAAAATCAACTCCATGCGTAGTTGGATAGTGGGGGTATGAAATCACCCATGGTTGACTATACAATTAAAAATTGGGTCTTTACAATCGAAAAATTGCATTGTATGCCACTATATTGCATGCAATGCAATAATCGGACGCCCACATAATACATAAGTACCCTATTGTCAATATATGTTTATCATTTTGTCATTGTTGCGGATTCTTCCAATTGGAGGGAAAGGTTTTTAATTTATTTACAATATTCTGAGCAGTAAATCTGGGTGTGCAAGATAACGTGCACCCAGCACAATATAGCGGGCGATGAGACGCACACACACACAGTTAATTATCTGTTCCTTGGTTGTTCCTATTATAAGCAATCTCCTTATACCTCACTTCTGTTGGAGAAGAATCCTGTGATAGAGAATTGGGCTGATGGTAAATCTAGCAGCTCATTAGTGTAGGTTCCCATGACAACGTTGCGGGTATAACGATGTAGAATGCAGTTTTACAAATGTTTTTTGTAGCGGCCACAGGTCTGTTGTATAAAGCTGATACACTTGTATTGAGTGGTGCCTTTTCTACACCCCAATAAGCAAAGCCCCTGCTCAGTAACCAGCCAGAGATGGTGGCGCTGCATGTACAGGTGGCAGAAGCCCACCCAGATCTTACATTATATGACTGTCGTAGACTATACATTATATTTCTACAAGTGACCGTTTCCTTACACACTGAATCCAGTTGTAGTTTTAGTAGACTGTTGTAGAGTATTGCGGAGTACGAGAGGAAAGTGCGGGAGGCAGAACTACTCCCCGATCTGCCCGAGACCTTTATTGCATCATCTGATCAGGTAACATGACTGTGTGTGTGACATGTTACGTGCCCCGTTCTGGTCTCCTGCTATAAGGTCATAGTAATAAATCTCCCTCCTGAGATTTGAATGCATTATAGTGAATAGCCATACTTGAGCACAGGTGACTTAATGAGTACCTCTGTTTTCCTTTTCAGGGTCCATGGGTCCCACAGGGGACATCGGGGTTGTAGGGGACATCGGGGTTTCTCAATTGACACGATTTTTCTGTTCAATGCCTCAATTGACAAGATTTTTCCATAGGAATCAATGTTAAATGGCCCACAGAGGCCAAATAGACACCCTGAAGTGTGAAATGGCCCCCACAATTGTTAATGCCACCCCACGATCAACGTGAACCCGAAGCGTGGCGAGCGCAGCAAGCCCGCGAGGGGCGGCGGTACGCGTCCTCCGACCTTTTCATACCCCCACTATCCACGTCGGCGTGGAGTTGAGAATAGAATAGTGTGGCGAGCGCAGCGAGGCGAGCCCCGCGAGGGGACGAGGATACCTGTGAAGCCCGCGAAGGGACGCGTTTACCTGTGAAGGTATCCGCTGCGCTCGCCACGCTTCGGGCTCGGTGGCTCGCTGCGCTCGCCACACTATTCTATTCTCAACTCCACGCCGACGTGGATAGTGGGGGTATGAAAAGGTCGGAGGACACGTACCGCCGCCTGAGGTAACCCCATAAACTTTTTCTATTTAAACCTGCCGCCTCTGCGGCAGAAGCCGCTTCGCGGCTGAGGCTGCTCACCACCGTCAATCACTGACGGCGGAGCGAGCAGCTACGTCACCCTCCCGGCGCCATCTCCATCCACGACGCCTGTCAGCGGAGGACTTTGGCGGGGGAGACAACGACGCCTAGCACCGCCGACGGTCTCCCCCGGGCAGCGTGGCCGGAATAGAGGGCAGGTAAGGCTCCAATAGGAGCGCAAACCGCTGCCATACCGCGATAGCATGGGAGACGCGCGCGGTAACTGGCGTGGGTACAGGCTTCGGCCCGGGACCCCATTAGACCACCGGGGACTGAGCGCAGACCGGGGCAGAGGGGACCCCATCATTATTCGGCTCCATATAGCCCCGGTGGGGGAAGTCCAGCAAGGGGAGGCGGCGTCGGGTCTGCAGTCCCTCCCCCAGCTTTGGCGCCAATCTCACTAGGGATCTGCTGTTTCATAAGCTGTAGCTTATGTGCCCACCCCCCCTCTCTCGGACAGGCGCCATTTCTACAGCAGCACTTCCAGAGAGCGGGCACACTTCTCCCCTGTTAAATCGCCTACAGGTTTAGTAGCTACTTTCACAGCCACCCTTATTCCCACTTTTCTCCATTTTCTGACACAGGGTGAGGTAGTCTTTTCCTGACTAATAGTGTGTATGTGACTTGTGCTAGATTTCTCACTCTTCTTCTGTCCGTAATCTGTCCCTTTATCACTATTATTGAGGCAATACCTCATTGATCACATAGCACTCAGTGATATCACTCTAGGTTTTCCTTAGTGAATTATCCTATTGTGCACTGTAAGCTTTCATTGTCAGTTTGTCTACACCATGTCCAAACGAGGGCGTCAGCAGACAGAATCTCCTCAGCTCTTGTCTTGCAAGGGCTGTGCTGCAGGATATGTCTGATATGGATGTTGTTCAGGATGGCCTGTGTGTCAACTGCTTTATCCCTTCTGCGCAGTCTTCTGCCACAGTAGTCCCACAACAACCCCCCCCATGGGCGGCCTTCCAACAATTGCTGGGTACTCTTGTGGACCGCTTGCCCGCTACTATTGCACCCCCTGTAGTCCAGCCCCCTCCACCTTGGGTGGATGCCCTGTCGACCACGGTGCAGACCTTGCAACAGACCACGGTAGCCATGCAAAAGCTGCTGCCTTAGACTGTACAGCCCAGTAGATCCCTGCTAACTTCGTTGCTACCGGATACACAGGATGACACTGATGATGGCGGGGATGATGTCGACAATACTGGTGACGACATTAATTTAGATGATGATCAGGATGATCCCATGCCTATGGATACTCCTGCTTCTCAAGCAGAAACTCCTGATGTAACAGCCCTAATTCATGCCATCAAAGAAGTTTTACTATCTGACTCGGAGGAGCCAGAACCAGTCGCTAAGGCCAAGGATGTCTTTAAAAAACAAAAGGTCCTTAAGGACCAGTTCCCACATTCTGATTATCTATCTGAAATTAGGACAAATCAGTGGGAAGCGTTAGGCAAAAAAGCCAGCATTCCACGGAGGGTTTTAAACAAATACCCCCTCCCACCAGAGGACTGCAAACCATGGGAGATTCCACCCTCAGTGGATCCCCATGTTACTAGACTGGTAAAACCTTCGGTCTTACCCGTTTCATCTGGGTCCAATCTTGGGGACCAGACTGACAGGCGGCTGGAACAGGCTCTTAAGGCCACGTTTTCTTACACTGGCGCTGTTCAAAGGCCTACCATAGCAGCAACCTGGGCAGCTAAGGCTATTCTCCCGTGGGTTCAAACATTGGAGGAGGAGCTTACACAGGACGCATCTGAAGATGCT
Organism: Crinia signifera; assembly: GCF_055691185.1. Taxonomy (NCBI): domain Eukaryota; kingdom Metazoa; phylum Chordata; class Amphibia; order Anura; family Myobatrachidae; genus Crinia; species Crinia signifera. The sequence goes on from NC_139228.1 coordinate 72,012,630, forward strand.
AAACTGTGCATCCACCATATTAAACAAGCAGCTTCCTATATTATGGAGGCCATGTCGGATGCAGGCACACTAGCAGCCAAGGCATCAGCTAGCTCTGTTTTAGCACGCCGCATCATTTGGCTCAGGCCTTGGAAGGCGGATTTGGAGTCCAAAAAGACTCTGGAGTTACTACCCTTTAAGGGTGAGACACTCTTTGGAGAGGAACTAAACAAAATCGTAGCCTCTTTGGCTGCAGCAAAAACTGCGTGCCTTCCGACGGCCCTCCCACAAAAGCCTAGGACTACCTTTCGGTCCTTTCGTCCGCAAGGAAAGGCCAGAGGTCAGCCTTTTACAAAGCCTCCCTCCTCACATAAACCCGGTAAGGCAAAACCAAAGCAGGCTTGGGCCGCTAGACAGGCCCCAAACAAGCCTGACAAACCATCTGCATGACGGGACGGGCCTCCCGCAGGGAGAGCCCCAGGTGGGAGGCAGACTTCACACACCAGTGGCTGTCCACAACAAAGGACACCTGGGTGAGAGAAGTGGTGTCTCGGGGCTACTCCATATCCTTCAAAAGGACGCCACCCAAAAAGTTATTTTGCACGGGCCTCCCACACGACCCCTTCAAAGCAGACCATCTGCAAAGAATATTGCAGTCTCTGCTACAGTCTCAGGTTATTGTTCCGGTACCTTCCCACCAGAGGGGACAGGGTTTTTACTCAACCCTCTTCCTAGTCCCAAAACCAAGTGGGACGTTCAGAGCCATTCTGAACTTAAAGGCACTCAACAAGTCAGTCAGAGTGTCCAAGTTCAGGATGGAAACGTTAAGATCAATAATCCTGGCACTGGAAGCTGGAGATTACATGGTCTCCCTGGATAGTCGGGACGCGTACCTCCATGTTCCCATCCTTCCAGCACACCAACAGTACCTGAGGTTCGCGATCCAAAACAGGCACTTTCAATTCAGGGCCCTACATTTTGGACTAGCCACTGCCCCAAGAATCTTCACAAAGATCATGGCAGTAATGGCTTCCCTCCTCCACCAGCAGGGCATCCGAGTGTTCCCTTACTTGGACGACCTCTTGCTGGTGGCGAAGTCTCCGGAAATCCTGCTGTTGCATCTGCAAACAACAATTGCAATTTTACAGGAAGATGGGTGGCTCTTAAATTGGGAAAAGTCCACTCTGATTCCATCGCAACGCATGTTGCACCTGGGAGCTCTTCTGGACACCAAGGCCCTGAGGCTGTTTCTTCCACCGGACAAGAGTGCTGCCCTACAAGAGCACATCCGCAAATTCATTCTGAGCCCAAAGGTCACGGTCCATTGGGCAATGAAGATCCTGGGCCGGATGGTGTCCACTTTCGACATGGTCGAGTGGGCCCAGTTCCACTCTCGCCCTCTTCAGCGTCTCATCTTGAAGAAGTGGGACGGCCTGACTCATCACATCAGGACTACCTCCTTCCAACTGACACAGGAAGTCCAGGAATCCCTCCAGTGGTGGCTTCAAACGCAACACCTGTCAACAGGTCGACCATTCTGGTTCACCGAATGGCTGGTCCTCACAACCGACGCCAGCTTGCGAGGCTGGGGAGCAGTAGTAAAATCCAAATCCTTGCAAGGCGTGTGGACAGTGCTAGAATCCAGACTATCCATCAACGTCCTGGAATTGAGGGCAGCCTACAATGCCCTGGTCGGATCAAAGGACCTGCTCCAAGGCAGGCCAGTACAGATTCGCTCCGACAACGCCACGGCTGTGGCGTACATAAACCGCCAAGGGGGCACTCGAAGTCTGGCGACCCTACAGGAAGTGTCCAGAATCCTGACTTGGGCAGAACAGAATCTTCTGGCACTCTCAGCTGTCTTCATCCCGGGTGTCCTGAACTTCCTGAGCCGTCAGGACATTCATCCGGGGGAGTGGTCTCTCCACCCAGAGGTCTTTGCCACTCTGACAGACAGTTGGGGCGTGCCGGACGTGGATCTGATGGCGTCCAGACACAACCGCAAAGTGGAAAGGTTCGGAGCAAGGACGAGAGACCCTCTAGCCGACTTCACAGACGTTCTAACAGTTCCATGGAGATTTCATCTCCCTTACGCATTTCCTCCGGTCAACATGATCCCCAGTATCGTCAGGAAATTCAAACTGGAACGCGGGAACCTAATTCTGATAGCCCCATATTGGCCACGCAGGCCTTGGTTCGTGGATCTGCAACAGATGTCTCACCAGCCCCCCATTCCATTGCCACCTCGGAAGGATCTGTTATCCCAGGGTCCCTGCTTACACCCGGACCCTCAGCGTCTGTCTTTAACGGCGTGGCGCTTGAAACTACCCTACTAAAGCAGAAAGGGTTTTCCTCCAGAGTGGCTAGAACTATGATCCATGCTCGCAAACCGTCATCTTCCAGAATTTACTACCGGATTTGGAACACTTTCTTTTCTTGGTGTACCACCAGAAAGTACAATCCAAAAATTTTCAAATTGTCAAGAATTTTGGCTTTCCTACAGAAAGGTCTGGACATGGGACTGAGACTGGCGTCCCTGAAAGTCCAGGTCTCAGCCCTATCGGTCTGGTTCCAGAGAAAAATTGCACTTTTACCAGATATTCGCACTTTCTTTCATGGAGTAATACATCTCCAACCACCGTATACTCCTCCTACCATGCCTTGGGATCTTAAACTAGTATTACAGGCATTGACCAAGCCACCCTTTGAACCATTACAGTCAGTGGATCTTAAGTGGCTTACTGTAAAAACAGTTTTCCTCCTGGCAATTTCTTCTGTTAGGAGGGTTTCTGATCTTTCGTCTCTTTCATGGAAACCTCCCTTCCTTATCTTCCATGCGGACAGGGCGGTCCTGAGGACCAAACCGTCGCACCTTCCTAAAGTCGTCTCCAGGTTCCATCTGAACCAGGAGATAGTGGTGCCGGCTTTCACGTCAGAAAATTTGTCTCCACAGGAACATCTTCTGGACGTGGTCAGGGCCCTGACCATATATGTTGACCGTACTAGGGCGGTCAGGAAATCTGACTCTCTCTTTGTCCTGTACGGTTTTCATAAGAAAGGCTGGCCAGCCACCAAGCAAACCATAGCCCGCTGGATTCGCATGGCTATTCATCAAACGTATCAACTGGCAAAGTTACCTATCCCTCTGTCCATTAAAGCACATTCTACCAGAGCGGTTGGTCCGTCTTGGGCAGCAAGCAGAGGAGCTTCTGCCGAACAACTGTGCAAGGCTGCAACGTGGTCATCTGTCCATACCTTCACTAGATTTTATGCTTTTGACACGTTCGCCTCCCAGGATGCTTCCTTTGGTCGTCGGGTTCTTCTGGCACCTCAGGCAAATTCCCTCCCTTGAATATACGGCTTGTGACATCCCAGATGTCCCCTGTGGGACCCATGGACCCTGAAAAGAAAAAAGGAGAGTTATGGTAGACCTACCTTTGTTAACTCCCTTTCCTTGAAGTCCATGGGAACCACAGGGCGCCCTCCCTTTAATTTGCTACTGAGGTATCCCTGGAAGTGATATTATCATTATGTGACCCGTAATTACCATAATTTAAGTTCATGTCAACTCTATCGTATGTACGAGTGTATGGGCATGTGTGCCTCCTGTCCTCTCTTCTCCGCTTCCTGCTTAACGGCTTGTTACTAAAAACTGGCTAGATGAGCCTGGAGGCGGGGCTGTAGGGGAGAGGGCCCGGGCATCCTGGGAAATCTTTAGAAGCTTCGCTGATTGGTGCCTCAGACCCCCTGGATCCACCTACAACCCCGATGTCCCTTGTGGTTCCCATGGACTTCAAGGAAAGGGAGTTAACAAAGGTAGGTCTACCATAACTCTCCTTATTTTAATTTTGCTATCTGTGCGAGTGATACGGTCATACTAACCATTGTATGATTTCCCGAACAGTATTAATGCTATTAAACTTGCAGTAACAGCATTTCTCTGCCTTGGTCCTCAAAGCCCACTAACAGTCCAGGCTTTAGGGATGTCTATGCTTGAGCACAGATGGAGAAATTAAAATAACTGAAGTACTTATCAAGTCACCTGTGCTATCCTTAAAACCTGGAATGTTAAGCTAGGCACACACCAAAAAATGTATTTGTCTGTTGGGAGGGGGGGGGGGGGACAAAAGCTGGTAATGTAATGTACTTGTGCATTCCTTCCATGTAAGCAGCAGCAATAGCCAGCCCCAGCCCCCCCCCCCCCCCCGCCACATCAAAGACAAGCCCCGGGAGTGGAAACAGCTTACACTATGGGGTGATTTAGCTTTGACCGGACAAGAACAAATTTGCCCCTGTTCTGATGGTGGTGGTGGTCTGTGCACGTGCAGACCCCAGTAGCAAACAGCTTCGGTGAGCACTCACTGCTGTGTTCGCTCCAGATGGGACGGCCCCCTACGCTGCCTAGTGAGCGGATCTGAATCAGCCACAAATACTTTAGTACTGACTTGAGATACCTACAAAAAAACAGCAGTTATCCAAGTCTACGATTTCATAAAAATAATAACGCCAAAATATAAAGCTGTACAACAGATGAAGAACCCAAAAATAAAATTTCACGTAAATTTATTTTTCCTCATGATAAAACCAGCTACAAGCGCACAAGTAAAGAACTAAAAGGCTACAGTAACGGACTGTGAAGTACAATAAATCCTACTAAATGGATGATGACATTAGCAATCCCCCCCCCCCCCTTTACATCATACCTCCCAACATGACCCTCTCCTTCAGGGAGAAAATGCTCTGTTCCTGGACTTCCCTGGTAATGTAGAATTGCCATCACCTGTGGTGACACCTTTCTTATCACTTACATGGCTCCCCACAGGTGATGGCAATCCTACATTACCAGGGAAGTCCAGCAACAGAGCATTTTCTCCCTCATGGAGAGGGTCAGGTTAAGGTGCATACACACTGTACAATTTTTTGGACCAATTTCGGCCAGTCTCAACGAAATTGGGCAAAATATCTTTCAGTGCGTTTAGGACGAATGATGATGCGCACACCCGCCAGTTGTTCATCAAGGTTGTTCGTCATCTGTACATGCAGCTCAATTTGTATCGGTCAAAAAGAGCCTATAAAATGTAGCTAGATCTTTCATCCAGGACACTGGGTTCAAGGGAAATTTCATTCAACAAGATTGCTCAAAATAAAATTGTACAGTGTGTATTCACTTTTACACCAGTGATGGCTAACTTTGACACTCCAGCTGCTGTTGAACTACACATCCCAGCATGCCCTGCTACAGGTTTACTATTTAGCCATGCTAAAATTGATGCACGGCATGCTGGGATGTCTAGTTCAACAGCTGGAGCGTCAAGGTTAGCCATCACTGCCTTACACACAACAGATGACTAGCTAGAATAGGACGATGCATACGGGTTCTACAAAGACAATAAACGGGAGGTTGTTATGGAAACCTCAGCGTCAATAAGACAAGTTGATCAATGGCAGAAACGTCTACAGGCTGCTAACTACAGTAATACTGCATTCCGTCCATTCGCCTTCGCTTCCGGGAACGCAGGTCCTCAAAAAACGTCTGAATGTCTTGTGTTTGGACAACCTGGTAGGACAAAAATAAAAACAGTATTCGTGAGATGCTAATGGGCCCCAAAAGAGGTGCATTGGGGGAAAAGGGGGGGGGAATACAATAAAAGTATTTACCTTCCCCTCCTCCGCAAATTTCTTCAGATACTCGCTTAGTTCTGACTTTAGGTCGTTGTATTCTGAAATAGAGACAGACAACCATGAAGGTAATACTGCTAGCAGCGCGCAGATGATGCCCAGCCAGACAACCATGAAGGTAATACTGCTAGCAGCGCGCAGATGATGCCCAGCTGCTCCCGACCCGGCGTGTGGCTCTGTGCAACGTGGCGCGGTCAGAGGTCACACTGCACAGGCCGCATCGCCTCGCTCCCAGCCGCACCCTCTCAGGTGAGTAAATGTGCGGGCGTTTTCTGTATCAGGGAAGCCAGTCACGTGATTAATGTCAGGATTAGGGATGCCAATGCTCAATGTTCATTCTAGCATCCTGCATCTTTCAAAACCTGTGAGAATTTAATGGTCAGCAATCTCTTTGCAAAAAAAAAAAAAAGTTAACGTTAATGCCTAGAACAGCGGTTCCCAAACTGGGCGCCTTAGGCACTTGCAGGGGTGCCCTGAATTGGTTGTCTATGTAATTGTGGACAAACAGAAGTGAAGCCTGTCCACATAACAGACTAAGCACAAGATAAACAGTTTTATTTAATTTAATAATTTTTTCTGAAGGAGAACATTTTGGCCGAGAGGGGTTATGAAAAAAAAAAAATTCTGATACTCTGGAGTGCCGCCATTCAAAAAAGTTTGGGAACCACTGGCCTAGAACATTTGGGAACACTAGGTTTCTTTTATTTTGGAACAAATGCACCACTCTATACATTCTGATGTATAGAGATATATTCAGTCAACACAAACACTTGTTCAACAAACTTTGGTACTTTTGTATTATCACGGCGCCCAAGTTTCTTACATACGGCACCGTAGGGAAATCACATTGCATGGGCCGTTTTAACCCCTTCCTGACAGCCAGTTTTTGCGTTCCTGACAGAGCCATTTTTTTCAAATCTGACATGTTTCACTTAAGTGGGGATAACTTTTTTTTGCTTTTACTTATCCCAGTGATTTTGAGATTGTTTTCTCGTGACACATTGTACTTCAAATTAGTGGTAAATTTGGGTCGATACAGTCTGTGTTTTTTTGTGAAAAATACCAAAATGTCGTGAAAAAATGGAAAATTTTGCAATTTGCAAAATGTCACATTTTCTGCTTGTGAGACAAATAAACATACCACTCAAAATAGTTAATAACTAACAAAGACCATATGTCTACTTTATGTTGCAATCATTATTTCAACCTCCTTTTCATTTTTTTGGACACTAGGAGGCTTCAAATATGAATAGCAAATTCTCAAATTTTCAAGAAAATTTCAAACTCTGATTTTTTTAGGGACCAGTTCAGTTATGATGTGACTTTGAGTGACTTGTATGTGAGACACCCCCATAAATGATGCCATTTCAAAAACTGCACCCCTCACAGTAATCAAAACAGCATTTTGGAAGTTTGTTAACCCTTTAGGTGTTTCACAGGAATTAAAAGAAAGTGTAGGTGAAATTTCTTCATTTTTTTTGCAGATTTGCAATTTTAATACATTTTTCTAAGGAACACAGTAGATTTTACTAGAGAAATGTGACTAAAAATTGATTCCCCCAATTCTTTGGTTTTCATAAATATCCTATATGTGGCCCTAGTGTGCACGGTGACCAAACCACAGGCTTCATAATAGAAGGAGCACCTACTTGATTTTGGAGCCTCCTTTTTATGAGATTATTTTTTAGGCACAATGTAGGTTTCTAGGCACCATAAGATGCTAAAAGTTAGGTACCCCCCCACAAGTGACCCCATTTTGCAAACTACACCCTTCAGGGAATTCATCTAGGGGTATAGTGTACATTTCAAACCCCCAGGGGTTTCACCAATTGTGGTACAACTGGGCAGTGAAAATGAAAAAAAATTAATTTTTCATTTTCACAGCTCAGTTGTATCAAAATTGGTGAAACCCCGGGGGGTTTGAAATGTACACTATACCCCTTGATGAATTCCCTGAAGGGTGTAGTTTGCAAAATGGGGTCACTTGTGGGGGGGTTCCACTGTATGGGTGTTTCGGGGGTCATTCAACCAGAATCTGTGCTGCAAAATCCAAAAATCACTCCTTCCCTTCTGAGTCCTGCCATGCACCCAACTGGTATTTTTTGGTCACACATGAGGCATTGCCGTACTCGGGAGAAATTGGGGCACAGATTTTGGGGTGCTTTGTCTCCTTCATTCCTTGTGAAAATGAAAAATTTTGAGCCAGATCTGCATTTTTGTGTAAAAAAATGTAATTTTTTACAGAAAAATGCAGTTCTGGCTCAAAAATTTTTATTTTCACAAGGAATGAAGGAGACAAAGCACCCCAAAATCTGTGCCCCAATTTCTCCCGAGTACGGCAATGCCTCACGTGTGACCAAAAAATACCAGTTGGGTGCATGGCAGGACTCAGAAGGGAAGGAGTGATTTTTGGTGGTGGAATGAATGGTGGTGCTATGTCGCATTAGCAAGACCCCCGAAGCACCAATACAGTGGAACCCCCCCACAAGTGACCCCATTTTAGTCACCAGCTTTGGGAGGGGGGCTGGCGCTGCGGCTGGCGGGGGGGGTGGGAGGGGTGCTGGCGCTGCGGCAGCCGGGTGGGTGGGTGGGAGGGAGGGGGGGGGCTGGCGATCGGTGGTAATCGGTGCGGTATACACACACACACACACATATATATATATATATATATATATATATATATATATATATATATATATATATATATATATATATTTTTTCAGTGCATATATTTAATTTTTTACTTTTTCTGCAGCTTGATGCTGCTGCTGCGGGGGGGAGGGGGGAGGAGGGCAGCGCTGCGTGCGCTCCAGACGCTCCGGGGGAGCCGGGGGTGCTGCTGCTGCTGCCGGGTGAGTGCCCGGCGGGTTCGAGGGGGGGCTGCACATCGGTGGTGATCGGTGCTGTACTTGACAGCACCGATCACCACCGATCCCTGTGTTACCGAGCGGCTTAGCCGCCGGTAACACAGGAAACGCTGTGAATGGCTGTTCAGATTTGAACAGCCAATCACAGCGATCGCCGACCGGGGGGGGCACCCCTGCCCCCCCTGGGCGGCGAGGGGGGGATGTCTGCTGTCAGGGACAGCAGACATCACCTAACTGTCACTGCGTCTCTAGACGCAGTGACAGTTAGAAGTCATGACGTACATGTACGTCAAATGTCGGGAAGTACTTCCCGACCATGACGTACATGTACGTCAAATGTCGGGAAGGGGTTAAGGGCCGTGCGATGCGATTTTTTAATGCAATTTATTCACTGCTCTGTATTCCCTGGGGATCGCATCTCATCGCACCTCCCGCAAAAATCGCATGCCATTTTAAAGGGTGTGCGATGCCATTACATTAGCTATACCATAATATCATTACAATGATGTTTTACGTACCCCCTCACTATCCACACCACCCCGAAGCGTGGCGAGCCCCAACATTTTCATACTCCCACTATCCATGTCGGCGTGGAGTTGATTTTATATAGTGTGGCGAGGGGACGTGGATTACTTTACATGTATTCCGAGTCCGCTCGCCACACTCGGTGGCTCACTGCACTTGCCACACTATATAAAAGCAACTCCACGCCGACGTGGATAGTGGGGGTATGAAAAGGTCGGCCGCCGCTCGCCACACTTCGGGGTGGCGTGGATAGGGGGGGGGGCTAAAACATCATTGTATGTCATACACTGATATTATTGTACAGCTAATGTAATGGCATCGCACACCCTATAAAATCGCATGCGATTTTGCGGGAGGTGCGATGCGATCCCCGGGGCTAAGAGAGCAGTGAATAAAATACATAGGAGCATTGCATCGCACGGCCCTTAAAATGGCCCATGCGATGCAATTTCCCTACGCAGAATAGCCCACTAAGCAAATTGCTTAGTGGGCGCCGTGATAATACACAAGTACCCAAACTTTTCATACCAAGAACTATATAGAGGAAGAAACAAGTGCACAGTGGTGGCTGTCATGGAATCCGTTTCCCCAAGGCCCGTGCCTTTACAATCAAACAATGCAGCATGGGGTACGAAGCAGCCATTCAGCCTGATCTTCATACCAGCAAACTCATCCGAACTCTAGCTTGGACTCATGCAAAGGGGCCATTCATTTCTAACAGCGTCAGACACGGGGCGGATGTGAATCGCATTATTCTAGAACCTTAAAATGACGGTCTTACCACAGATGAGCTCCACCTGCTGGATCCGGTTCATATTGCCAAGAGCGGTCATTAGGGGATCTCTGGTTTCTCGGGCTTCCTCAAGTTTCCCCTTATTTTCATAGGCCTGCACTGTGTCGCTCTCATCCAGGAGGAAGAGGGTGTCTAACTCTGCATACATTTTCTGCAAAGAACAAACAATTAGGCCAGTACGGATGGTGTAATGGTTATATTACTGCCTCACAGCGCTGAGGTCATGGGTTCCACTCCCACCATGTGTTATATATACGGGGCAGTACGGACGGTGTAATGGTTAGCATTACTGCCTCACAGCGCTGAGGTCATGGGTTCCATTCCCACCATGTGTTATATATACACGGGGCAGTACAGTGGTGTAATGGTTACATTACTGCCTCTCAGCGCTGAGGTCATGGGTTCTATCCCCACCATGTGTTATATATACAGGGTAGTACGGATGGTGTAATGGTTATATTACTGCCTCACAGTGCTGAGGTCATGGGTTCCACTCCCACCATGTGTTATATATAGGGGGCAGTACGGATGGTGTAATGGTTAGCATTACAGCCTCACAGCACTGAGGTCATGGGTTCTATCCCCACCATGTGTTATATATACGGGGCAGTACGGACGGTGTAATGGTTAGCATTACTGCCTCACAGCGCTGAGGTCATGGGTTCCACTCCCACCATGTGTTATATACACGGGGCAGTACGGACGGTGTAATGGTTAGTATTACTGCATTACAGCGCTGAGGTCATGGGTTTCACTCCCACCATGTGTTATATATACGGGGCAGTATGGTTATAGCATTACAGCCTCACAGCGCTGAGGTCATGGGTTCTATCCCCACCATGTGTTATATATAGGGGGCAGTACGGATGGTGTAATGGTTAGTATTACTGCCTCACAGCGCTGAGGTCATGGGTTCTATCCCCACCATGTGTTATATATACGGGGCAGTACGGACGGTGTAATGGTTACATTACTGCCTCACAGCACTGAGGTCATGGGTTATATCCCCACCATGTGTTATATATACGGGGAAGTACGGACGGTGTAATGGTTACATTACTGCCTCACAGCACTGAGGTCATGGGTTATATCCCCACCATGGCTCTAACTTTGTGGAGTTTGTATATTCTCTCCATGCTTGCGTGGGTTTCCTCCGGGTACTCCGGTTTCCTCCCACAATTCAAAAATACACTGCTAGGTTAATTGGCTCCCACCAAAAATTAACCCTAGAATGTCTGTGTGTGTGTGTGTGTGTGTGTGTGTGTGTGTGTGTGTGTGTGTGTGTGTGTGTGTGTGTGTGTGTATGTGTATGTGTATGTGTATGTGTATATGTGGTAGGGAATATAGATTGTAAGCTCCACTGTGGCAGGGACAACAATCCTGGGTTGGACCCAGGATTGTGAACCGAGGTCCGACCATTATACACAAAGCCACCCGGGTTTAACCCTTCTTATAAACCAGGTTGAATTTTGCATGTTGGTTGACCTGGGTTATAGGTCGGTGTGAAAGGGGTAGAAGTAGATTTTATTGTACAAGAAAGAATGTCCTACCATGCACTCTGCACAGCGGCAGAGCTTGCTGCGCCAGTTGCCCGGCCAGTAGGTGGCAGTGTCTCTTGTAGGTCCCTGGTGGTCTTGGTACATCCGAAGTTTGCATGCTGTGCTGGGTTTAACTTCTTCTGTCTTAATGGAGTTGGACTTTTCCTCACATTCCTAGAAGCGAATCAACAGAGCAGAGGTTTATGCCAGTCGCACAGGAAGGTATAATGTCGGTTAGGTTTAGGTGGACCCTTACATATTGGATTTGTTTATGTGAAAATTCACATTTTAGGCCAGTAAGGGTGTGCTACCATAAGACATTATTTTTGAGAACAAAAAGAGAGAGGAAGCACAGAATGTCTGGGTTGGTGCACCTGGGAATAAATGTACAATAAAATGTAACTTTTATTAAAGGATGTCTAAAAAGGTTGCGAAAGTAAAAACACACAAACATACAGATGAACACACAAATGGTGAATTAAAAAAAAGGATATAATCCTTGTGCAGTGTGCCCCTGAAATAATTTTTTTAGGTATAATATTAATATTATATAATTCTCCTGGTATGTGTATGAACTCAGGAGGAACCCACTTAATATTGTTTAAATCTGAGATAGATTGTGGCTTGCATATTAAACCCGATTGTGGCTTGCATATTAAACCCATATGTATGATCTACCATGAGACCGGGTTTATGGTGATGTTTCTATTGGAATCTGTAATATAGGGAGGCTCAAGGCTGGTCTTAGCATGCAGGGTATGACCAGTGGCGCTGGGTACGGACAGTGCCTCCGTCACCCGCCCATGTGGTGGTTACTGCTGTTAGCCTGAGATCGCTGCCTTATCCCCTATGAACAGAGGACGCCGGAGGTATGTGCCCGTGCACGGCCTCAGAAATGCAAGACAGCTGCTGAAGTGGGGTGACGGCCGTCAGACCCTGCACTTGTCAGCAGCGGGGTTCCGTGTACAGCGGAGACCCGTGGAGCGCAACTAGGTACATCAATCAAAATGCATTTGTAAGTGGGGAGGGGGTATCGGGGGACAGACTGCAGTGTGGTCAGCGCACGCTTCGCAAGAGCTTCGTCAGGACCTATTTTGATTGATGTACCTAGTTGCGCTCCACGGGAACCCAGCTGCTGACAAGTTGCAGGGTCTGACGTCCGTCACCCCACTTCAGCAGATGTCTTGCATTTCTGAGGCCCTGCACGGGCACATACCTCCGGCGTCCTCTGTTCATAGGGGATAAGGCAGCGATCTCAGGCTAACAGCAGTAACCACCACATGGGCGGGTGACGGAGGCACTGTCCGTACCCAGCGCCACTGGTCATACCCTGCATGCTAAGACCAGCCTTGAGCCTCCCTATATTACAGATTCCAATAGAAACATCACCATAAACCCGGTCTCATGGTAGATCATACATATGGGTTTTATATGCAAGCCGCAATCTATCTCACAGATTTAAACAATCTTTAAGTGGGTTCCTCCTGAGTTCATACACATACCATGAGAATTATATAATATTAAACCTAAAAATTATTTCAGGGGCACACTGCACAAGGATTATATCCTTTTTTAATTCACCATTTGTATGATCATCTGTATGTTTTTACTTTCGCAACCTTTTTAGACATCCTTTAATAAAAGTTACATTTTATTGTACATTTATTTTCCAGGTGAACCAACCCAGACATTCTGTGCTTTCTCTCTCTTTTTGTTCTAGAAGCGAACCAAACCAATTGTTTCTTTAATGAAGAGCCCAGCAGCTACCAGGAAAATATAACCATTTATTTTGCTCTCTTCAGACCCCTTCAGCGACCCAGAAACATTGCAGTGTCCCCAACGTCATGCGAGGGGCAGGGCGGAGCTTCATCGGGGGGGAGGAGGCAGTGATTGGAGTTAGTGCGCTCCAAGCACTGCCTCCTCCATCAGTGTGAAGGAAACCGGGTTGCTGGACTGCTTTTTTTTACTGGTTCGTAATGCCGGGTTGCTGAAACCGGGTTGCTGGACTGCTTTTTTTTACTGGTTCGTAATGCCGGGTTGCTGCCGGTTTACTGGACCCGGTACGCCCTTTCAGATCGCACATTTACTGGGTCGAACCGGCAACAAACCAACATGAACCCAGTATGTAGGTGCGATCTTAAAGGGGTATAAGATGGGAGTTATATGGAAGAAGAGATGTTGCTATTGGCAACCAGTCAGATTCTACTTATTTCATGCTATCTAGAAGTTAATAGATAGAATCTAGCTGCTATGGGCAACATCCCATATCTATTATCTTCTAGAAAGAGTGAAATACATAAGTAGAGTCTGGTTGCCAATAGCAGCATCCCATCTTATTAAATGTAGCCCACATTGAACAGCGGACAAGTGACCCAATCAGGCTAGATTGCCTCACAGGCCGCATAGATAGAGTTTTACACTTGCCGGCTAGTGGTCCTACAGCAAGAAGGCATAGGCCTATGACAGAGGAGCAGGTGGTGCCCCCCATTTCTGAAGAGTCTGGGTTCTCCTGGCAGTACCTGTTTACAGCTGGCACTGCTGGACGAGGAACTCTGCTGCTCCTCCTCCTTTATATTGTGCGGTGTGGAGCTTTCCACGGACTCATCTTCTCCCTTTATACTTGGACTGCTCGGGACATGGCTAATTTCCCCAGGATCATCATCAACTTTAATGTCCTCAAGGTCCTTATCTGCTGGAATGATCTTCGTAACACCAGGAACTGAAAGAAGCAAAGTGTCAGTAAGATAAAGGGGTCCTGCTGGGTCCTTTCCCACCTCATCACATAAACATTAGGAGAGAAATGAAGGCCAAACCTGTCCTCACAATCTATCAACAGATACTGTGTTTCAGGCCACCTGTGGATCTGTAGTAGGAATGTACAGAGTTAAGCTGGGTACACATATGTACAATCGTCGGGCCGTTCTTCCAATCTGCGGACGAACGGCCGTTCGATTGTATATATGTGTACGCAGTCCCGATCCCTTCGTTACGATCGATAAACGGCCAAAAACGCTCTTGGCCGTCCACGGTCGGTCGGTCGCAGGTTCTTTGCTGCTTAATATTCTTCCGACAGGACGGCTCCATATCGAAAGAAAAGTGACATGTGTACGCACGTTCGATCGATATGCAGCCCGTTCCTGCGATCATTCCTCCCAAAAGCAGCACGCCCATGTGGGTGTTGACTAGCTGCGTCATCCCTCCATCAGCGCAGCATGTAAACAACAGGAAGTCTTCTCCCCCGTACTTTCCGCGCCATGCTGTTAAAGAATATTCGTTGTGTGTGCATTCCTTTTGAAATAAATAATCGTTGTGTGTGCATTCCTGACAGATATAGTTATAGAAGATAGATAGATAGATAGATAGATAGATAGATAGATAGATAGATAGATATTTGATGTTCATTGTTCTGCATAAACACTTAACATTTATTAAGAAATACTGACAAAAAATACTGTGAACACTTTGTTTATTTGAGGTAAAACGGTGGTCGGACCTGAACAGAGTGTCACATACAGGTGCTTGCCATGACATAAGTGCCACGTGAAGGTGTAGCAGGAACGCCCGCCCACCCACCCAAAAAACATCAAACACATTGGAACATGGTGGTGTATGTAGTGGAAAGCGGTCCCACGGCAGCAACACATCACATGGGAACATCCCGGCCTGCTCACATGGGATGCATTGCTGCCGTGAGACTGCTTGCCATGACATAGGTGCCACGAGAAGGTGTAGCAGGAACACCCACCCACCCAAAAAACATCAAACACATTGGAACATGGTGGTGTATGTAGTGGAAAGCGGTCCCACGGCAGCAACGCATCACATGGGAACATCCCGGCCTGCTCACATGGGATGCATTGCTGCCGTGAGACTGCTTGCCACGACATACACCATTGGGTGCATGCTGCTGGCCTCCAAATAAACAAGGAGAAAAAATGTTAAATAAAGTACACAAACTATTTTTTGACTTTATAATGCAAACCGTTATAAATTTTTTCATATAATGAGTGTAGGGAGAAGGTGTTTTTCGTATAATGTGGGAGAAGGTGTCTCTCCTCAGAAGCCAGTCTCTGGTCCAGCAGCTCCGATTCTTGGTCCTTTTTCTTTTTTTAATAGCCTGCAATCTAATGGCCATAGCAGCCAAAATGCACGCACGAGCCTTCCTTCTCCTCAAGCTCATAATTAAAAAGGCCCAAATGCACCGATAGACGAACGTACGTACGTATATCCTGTACAGCTAGCAATGGATCTGAATAGTCACGGCTCTATTCACTGTACTACACGAACGATTCTTTGTTCCGTGATCACGCCTCGTTTTGGTATGCTCTTTTAATCCAGCCCATTATGATAATGTTGTGTACATTTTTATCGTGCGAATAGCCAGATCGGGAGAGTGTGTACGGTGGTACAATCTTTTTCTTGCGATTGTTTGGACGGGAGTACATCGGACGTCGCAAGTAAAATTGTACATATGTGTACGCACAGATCGGTCGTATGTTTTGGACGGCCGAACGTGTATTCGGTCGATTGAACGGTCGCAAGAAAAATGAAATTGTACATATGTGTACCCAGCTTTACAGCGACTCTTCTAATGTCATTAAAGTGACTCTGGACTGTCTGCACTCTGTATGTTACTAGCTAGTTGCTGGGTTGACATAGAAAACCAGTAGAAGTGCAGCAATGTTAGTGCTTCCGCTAAGGAAGCCGCATCGTCAGTCAGCGCGGACCTTACCTCCGATCTTAGCAGAGTACGCCCTGAGAAAGGAACAACGCTGTGTGCAGCCCGGACACACCATCTCCAGGGTATCCACATGCTCCGGGGGACTCTCCCCAAGATGCTGCAACAAAGACCAAGAACTTTATGTCCTCTGCCTGCTGATGAAAGGGTTCTGCAATATTGCACACCATGGGGTAAATGTAATAGGGTCTGAGTTGCCGAACGCGCGGGACTTTGGGCAAGTATGCCATATTTTTAAAGCAACTATCATTCACAGGACCAAACCTGGCATGTTGTGTCTTCTACATGATTGGCGTTTCAAAAATACAAAGTCCTACACCCTATTACATTTACCCCCATGTGTCACATAAGAAATTTAAAAAAATAAATAAAGCTAAAAGAATTAATATAACTTTGGCGTGTAAATGGATTCTACTTTATGGGACACGATGAACAGGGAGGAAATGTTTTCAGAAACCAGGAAAACGATAACAACATTTGGTAGGAAAACTTATATTCTCAATTATTCCCAGTACTCACCCTTCCATGGAACCAGTCTTCACAAATAACGCACTGAATCATCTCATCCGGGGTCTAAGCAGGTTTAGAAAAAATAAATATGTCATCTACTATCTCCCAAATGATCTAACAAACAGGTGGAAGCAACATGTGACACCCAAGCTGTTGTGGAACTACCAGTCCCAGCATTTCTTAGCCGCCAAAGGGGGGTATTCAATCGCCGGCAACCAGCTCCCCACGAGGGAGATGGCCGTCGGGCCCTATTCAATGCTGTCTTCCCCGACAGCATTGAGCAGGGTTTCTCGGCAGAACGAGCTCGACTACACAAGCTGTCGGGCTCGTTCTGCCGAAAAACGGCCGGGAAGTGACGAGCTGCCGGCTGCAGCTCGCCTCTTCCCGGCCACGCCCTCTTCTCGCTCCCCGGCAGGCGGGACATTGAATCCCACCTGCATGTTCTCGGTCGAGCTGACCGGGAACGGGACAGGGTCACGGAGGTGGAGCTGACCGAGAACGGGACAGGGTCACGGAGGTCGAGCAAGCTCGACCGCCTTGACCTACACATTGAATACCCCCCAAAGTTATCCTGTGTCTCAAATACTAGAGCGGAAGCGGCAACTGTCCCTTGATTTAGCAACATAGGTGATAAAGGCTGAAGAACACAAATGTAATGTAAAAGCTGGGGCACACCTGCTGCCTATGGAAAGCACTGAATCACCAAAAGGGACTGGAGGCCACACATTACTCACAATCATAGGCGGATGCCCCACAGCAGGCAACAATAAACCCTTTTGTAAGCTCCAGCCACGTCTGGCCGTAAACAGAACCCGTGTAGCACAACAGCCACATACGGCGGATGCTACAGTCCTATATGCACATAGTAACTACACGCAGAGAGCTTGTACTGTATACTTGCAGCAATAACTTCCCTAAGGCCTATCTGGCTCATTTACCAATAAAAGCAGATTTACAGAGCTGCTCGGGTACACAGAATGAAGAAAGAACACTAAAGGTGCCCACAGACGCACCGATCCCGGCGTGCGTTGTGGGCTTAACTAGCACACATAGCATCGCATCGTATGCCTTGTGCATACGATGTGCATGCGATGCGATGCGATGCTATGCTAGAAAAGGCTAGTACAAAAAGTATGTGCAGCACATACTTTTTGTACTGTGCGATGAGGTGCCGCGGGAGCGCGCACCCCATCGTATAGCATCGCACCGCCAGGATCGATGCGTGTGTGGGCACCTTAAGGGCCTGATTCAGACCTGCTCACTAGTCTGAGTATATTTGCCGCCTAGCAAGCAGGTACACGCTGCCCGTCCGAATCCCCTCACTAGCGTGCGAGCCGCATATACGTTTGCATAGACATCCAATCACATGCGGCCACACTGAAGAAATATCATCCCATGGTCGCTCACCGTCCAATGATTTTTCTTCCCTTCGCAAGTCCAGACCGACTTATTCTGGTTAGAGATGGCCGAATTTGGGACAGGCACTGATGTCACATCAGCCGCCACCCACCCCAAGCAGGAACAGACATGGCTGCGGTCGCAGGGGTACGCTGGGCATTCCCCTGTTCGCCACTATTGACGCAAACATCCGGGGTAGAGAATTTGTCTCGCACTGAGCGGATCTGAATTATCCCCTAAATCATTGTAAGAACGGACTAAGCATCAAGCAAAGTATCCCAATTATCCGCTCACCTCATCTTCTGGGTCGGGGTACGGGCGTTTGCAGGTACAGTACAGACCAAAGAAGTTTGCATTATATTTATTATCCGCGTTAAGTTTCTCCTTCTCCTAAAGACAGAACGATAAGTCAGGTTATACATGAACCCCCCAAACCCCCCCCAGACCCACACAGGTCATCGTCCAGCATCTCTGCTATGTCACAGTCAGGACAGAGCCACGTAAACGACCAGTGTCACTCTCCGATCTACAGGAGCCTCATTGATCATCACTCAGCTTTACGTTACACATTAGGGGCAGCCTATAAAGGGGGGAAGATGGGGTCATTTACTTTAACTTTTGTCTTCTATTTTACAATGAATTTGGGTCATGCTGTTCTGTCAAAGGAGCTGACAATCTATACCAAACATGGACATTTAAGGAGTGTGTATCAATATCAAGCAGCTATACGTACTGGAAACAATTTGCACTTAAAGTTTTTAAATTTGTCATTTCCACAATCGCAGCGAAAGTTCCTGTAAAGAAAAAAATAATAACGATGAATATTTGAGACACCGGACACAGGCTCGGCCATAGCAGGGTGAATACAATGCATACCTCTTTGTATACAGCTCAAACAGATCATGGCCTTCATGACACGTGTAGGAACACGCTAAGCAAATGCCGGCAGGTTCTTCTTTATCTGGGGTGCATGTGCTGCACGCGTACAAGGCTTGTCTCTTCACATAGCTCTGCAGAGACACAACACAGATACACATCTCTCATAGCTGCAAGACACTGAGAATAACGGGGGTCCAAAGATCAAGTGTTAGGGGATCTCCAGTATTAGATGATCTAGGTCAGATGATGGAAGAGGAACTGTCATGAGCAAATGGAGTTGGGGTCCCGAGTATTAGAGGAAGCCAGTCAGGAGATTGGGGGGTCCTTGGGAATTAGAGGATCCCGGTCAGGAGATCAGGGGTCCCCAATAGTAGAGGACTGCGGTATTACAGAAACATTTGATCTTTATTAGGGGTCCCCGGGCAAGAGGTGGGGAGTCCCCAGTATTATACAACCCCATTCCCCAGTATTAGGGAACCCCAGTCATGGGGAGGGGAGTGCTCAGTATAAGAGGACCTAAGTCAGGAAGTGGGGCTCCGCAATACTAAAAGACCCCAGTATTAGAAGACAATGGTAAGGAGGTGGGGGGTCCCCATTATTAGGATACCTCAGTCAGGCGGTGGGGAGCCCCCAGTATTAGAGGATCCCGGTCAAGAGTTGGGGGGCCCCGGTATTAGAGGATACGTGAGGAGGGGGCTATCCGGGTATCACAAGACAGGGGTTCGGGTACTAGGGGACCTCCCCGTTACCTCGGGGTAGGAGCACCTCTCAGCGTCGCTTCCCGCCAGCACGGCACTGGCCTCACTTTCCAGCGCATCGTCCTCCTCAAGCACATCCTGCAGGGACAGCACCGGGTCCTCGGACAGCGCCTCCTCTGCGCTCAGTTTCTCCCGATTCCCATCTTCTGCCGCCATCAGTCCGAGAAGAGGAGAGCGACTTCCGCTGGCGGCGGGCGGAACTAGTCAGCGCGGGCGGCATCTCTGGTGTGCGCTGCCCTAGCAACGGGCCAACCAATCCCGGAAGCCTGCGGCCGGTGGGCGGGGCTAAGCCGTGGACCAGCTACGCTCAGTCACCTTATCTCCTATGGTACCCTGCCTGGTGATGGTCATTTGCCAGCCTTCAAGATGGCGGCAGAGGCGCCGAGGTATGATGACGTAAGCTACCAGCGACAGTCAGCCTGGCACCACAGATCAGCCTGATGGAGGTGAGTGCGGAGCTGACGGACAGAGCAGGGAGCTGCCGCCCGTTCCGGGTGAGCTGCGAGCGGACGCTGAAGGGGCTGCTGAGGGGCCTGGAGAGCCTGCAGGGCGAGGTGTCGGCGGAGCTGAGCCAGCTGGTGGTACAGGAGCGAGGAGCCGCCCAGAGTCCAGGTGTGACCCGCTCACCGCGCTCTCCCCTGTCAGCCTAGTTGCGCGGGGGAACCTCTGTCATCTCCTATGTGTTCCATAGGCGTGTTCCCTGTACAGCGCCCCCTTATTAGTCAGCCTGCTGTCTTGTAGATTTCTGAGCTTGCTGTGGAACTACAAGTCCCAGCGTGCCCTGTAGCCGTGTTTCCCAACTTCAGTTCACTCCTCAGGGACCCCTAACAGGGCATGTTTCCCAGATCTCTTATCTGGTGCACAGTTGACCCGACTTAGGTCGACACCGTTGTTGACCCGACTTAGATCGACACCGTTAAGTCAACAGGGTTCTAGGTCGACATAGGACAATGTCGACATGGATTAGGTCGACAGAACACAAGGTCGACATGGATTTTTCACCTTTTTTTTACTTTAATGTCGACACGGACACAGTTGGAAGTCAACCGCAGTCGCTCGCAATGCTTCAGGCACACTATTATTAAACAGTGAAAAAACCCATGTCGACCTAACCCATGTCGACCTAGACACCTGTTGACCTTCATCCATGTCGACCTAGAACCCTGTCAACCTTGTTGCCTATCAACCCAATGGTGTCGACCTAAGTCGGGTCGACAATACGACGGTATCCCCTATAGATTTGGGGATGGATTGCTCTGTCGCATTTTACCATAATCCCGGTCCCTCCCCCTTTCTCCGGCTCCATTGGTGATATTCGGGAAGATGGGGCGTGTCTACTAGAGGCTTTTTATTGTCAGTCTTTGCTTTCACTGTGCACCACCATCTTCCTGAAGTTATCACTGGGAAGATGGCGCCGCGCAGGAGAAGGGACCAGCTTCATGGATCTAGGTATGTATGCTCAGGAGGTCAACAGTGACAAAAGGTCGACATGAGTTAATCAGGTTTTTTGGTGTCAATGTCGTCACCTGACCAAGTGGGCCTCCAATTAGTGTAGTGTTTACCTCCACTTCACTTGGCATGTTTCCTGCTAGGTGCCTTCTCCAGTACTGCTGGGCTCGACACTTTACCATGCCCAATCTCAGTATATGTGTGTGGTCAAGCATGAAAAAGTCCTTAAATTTGAGGGGAAAAACATGAAAAACTGATGTCGACTTATTGATTGTGTACCTAGACATTGCCTGAACGCCATCTGTGTACCCATCTAAAGATGCAATTGTAAATTCTAATTTACTGGGATGAATGATACTGAACTGACACTTTCATCTTTGAAAAGTTGCTGATAAAGAGGATGACGACGAGGGGGATGATGACGACGACAACGATGATGATGAGGAGGAGGAAGACGACCAAAATCATGACAGTGCAAAGAATGGGAAGTTTTCCAACAGTCCACCTACAAAACGGAAAAAGCATCGGCAGTAGTTGCAGTGTGTCACACGTAGACTGCATGGAATATGTTTTCTTTTATCCACCGAGTCCAGTGTGCAGTACATGACCAGCTGGTCAGTCCGAATACTGCTTTTCTAAGCCTGCAGGGGGCACTGTTACTTCTGCTGCATTAGGAAGACTATGTGTAACTAAATACACAGAATGGACATATTTCACAACACTTTGTGTAAACTGTCTCTTCTATGCTTAAAAAACATATGGATAGTTTATGCTGATTTATTATCACTGTAGATTTGTCAGTCTACAGTCACTGTATGTGCTGACTCTATGATGTTCAAGGGGTCAGTTCGGTGCTGTGCCTACTAATGACGCAAGAAAATCTGTTTTCCATACCTGTCTGACTGCCTATAATTATGTCAAATGATTCTAGAACATATATATGTATATTAAGTGTATTGTACGATATATTGCTTACATAACCGTTTTCTTAATAAAATTGGTATGAGGACATTTTCTCCAAAATATTGCTAAGTAGTCATCAACATTGGAATGATTTTTCTTGAAAATGTTTTGGATAATTCCTTCGCCTTCTGTGAAAACCAAGGTTATTTAAAGCCAGTGGTAGATTCAAACGGGGGGGGGGGGGGGGGGAATGGTGCAAATTGTCTTTGCCGCAGAGTTTGGAACTACATTTTACACCCTCTGCCCCCCAGCCGAATGACAGATTCACTCAAAAATGCTAACTACTCTATGGGTGCAACAAACACTGTTGTGTGAGATTGGGCTGCCAGACAGCTGATTCAGCCAAGCAAATGTAACCCACCCCTAATTTAATCCCCCATGCGTGCATGTGCCTCTTGATGTGTTAGAGACAATTTTTTGTGCCCAAAAGTACCGCAACTAATACCCTTTTCAGATCGCACCTGGTTCATGCCAGTTTGATGCCGGTTTGACCCGGTAATAGGTGTGATCTGAAATGGCTTACGGGTCCAGCAACCTAACAAAGCAGGGTTCGCTATACATTGCAAAAGGGTTAACCGGTTCTCCTTCACACTAATGGAGCATGCAGTGCTTGGAGCAGCGTCAGCTAAAAGCGCTGCCTCCTTCACTGTTTCCAATGACGATCCGCCCCCACATGTTGTCCACGAACCAGAAATATTGCCGGGTCACTGAAGGGGCCTGAGACGGCAAAATGCAGGATCGCTTTGGGACTGAACCGTTTCAAAGTCCCCAGTGCAACCCTGCATTTTGCGATGTAAAGGCGGTATAATCGGATTCCCCTCTAAATATGTATGGTGTAACAAAAACACTACATTTATTTTTGAAATGAAGCATTATCCTTTTTCCTATACTTTTTTACTTTGAGAGTGACTGTCTAACACAAGTTTTATTTTCTAACAATATGAACAATATCATTAAAAATATTAAGAATATTGTGCTTATCGTCTAATATGTACCCACTATATCATTACCCCCACCCCGTTGTGAGTACATGCAGTGGTAATTTGTCTAGGTCGTTTGACGGTACATATCGTTCAGTGTGTATCTTATTTCATAAAATAAGATGGTCACTTGTAAAGCAAACCATATACAGGTTGAGAATCCCTTTTCTCTTTCAATGGTCCTGGTGACACAGCTCAACACTGGGATGTAGGAGGGTCCGAAGGAGCCAGGCACCTATCCTAAAGCTTTAGAGGGTAGGCTCCTCCCCTACTGCATCCCGGACTCTTCAGTTCGTGTTAGGTGCCCACTGGAGTGGGTGCTATTCTAAAGGGCTGCGGGAGCAGCCGAAGAAATAGAGTAGTTAGGGAATTTTTATTGTTTTTATTAACTTTCACCCTAGCTAGGTAGGCACAGTGTGAGGATTCTCATAGTGAATCCTCACACTGCTAGCGCAGCAGGAGCTGACAGAAGCGCGTCCTGTCAGTTCACTGTGCACAGGGGAGACGCTGTCTGGCCACCCTGTGCAGCGCTTTCAGCCTCTATTAAGAGGCTGCCTGGGCTCCGGAGTATCCTGAAACCGGCTCCACGTTTAGGTGGGGATCATGGGGGACAGGCGCTCCGTGATGGCGGCGGCCATTTTATGCGGAGCTTACACGCTGAGCTCCTATATGAGAGGACAGCAGCGTTGTGGCAGGCATGTTCCAAGTGGTCCCCAGTCGAGGGGGAGACACTGGAACTAGGAAATCCTACCTAAGGAGCGGCTGGCTGGGGGTGGTTGGCGCCAAAAGTCACGGACCCCGCAGCAGCAGGGACTTTTGGTCTCTTCCTTCACTCTGACTTTGGCGCCTTTCAGAACGCTTGCAGCGGAGCTGAGCTGGCTTACTGATCCTAGCAGAGTGACTTGGATTTCCTGGGCATCGCTTCCCCGCAGTTGAAACCAACAGACAGATAAGTGATTGGGTGCATTGACTCTGTATAAACGCTTGTACATTGTTGGCACTGTGTATATCGATATTTGTCACTTGCATCATGTCTGAGCATCAGGCTGTGGTTTTGGGGGAGGGAGCCCTTAGTGCACTGAGCGCGTGCAATGTTTGCACACAAAAGTTTGTCCCTGAGCAGATGGCCAAGGGGGGCTTATGTATTACTTGCGCTGATGTGAGACCCATGGGCAGTGAACCCCATAGGGCAGAGCAGAGTGAACCTGCGTGGGCCAGTGCCCTAGGCAGGTCAGTAAACGCTTTGGTGCAGCTTCTGGACAGGCAGAGTGATGTGTTGGTAGAATCACAGAGACCTATGCCATCATCTCAGCAGTCTTCTGGCTCCTTGCCTCTTACCCAGGCAGATCCTTCGCTTATTCAGGTGATGCAGGATACTGCTAAGGGGATCAACAGGTTCAGTGAAATACTGGACAAAATGGATGATGTTGCAGGGACCCCTAAAAGGTCTTATGCTATACCTACTGTGGTAGATGAGGAGGAGGGGGCGTATACTGACATCCCCTGGGATCAGGGTGATGATTTTGAAGAGACCTCTGCGGCTGGTATAGAGGACCTTATTGTAGCTGTGAAACAGGCTTTAAAACTGTCTGTGGAGGATAAGACTCCTGTTAAAGGTGTTTTTAAGCGACAGCGGAAGGAGGCTGTTACTTTTCCTTCAGATGAGGGGTTGCAGGAATTATTGGAAGGGGCTTGGAAAACCCCGGATAAGAGGCTTCAGATGCCTAAGAGATTCCTTAGTCTGTACCCCATGCCAGAGTCTCATGCTGAGCTCTGGGAAAAGGTGCCTGTGGTGGATGCTTCAGTGGCACGTTTATCCAAAGCTACGGTATTGCCTGTACAGGGCGGTGCAGCTTTTAAAGATTCTGTGGATAAAAAGCTGGAGGGAAACCTCAAGGCCATTTTTGAAGGGGTGGGGTTTACCCTACGTCCCCTTATTGCTTCAGCCTGGGTCTCTAAGGCCATGATAGAGTGGGCTGGTGAATTATGCACCATGCTGCAGGCTGACCCTGGTGCTTTGCTTATAGCAGAAAAGATTAAGGCCGCTGCAGAATATGCGGTGGAAGCAGAGGAGGAAGCTCTTAAGATGGCTACCAGAGTGTCCACAGTCTCTATTAATGCCAGGAGAGTGCTCTGGCTTAAGACCTGGGAAGCGGACAATGAGTCCAAGAAGGCCCTAGAAATGTTAGCTTTCAAGGGAAAGTTACTTTTTGGTTCTGAGCTAGAGGAGATTATAAAACAAGCCACGGGCGGCAAGAGTACATTTTTGCCGGCTCCCTCAGCAAAGCAGACATCCAGATTCGCTGCTTTTAGGCCGTCCTTTCGGCCCTCCCCTAGAGGTGGTGCGTCCTTTCGAGGACAGTCTTTCAGGGGAAAGTTTCAGTCCTCTAGGGGCAAAACTCAAAGGTCCAAGTTTGGCTCCTTCCATAAGAAGCCTGCCTCCAAAGGAGAAGACAAACCCTCCGCATGACTGTCAGGGGTTGGGCCCGACAGTGAGAAAGGTGGGGGGGCGTCTCACACACTTCAGGGACGCATGGGCTTCTCTAGACCAGGATGCCTGGGTTTTAGATGTTATTACCCAGGGTTACAAAATCCCTTTCAGAGGGTTGCCTCCGAAGAGGTTCATCCCCACATCCTTGCCGAAACAGGCGCTCCTTCGCACAGCTCTTATGAAAGCGGCTCATTCCCTTGTGGAAAAAGGGGTGGTTGTTCCGGTTCCCAGGGCAGAGTGGAAGAAGGGCTTTTACTCCACGCTGTTCCTGGTGCCCAAACCAGACGGGTCTTTCAGACCAATACTAAACTTAAAAGCCTTAAATGTCCATCTATGGGTAGACCATTTCAAAATGGAGTCTTTAAGGTCAGTACTCCTGAGTCTGGACCAGGGAGAATTTTTGGCGTCCATGGATGTTCAGGACGCATATCTGCACGTCCCCATTCACCCGGAACATCAGACCCTGTTGAGGTTTGCTATAGGAGACCTGCATTTACAATTCCGGGCGTTACCCTTTGGGCTGGCAACCGCACCAAGGGTATTCACCAAAATAATGTCAGTGATGGCGGCGGTGTTGAGGCTCAGGGGAATCACAGTAATACCCTATTTGGACGATCTCCTGTTCAAAGCAGAGTCAGCAGCCATGCTTCAGGGTCACTTGGCAGAGGCCATCAGTTTTTTACAGGTTCACGGCTGGATTTTAAATTTGCAAAAATCTCAGTTGGTACCATCACAGAGGCTCCAATTCTTGGGGGTCATTCTAGATACCCATCTCCACCGGGTATTTCTCCCGGAGGTAAAGGCCAGGGACCTGGTCACCTTAGTCCAGGAGATCCTCAGGGCTCCGAGCATCTCAGTGTGGAGGTGTCTCAAGCTCCTAGGAAAAATGGTGGCGTCATTCGAGACGCTTCATTATGCCAGGTTCCATTCTCGGGTGTTCCAATGGAACATTTTGTCAGCTTGGTCAGGGAACACTCTGACAATGAAGTCGGAGATGATAGTGCTGTCTTCGGACACTCTAGACTCCTTGAAATGGTGGACAGAAGTGGATTCCCTTCAGTGGGGCCGGTCATTACAAACCTGGGACTGGTTGGTAGTAACTACTGACGCCAGCCTAAGGGGCTGGGGGGCAGTAGTCCGGGATCTCAGGCTGCAGGGGCTGTGGACGCCAGAGGAGTCTGTATTGCCAATAAACATCTTGGAGTTGAGAGCTGTCTGGAAAGTGATTTCCTTGGCGGGAGACAGGTTACGGAACCTCCCTTTGAGGATTCAGACAGACAATGCCACAGCTGTGGCGTATCTGAATCACCAGGGAGGTACGCGCAGCAAATTGGCCATGT
Source organism: Crinia signifera (assembly GCF_055691185.1). Taxonomy (NCBI): domain Eukaryota; kingdom Metazoa; phylum Chordata; class Amphibia; order Anura; family Myobatrachidae; genus Crinia; species Crinia signifera. Next base: position 72,039,517 of record NC_139228.1, read on the forward strand.
GGGAGGTGTCCAGAATCTTCCTATGGGCGGAACAGAATGTTCCAGCTGTATCGGCTATATTCATTCCAGGAGTAGAGAATATAGAAGCAGACTTCCTGAGCAGGGAGGAGCTCAAGGAAGGGGAATGGAGCCTACATCCTCAGGTGTTTCAACAGATCACTTGGAAGTGGGGAACTCCGGATGTGGACCTGATGGCATCCAGGTTCAATCATCAAGTGCCCAGGTTCTATTCCAGAACGAGGGATCCACCAGCGGAGGCAGTGGATGCCATGACTACTCAATGGCAGGGAGATCTTCTTTATGCATTCCCTCCAGTACCAATGTTAGCGAGACTTTTGAAAAGAATACAGGAACAGAAGGTTCCGGTGATCCTTGTGGCCCCAGATTGGCCAAGGAGGTCCTGGTACTCGAGACTTCAGAGGTTGTCTGTGGACTCATGGCGTCTGCCTCCGAGAGCAGATCTGCTAAGACAAGGACCATTCAATCACCTGGATTTCGATCGATTGATTTTGACGGCCTGGCTATTGAAGCCGCCATTTTGAAAAGAAAAGGATTTTCTGAGGCAGTAGTACAGACTATGATAAAAGCCAGGAAAGCTGTATCCTCGGCAAATTATTATAGAGTCTGGAAGACGTACATCAGATGGTGTGAGAGACGAAAGACTCACACATCTCACTTCAAGCTATCAAGAATGTTGGAATTCTTACAGGATGGGTTTTCATCGGGCCTAAGCCTTCAATCATTGAAGGTGCAGATTTCGGCCTTGTCCATCTATTTCCAAAAAAGGATAGCTATTTTGCTGGAGATTCAAACCTTTTTACAAGGGGTATCCAGATTGAAACCCCCTTACAAGCAACCAGTAGCGCCTTGGGATCTGTCACTGGTTTTGGATTGCCTTCAGAAGGCACCATTTGAACCTTTAAGGTCGGCTGACTTTAAGTTTCTCACGTGGAAGCTAGTGTTTTTGTTAGCAGTAGCATCTGCTAAAAGAGTGTCAGAGTTGGGAGCCTTGTCATGCAAATCTCCCTTCTTAATTTTTCATGATGACAGGGCTGTTCTAAGAACAGTGCCTCAGTTTTTACCGAAGGTAGTCTCTGCCTTCCATTTAAATCAGGAGATAGTTCTACCTGTGTTTCAACCCCCAGAGGGTTCTAAGAAAGGGGACAAGTTGAAGACTTTGGATGTTGTGCGTGCTTTACGCATATATGTGGACAGAGTGAAGAGTGTCAGAAAGACTGACACATTATTGGTACTGTATGACGTACACAAAATTGGTTGGCCTGCATCTAAGCAGACTATTGCCAGGTGGTTGCGATCTGTGATAGCCTTTGCATACACCAAAGTGGGTAGGCCTGTACCGGCCAGAATTAATGCGCATACCACCAGGTCAGTTGCCACCTCTTGGGCGGTTCGACATGGGGCCACAGCTGAGCAGGTTTGCAGAGCTGCCACTTGGTCATCTGTTCACACATTTGCCAAATTCTATAGATTCCATGAGTTCGCGTCGGAGGACGCATCATTCGGGCGAGCAGTGCTGAGAGCTGCAGACCTGAGTGTACCCACCCAAAGGACCGGCTCTGGAACGTCCCAGTGTTGAGCTGTGTCACCAGGACCATTGAAAGAGAAAAAGGGATTTTTGTAAACTTACCGTTCGAATCCCTTTCTCTGATATGGTCCTGGTGACACAGCGATCCCTCCCTTACGCTCAGTAAGTATGCCAGAAGTTTCATGATGTTCATGTTAAAATGGTTAAAAGTTAACAGTTGCTGTTATAAAATGTGCATATAATATGTGCAGGCGTTTGTACTGAGTTAATGTATTCCAGTGGCTTTGAAAGATTGAACTGAAGAGTCCGGGATGCAGTAGGGGAGGAGCCTACCCTCTAAAGCTTTAGGATAGGTGCCTGGCTCCTTCGGACCCTCCTACATCCCAGTGTTGAGCTGTGTCACCAGGACCATATCAGAGAAAGGTATTCGAACGGTAAGTTCTTACAAAAATCCCTTTATCAGAATTGCTTGGGACCTGAAGCATTTTGGATAACAGATTATTCTGTATGTTGGAATATTTGCATATCTTGCATTTATGTTGTATAAACACATGAAATACACACAATATATATTTTATTTGTGCATGAAACAAGGTCCTAAAACATGAAAAAAAGTTTGTGTACAATATCAGGCACTGAATGTGAATGCCAAGCAAATCATGACATCCCCAGTAGGGCCATTACAGATCATGACGTCCCCAGTAGGCCCAGTTACAGATCATGACGTCCCCAGTAGGCCCAGTTACAGATCATGACGTCCCCAGTAGGCCCAGTTACAGATCATGACGTCCCCAGTAGGCCCAGTTACAGATCATGACGTCCCCAGTAGGCCCCGTTACAGATCATGACGTCCCCAGTAGGCCCCGTTACAGATCATGACGTCCCCAGTAGTGGCCACTTACAGATCATGACGTCCCCAGTAGTGGCCACTTAGAGATCATGACGTCCCCAGTAGTGGCCACTTACAGATCATGACGTCCCCAGTAGTGGCCACTTACAGATCATGACGTCCCCAGTAGTGTCCACTTACAGATCATGACGTCCCCAGTAGTGGCCACTTACAGATCATGACGTCCCCAGTAGTGGCCACTTACAGATCATGACGTCCCCAGTAGTGGCCACTTACAGATCATGACGTCCCCAGCAGTGGCCACTTACAGATCATGACGTCCCCAGCAGTGGCCACTTACAGATCGCGTACCCAGTTACAGATCGCGTCCCCAGTAGTGCCCAGTTACAGATTGCGTCCCCAGTGGTGCCCAGTTACAGATCATGTCCCCAGTAGGTAAGTACATTTTGGAGACCATGGTTTTCGGAATAATTTGGATAACTGATATTCAGCCTGTATCTTTATCGTTTTACAGATCATCGTGTATGCACTATGTCGTTCATTCTGGGGCGCAGAGGAGTTCAAGGGAGATAGTTAACTGAGCATATTGCATAGTGTGTACCCAGCTTTAGAACTGCACTTGTGTGCACTTAGGGCAGTACGGATGGTGTATTGGTTAGCATTACTGCCTAACAGCACTGCGGTCATGAGTTTGATTCCCACCATGGCTCTAACTGTGCAGAGTTCTGTGCTCAAGCATGTATTTTCCTAAACCCTGGACTGTTCCAATGCCTTGATGACTGAGAGAGTACAGTTTTAGACTGTTACCTTAGGTCAGTGGTTCCCAAACTCATTCCTCAAGGCACTTTAAAGATTTCCTGTCTGAACAATGACATAAAGACGCATACGTGGGCAGTGTCTTCTGTGGATCTGTTGCTGTACACTAGCGATTTCTGAGCATAGACGATAATAAGACTATACGTTCTGCAGGAAAAAAATGACATTACTGAGGTGTGTGTCACAAACAGGTAAAATGCATGAATGGGAAATTCACATTTACTCAAACAAGGAATTTACAGCAGGGCCGAAACTAGGGTTTCCGGCGCCCGGGGCAAGGCAGTCATTTGGTGCCCCCCCCCCTCAGTGATGCTGGTGCGCGCCAGAGGCGTGCCAAAATTTTCGGGGGGGGTGGCCTAATTTGGGGGCGTGGCCTATAATCGCTGCTCTCCCGCGAGGCCACGCCCCCATTTTGCCGCTATGGGGGCATGACCCAGAGGCTCTGTGAGCCTCTAGCCATGCCCCCAGCCCCCTGGCTGCGGGAATAGACGCTGTGCGCATGCGCACAGCGTTTATTCCCCGCTGCTTAGTTAGCAGCTGACAGGGGGGACCGGACCAAATGACGCCTTGTCCCTGGCGCCGGAGACCCCCCCCTCCCCGCACAGTCCTCTCACCGCATCTTACTTTGACTTCGTCTGTCTCCTACTAGCGCTGCGGCGGGAAGCGCTGATGACTTCAAAAAGACTTGCCGGACGCTGATTGGCTGAATTTAGCCAATCAGCGTCCGGCAAGTCTTTTCGAAGTCATCAGCGCTTCCTGCAGCCGCGCTAGTAGGAGATGGACGGAGTCAAACATGCCGCTACAGCGTCCGACCACACACCTGTCACCGGACCTCACAGCGCCCCTAACCTCCAGCGCCCGGTGCGCGTGACCCCCCAGCCCCCCCCTAGTTACGGCCCTGTTTACAGGACAACAAAAAAAGCAAATAAGATTGTATCTTGTGCTGGAACTGTTCCATATAATAGTGCCTGGTTGTGCTCTGTTTGATCTGGCTCACACACATACTGTACATATATACACACAAAGCAATGATGACGATGAATTGTTCTCCAAAACATTGTTTACCTTCCATTGCAGAAATCTGGACTTTCTGGTATACAAAACAGAGCATCATGCTTATGTATCTCAGGGTTGCCTACCCTCCTGGAAATCGGGTTCCCCTCCCGGCCCCCTGGAAAGGGGGCAACCCTCCCGCATTGCCCTCCGACCCCAGCAAACCGCCCCTCAGAAGGGGGGTCCGTGGGTCAAATGACGCGATCGCACAGTGAATGCATAAAATACTTTTTTTTTGCTCCTAACAATGGCCCTGCCCACTGCCTTACTGAGCTGGCTGCCCTCTCCCGGAGAGGGCAGCCAGAAAATAGACAACCTTGGTGTAACTGGTGGCAGAGTAACCCCGCCCAGAAGCAGGGTAACCCTGCCACCAATCACAGGGCAGTATATATTTTGTAACGGTTAGCATTACAACTTCACCGCACTGAAGTCATGGGTTTGATTCCTATCATGGCTCTAACTGTGTGGGTTTTCTCTGGGCACTCCAACTTCCTCCCACAATCCAAAATATATTGCTAGGTTAATTGACTCCCAACAAAAATAACCTAGCGTGTATGTGTGTACATGCTAGGATGTGATTGACAGAGGCGGACGCCGGGGTGTGCGACACAATATCTGAGGGAGTGGTCCGGACAACACAGTCCCCAATTACGCTGCTAGAATTGTCCTCGGAACCCATCCTACGGTCTGTGCCATCTCTCATGATATAAATTCCAGTCGTTCTATCCTTTTCTAAATGCCACTGTGGGTTATGCCTCATATCACTAATTCTCCATGTGTCCTACGCTCTGCTGCAACTTCTATCTCTGATCTACTATACATTGTATGGAGAGGTGCTACTTGGCTGAGGGTTCATAGAACTAAGGGGCAATTCAGACCTGATTGCTGCTGAGCGAATAGGAAGAGGCCAGCGACCAGGTAGACGCGGCCCGGCTACAGTGAAATACCGCCTTGTGAAGTAATAGTGTACGCTGTGCGAATAGACGTGTACAGCTGGAGAAGACTTTGTAGCCCAGCAAAAATGTCCAAAACCCTTCTTCAGACGCTCAACATCAAATTATTTTTTTCACTTGGCGCCAGTCGTAGCCAGAGACTTACTTAGCAGGTGCAATGAATACAGTCATATCCGGTCTGGAGCTGACCTCACACACCCTCTCCTAAAACCGCTTGTGCACTCCTGTGTTTTCTCCTAGGCACGCCTAGCGGTTGTTCTGACACACGTGTGTGTTTTTCTTTGACGGGGCTGGTTTGGGGGTGCCCTGCACCCAATCTTACGGACTTGCCCGATGAGGTGACCTGGGTATACGTGGAGAGGCCCATAAACTGTGGTCAAATTTATGCCAACAACCTGTTACATAGTAGTAATATTTGGATAGTGCCCATGTTTTTTTCTGTGTGTTTTAATGTCAAAATGATTTTGTTTGTATGTTGTGCAGGTCAGGGCTATTAGTGACTGTTGTATGTGTTCCTTGAAGCGTGAAAGCTGCGGTACACACAGATGGCATTGTATAATCTTGTAATTAACACTTTCAAAACACTCATTCAATCCTCGCCTCTCCTAGAATCTCCTCTCTCCCTATGCGTCAGATTGCCTCCTTGCCCTCACTGCTGCAACAGAGAGGAAGAGATGCGAATCCTGACTGGCACAGCCAGTAGATCAGGCCCGATCCACCTGTGGCTCTCCAGCTGTTGTAAAACTACAAGTCCCAGCATGCCTTGCCACAGTTCTGCTATTCGGGAATGCTACAGGTGGGTCAGGCCTGTATTAGAGTGATGCGGTGTATACTGTACAATACGAGCAAAAACTAAAAAAATCAGAGGCTCAGAACTCACCATAAACAGTGGGGTTTAAGTTATATATTGATCAATACAAAGGACCCCAAGTTAATATCTATCATTCAGCTAAATATATTTGAAACAATATAACCCTAAGGAGCACGTGGGAAGCATATAGATGGGTACGTGTAATGCAGTGAACTAAAAATAAGACGTTCAGACAAAAATTTAAAAACTTTTTTTTCTTTATTGGAATAAATATATTTTGGCATTATATAGGAAACATAGGCAGAAATTTTGAAGAAAAGAAAAAAAAAAGTGCCCATCAAGTGCAACTCCAGGTATTTACCCCCCGAAACATAAAATCAGTGAGTTTTGCAGATAACAGTAAAATCAAATATCTGTAGACAGTGTTAACACAGTTACAGGGCCCAGTGTCCGTACATGGATCTAAAAGCTGTGGATATTGGATCATGGATCAAAATATTAATGGCAAGAGAGATCCAATCTGAGCTCCCCATGTAGGCTTTAAGGTTCCCAACTAAATATGGTTATCCCTGACATCACCATCACCCAGCTATGACGTCTTATGGGGCCCACACACGTAGCAATACGGGGAGATGAGCGTTCTCAGCTATGCTAGATCACGGTGCACAACAATCTGCCACTGGGCGATCTCCAGGAGAACCCTGGCCCAGCAATATCTACATTTTTCCAGCATGCTGGATATTCATCGCCGGGAGATAGCGGGCCGCGCATTGCTATAGCCCCTACACACAGAACGCTGTAGGGCCATTTCCCATTGATGTAGTTAAACAAAGTAACATCACTCAGAAAATGGCTTGACATCGCTACATGTGTAGGTCCCAGTACTCACACTAAAGGCCCATACACACTGGGAGATTTTGAGCTCAAAGCCGCAGTGTTTGGCCCAGTGGTGAGCGGCGATGCGCGATCCCGCATTATTGCCGGGCAAGCCGCTGGTATTTACCAGGAGATGAGCGGCTTTGTGGATGGCTTTGCATGGCGCTGCACTATGCAAAGCTGTCTGTCCCCCCGCTGACAGCGGCGGGAAGGGGGAAAGTGGCTCAGTGTGTATGGACCTTGACAGTGTTTTAGGGGGCAGGAAGGACAGGCGGTGGATTAGGGAGAACAGGCAAAGAGACAACTCCTGAGTTTGTACATAGGATCCACATTTTATAAAGGGGGGGGGGGTCACCTAATAAAGAAATACACCCCACAAACCTTTACTTCCATATGTAAACTCATTTAATTTACATATATTAAGGCAATTAATTCCATACAGACAAGGCAGGTATAGAACACTACATGCTGAAAAGAAAATCAGCCCAACAAGCTGTTTTTGCTTCATTATCTTAAAAAGTGACATAAATCAACATTTTCAAGGTGAATACCTTGTGCTAGTCACCTACATATAGTGCAGACGGCTATACAGTGGGCTGAACCAGCAGCCGGAGTATAGTATTATATACTGTATTACACACCCACTAGGAACTAGTGACATCACTGAGAATGCAGCCTATCCAGTCACTAGGAACCAGGACATCAGAGTGCAGCCTATCAAGTCGCTAGGAACCAGGACATCAGAGTGCAGCCTATCCAGTCGCTAGGAACCAGTGACATCAGAGTGCAGCCTATCCAGTCACTAGGAACCAGGACATCACTGAGAATGGATTCAGTACTGAATCCCGGCGGTCGGGATCCCGGCGTTCAGAATCCCGACAAGGGGGGGGGGATGTGGATCGCCCCCCCTTGCGGGCTCGCTGCGCTCGCCACGCAGCGGGCCCGGTGCCTCGCTACGCTCGGCACACTAATTTATTCTCCCTCCAGGGGTGTCGTGGACACCCACGGAGGGAGAATGTGTCGGTATTTCGGCGGTCGGGATTCCGAACGCCGGGATCCCGACCGCCGGGATATTAACTGCATCCCCTGAGAATGCAGCCTATCCAGTCACTAGGAACCAGTGACATCACTAAGAATGCAGCCTATCCAGTCTCTAGGAACAAGTCAGGCGTGTCGGAATGGATAGCTGCATTGCCACGAATATTGGTCAGTCCGCAGAACAGCCGCCTCCACTGTGTATAGGTGACAAGCATGCCTTCGGTAACAAACATTATACTTATAAGTAATAGTGCAGTCTTTTAAAAGCCCCAAAATTGAGACAAACCCTTTACCAGACACTAGCAACAAATATTTACTTTACATTAGTATTTAAAACAGATTTGAGACTGGTATAACTGTAGTTTTCCATTTTCTATAAACACAATCGAAATGTCCCTATTTTTACCGTTGCCCTTCAGACAAAAGCTGACGAGAGGTGCTGCACTCGCTGTAGTGATACGCATCATTAGGCTTCATATATAGCATTCGGCCCTAAAAAGAAGACCGCTAATCTGAACTAAACCTACATGTTGGTAAATGTGGGCTGCAAGCAGTCTGCGTGTGGGATCATATCCAGCAAAACTAAAAGTGTGCACACATAAGACCAGGCCTGGCCCTCCAGCTGTTGTGAAACTACAAGTCCCATCATGCCTTGACACACTTTTGCTTTTAGGAAATGTTAAAACTGTGGCAATGCATGCTGGGATGTGTAGTTTCACAACAGCTGAGGCAGCCCAGGTCAGTCAGTCCTGCACTAGACGATCAAAGATATTATCATGCGTAGTGTGAACGCAATAACATTTTTTAATGATATGTGTTACCAAAAGGTCATTAACGATGTCCTCAATTGTTCCAGAATGTACTGACAAGAGATGACATTGTTAAGGGGGGAGGGCAGCATAACAGACCCTCAAACGAGGTATGACAACAGCTGCCTAGTTTGCCACTGTTTGTGTATGTGCGGCCAAGACTACACCTAGGATTGTACTGTGTGCGACCAGCTTCATACAGACCCAGGGAATCCGCACAGAAATATTTCTGCAACCAATCCCAGAGGGCGAGACATTCATTCCAACAAGGACAAGCGTCCAGTGTTTACCAAATGGCCAAATCTCTTCTTCCCAACAACATTTCTATCTGATGAAGTTACTTTAAAGTTAATTTAATATTTTTTAATTCCATGAAAGCAGTCACTGGTAGCGCAGCCCATCCATGTAAACAGCAATAACTTTAAAATACAAAAGTTAATTTATTACATCTGAACAAATCATCCATTGTCACTAACGTATATAAAAATCAAGTGTAAATCACACTGTGCCAGAACCAGTGACTGTATATTGCAGAACGCAGTGACAGGTGACAAGCATTATAAGCCGGGCTACCGATGGCAGGTGCATTCTGGACGTGGAGTGATCGCCTTTTACAGCGTGTCCAAAATGCCGGAAAGCACGAATGATCTAATAAAGCCGAATATTCAACATCACAGGCGTATTTAACCATTTAAAACAAACACAGTTCCTTTTCCGCCCAATGATTAGCAGCCAGGAAAACTTTCCAGAACTTTAAAAAAAAAGAAAAGAAAAAAAAAAAAGCTTAAGAAATCGAGGCACGTTAGTCCAGTCTTCATATGCCGGGTCTGGAATCCGCATCTTCTCTCTGCTCCTGGTTCATGATGCAAAGACAGAAGATCTAAGTTTCAATCAACTGCAGTTTGCTAATTTGATTAGAGGCCTTGATGAAAGACTGTTGACGGTTGCAGAGGACCGCCAGGCATATGGGAATAATACAGTAACCCACCGTCCTGGGGTCGGCTCTTGTGCATGAATAAAGGAACAGAAAGACCTGGAAGTAGGGCAGTAGAAACAAGGCAGCCCAGAGCCAGAAGGGCAGAGACAGTAGGCGTGCTTTTATGGAGTGTACCCATGATGCTTCTGTGTTAGGATCTCGTGGCTTCACCTGTACTTGCTCCAAGGCCAGTGTGTTATAGGTGTCGTTGATTTCAAAGACGTAGTAAAAAGCAGCAGCACTGACGAAGAGGTAGAGGCTCACCCCAATCCATCCCATCCTCTGTCGAAAATTCATCATTCTCCATGCTCCGCGTCTGAAACCACAGAAGGACATTAGACATCAGCTACGGGGAGTCTCGCATGAAATACAGGTCTGGCAAAGCTGGGAAGGATGATGCATAATCTAACTGCCACAAGAAAACCACAACTAGGACTCATGGACTTACACAGGATGTATATTATCACACGTCTATCTTGTGATCAGATAAGTCACATGGGCTAACGGTTCATGTCACACAGCGGTGCCGTGACAGCTCAAGCAGAGATCCTGGACCAGATGCACTAAGCTTCAAAAGTGATAAAATGGAGAGTGATAAACAACCAATCAGCTCCTGCCTGACATTTTTCAAACACAGTCTGTGACAAGGCAGGTAGGAGCCGATTGGCTGGCTGTTTATCAAGTGCATCCTGCCCTTTATCTCCAAGTGTGTGCTATTGACTGAACTTGCTCCCTACAGCTGGGTACGCACTATACAAGTAAAGCAAATAGATTGCAAAGTTTTACCAGTACCCCAAGTGGCATCTGTTGGGTAGACGGCCGTACAGTTTAGACTGTTAAGGTTATTTGTCAAACCGTTCCCTTTGGCCCGACTAAAAAGAGGAAGCAAAATGATTTAGGAAATAAATATGCGCTGCATTTCCTGAAACATTCGCTTGCGATGCAGGTTAGCGTTAATAGAAGTTGGGTAGGGTTCCGTAATCACGTTAATGTACCGTGCTGTAGTTCCTCTGTACTAGAGCGGTCTAGTGACTGCAGAGCAGCTCAGGCGCTATACACAAACACAGACACGCCGCAGCTGGATGCCGCACACACAGGCTCTAATTGTGGATACACCGTCTCTGTAGCTTACTTGGGTCTTTCACTATGTTCTGTTGTATAGACATCTGCAGATAGCAGACAGTGTCTAGGTGGACATGGTCACAAGTAGGTCACAAGCAATACGTCAACATGAGGTTTGTATTTATTTTCTGGACTTTATCATCCCCATTGGCTGATTGGTAACGAGCTCAGGTGTCGACATGCACACAAAAAAAAAAAAATAAAAACATTTCAACCTTTTCACGTGTCAACCTTTGGTGTGTGCTGATTTCATGCAGGTCGATCTTTTGGGGTTGACCTAGTCATAGACTGAGCAATATTAACAGCGACTCTAGGTTCGGGGTGCGGATCAGTGAGGGAATATTCTAATCTTATACCTTTAGTATCACTAGATCTAATGTTACCCTTTAAAATGTAAATATACCCTCACTAATCAGCACCACTCACCGAGAGTGCGCACAGATGTGTGACTGTCTCATGTAAGTCTTATCTCTCCTCTGTCTTCTGCCCCGCTCCCCCTGGTATCCTGTGTGGGGCTGTCTCCTGCCCCTTCCTGTGTGGGGCTGTCTCCTGCCCCTCTCCCCCCTGGTATCCTGTGTGGGGCTGTCTCCAGCCCCTCTCCCCCCTGGTATCCTGTGTGGGGCTGTCTCCTGCCCCTCTCCCCCCTGGTATCCTGTGTGGGTCTGTCTCCTGCCCCTGTGGGTCTGTCTCCTGCCCCTCTCCCCCCGGTATCCTGTGTGGGTCTGTCTCCTGCCCCTGTGGGTCTGTCTCCTACCCCTCTCCCCCCGGTATCCTGTGTGGGGCTGTCTCCTGCCCCTCTCCCCCCGGTATCCTGTGTGGGGCTGTCTCCTGCCCCTCTCCCCCCGGTATCCTGTGTGGGGCTGTCTCCTGCCCCTCTCCCCCCGGTATCCTGTGTGGGGCTGTCTCCTGCCCCTCTCCCCCCGGTATCCTGTGTGGGGCTGTCTCCTGCCCCTCTCCCCCCGGTATCCTGTGTGGGGCTGTCTCCTGCCCCTCTCCCCCCGGTATCCTGTGTGGGGCTGTCTCCTGCCCCTCTCCCCCCGGTATCCTGTGTGGGGCTGTCTCCTGCCCCTCTCCCCCCGGTATCCTGTGTGGGGCTGTCTCCTGCCCCTCTCCCCCCGGTATCCTGTGTGGGGCTGTCTCCTGCCCCTCTCCCCCCGGTATCCTGTGTGGGGCTGTCTCCTGCCCCTCTCCCCCCGGTATCCTGTGTGGGGCTGTCTCCTGCCCCTCTCCCCCCGGTATCCTGTGTGGGGCTGTCTCCTGCCCCTCTCCCCCCGGTATCCTGTGTGGGGCTGTCTCCTGCCCCTCTCCCCCCGGTATCCTGTGTGGGGCTGTCTCCTGCCCCTCTCCCCCCGGTATCCTGTGTGGGGCTGTCTCCTGCCCCTCTCCCCCCGGTATCCTGTGTGGGGCTGTCTCCTGCCCCTCTCCCCCCGGTATCCTGTGTGGGGCTGTCTCCTGCCCCTCTCCCCCCGGTATCCTGTGTGGGGCTGTCTCCTGCCCCTCTCCCCCCGGTATCCTGTGTGGGGCTGTCTCCTGCCCCTCTCCCCCTGTGTCGTGTGTGGGGCTGTCTCCTGCCCCTCTCCCCCTGTGTCGTGTGTGGGGCTGTCTCCTGCCCCTCTCCCCCTGTATCCTGTGTGGGGCTGTCTCCTGCCCCTCTCCCTATGGTATCCTGTGTGGGGCTGTCTCCTGCCCCTCTCCCCCTGTGTCCTGTGCAATACATGTTGCTGTCTCATGCCCCGTTGCACGACGTCTCACCTGTCCCCGGGAAGGTGTTGTCCTGTAGTCCCGGAGCCCCTGGTTCAATTCATCCACTTCCCTTTCATCTCAACCTGTGAGAGTGACGCTTCCAAACCTCTGACCGGAAGCGCGTCCCTGAGGCAGCGGCGGCCATCTTAGCTGTGGGCGGAAGAGGCCGCATGTATTATTCTCTTCTGCTGTTGACTGGTCACATGTTGTCGATGTCAGAGAGGGAAAGAGAACATATAGAGCAGTGATGTCACAGGGGGAGATGTACCAAAGCTTGGGAGTGATAAAGTCATACTTGCCTACCTGACCCTCTCCTTCAGGGAGAAAATGCTTTGTTCCTGGGCTTCCCTGGTAATGCATGATTGCCATCAACTGTGGTAAAACACCTTTCTTATCCATAACCTAGCTCCCCATAGGTGATGGCAATCATACATTACCAGGGAATTCCAGGAACAGAGACTTTTCTCCCTCATGGAGAGGGTCAGGTAGGCAGGTATGGGTAAAGTACCAACCAATCAGTGTCTAACTGCTATGTTACATTACATGAACTGATGGACTGGTACTTTATCTCTCTATAAGGCTTAGTTCATCTGCCATATACAGCTTATTATCCTTTGTCTGTCCCTAGCTACTAGAGACACCCCAACTACAGTTTAGCGCTTCTTATTCATTCTGTGTGTGCGCGAATTCAGAGCGAGGAGGCGGCTTTCGCAGGAAGCAGTTTCCGCAGAGAACTCGCTTCTATATGAATTACATTGCACCAGATTATACTGCGCAGGTGCAGGTCTCCGGGAACATGGCGCCCACACCTCATTCCTGAGGACACCTCTGTTGCATATGCTGGGTTCACTGGGAAATTTCCGCGGAAACCATTTTCCCCAGTGATTTTTGCCGCTGCGTTGCCAGGCGACGGGACAATGGATAGGTTAATATAAAAGTTATTTTGAAGCTAACTAGACCCCCAAATATTACAGCATGTCAGTCATGCTGCGGCTGACAGGGCTGCAAGCGATACGGCAGCATCCATTTTGTACATGTGCAGACCCCATAACTATTGGATTTGTATATAAATCGTGTTTACTTGCAAGTTTGAAATCAGGCCTGCAGAGCCCGGAACACTATCCGAATCGCAGTCTCCACAAGTGATGCTATAAACCTACAATTATTTCCCATCAATCCTTTTCCTGCCATCGATGCAAACCAGTGACGATACCATCAATGGTAGACCCAGAGGTGTAACTCTGGGAGACAATGGACTAATCTGCCGCCAGGCTTCTGCTCCCAAGGGGGCACCTCTCCTTTTCTGCGATTTTGAATCAGTTCATTGAAAGCCGTCGATATCGCTTCTGTGGCTGATGTCACACTCTCTTTATTTTTATCATAATATAAATACATACATACATGTATATTATATTAATTTAGGTCAACCCAATCACCTATACCAGTGGTTCCCAACCCTGGTCCTTATGTATCCCCAACAGTGCACGTTTTCCAGGTCACCCGGCAGGTGCACAGATTATTCAGGCACATTTTAAAAGATTCACAGGTGGAGCTAAGTGATATACTTGTGATTCTGTGTGTAGACCTGGAAATGTGCACTGTTGGGGGTACTTGAGGACCAGGGTTGGGAACCACTGACCTATACCCATGATGGCTTTTCAGAACACTCAAGTAGCAATTATATCCTCGGCCACCAGGGGGCACTATGGATCCATCACTTTTCTCCTATAAAAATATTCTATGCTCTGCTGTGCAGTCTGTAATTGCTGCACTGTTTTTAATTATTACACAAGAGTTTAAATAAACATATTACTATGTAGAGGTGAGATAAGCAATTACGCAGCTTTTAGAATTCTTTAATAACCCAAATCAGTCCTGATATGATCCCAGATGGCGATGGTTTCACAGACTGCTCACGCGATCCGGGCGCAGTGCGTAGTGCCACCATTTTACCTCAGCCCTGGTCACAGTGTTCTGCACGCCGCAGTGTGATTGACAAGCTTCAGGTGTTTAAGGAAGGAGTAGGGGGACGTTTAAAATAGAGGCCTGTCGCACCCAGAGCCCCCTCAGCCACAGCTTGATAATCTAGCTGTGGACATTTGGGGCTGTGTTCCTGAAAACAGGGGTGTACCAGCCCAGATGGTCGTGTCTTCCTGTCCTCACATACACAGCTGTGAGGGGCAATCTGAGCAGCATCGGGGGTACTTCAGTGACTGATGAGTGAGATTTGGCCCTTTTTTCGACAAAAGGTCGACACGTGAAAAAGGTTGACGTGCATTAAAAGTTTTTCACGTTTTATTCTTTAAGGAAAAGGAGGTTCTTTACACCTAACTATCCGCGTGGACATAGGGGGCGAATATAATAATCGTTTGCCTGAAGCATGGTGAGCGATGCAAGCCATGCGAGGGGACGCCGTACACTTACACAGTGTCCACGTCGACTTACGCCGAAATAGACACCCAAAAAATATATGGAAAAACTGAAGTCGACCCTTTTCATGTCGACCTTTTCCATGTCGGCCTGTTGCCTGTCGACCAACAGCAATCGATCTATTGAATATTGACCTAATTACTGTCGACCCAATGAACCGTACCCCTTCACAGAATGCAGAACTAAGAGGACGTACACATTTCTGGCCCCGCGGCATCGAAATCAAATAGAGAAATAGACTGTGCGGTCAAGACTATATAGTACAGATCGATGTGTACACAGCGCAGTTCGGGATCGAATAGAAAGTACATTACACCATGGACATTATTCTGGTTCACTCGCAAAGGCAAATTCCATTTTTAAATGGACAGAATCATGTGCACTGCAGGGGGGCAGATGTAACATGTGCAGAGAGAGTTAGATTTGGGCGAGTTATTTTGTTTCTGTGCAGGGTAAATACTGGCTGCTTTATTTTTACACTGCAATATAGATCTCACTTTGAAGTACAACCCCACCCAAATACAACTCTCTCTGCACCATTTATATCTGCCCCACCTGCAATGCACAAGGTTTTGTCCATTTGAGAAGGAATTTGATTTTTGGAGTGAACCAGAATAAGGCCCAATGTGTACACTATTGGGGTTATTCTGGTTCACTCGCAAAGGCACAATCACTCTCTTACGGACAAAACCATGTGCACTGCAGGTGGGGCTGATGTCACATGTGCAGAGAGAGTTAGATTTGGGTGAGTTTTTTTGTTTCTGTGCAGGGTAAATACTGGCTGCTTTATTTTTACGCTGCAATAAAGATATGAGTTTGAAGTACAAACCCCACCCAAAAATAACTCTCTCTGCACATGTTACATCAGCCCCACCTGCAGTGCATTTACCATTAGAGAGTGATTGTGCTTTTGCGAGTGAACCAGAATAACCCCCTATGTTAGACCTGAGATGCCGGCAGGAGGGAACTTTTTACCTCAGATACCACCTGCTTCTAAAGTGTTATGAAACATTCACATTTATATTAGAAACAAATTTACAGACTCAGGAATGTACAGTTAAATATTTAAACATATGAAACATTTTTAGACCTTAAATATCTGAAAAGATTAGATGTTAGACTGAGGTGATACTAGATAAAGGAATGAGGGGTAGCAGAGCCGGCCTTAGGCATAGGCAAACTAGGCAATTGCCTAGGGCATTTGGAACTCCTAGGGGCATCAGCAGCTTCTGCTGATTAAAATAATATTCAGCATGAATAAGGGACACCATCGCATGATATAATGTGAATAAAGTTGCACTACTGTGTGGCATAATTTGAATTGGGGCTACTATTGTGTGGCCATGCCCCTTCCCAGCAAGAACACTCCCCTGTTTGGGCTGCGCAACGAATGTGTGCACTGTTTCTATTTAAAATATTGCGGGTAGGAGCACCAAAATGATGACTGCTATGATGAAGGTTGATGGTGCTGGAAAAGGGGAGCAGGGTCAGAGGCGGAACTAGTGGCGGTGCTAGGGGGCACCAGCCAAAATCTTGCCTAGGACGTCATTTAGGCTAGGGCCGGCTCTGAGGGGTAGATTTATTATAGCGGCTATAACAGTTCCTGCTTCTCCTCAGTAGTGAGGCGAAGCAGGAGGGGACACCGACAAGATCTACTAAGATCTTGCCGCCGAAGCGGGGGAGCGCTAACTCCCCCCTCCGGCGATGTCTCCTCCAGCTGACAGTGCGTTAGTTAACAATGACGCGCTGTCTCCTTCCCCCCCGCCGGCTGGACTGCGCATGCGCGGGATCTCGCTACTCACGCGAGATCCCAGCGCAGCTCAGCGCCAGCAGCAGGGACAGCACTGTCCCTGCTGTGGGCATAGGGCATCGCCGCCTGCAGCTGTCGAAGTTGATAGCTGCAGGCAGAGGAATAGTCAGCGATGCTGACCGTTCGTAGATCAGCCGCGCAGTACGAAATATCGTAGCTGCGCTATGCCTCCTGCCCCACATCGCCGCTCGCTAGACACCCGCTCGGCGGGTGTCTTAGATCAGGGGAAGTGCTATCCCCTGCTTTAGCGCATGGGGATAGCGCAGATTCCCCTGATCGCAAGCTAATAAATAAATCTGCCCCTGAGAGTCCGAACCTGCAGCGTGAGGTGAAATTCGGTTCTAATAAAGATATGACAGTTTGAATAGAATAATTTTTTTCTAAATAATATCTGTAAGAGTAATTTTCAATGAACGAAGCAGTGGAAATGGCCACTTTTCGGGGGGTATTCAGTAAGAAACTCAAAAGAAAAAGTCTTTCTCTTTCTCTAATGAGCAAAACCGTGGGCCTGATTCAGACCCAATAGCTCGGCACAAGCGATTATTGACAGGGCATGTGCGCGGTACGCAGTGCGCATGCGTGGGGTCCCCCTGTGAATGAAGATTGGTAGGTCAATTGGCTTCTGGTGCATATGTGACATACTTACATACATACATACATTTTTTTCCAGATCCACCAGTAGGCTCCTGAAAATTTGGTGCTGCTCCTAACCCTCTGCAAGTACAGTCAAGACTCTGGAGCTGGCCGCAGCCACCAGCGTCCACTCAGCTGTCCTTAACTTTCAATGGTTTCTGGAGGCCAATGGCATGATTCCTATGATCATAGCCCCGCCCCTCTCACTTTGCAATGCTGGTAATTTGGCATCGAGTAGCAGGGGGCAGGGCCACAATGAGCCGTTCACACCCCCATACCGCCCACTCGCTGCAAAACCACTCCCTCTGTTTACCGACACGGCTGCTCCTTCAGAAAAGTCAGTAAGCATGGCATGTTTGTCATTATGATAGGGAATATGGGCCTGACTCGCCCCATTCTGATGTTTTGGGGTCTGCGCATGCACAAGCGTGTATTTGCGCATGTGCAGATCCCAACAATGTACGGCTTTGATGAGTTACACATTTGCCTGGCCCTTCATTGCTGGGAGGAAAGGACGGGGGGCGGAGGGGAGGGTTGACAGCGCTGGACCACGGGGACGCCTATGGGAACGCCTCTGCCGGGGGGAGTGGGCAGCTGACTTCAGAGGTCGGAGTTGCCTGCTCCATCTTCGGCCTAGTGCTCGTAAATAAAAGTTGACACTAACTCCTATTTGCAAAGAAAGGGCGAATTCTTTCGATGGTCGGCAAATGATTTCTCCTGCTAGCTGACGCAGGCAAGGAGATGTGTTCTCCTACACATACCCTCGCATGGAACCGAGGGGATTTGACTTGTGTATTCAGATGGGTGGCGTATCAGGCGCTCGATGTTCGCTGCTTACTGAGCCAACCTGAATTAGGGCCATAGATTGTAAGCTCACAAGCACAACTATAAC
The DNA here is from genome assembly GCF_055691185.1 of Crinia signifera. Taxonomy (NCBI): domain Eukaryota; kingdom Metazoa; phylum Chordata; class Amphibia; order Anura; family Myobatrachidae; genus Crinia; species Crinia signifera. Next base: position 72,057,875 of record NC_139228.1, read on the forward strand.
AGAAACTGATGCACTGCGGAATTTATGTGTTATAATACTATTACATGTGTTTTCTGTATGCCCCCTATGTACGGAGGTCTGGACCGTTTGTGGTTCCTTACATAATAAACTAATACCAAACTAATCAGGCATGTCCAAACTGTGGCCCTCCAGCTGTTGTGAAACTACACATCCCAGCATGCCTTGCCATAGTTTTAGCATTCCCTAATGGCAAAACTGTGGCAAGGCATGATGGGCCTTGTAGTTTCACAACAGCTGGAGGGCCATAATTTGGACATGCCTGGCACAGATCATTGCTATACTCCAGGGTTGTTTTGGCAGCCATATAAATGGTAATGAGAGGCAATGCGATCACTTATTTGGACAAAAAGGGACTTTACATGATAGAGTGAGATAATGTTACATGTGCTATATAAAGAAACCTTTAAATATTTATCTTGCAGCTTATCCTAAGAACAAGCAGATCTTATAAAACCTGAGGGGTGATGAGAGGGAAGGGGTATGTACTAATCACCCAGGACTGTTGCAACTGTTGGAGGGGCTCAGGCCAGTTTCTGTGTGGGACAAATGGCTTATTTTGCAGTGAACGACAATTCATTGTGGCAGCACACATAGGGCAGCAAAATGGAGAGTGATAAACAGCCAGCCAATCAGCTCCTACCTGCCATGTCACAGACTGTGTTTGAAAAATGTCAGGCAGGAGCTGATTGGCTGGCTGTTTATCACTCTCTATTTTATCACTTTTGAAGCTTAGAGAATCTGGCCCATAATATTTTACAGGTTTTTTTTTTAAATTAGGCGGCATGGCCACGCCTCCTGGAATTTGCCACACCCCCTCAGTACCCGGATCCCTCCAATTTCTCAAAGGCCCAGACACAAGAGTAATTGATTTTACAAAAATACATTTTACAAATAAAGAAACAAGAGTGGTTACATTTATGCTTTAATAGCCAAACAATAGAAAATAAAATATTACATAACAAAAATAACAGATCCAATTTGACAGGAATCACAAAGATCAGGTCAAAGTTCAAACAGCACCTTTATTTCTTCTACAGCAGTTAAGGCCCCCATACACTAGGGCGACTTGTCCTTAGGACAAGTCGCCCCCGACTTCCCCCTGAGCTTCCCCGGCTGCTCCCCGGGGGAGCTTGATTAGATTGGCACTTGATGTGCCATTTTTTACATGTGATAAATCATCTCGATTTATCACATGTAAAAAACCCGGGGAGCAGGGGGGGGGGGCTACAGAGGTGGGAGCAGGGGGGCTGGGGACGCTGCGGGGACAGCGTCTGTGTCCCCCGCTGCTGGGGACGCTGCAGGGACAGCGTCTGTGTCCCCCGCTGCTGGTAACGCTGCGGGGACAGCGTCTGTGTCCCCCGCTGCTGGTAACGCTGCGGGGACAGCGTCTGTGTCCCCCGCTGCTGGTAACGCTGCGGGGACAGCGTCTGTGTCCCCCGCTGCTGGTAACGCTGCGGGGACAGCGTCTGTGTCCCCCGCTGCTGGGGACGCTGTGGGGGACACAGGCGGCATAGAGCCGGGCAGGGGGAGCCGGCGGGAGCTGTCAGTGCTAGAAAAAAAAAGCCTATACAATGAATGGGCAGCCTGTGATTGGCTGAGCGCTCTCTCAGCCAATTGCTGACTGGCTAAGAGAGCGCTCAGCCAATCACAGGCCGCCCATGCATTGTATGGGCTTTTTTTTTTTATTCAATACTGACAGCTCCCGCCGGCTCCCCCTGCGCGGCTCTATGCCGCCTGTGTCCCCCGCAGCGTCCCCAGCCCCCCCTGCTCCCTCTACCGCCTCGCCGCCCCACTAGGTCCCAAGTCGGGTGGTCGGACGTGCAGCAGGTCCGACCACCCGACGCAGATCCGATGCGCACGGGACCGCGCATCGGATCTGAGGGGACATCAAAACTAGCCGATTTTGGTCCGATTTCGGCCAGATCCGACTGATCTGGCTGAAATCTGACCAAAATCGGCTAGTGTATGGGGGCCTTTAGGACATTCAAATGGATATCAGCAGTTACAGGTTAGAGCATTGCATTCCACAGTCACAATAGCCATCCTGGTTTACAGTCAAATGACTGCCAAGGTAATCCCAGAGCCCAAGCCTATCACCTGGCCAGCTAGCTTAGCGTCAGGAGTATCTGACCTGTCCACAGAAACTATTCTTAAAGGCAGCCCTTATGTGCTACTAAACCACTTAGCTGCAGTTGGTTCCTGAGCTCAAACCAAAACCTGGAGTGGATCCATGTTTAACTGCTGTAGTTTGCTTAAACAGGGAGATCCTATTAACCCTGTCACACCACTTTTAGCAAAGCTAGGACAGAAATAATCGTTTTATGTTGGGGCAATTAATTAAGCAGTGACCTATACAATATATTTGATTATAATTATCTAAAATCCTTAATGTGAAATATAAGTGAATAATCAAACAATTGTTGTTAAAAAAACAATAACGAACTTTCCAATATGAGGCTAATACGATGGTGGTAACAAGGCCTATCATTTGAGTAATGTTATCTAGTTCATCCTTATTTCCTGCCAGGCCAGAGCAGACTGATCACGGCTTCCCCTCACAGCCATTAGACTGCACCTCATGTCAGAGCCATACCCTGTGCCACCGCACGGCCTCCTCCTTTTGAAGCGGGACATCACCGACTGCCCTGGTTTCCTTTCCCCACCTCTTCCATCACTAATTCATATACAACATCCATGAAATTAACTTAAGCGCTCTTTGTTTTTCCAGTCACACTTTCCTTAATTACATTTCAAAATGTTACATATTAAGGATTCAAACCCATTGTGTCTACCATTGCAGTCAGACACTCTATTCATTAAAGCGGTGTCTGACCCTGCATAAAAAGCTTGAAAATTCTAATTATTTGAAGCTCACCTTGTACTTCATAAAAAAAAAAAAAAAGATCAGCATTGCAGCTGAGCACATCTATGTAGTGTGTGGCTGCCTGGGATTGGCTGTCTGGCTGCACACTACATAGATCTGCTCAGTTGCAATTCTAATCATTTTTTACAAAGTAGCTTCATATAGTTAGAAATCTCGTCGGTTTTTATGCAGGATTACATTTTCATTTGAATGCTTTCCCAAAAAAAATCGGGGGCGGGCGCTGATGTCATGTGACTTCACCTGCCCACCCCCGAGCAACCAGGGGCACTCCTGCAAAATGAATTGCACAGGCCCTTCCCTCTCTCAGAGAGGCCTGGCCCAGGACAGCTGTACCCGCAGCACCCCCCTGATGGCAGCCCTGCTCCCAACGTACACTGATCATCTGCCCTCCACATAGGTACTACTGCCTGCTATCCAAGGGGGCATGCGTGGCCGGCAGGTGTGAGAACATCCATAGTAAATGGGTCTTATGTGGTATCTGCAGGGCTCTTTTTGAGGAGCTTTTTCGTTAAAATTTAAATACAGGTACATGTAAATTCAACAGTGGTCCCATACGAAGCTGGAAGCTGAGGCCGGTCTCTAGTGCCTAATTCAGACTGGATCGCAAAGCACATTTTTTCTGTAATGGGAAATAATTTGCTGCACTGCATGGTTTTTTTTTTTTTTACTTTTTAATGAAGCCATGTGTCGCTCCAACTCAATGCTACATCTGATAATATACATTGTATACGTGTTCACTTCAATGTATAAATAAAACAATATTGTTACAAATTTCATTTATCTGTGTTTATCTTTTACATTGGCATTAAAAGCTCAAAGGAAATAAATCCCATCTCGCAATTCAGTTCTGCTATCCAGTGCAAGTTCGACAGTAACCGACTACAATTAGCTCTCAAATTCGTTGTGAGGCCTCTAGTGGTCAGTGGCAGTACTTCACCTCATAGAGGTGAGGAGTAGATATATATATATATAGCAGGTAGGGATCCACCAACGAACGAGTGAACTCCAAGCACGGCACTGTCAGGACTTCATCCAAAGGAAACTTTATTGCCTCATCTCAACGTTTCGAGGATTACACCTGGTCGTCAGGAGGAAGAGCACAAACACACACATGTAACACGCAGCTCCACACGCCCCCCGACACACATGTAACACACATTCGCTGCTCCACACGGCCCCCGATCACAGGAATCACCGGCACCTGCTCTCTGCACCACTCGATGACGTCAGTAGGCTTCGACAGGTACCTGTTGCTAAGCAACCACGGCGTCTCTGCTGTGACTAGGGCTGTGTGTGCATGTTAGCGGTTAGAGGGACCACCACACCGGTATCACATTTAAATACATACACCATAAACGCAATACATTTAAAATATACATGAACAAGTACATACAAGTTAAAAGTAAATAAAAAAAACAGCATTCTCTCACCTTGAAAACGGGGCACGAGTAGCCCCGAAACGTCGGTTCACAGGGATGTACCATCTTGAATAAACGTCATTGATTTATCCAGCCTCCCGAGTGCCACTGCCTTCCACTCCCTCTACTACAAAACTTGCGGGGGGCACCAGGAGCAGATGCTAATAGAGAGCAAGAGTGCCGGACCTACACGTCGACATATATATATATATATATATATATATATATATATATATATATAGACATACATATATATTTATCATACCCTCCAGCATGACCCATTCCATTAGGTCCAAAGGGCCTTATTCTAGTTCACTCTTTCTGACAAATTCCTTCTTAGATGGACAAAACCATGTGCACTGCCAGTGGGGCAGATGTAACTTGTGCAGAGAGAGTTAGATTTTGGTGGGGTTTTACTTCAAAGTGAGATCTATATTGCAGTGCAAAAATAAAGCAGTCAGTATTTACCCTGCACAGAAACAAAATAACCAAAATCTAATTCTCTCTGCACATTTTACATCAGCCCCACCTGCAGTGCAGCATGGTTTTGTCCATCTAAGAAGGATTTTGTCAGAAATAGTGAACTAGAATAAGGCCCTTTGTACCTAATGGAATGGGCCATGTTGGAGGGTATGTATATATTCAGATGAGCCAATACTATGGTAATGCAGAGCCTGCTTGTATTGTATTGTATAACCTAAATATTAAAACTGATCTGAGTACAACGGAAAGACACTGACTAAAGGGCCTATGCAAATACAAAAGAACAGAAAGCAGCATATTTGCAGCCTGGGAAATCCATGCTGCGCTGCAGACGGGGCAGATGTAGAATGTGCTGAGAGATTTATAGCTGGGAGGCGCGCGTCACTGGTTAATTATACATTGCAGTGTACAAACGCAGCTGCCCAGTATTTATCCTGCATGAAAAATAACATAAATCATTCACTTCCACCCCATAGCTCTGTTCAGGACAGATCGCTCCTAACTCTGCATAAACCCTAAGGCTGGTTTCACACACTCTGTCTCCTGCCGGACGGTGAAATCCTGCACGGCCAGGGAGCCGTGCCGCACACACTAGTTTATCATGGAAGGGATGGCCACAGCCCGGCAGCCGTCCCTTCCAGTGGCGGGATCCGGCTGCAACCGTGCGGCCGGGTTGTGGCCGTCCCGTGTGAATGGACACAATAGTGTCCATTCACAACTAATGTGTGCGGCACGGCTCCCTGGCCGTGCGGGATTTCACCGTCCGGCAGGAGCCGGAGTTTGTGAAACCAGCCTAAATCTTGTTACCAAGGGGGTAATTCAGGCCTGCTTCCTAGGCTGCGTATCTTCGGAGCCTAGTGAGCAGGTTAACACCGCCCCTCCGAATGTACGCACCCCCTGACAGCTGAATCCCTCCCTTTACTGCGCGTGGATGTGTGCGCTTAGACATCTGCTTGTAAGCGCATGCACAAAGGAAAAATAATTCAATGGTTGCTCACCATCGAATGATTTTTCCTGTTTTTGCAGCACATAAGTAGCTCAGGTTTTACTTTTCTGCTGCACGTTGTTGTCCATATTGGGGGAGGACGCCCCGAGCAGGGAGGGGAGAGCCTGTGTTCACCCATAAAATGCCGGGTTTCCACCCTGGAACTCCCCCTGCCTGTCAATCATGCAGCGAGTGCTGCGGGGAATGAAAATATTGCTGAAGGCGCTCGCTGTGGTGGTTCTGTACATGCGCATTACCGCCTAGACACATGCACAGCCCCCCCCCCCCCACACACACACACACTGTGCAAGCAGGTCCGAATTGGCCCCAAGTCACTGGTTGTCTTCAGTGCCAAACAGTCAGCACTGAGAGGTAGGTGGGGAGGGTATTGGTAACCTATTCCCAGGCTCCTCTGGAGGGCATCGGGGGGGGGGGGGGGGGGGGGGGCAGACCAACCACAGACGAGGTGCAATGGCCCCTTATTCAACGCATGCCACTGCAAGACATAGTATTTTACACCAAAGTTTCATGAGTTGGTGCAGCCAATCCTCTGTGTTGGATCAGCCACTCCTTTGTGTAGGACCAGCCACACCCCTGTGTTGGGCCACGCCTCCACTAGCATCTGGGCCCGCTGCCTGTGTGTAGCTACTCGAATGAAGACATAGTCGACATGGACACCATCAAAGTGATCCCCATGCTTTGGGCACACTATTTATTCTCCCACCACGCCGTAGTGGATGGTAGGGTATGAAATTGGTTGGCACATGTCGGTTCCCAAAAAAAACCTTGAAAATCTCATGTCGACCATCGACCTTCCCATTGTCGACCTAATGCTTCTGTCGCCCTTCCAACCCTGTCAATGTTAGCCATGTCAACCTATTTCAGGTGTCGACCTAACTTCTGTCAACCTTCAGTGGTTGACCCAATTCATGTCGATCCAGTGACCATGTCCCCATAAAAGTGACTCTCTTTTCTCCCTTGTGTTTTTTTTTAATGGCTATTAGTAAGAAAAGAATATGACATCACTGGATTTATGACATCACTGGATTTATGACAATACATTCAGACCAGCAAAGACTAGAGATACGTTAACTCATAGTTGTCTACCCTCCTGCATTCTGCAGGAGACTCCCTGACATAGCAGCAATCTCCCTCTCTCCCTCATTAGTCTAGCAATCTCCCTCATGTCACCTAAACCACATTACACTGTTACATCATAGTTACCTCCCCTCCTGCATTCTGAAGGAGACTCCCTGATATAGCAGCAATCTCCATCTCTCCCTCATTAGTCTAGCAATCTCCCTCGTGTCACCTAGCACACATTACACTGTTACACCATAGTTACCTCCCCCCCCCCCCCCCCCCATTCTGCAGGAGACTCCCTGACAAAGCAGCAATCTCCCTCTCTCCCTCATTAGTCCAGCAATCTCCTTCATGTCACCTAGCCCACATTACACTGTTACATCATAGTTACCTCCCCTCCTGCATTCTGCAGGAGACTCCCTGGAAGAGCAGCAATCTCCCTCTCTCCCTCATTAGTCTAGCAATCTCCCTCATGTCACCTAGCCCACATTACACTGTTACATTATAGTTACCTCCCCTCCTGCATTCTGCAGGAGACAGTGACGTGCGGTGAGGTTAGTGGTTGGTGAGGCACTAGCTTGGTGATGTCAGTGCCGACGAGCTCTGTGAGGAGCCCTGGGTCCACAATGCTTCTGTGCTGACAGGCAAGTGCAAGAGCTGCCGCCTACATAAGCTGCAGAGATCAGCAGAGCAGCTCCTACCCGGACCCAGCGCTCCCTGCAGACCCTGTCAGTGCTGACTCTACCAAGCCACCATGGGGTCTGCCCACTGTTCTACCACCCCTGCTGATGTTTTTGTGAGGGATGTTTAGATGGGTGGCTCTGGGCTGGGGACAGGGATGGCTGGTTAGATAGGGGGGCACTGGGCTAGGGGGTGGCTGATTAGATAGGGCGGTACTATGCTGGGGACAGGGATGGCTGGATAGATAAGGGGACACTGTGCTGGGGACAGGGATGGCTGGATAGATAGGGGGACACTGTGCTGGGGACAGGGGTGGCTGGTTAGATAGGGGGGCACTGATATAGGGGATGGCTGGTTAGATATGGGGGCACTGGGCTGGGGATAGGGATAACTGGTTAGATAGGGGGCACTGGTATAGGGTATGGCTGGTTAGATATGGGGGCACTGGGCTGGGGACAGGGATGGCTGGTTGGGGGGCACTGGGCTAGGGGATGGCTGATTAGATAGGGTGATACTGGGCTAGGGACAAGAATGGCTGAATAAATAGGGGGCACTGTGCTGTGGACAGGGATGGCTGGATAGATAAGGGGACACTGTGCTGGGGACAGGGATGGCTGGATAGAAAGGGGGACACTGTGCTGGGGACAGGGATGGCTGGATAGATAAGGGGACACTGTGCTGGGCACAGGGATGGCTGGTTAGATAGGGGGGCACTAGGCAGGGGACAGGGATGGCTGGATAAATAGGGGGACACTGTGCTGGGGACAGGGATGGCTGGTTAGATAGTAGGGCACTAGGCTGGGGACAGGGATGGCTGGTTAGATAGGGGGACACTGTGCTGGGGACAGGGATGGCTGGTTAGATAGTAGGGCACTAGGCTGGGGACAGGGATGGCTGGTTAGATAGGGGGCACTAGGCTGGGGACAGGGATGGATGGTTAGATAGGGGGACACTGTGCTGGGGACAGGGATGGCTAGTTAGATAGGGGGACACTGTGCTGGGGACAGGGATGGCTGGTTAGATAGGGGGGGGGGGGCACTAGGCTGGGGACAGGGATGGCTGGTTAATTAGGGGGACACTGTGCTGGGGACAGGGATGGCTGGTTAGATAGTAGGGCACTAGGCAGGGGACAGGGATGGCTGGTTAGGTAGTAGGGCACTAGGCTGGGGACAGGGATGGCTGGTTAGATAGGGGGCACTAGGCTGGGGACAGGGATGGATGGTTAGATAGGGGGACACTGTGCTGGGGACAGGGATGGCTGGTTAGATAGGGGGACACTGTGCTGGGGACAGGGATGGCTGGTTAGATAGGGGGGCACTAGGCTGGGGACAGGGATGGCTGGTTAATTAGGGGGACACTGTGCTGGGGACAGGGATGGCTGGTTAGATAGTAGGGCACTAGGCAGGGGACAGGGATGGCTGGATAGATAGGGGGACACTGTGGGTGTGGGGGGGGGGGGGAGGTGGTTGGAGGGTTTCCTACAGCAATTAAATCAATGATGAAGTGCAGGAATAAGTCACAGAGCAGGAGGGTGGTGCGGAGGGCAGGCGGGACGTCCCCCCTGCAGTGCACCTGTGCCTATATTACCTTAGGCCGGGTCTGCCGACAGACCACACTGCTGTTACTGACAGATCCCATAGAGAAGCTTCCATCCCTCGGCGGTGTTCAAACTTCTGCCGGGGTATGCGTGCACCACACACCCGCCGGCTGATGTCCCCACGGTGCTCGACACTGCCCGGAGCAACTTCCGGGTATGTGCAGGCACGAGACTTTGCTACCCGTAGTCATTCCCCCGCTGGTCTGTTCATTAGCGCCGGGGCTGAAGCCGGCTTACGACACGTATATAAGGCAGCTTCTAGTGACTTGGTTCAGGGACATGCTTCCTCTTTCTGGCTATATATGAAAGCACGCCCCTGTCACTGAGGCAGCGCCACTGTGCCCAATCACATCTGCCTCAGTGACAGGGGCGTGCTGTCATATAGCCAGAAGCAGAAAGCACGTCCCTGGCTGTCACTGAGGCACCGCTATAAGTGCCGCCTATGCTGCTTTTTCTAATGGGCATTCACAGCCTGCTACTTGGCCTCTCCCCCTACCCACCCCCTATTTCAGAAATGTTAACATTGACACCCGGAGGCACCGCTCTTGGTGCCTCCATATCCAATTATAAAAAAAAAAAAGGGGGTAAAAGTGATTATTATTATAAAATAAAGCATATACTTATGACACATAATATGTGTCATAAGTATTTTCTTTGTATTATTTAATTAATCATTGATGACAGGGGAGGCACTGCCTCCCCTGCCTCCCTGCCTCCCCTGACTGCACGTCCCTGGCAGGAGACTCCCTGACATAGCAGCAATCTCCCTCTCTCCCTCATTAGTCTAGCAATCTCCCTCATGTCACCTAAACCACATTACACTGTTACATCATAGTTACCTCCCCTCCTACATTCTGAAGGAGACTCCCTGATATAGCAGCAATCTCCATCTCTCCCTCATTAGTCTAGCAATCTCCCTCGTGTCACCTAGCACACATTACACTGTTACACCATAGTTACCTCCCCCCCCCCCCCCATTCTGCAGGAGACTCCCTGACATAGCAGCAATCTCCCTCTCTCCCTCATTAGTCTAGCAATCTCCCTCATGTCACCTAGCCCATATTACACTGTTACATCATAGTTACCTCCCCTCCTGCATTCTTCAGGAGACTCCCTGACATAGCAGCAATCTCCCTCTCTCCCTCATTAGTCTAGCAATCTCCCTCATGTCACCTAGCCCACATTACACTGTTACATTTTGGTGAAAAAAGTAATGAGAGACAGATACATTTACATTGAATCATCAGCGGCATTTCCCAGCACTTTACCAAGTATAGTAGCTCTTACTAACTGCTTTGGGGCTCATCTACATTTGGATATAAGTCAATCATAAAAGATTCCTCCCAGATGTAGCAGTACACACCCACGCTTCTAGGTGCCATGTTGACAATCTCTTTTCGCAATCTCTCCCTATATGGAACTAGACATGCCCTTTGGGTGGACATGACACGCCCCCTCAATAGGGCGCTGTACAAAATTATATTACCAACTATAATCTCCCTGAAACTAGTTTGCAAAAGTAGGCAAGTATGCATTAACTGAATTGATCTTCCTCTGTATATTAAGTGGTTATATATATATACATATGATACATATGTTTCCAACGTTATTTACATGTATTTCCCCGCATGTGTATGCTTATTGACTGATTATATTGGCAATCAGACCTCCGTTCCCGCACCCCCTTTCACTACTGTCCACACTCTCACCAGACTGTAGCAGCATCGCCGCTGCACCCCCGCAGTCATCTGCCATGAAGTCCCATGTATTACACAGGGTAATCCCGCTGCCAGCACATAGCTGACGTATCGGGAGTTCCCTGATGACTCACCATGAGCCGCGCCCCCAGCAACCAAGCCCCGCTGTCACTCACTGTATGTGACGCTTGCTGACATCACAGGAGGTCTGACTGGCCTCTTTCTGGTGCTGAATTTGGCGCAATTGTATGCTATTTAAACAGCTCAGTGTAATGCTTCTTCACCTCTGACGAAAACCACTAGGAAGTGGTTGAAACGGCTGTTAGGTTACAGCTGACTGTTTGTGCAAAATTATGCTTGTACAATAAACTTCACTTTTTTTCTTCACTAAAACTCGTGTGCCGGTTCCATCCTCGCCTACAAAGGAAGGGGGTAAGTGCTCTCTATTACTATATTAAGTTCCTGGCACCGAAGAATTACCTTATTTATATTGAGTGCCATCCTGCTAAACAACTCCAATATTCTCCCTATATACCGGGATTGAGCACCATGAACTATATTTTAATGTGACAAACTACCTTCTATTTTTTGACTACTTATTTTTCCGCAATTCTTGCACATTTGGTACAGTGACCTTGCGTATACTGCTACTAGTTAGGTTGCTTTGGATACAAATGTCGCTTGCTGCTGGAAATGAAACGTCATCTGCGCTCCAGTTTAGCGCCACAGATGCGGCAAGAATATTATTTGCAGATACTGAGGATCTAGCATTCAATAAAGATACCCCTGAAGAACTATACAATGATCTACTGAAGCTGAGGAAGCGTGAGATCGAATTGACCCTACACGGACAGACATTGTCACAGTACTATAAAGAGGCACTTATCCCCCGAGGATTTAGGCTATATAACCAGCCTACATTAGGAAGGCACAATAACGAGTTTTGTAGCAGATGGTGTAACATACTGAACAAATGCTCGCAAGATCTGATGTTACTGGTGATCGAACAGACTGGATCGGATCTGGAGACAATTAAAACGGAGATTACTGAACTTCAAAGCTCGACCCCTTACAAGGAACTTGAAACACCTGAGTGTAATCTGTTGAACAAATTGGACAAGGAAATTGAGTCATTTAAAACCGGCCTCCTTAAGTTCAAAAAACAGAAATATAAGCAGGTGAAACAAGATTATAAAGAAAGCCGTGTGTATCCTTGGTTCTCCAGGATAGAGCCCAGAAGATTCAGACAACAACAAAGGAGGGGGGGTGGCCGTAGACCCCCAGCCCAATATACAGATATTGAGACCCAGTCGCAGACATCGGCAAGCGACTCTGAAAACGCCACGTCTGACAACCAACAGACCAACTACCTTGCACGGGGAGACAGAAATCGACGCCCGCCAAAAAACCTCTACTACCCACCCGCCGGGGTGGGAGAAAGAGGAAGAAGAAAACCACAGAAATAAAAAACGGGACTGTTGTGTTCAATCTCTCAAAACATACTCTTACTACTGCCGAATCCACATTATTGAATCGTGGACTATCCTTTGTGCCTACTCTATCTCAAAATCTCTTCAACTGGCAAATTGACATGTTTCGCCTGGGGAGGCAACTCCGCCTGCGTGATCACTTTATTAGACATCCTGCCACCGAAGGAGTTGACATTAAGAGAATACCCTACACACCTGCACTGAGAAACAAAAGTACCTTTGATCCACCCTCGATAAATCCATCCATCAGCACCTTCAACAGGGTCCTGAAGAGGGATACCAACCCTTTCATTGAGAAGCAGAAAATTTCCTACTTCAATATCACGAGAGAGGAGAAGCTAGCCATTGACACCCTCTCCAAAGATGTGGACTTGATTATTAGACCCGCAGACAAGGGTGGCGGTATAGTCCTGCTGGACAGGTCATACTATATTGCTGAAGCAATGGCACAACTATCCGACAAAACATGCTATGAGCAGTTGGATTCAGACCCCACTTGGAGGTATAAACAAGTTATCGATCAAACCATCCAACTAGGCAAGACCAACAACTTCATCAGTGAAGAAACGGCCAGATTTCTCACACAACCTCACCCGAAGATACCATGCCTATATACGCTCCCTAAAGTACACAAGTCATTGGTGACCCCACCTGGAAGGCCAATAATTTCGGCCCGTGGTTCTCTCTGTCAGCCACTATCGCAACTAGTGGACTTCTACCTCCAGCCTGTGGTCAAAAAAACCAGAAGCTTTATAGCGGATACGAGCGACTTCTTAAGGAAGATACAAGCCTACCAACACGACCTGAGTGGAGCGCTGCTTGTGACACTTGATGTTACAAGCCTCTACACTAACATCCCACACTCAGTTGGGCTAGCAGCATGCCGTGAAGCCCTCCTTACCAGTGATGTCTATGAAGGACCACCGGTTGAATTTGTATTGTCCCTTATGGAAACTATTCTCAAGAAGAATTATTTTCTCTTCGAAGGCAGGTTTTTCCTGCAACGCCAGGGGACTGCCATGGGTTCTAACATGGCACCGGCGTATGCCAACCTGACTATGGCAGCATTTGAAGAGACCAACATCTGCGGTAACAGTGTATACAGCGCAGACATCGCCTTATACGTCCGCTATATAGACGATCTCTTTCTTATCTGGACAGGAGGGGAGGAGAGACTACTGAGGTTCTTCAATGACCTCAATACCTTACCTGGCACCATCAGGTTCACGATCAGCTTCAGTGAAAAACTCATCAATTACCTGGATGTTACAGTGATGATCGAAAATGGTCATTTAACAACAAAAATCTATTCCAAAGAGTCGGATAAAAATACTCTACTTGCAGCCACCAGCTTCCACCCCGAGCCACTTAAACGTGGGCTACCCTATTCCCAATTACTTAGAGTGATCAGGATAACATCAGACCCTGAAGTCACCAAAACAGCCATCTCTACAATGAAGGAGAAATTTCTTGAAAGGGGCTATGATTCGCATGAAGTAGAAAAGGCTATCCAGAGAGTGATGGAGCTAAACAGAGAAGATCTCCTCCAACCTAAAAAGCCCGAGAACACAGTGAGGGAGAGCAGACTCAACTTTGTAAGCACATACACAGTGGCCTCTAAGCATATTAGAGACAAAGTGAATGAACATTGGCACTTGCTCACGAGCGACCCTGTGCTCTCAAGAGAAATCTCGGCACCCCCAAGATTTGCGTACCGCAGAGGGCCAAACCTGAGGGACCTATTAGTTAAAACCACTCCCAACCCTGCTATTGGATCAAGACAAACATGGCTTACATGCAAAAAAGGAACCTTCAAATGTGGGGGATGTGTGAACTGCCAGTACCTTTTGACTGGCCCTAGATTTGTCAACCCCCTCAATGGCGAGAGCTTTAATATCAAGTACCACCTCGACTGCAACAGCAGATATATTGTATATGCTTTACAATGCCCTTGCCACAAAATTTATGTGGGCAAGACGACATGCACCTTCAAGGAGAGATTCAACCAGCACAGATCCTCAATCAAAAAGAGCATCAACCCCATGACGACCCAGAGCGACCTCAAGAACCTGCCTGTCGCAAGACACTTTCTGGAACTAAGACACAAGATGATCGATTTAAAATGTACTATCTTAGACCACGTTCCACCCCTCAAGTACGGAGGCGACAGGGAAAGACTCCTTTTGCAAAGGGAACTTTCTTGGATTTTCAGGCTTAAAAGTCTGGCCCCATTGGGGTTAAATGAGGACTTTAAGTTGGGTGTTTTTCTATAATACCGCTACCACATTGACCTGCCTGTCCCCTAAACACCGCCGAGTGTTTGGGGTGATTAATTCACCTGCTGGTCCCCTGAACACCACTGTGTGTCCAGGACTTATGTTCACGCCGCCGAGCGTTTATTTCTTTTAATCTTCTTTTCATATGTTCCCCTGTTGCAGTAAGGTTTATAGCCACCTGTTGACCTACACCGCCGTGTGTAGGAGCAGTCCTATACTTATTTTTGTATTTATGGTCCAGGATCGACACGGCCCGGTGTCGACTGGACAGGCACTGGTTGCCTACTAGTGTCCTGATAGTGTATCGTTTCGAGTTTGGAAAGGAGTGCTATACCCATATACTGCTTTATATTTGTTTCAGTATATGACACTACCCTAGTCGACACTCGCTGGTGTCGACTGTTTGTGAATATGTCTTTTATATGCCATGGCTCCGTACAGATTCCTTACCCACAGGATACAGGTGACCAAACGTGCTATACAATTATGTGTTTGTGACTGTATAGACTCCGTTTACTGCATGCCACTTATGCTACAGGCGACAGATACATATGTTTCCAACGTTATTTACATGTATTTCCCCGCATGTGTATGCTTATTGACTGATTATATTGGCAATCAGACCTCTGTTCCCGCACCCCCTTTCACTACTGTCCACACTCTCACCAGACTGTAGCAGCATCGCCGCTGCACCCCCGCAGTCATCTGCCATGAAGTCCCATGTATTACACAGGGTAATCCCGCTGCCAGCACATAGCTGACGTATCGGGAGTTCCCTGATGACTCACCATGAGCCGCGCCCCCAGCAACCAAGCCCCGCTGTCACTCACTGTATGTGACGCTTGCTGACATCACAGGAGGTCTGACTGGCCTCTTTCTGGTGCTGAATTTGGCGCAATTGTATGCTATTTAAACAGCTCAGTGTAATGCTTCTTCACCTCTGACGAAAACCACTAGGAAGTGGTTGAAACGGCTGTTAGGTTACAGCTGACTGTTTGTGCAAAATTATGCTTGTACAATAAACTTCACTTTTTTTCTTCACTAAAACTCGTGTGCCGGTTCCATCCTCGCCTACAAAGGAAGGAGGTAAGTGCTCTCTATTACTATATTAAGTTCCTGGCACCGAAGAATTACCTTATTTATATTGAGTGCCATCCTGCTAAACAACTCCTATATATATATATATATATATTAGGGCGGAGTGAAAAAAACTGAAATTGAGAAATTCAAAATCGGCTAGTGTGGGAAAGTTGTGACTTGACCTGAATAAGAAACGTGCAAAAGCTTTTTGATCTGAGTCAACATCTTCTGTTCTGGCAAGAGGCCTGAAGTTTCACTTTTTTTGGTGAAAATGACGAAAACTGTGAAGATGCTCCGATCTAGTTAAAATTATGTCGGGATGTCTTAGAGTGGTTTATTAATATACTTTAGCTTAGTAAAAGATAGTACGAGCTTGTCCTAGTGCAAAGTGACTGACTTTGGCGGGAGAAAAAATCCCTGATAAATTACCCATTTTCATGGTTTCAATTGTGAATATGGTGGGTTTTTTTTGTTTTTTGGGGGGGGGGGGATGCTCTGTAATTGATGTGATCAAGAAAATAAACTTGGTGAAAAAAAACAGGGTACAGTAAATCCCTTTTGTTTGCCTTTAATAGAATAGTGCACCTATGTGTCTTCTAATGTCCAACAAACGCTTTAGTGAATGCTCAAGTAGGTTCAGTAACAATGCATTACACTCTGTTCTTTAGGTGCAGGATTTAAAACACTTCTGTTTATTGTTTATTGTTTATTGTATTGTCAGTTTAAGAAATAACTGTTGCAGTCTGTTGAAAAACAGTAACTGTTACAATAAGTATTACAAGTAACAGTGTAAACTGTTTAATGTATCATTTTACATAACACTAAACATTAGATGTATTTGTTTATTACATCATAATACACTTCAATGTATTTAACTGTTAATATATTGTCTTATCTTTGGCATAATTATATGCTGTAATGCAGCCCTTCCATGTTCCCAGCATAGGGGATGCAACACTGTTTTTCAGACTGTTTTTCAAACAAATAAACTGACAATACAATAAACAATAAACAATAAACAGAAGTGTTTTAAATCCTGCACCTAAAGAACAGAGTGTAATGCATTGTTACTGAACCTACTTGAGCATTCACTAAAGCGTTTGTTGGACATTAGAAGACACATAGGTGCACTATTCTATTAAAGGCAAACAAAAGGGATTTACTGTACCCTGTTTTTTTTCACCAAGTTTATTTTCTTGATCACATCAATTACAGAGCATCCCCCCCCCCCCCCAAAAAAAAAAACAAAAAAAAACCCACCATATTCACAATTGAAACCATGAAAATGGGTAATTTATCAGGGATTTTTTCTCCCGCCAAAGTCAGTCACTTTGCACTAGGACAAGCTCGTACTATCTTTTACTAAGCTAAAGTATATTAATAAACCACTCTAAGACATCCCGACATAATTTTAACTAGATCGGAGCATCTTCACAGTTTTCGTCATTTTCACCAAAAAAGTGAAACTTCAGGCCTCTTGCCAGAACAGAAGATGTTGACTCAGATCAAAAAGCATTTGCACGTTTCTTATTCAAGTCAAGTCACAACTTTCCCACACTAGCCGATTTTGAATTTCTCAATTTCAGTTTTTTCACTCCGCCCTAATATATATATATATATTTTTTTTTTTTTTAAAGAGTGAAATCCTTTTATTCAAATGTCACTCATTCAAGTTATAGTATTCTAAAAATTATAAAAATGCTGTAAAACCCCCCAAGTAATCGCATTATGAAAGGGCAGGTGTTCTACGCCCAATGTCTCTTTCTTCAGAACACAATGAAACGTGGCAGGAATGAAAGTGGGGAAGGAACAATAAGAATGTTCGTGTTTGACCCAAAAAGGTGAAGCGGGGACAAGTCTCACCCAGGACCAGTGTTCTGTGCAGAATGTCAGACTGCGCGCACATATTTCCATGCTCCTCTCTGCCTCAACTAGTCCTGAGTGGGTTCTGTGCCAGGGACGTGAGCCGGGCATGTCATGAGTCTTCTCCAGCCAGATAGCTTGACATTTTCATTTTCCCGGCTTATTTTATTACTGTGCAAAATGAGCCTCTTGTTGTAACTGAGCACAACTTATTAGATTTAATCTTTGAAAGTCTCATATTTCCAGTTTGACATGTAAACCCTGTATTGGTGTCTAATGGTGGCACGGTGCAAACATGGCCATCGCCTCTTGCAGGCTTGTGCTCACATAGAAGTGCGCCATACTTGCCTAATTCTGAAAAGTAGTTTCAGGGAGATTATGGTTGGTAGCAGAATTTTTGTGGGTATGCCCAGGAAATGCAGTGCTTTCACATGCAAACGCCCCCTGTCTGCCTCCTACACGCCTCCCCCCTTTGCGAGTGCCTCGGAGACTATGCAAGTGTCCAAAGCCGCCGCATAGAAGCCCTGCGCATGCGCATAAGCGAATCTGAGCATACGCAGAGCTTCACCATTGAATTCCCCATTCGGACGTATGGGTGAGTTCGCTGCTTAGAATCAGGGTCTTTATCTCCCCACCCACATTGTCACTGTCTGCAGCAGGACAGCGATAAAACAATTAGGGGAACATAACTGCAAGTGTGACGGTGGGAAAAATGAGCTCATACAGAAGAATGCGGTGAGGCCCGCAGCGTACGTAGCGGCACAGAACACCGTCCAACTGCTCCTCTTTGTTTAACAAACATAAAGAACCTGGGGGAATATTTACTAAACAAAACGATGGTTTCTCTCCAGCACAAATGACTGACTCCTTTTCTTTTCTGAGTTCTGATCCTGTTGGGATCATTTGGTCTACAGCATAATGGTCGACAGTCATTAGGTCCACACCATTAGGTCGACATGGGAAAAGGTTTACATGGATCTAGGTCGACGTGGGAACAGGTCGACATGGTTCTAGGTCGAAAGTAGCCTCCTGTAGCTCCCATACCATTTGGGTATGGGTCATTGCGTCGACACTGTGAAGGTCAACCACTGAAGGCCGTCGGGGCTTAGGTTGACACATGCAATAGATCGACATGGCTAAGGTCCACAGTGTCGGAAGGTCGACATAAGCATAATGGAAGGGCTGACAGTTCGGCAGGAGTCCCGCTGTCACTTCACAGGAAGGAGTGCTCACAGTACGTTCATCATCCCCCCAGTGATTGCAAGAGGGAGGCGTGGCTCGTGATCACATCATTTCCATGAGACCACGCCCACAGAAGAGTCCCGTTTGGGACATCTGGAATGTTGGGATCGGGATTTGAGAATATATGGTGATATGCGATCAGTAAAGGCTCCCATACACTGGGCGATGTACCAGTCAGATTGCAGCTGACTGACAGCGGGTCGGATGCAATGCGGGTACTTGTGTATTTGCAGTGCACCCAATTAACATACGTACGCAGGCGTAGTGAAATCGCATCGCATTGCCTACTCGTCCCGGAAATCGGGTCCCCCGCCCAGCCCCCCCGAAAAGGGGGGAAAGCCTCCCAGAATGTGGCCAGTCTCCTGCGATCCCCCCCCCTCCCCTCAGCAGAGGGGTCCGTAGGAGCAAATAATGCAAATCTCGTCTTTGTAGCCCTGCTCCCCCGCTGTACAATGCCTCAAATACTGGCATTGCACTGCGGGGGCGTGTCCACAAGGATGCAATTGTGCTGGCTACGCCCCCACTCTGGATGATCCGCCATCTGCCCCGCCCCCATCCCACCTCTTTCCCGCCCCATCAGCGGCCCATCCACATAATTTCAAGACAACCTTAGTGGGGAAGTGGGGTATACCGCTAATAATCGGACACCATTGCATGCACATACCATCAGAAACATTTTCTTTTAACGCTGTCTAAATGTTTTCTTTTTATAAAAAGGCAGGTACTTGTTTCCTAGCACGGCCACAACGATCATGATCGTGGTCATCGGGTGTAAAATCGGGGGCATCGCGGCCATCGCATGCACTAAAAAATCGGGTGCGATGGGCCAGACGCGATGGCCGCGATTTCCCCATAGAGACCAATGTTAAATGCCTCAATTTACCCGCGATGAACACGATTTCCCATAGGAAACAATGTGAAATGGCTCAATTTAACCAAATTATCATAGGAACAATGGTAAATGGCCCAAAAACACCCCTGAACATTGAAATGTCCCCCCAAAAGTAGTTTACGCCACCCCGCGATCAACGTGAACCCGAAGCGTGGCGAGCGCAGCCATCGAGGGGCGGCGGTACGCGTCCTCCGACCTTTTCATACCCCCACTATCCACGTCGGCGTGGAGTTGAGAATAGAATAGTGTGGCGAGCCCGAAGCGTGGCGAGCGCAGCGAGCCCCGCGAGGGGACGCGGATACCTGTGAAGCCCGCGAAGGGACGCGTTTACCTGTGAAGGTATCCGCGTACCCTCGCGGGGCACGCTGCGCTCGCCACGCTTCGGGCTCGGTGGCTCGCTGCGCTCGCCACACTATTCTATTCTCAACTCCACGCCGACGTGGATAGTGGGGGTATGAAAAGGTCGGAGGACGCGTGAAATACTTTTGGGGGGACATGTCAATGTTCAGGGGTGTTTTTTGGGGTTTCTGGCCCATTTACCATTGTTCCCTATGATGATTTGGGTAAATTGACCCATTTAACATTGTTTCCTATGGGAAATCGCGGTCATCGGGGGTAAAGTTAGCCATTTAACATTGTTCCCTATGGGGAAATCGCGGCCATCGCGTGTGGACCATTTAAGCATTTTTGGCCGCATACGACGCGACCGACGCGATTTTCACTGTTTTCAATGCATTTCAATGGAAAAATCGTGGGCATCGCGGCGGTCGCGTCGCAGGCCACTAAAAATTACACCCGATGGCCGCGATTGTGGCCGTGCTAGGAAACAAGTACCAAAAGGCATATTTTACAATTTTATATATGAATTCCTTATTAATAATAAAATAGGTATCATTTCACCTCAATGCGCTCTCTTAAATAATAGTTTTTTTGTTTCTAAATACAATCTCTCTCTCTCTCTCTCTCTCTCTCTCTCTCTCTCTCTCTCTCTCTCTCTCTCTCTCTCTCTCTCTCTTTGTTTTTATTGAATTGATCCACCCCCAGACCTGGAGTTCCTGGACCTATTTTTCCAGAAAAATAGTACTGCATAGATCTATTGTAGGTTAAGGTGTGGTCACATGCCTAGCACTCCTAAATCGGTTTACCGTCACCTACAGGTCACCCCTCTCCTGAAAGCCCCTCTACAGTGCAGGGCACACCTGCGGCATGTACACAGGAAATGCTATCCTGTGCACATCCATGCTGAGCAGACCATGCACCCCAAACTTCTGCATTAGGGACTAAACTGCTTTCTGCGGGATATCAACACATTCCAGCCTTTGTGACTGCTTCCTCTGTACTTACTGGCAGCCATTTTTTTCAGGACCTGCCAAATCTACAAATCTATGTAAATACACAGCTGGTATTTGTCTAGAACAGCCCTGGGATTGTAAGAAATGTCTCTGGAATTGTTTTCCCTGAATTTATCATAAATCGTAACAATTCTATACTCGAATACACAATTTCGACAGATCGGTACGATGACAGTGTGATACATGTACCATCGCAACCCCCACCTCTGACTCAGCCACTGGCGACATCTGACCCAACTCCTATGATCTTATGTGCTGCACATATGACAGGGTTGCCGACTCTCCCGGAATGGCCGGGAGTGTCCCGAAAATCAGTGGGCAACCCTCCCGGATTCAGGGGGGACCCCCCCTCCCTGTGCCCCGGATTAAAATGCCACAATCCTCGGTTCTCAGAGGAGGGGGCGGAGCTAAAATGACATAATTGCGTCATTTTAGCCCCGCCCCCTCCACGGAGATCCGTGAATTCTGCAGTTTGCCATCATGGGGGCGGGCTTTGTGACGTCACACTTAAGCCCCGCCCCCTGAGCGGCTGCTGGAAGTCTCCTCTCCGGGCTTCTCCCGGAGAGGAGAATTATAAAGTCGGCAACCCTGACATGATCAGTCAGGATGGCTTGCGGTCGTAAGCAGATCATATGCGTTTTTTAGCACATACAATCTTTCTTTCGATCGATTATAAAACCATCTGAGGTTGAGACCCACTGTTCTAATGTATGGCCAGCTTTAGTTGTCAATATTGACCAAGTACACGATAAAAGTCCCGTTTCTGAGTTTTGTATACAACTCTTAGGGGGAAATTTACTAAGATCCCCGATTGCGGCAGATCCCCGATTGCGGCAGATCCCATGTACGAACTGGAAACGAACGGGATCGTCCGTAATCGGGATGAATATACGAAATGGGAATACGGCTAATTTACTCAAATGCTATATTTTCAGGGTTCCTATTTTCCGATGGTAAAGTCATTCATACACCAGAATTCATCTGATGCCGTTCGTAAAAAAAAAAAACGGAAAGTCAGCCAAATTCGTCTGTTTGTACATTAGCCGGGTCTCGGGTCTCGGCCATATTTGAAATTGAATGGGTTCATTCGGACCCATTCGATCTTAGTAAATTCCCCCCCTTATTATTTAGCATTTCATCTACATACAGTTACAGGCAGGGGCCGTGTAGTTATTACGGCACACTTGCATTCAACGCTGCATTTCTCAATATGCATGTGATATTAGTCACTTTCACTAGGCCATGCCCGTTAGATCATGCAATCTGGAAAACATGTACCAGCAGTGGTCCCTGAAGACCAAGGGGCTGATTCAGCCCTGGTGATTATCGGAGGACCGTGTATGTGCACGGCCTGCAGCAGGCCCTGCAGATCACGCGGTGGTTTGGAAGCGATGGGTGGCTTGTGAATGCTATTGCTACCACTGCCTGGACTGCGGGCAAATCTTGTCTGCAGTCCTGTCTTGCCTGCCCCCACTGAAAATGTCTCTCCTATAATGGCCACTGCCTCATACAGTAGACGACAGTCATTATGGATGTTAGAGGCCATTTTGCTAGAGGCCATTTTGGGAGGGACATTTTTAATAGTTGCAGAGGCAACAGACCCTGGCGGTGTCCAGAGCGTGAGGGGGAACCCCTGACACAAGGAGGTATTGGGGAAGGGGGAGGGGGGATGCATTTATTATAGTTAAGCCATTGATACAAATCCAAATATATAAACCTAAGTACCTCAAAAACACCACCTGAGGCATTTTGTTCTCACATTTTACCATAGCATAGCTGGTACCTCTGACACGACGTGGTACTGAGTAATAAATAAGCAGATACATGAGGGTTTCCCTCTACAGTGCTCTGTGTCTGTGTGGGTTACTAAACTCTACATCTAAGTGACTTTAGTGGTGAAGACATTTGTGGTTTTACTAAATGACAGCACAACTTCCTGCTGTTGCCACATCTTGTCCTGGCCTTCAGAGATTACACGATGTGTGGCATTAGGAGCACAAGGCCATTTAGTGCACTCAATTCCCAGTTTATAATTTTTGGGTTGCATTATTGCCCTCATTCTAATATGGCACCTATTGAATTATCGCATACCCTCCAACATGACCCATTCCATTAGGTACAAAATGCTCTGTTCCTGGACTTCCCTGCCAGTGGCAGTTGCAGATGTCAGCCTACAGCACAGTCCAATATTCAAAAAGGGGAGCCACACCTACTGCCACCCCAAACATCACTGTCCTGGACACACTGACAGTTGATGTGACCCCCCTCTTTGAATTTTGGACTGTGCTGGAGTCCAACCTCTGTAACTGCCACTGGCAGGGAAGTCCAGGAACAGAGCATTGTGTACCTAATGGAATGGGTCATGTTGGAGGGTATGTTATCGTGATTGACATTTACCTTAACTTAACTCTAAATTACCCCTAGAAATGAATCACACGGACACCTCATCCTAAAAATAATCACACGGACAACAACTGCATAAGTTAAAAGGTCAACAGTATTTATTTACGTGGTATGACCCTATTGAAAGGGATGGCCAGTAAAGCGCTTGGAGACCAACCTCAGGTCAAATAATGTTAGTAATGGCAGCGACTACAACGCCCCAATTTATAACCAGGGCAATGAACCGCCCCCATTGAATTTAAGGCACAGCCCGCACTGTGAAGGTCTTACTGCCCCTCCTATGGCATGGCGAGGACACTTTAAGGAAGTGGCCAACGTCCCCCCGCGGGGGCAGGACTCACCAGCCATCCTGGCAGAGGGGGGCAATACCGCACAGTGACCACCTGTACCTCAAAATTTACCGCTGGTCGAAAGCGCCTTCTCGCCAATTGTTAATTAATTCTGTAAAGCCAAATTAGGTGAAGGCCGAAAGGCCAGGTAGCAATTGAAAAAGCGAGGGAGGGAGGGTGGAAATCCGGACCCAAAGAGGAAGCAGCATCATCTGACTCCCCTTTATATACCCCTGCATAAGCTACCACCCCTTTTCTACCTAATTGGCTGATCTAACTATCAATCACCTGCACTTCTATGGGTAATGAACTATTCACACAACTTTATTAGGACAATCACAAAATTCACAGGCTCTTAAATGCCCTCATGCCTATGCAGCCCTCGCTTAATCTCACTTCGGTCCCTGGCGTGTTTGCACCGGGGACCGATGTTAAAGCACTGCGCATGCGAATATTTGCTTCTGTGCATGTGCAGGGCTTCTGGGCAGGCACTTTTGGAGACTTGCATAGTGTCCATGGCACTAGCACAGGGGTGGGGGGTGGGATGGAGGTGGGCAGGGGGCGTTGACATGGCGCAAAATGCTTCCGAGGACGGGCAGCTGACGTGTCAGGACATCAGCAGCCCGCTCGGTTCTCGGACATGGACGCCGCAAGTCTAAGTCAGCTCAATCAAATGATTTTGGGCCCACACGCTAACCTGTGAATGGATGTTTATGCAAAACATCCTATACAATGAACGATTGCTGCTTAGCGAGCCAACCAGAATGACCCCCATGTGCCTTAGCCAGCACCACCAAGACAGCGACTAGTAAGGCCTTCCTGACTTGTCATGTTAGCGCAGCCAGGTAACGCAATGGAAGGTAGCGCAAGGGAACAGTCCTTTCTAATCTTATTAGCTGGTGACATATCACCAAACCCAGGCCCAAACCACCTGTCCCACTCAGAGTTTACTGGTTGTATGCCTAGAAATTCGGCTAACCTCATAAATATCACATGCCTCCCACCACACTCCAAACAACTTACATGTGCCCTATTGAATGCACGCTCTGTTTGCAATAAATTAACATCCATCCATGACCTCTTTATCTCTCACAAATTCAACCTGCTGGCAGTTACAGAAACCTGGCTCACACAATCAGACACGGCCTCGCCTGCAGCACTGTCACATGGTGGTTTCCACTTCACTCACACCCCCAGGCCTGGTAACTGTAAAGGAGGTGGGGTTGGTATATTACTGTCACAAGACTTCACATACTCAGTTCTACCATCTGCTCCTTCACTCACATTTACATCATTTGAAGTTCACTCTATTAGGGTTTTTTCCCCTTTCTCTCTGCGTGTTGCTGCTATCTATCGCCCACCTGGGCTTCCCAAAACTCAATTTCTAGAATATTTCTCTGCCTGGCTCCCCCATTTCTTATCCTCTGACATCTCCACTGTCATCCTGGGTGACTTCAATATTGCTATTGACAGTCCACCATCTTTGCATGCTTCCAAACTCCTCTCTCTAACCTCCTCTCTCGGCCTCTCCCAGTGGTCTGACTCCTCTACTCATGAGGAAGGCCACTGCCTTGACCTTGTTTTCACCAGGCTGTGCTCAGTCTCTGATTTTACTAACACTCCCTTCCCTCTCTCTGATCACAATCTCATTACCCTCTCACTCTCTTCCATTACCCCAAGCTCACTGACACTGAAATCATGCAAGCCTACTCCATGCCTCCCAACAGTCCCGATTTTAGCGGGACAGTCCCGATTATCGGTGACTGTCCCGCTGTCCCACCCGCGGCAAGGAGTGTCCCGCCGGCGGGGGAGGTTGCCACGGGAGATAATCGTGTAATACCTCCCGCAGCAACCTCCCCCGCCCGCGGGACACTGCGGGCTGTCACTGCTGTGCCTGCCTTTCCGGCGCTGTGTGCGCATTCATTGCCATCCACTCCCCAATCGCCGCGGTGCTCCCTGCATCCGCCGCATCATCGGAGACACGGCCTCGGCTGCAGTGTCTAAGCCATTTCTCCCCCTAGCAGCTATTGTAGCTGCTACTAGGGGGAAAACAGTACATCGTCACGGCAGCGATGTCTGGCCCCGCCCCCTATGACGCGTGACGCTGGCGTGCCGCCCAGCCACGCCTCAGTCTGATGATTGTTAAAAGGATCGTGGGCTGGCTGGCTTCTCTGTGTAAGCTGGGGCTGGCGTTTCTTTACTGTTCAGCTGCCTTCACTAGTAAGCACTAAATAACTATTTATTATGCCAGATACTGGATATTTTATATATATATATATATATATATATATAGATATATAAATAAATATATTTATTTATATATATTTATTTATATATATATATTTATATATAGATATATCATACATATGATAATGTGCCCTGTATAGTTATATAATTATCATATAGCTATATATACATACCTCCCAGCTGTCCCACCCGCGGCAGGCATTGTCCCGCTGCGGGGGGGTGGCAGTTGGGAGACCCCCAATCTAGTAGAATAGACGTTGTGCGCATGCGCACAGCGTCTATTCTCGTATGAAAATGAGGTCGCGGCTAATTAGCATAAGCCGCGCCCTCATTTGCATACGCCCTGCCCCCTATTTCGTCCGGACAAAAGTTGGGAGGTATGCTACTCTAACCCGCAGAAATACTAATGCAATTAATTTTCCACAACTTACCACCTCCCTGCAACAACAGCTCTCACTAATTTCTACATTTACCTCTCCTGACTCTGCTGTTTCCCACCTCTACCAGACTCTTGAAACAGCCCTTGATGACGTGGCTCCAGCTACCCATTACACCCCACGTAGGCTTAGATGCCAACCGTGGCACACCAAAACAACAAGACAACTACGAAATCAGTCACGTAAAGTAGAACGCCAATGGCGCAAATCTCGTAGTACGACTGATTTCCTCGCATATAAAACTAGCTACTACTCCTACAGCAATGCTTTGGACACTGCCAAACAAACATACTACCAATCTCTCATCTCTTCTCATGCCACCAACCCTAAGTGACTTTTTAACACCTTTAAGTCTCTTCTGTACCCTCCCCCTCCTCCCCCACCGGCTACCATCAGTGCACAAGAACTTGCCTCCTACTTTAAGGACAAGATTGATAACATCCGAGATGAAATGGTATGCTCTTCCACAACCTCTAACCCTCTTTCTTTCCCACCTGAACCCTCTGGCACTTTCTCTTCATTTGAGCCCACAAATGAAAAGGAAGTCTCCGCACTCTTCTTATCCTCTTACTCTACTACCTCTCCTCTCGATCCTATACCTGCGCAAGTCATTAAAAATATATCTCCTGTGATTATTCCAACCTTAACTAAAATCTGCAATCTCTCTCTTACTACTGGTACTTTTCCTTCTCTGCTCAAACATGCAGTGATAACTCCAATTCTAAAAAAACAGAATTCTGACCCTAACTCTCTCTCTAACTATCGTCCTATATCTCAGCTCCCATGCCTCTCAGCTACTGGAGAGACTTGTCTACTCTCGCCTCACAAACTTTCTTAACTCTAACACCCTATTAGACCCACTTCAGTCAGGTTTTCGCTCTCAACACTCCACTGAGACAGCACTGACTAAAGTGGTGAATGATCTGGTAATGGCTAAGTCTAAAGGCCATTACTCACTACTTATTCTTCTTGATCTTTCTGCTGCATTTGACACAGTCGATCACTCTCTTCTCTTACAAACACTACACTCCCTAGGTCTTAATGATACAGCCCTTTCCTGGTTCACATCTTACCTATCTGATCGCTCTTTCAGTGTTCGCTTCTCTAACTCTACTTCCTCTTCATTACCTCTGTCAGTTGGAGTTCCGCAAGGTTCAGTCTTAGGTCCTCTGCTCTTCTCAATCTATACCTCCTCTCTTGGCAAACTAATCAGCTCTTTCGGATTTCAGTATCACTTGTATGCTGATGATACTCAAATCTATCTATCAACCCCAGAGTTGTCACCAGTGGTTTTGGGTTGAGTTTCTGATTGTCTCTCTGCCATCTCATCTTGGATGTCTTGTCGCCAACTCAAACTCAATATTTCCAAAACGGAATTACTTATATTCCCGCCAACTAAGAACAGTTACCATCCTGACATCTCCATCGCTGTTGACAACTCGATAATCTACCCTACCCCACAAGCTCGTTGCTTAGGGGTCATCCTCGACTCTGAACTGTCCTTTCTTCCCCACATTCAATCTGTCTCCAAATCATGTTACATGCATCTAAAAAACATATCCAAAATACGACCCTATCTCACACAAGACACTACCAAATCTCTTATCCATGCACTCATTATATCCCGCATTGATTATTGCAATAGTCTCCTAACTGGTCTTCCCAAGAACAGACTCTCACCACTGCAATCAATTTTAAATGCTGCTGCTAGGCTGATCTTCCTTGCAAGACGCTCATCGTCTGCTGATCCGCTCTGCCAGTCCCTCCATTGGTTGCCTGTATATTACCGTATTCAATATAAAACACTTCTACTTGCTTATAAAGCTATTAACCATACTACACCAGCATATATCTCTGCACTTATCACAAAATATCTCCCATCTCGACCACTACGCTCTACACAAGATCTGCGTCTCTCTTCTGCACGGATCACTCGCACCCATTCATTATTACAGGACTTTTATCGGGCTGCTCCCATCCTATGGAATGCCCTTCCACGCACATTAAGACTCTCCACCAGTCTCCAAACTTTTAAGCGTTCCCTGAAAACTCACCTCTTCAGGCAAGCCTATCATATTTAAGTTCTACATGCATAACCCTCAGAGGCACTTATGTATTATATAGCTTCCCTTCTGGACTTGTAACTGCTATTACTGGTGCCTGTCCTTATGTTTCCCCCCCTATATCCCTATAGATTGTAAGCTTGCAGCAGGGCTCTCCTACCTCCAAGTCTGTCTGTTGTTACCCAGTTTGTCTTATCACTGTCTACTATTGTAAAGCGCAACGGAATCTGCTGCGCTATATAAGAAACTGTAAATAAATAAATAATTGTTATTTCTGTTTCTAGTTATATATATAACCATGAGGTGAAGTACCGTCACTGACCACTAGAGGCCACTCAACAGACCAAATGACTCCTTTGTGTGCTAAAAGATGTCATAACAGAAAGTGAAAGCTATTTTTTGCAGGGACACTGATCTGTTTCAAACTTGCTGGCTATGGAGCGAGGGAGCTGCGAAGACAGAGATTGGAGGTAGGAGCAGATAGGGACAGGGGGTGGGGTGTAGAGCTTGTGGGCTAAAAACTGTCACAGCTCAAAGTGAAAATACAGATCAGAAGCCGTCATGCTGATGAGCTTTAACTAGTAGACCTGTAACGCCAGGTGCACTGCGACAATAGTTGAAATATTTGCCCCCTATGCAAATTTCCATGATTTTTTTTGTGGTGCACCCGTCCCGTACCATACACTTGGCTTGATAGTCATCATCGTCATCATCAGTAGTGCGCCCTCACACAAGACTATACTACATGAACACACCCAGTTATTTCCCAGCCACCCGGCGGGGAGGCGGGTGGCGCTACCTGTTCACTAGGATGCAAGTATATGCAGCCTAGCAAACAGGTCTGAATCAGGCTGTTAGTAAACAATTAGCAAACAATCACACAGGGCCTGATTAGCCAATAGGCTGATTAGGCTGCAGCCTGGGGTGCAGGGTCCTGAGGGCAGGGCTGTCAAGAGGTATGCCGGGCCTCTGTAAAATTGGGGGCGTGGCCTTATCACGGGAGGCGTGGCCACCTCCTTCAATTAGGCCACGCCCCCAACATTATTAATGTGAGTGCGAGAAAACCCTCTAAAGTCTAGGGGGTGTGTTATTATCCCCCCCACCCCTTCAGCAGTACACACCTACAGCCTGCTGTCAGCACACCACATGCTGTACGTGTGTGCTGCTGCTGCCCGGGAGGGATGGAGGGGGTCGGACCAGGGCCCACGCCGTGCACCACCCCCAGGCCTATGTAATTAATATACCCCTCCCCTCTCCGCAGCCCTGCCTGGGGGGGGGGGGGGGGGGCACAGCACCAGCACAATAGATTGCATGGGAATAAGAGTGCTTCCTGTTGCCCCTGGAGATCTCCCCCTGGAGCTGTGGGAGCAGCAGTGCCTG
Organism: Crinia signifera; assembly: GCF_055691185.1. NCBI lineage: Eukaryota > Metazoa > Chordata > Amphibia > Anura > Myobatrachidae > Crinia > Crinia signifera. Next base: position 72,087,778 of record NC_139228.1, read on the forward strand.
CTGGGATTTCCGGCCTCACCGAGGCAGGGACAATCTGCAAGTGCTTTGAGGTAATGGCGCTCCCTCACTGGAAAAGCTAAATGTATCCAAATATTATGTAACCAGTTTTACCCCGTTAACTATTAATCAGATTTGGCACCAAATATAACGAGAAGAAGGAAGTAAAATGCCCAGAACGTGGCCAGTCCCAGGTGAATCATCGCCGTCATACTGCCATTCACATTTATGGTGCAATTTAAAATCTTTTGTGTAGTAAGTATATTACATGAGCGTTAGCAGGAAAGTGAGGTTCTGTCTCCCCATTGTGTAGTGTTTGGTGGCCTGAGTATTTTATGTATACTTCAACAACACAAGAAAAGAAAAGTATAGTAGGGTGCACTGGGCGTCCTTTCTGATATTGTATAAAATATAACTTTTAATTAATTTTTGCAGATAAAAAGGTGAAAGTTTTTTAAAATATAGAACGACAGATGTGACAAAGACAAAAAGATTAGAATAAGTGTTTTTTAAAATCGTGTCGGACCACTGTCTAATGAAATCCTCTATTTGCCGGGATATGATGTCCCTGTGTGTTTTCGTAAATTGCTGTTAGAGAAATAAATTTATACTGTGCACCACTGTTCTTTGTGTATCTCTGATATTTTGTATTCTTTTGTAATTAGTACAAATTTTATTCTGGCACAGAGATAGTGTGTGTCACTCTGTTATTATTATGTTGCCAATGTATCCTTAGGGAGTTAGCAAATGTATCTTTTTCTGTGGGATTGTACAGTTTCACATTCGCATACACACCATGCAATTTTAGATACATTTTTCTGCAGACATTGTTGATAAATTTAACCTAGAGCTCTGCAGTATGCTGTTTCGTGTAATTGTAATGAATTTCCACTTAAGAGTTATGTAGCTTTCACATCACATAAAACATTTTGAAACGTTTTGAAAAACTGTAATTGTAAATGGTATTTTAAACGGGTCTAGTGTTCATATTGCAGCAGATTACCATTTAAAAATGCTGTTTAAGTACAATTCACATCACCAGTCAAGCAGTTTAACCTTTGAACACGTTTCTACACACAGCTTTTTTCCTGGTTCAGGGAAGGGACACAAGACAAGGGACAGCCTATCACAGTGCTTTAACCTTTATTTTTTACTAAATACCATTTCAGTGCCATTCATGCCCCTTTCAGACCGCACTTTAAAAACGGTATATTGCCGTTTTTTTACCGTTTTAAAACGGTAATGTGTGCGGTCTGAAAGGTGCAGGACCACTTAACCGGTTAGAAAAAAACGTTTTTTCTAACCGGTTAAAATGCAGGGTCCTACCCGTTTCAGAACCGGTATTTTAGGCTCAAAATCGGTTCTGAAACGGTATTTAGGACCCAGCCAATGAGCTGGGTCCTAAATTCAGCACAGTGAATACTTAATGAGCGCTCATTAAGTATTCACAGCACTGGAGCCCCCCCCCGCGCGCGCGTCGACACCCCCCGCGCGCGCGTCGACACCCCCCGCGCGCGCGTCGACACCCCCCGCGCGCGTGTCGACGCCCCCCCGCGTGTCGGCGCCCCCCCGTGTCGACTTACCCCGTGCCGGTATCTCCGTTGTGGTTTCCGGCACTGCAGCTCAGTATGCTCGGAAAGCACTTATGAAAAAAGTGTCTTTCAGAAAATGGCTGCCCCCATACGAAAGACAGTTTTTTTAAACAGGGTTTTACACTGCAATATAGATCTCACTTTGAAGTAAAACCCCACCCAAATCTAATTCTCTCTGCACAAGTTACATCTGCCCCACCCGCAGTGCACATGGTTTTGTTCATCTAAGAAGGATTTTGTCAGAAAGAATGAACTAGAATAACCCCCATTGTTCTTTGCAGACAATATATACACAATTTAATTCAGTGACATTGGCCCTATGAGCATTTATATTCTGAGGGTGGCTATCCCTCTAAAGGAGGCATCGGAGAAAATACCTGTAGGTGGGTAAGACCTGAGTGCCAGGCCCTTCTGGACTGTATATATCATAGTTACCGACTTTTATGCTGCCCTCGCCGGGAGGGGAAAGGGGCGGTTTGGGGGCAGAGCCACGGACAGGCTGGCCTACTACTGGATGGTGTGTCTACAGTGAACGCGTCATTTGTCAAAATGCCTCAATTGCGTCATTTGACATGCAGTATTTGCTACAGGTCTTCTCCTGGTTCACCTCATACCTCTCCGATCGCTCCTTCTCCGTCACCACTCCGAGCTCCTCCTCTCCTACTACCCCGCAGCCAGTCGGTGTTCCCCAAGGGTCATTCCTTGGCCCTCTCCTCTTCTCCCTCTACACTACCTCTCTGGGCACCCTCATCAGCTCGTATGGTTTCCATTACCAACTTTATGCTGATCTATCTCTCCTCCCCCGACCTATCCCCATCACTCCTGTCCCACTATTTCCATCAGCATTGGTGAAACAGAGATCACCTCCACCGACCAAACGCGCTGCCTCGGTGTCATCATTGACTCCTCCCTCTCTTTCACCCCCCACATTCATGCTCTCTCACAGTCTTGCCGCTTTCACCTCCGCAACATCTCACGCATAAGACCATTCCTCTCCACTGACGAGACCAAAATTCTCATTCACTCTCTTGTCATCTCCCGCCTTGACTACTTCAACATCCTTCTCTCTGGGCTACCTCTCACCCGCCTCGCACCTCTCCAATCCATTCTTAACGCTGCTGCTAGGCTCATCTTCCTCTCCCACCGCTCTACCTCCGCCTCCCCCCTCTGTCTATCTCCACTGGCTCCCCATTCCTTTCCGAGTTATCTTTAAACTCCTCACCACCACCTACAAGGCTCTCTCCTCCTCCACCGCTCCTTACCTCTCTTCACTGATTTCTATCCACACTCCCTCCCGTCCTCTTCGCTCCGCCGCTGACCTCCGACTGACCTCTCACCTAATCACCTCCTCCCACTCTCGTGTCTAAGACTTCTCTCCTGGCTGCCCCCCTGCACTGGAACAACCTCCCGCCACCCATCAGGCTTTCTGATTCCCTTACCTCCTTCAAGCACTCCCTCAAAACCCACTTTTTTCGACTAGCCTATCCCTCCTCCTAACCGCTTTTGATCCTCCTATCCTGCCTCCGATCCCATCCGTTCCTACTTATCCTATTGTTTTTCGTTTGTCCACCCACCTCCTTTTAGTATGTTAACTCTTATGAGTAGGGCCCTCCTTACTCACGTACTCACCCTACCTCTTTACCTCACCTGTGCTCCTGTCCTGTTCTTCCCTTCCTCTACTTCATCTTCAGTCTCCTCGACAATTTCGACACCTACTTCAGAACTGATGCTGATACTAGTTCTACCAGCTATACCCCTATTTATGCTGTATTTTATCAACACATCCTGTACGTTACCTTGTCATTTGTTTTTTTTGTTTGCTATGTACGGCGCTGCGGACACTTTGTGGCACCTTTATAAATAAACGTACTACTACTACAGTACTGCACAGCAACATGGATTGCTCCAATAACAAAGTGACTGCTTTTGCTTTGTTTCCAGTAATATCTCACTAAATACAAAAATAAACATTTACTGTATGCAGAAATATCCTTATACAAAAAAAACCTACAAATAAAGCCTTACATGTAGCAAATGTTTCACTGCAACAATCTCAAGTTTTCTCCCAGTCGATAAATAATACAGTTCTCGGTCACTTAATCGCACCTTGTAGGAATACAATGTTCTAGTTTGTACCTGTCTGGATTTTATCGGTGTTCAATGGAATAATCAGTAATGTGGTAATAATGGCTGGACGTGATAACGTGTAAGATCAGTATGTTGGCTGTAAAGAAATCTGTTATTAGGGAGTGGATTTGTTAGTCATGGAATTAGCAGTGTAACCTGAGGAAGGTGTTTGCCCTGCTGTATAATGTGGGTGAAAGAATTTAAAGGAGATATGAAGAATGAATTTTCCTCTGGTTCTTTATGGATTTCTTTGTAAAATGTGGAGATGGCGCATCGCACTTGGGATGTGGACATGGGTCCGTCCTTTGAGTGATGCAGTTTTTGGCTGCTCACAGCTTACTGCCGAGTCGCTGATGTCATCCAGGGGCGGGGCATCAGGCGGGGGTGGGGGAGGAGCCAGCACTGAGGTGACGCTGCTGCCATCTCCATAGAAGCGAACAGGACCTGGGTCGCTCGACCTAGGTTACCTGTTCACACTGCCCAGCTGGGAATAACACTTCTTTTAACTGATTGTTAACACCTACACCTGTTTCTATCTTGGGCACTAGAGTTACGTGATGGCTTGTCGGCGCTGTTGGCAGGTGTAGGCATTCTTGCCTACTCTCACGGAGCGGTCGGGAGGCTTCTGAAAATCGGATGGATCGCCCTATTCCCCAGAAGTCTCTCATCTGCATGCCTCCCAACATTTACATCTGAGAAACCGGGAAGCTCGAGCGGAGCAGCCGTGCGCCCATAAAAGGGGCATGGTCTGTGTCATAGGGGGCGTGGTCTAGCAGGGATGCCGCAATCACAGACCACGCCCCTTTTACCGTCACTACTGGGCATGGCCAGTTCTCTGTAAGCTACTGACCTCAGCCCCTCTGCTGTGCTGGGCATGGGGGACTACCAACTGCGCCCCACCACGGGTCACTGACGGCCCTAAGCGGGAAGCGGGACTGCCACAGCCAATGGCGCGCCTTCGTTTGATGTGCCCGCGCCTCCTTCTCCCGCAATGCCGACTTCAAGTCTAAACGTCAGCATGTATGGGTGTCAGCCACCTATGGACTGGAGTTTATTTACTTGTTTATTATCAGTTTCTTATATAGCGCACACATATTCTGCAGCGCTGTACAGAGAATATTAGAACACTCACATCAGTCCCTGCCCCAGTGGAGCTTACAGTCTATATTCCCTACCACATTCCCTAACACACAGACATTCTAGGGTTAATTTTGTTGGGAGCCAATTAGCCTACAGTATATTTTTGGATTGTGGGAGGAAACCGGAGTACCCTGAGGAAACCCACGCAAGCACGGTGAGAATATACAAACTCCGCACAGTTAGAGCCATAGTGGGAATGGAACCCATGACCTCAGTGCTGTGAGGCAGTAATGTAACCATTACACCATCCGTACTGCCCCGTATATATAACACATGGTGGGAATGGAACCCATGACCTCAGCGCTGTGAGGCAGTAATGCTAACCATTACACCATCCGTACTGCCCCGTATATATAACACATGGTGGGGATAGAACCCATGACCGCAGTGCTCTGAGGCAGTAATGTAACCATTACACCATCCGTACTGCCCCGTATATATAACACATGGTGGGAATGGAACCCATGACCTCAGCGCTGTGAGGCAGTAATGCTAACCAATACACCGTCCGTACTTCCCCGTATATATAACACATGGTGGGAATGGAACCCATGACCTCAGCGCTGTGAGGCAGTAATGCTAAACATTACACCGTCCGTACTGCCCCGTATATATAACACATGGTGGAGATAGAACCCATAACCTCAGCGCTGTGAGGCAGTAATGTAACCATTACACCATCCATGCTGCCCCGTATATATATAACACATGGTGGGGATAGAACCCATGACCTCAGCGCTGTGAGGCAGTAATACTAACCATTACACCGTCCGTACTGCCATGGTGGGGATAGAACCCATGACCTCAGCGCTGTGAGGCAGTAATGCTAACCATTACACCGTTCGTACTGCCATGTATATATAACACATGGTGGGGATAGAACCCATGACCTCAGTGCTGTGAGGCAGTAATGTAACCATTACACCATCCGTGCTGCCGTATATATAACACATGGTGGGGATAGAACCCATGACCTCAGCGCTGTTAGGCAGAAATGCTAACCATTACACCATCCATACTGCCCTGTATATATAACACATGGTGGGGATAGAACCCATGACCTCAGTACTGTGAGGCAGTAATGCTAACCATTACACCGTCCGTACTGACCCGTATATATAACACATGGCGGGGATAGAACCCATGACCTCAGTACTGTGAGGCAGTAATGCTAACCCTTACACCATCCGTACTGCCCTGTATATATAACACATGGTGGGGATAGAACCCATGACCTCAGTGCTGTGAGGCAGTAACGCTAACCATTACACCGTCCGTACTGCCATGTATATATAACACATGGTGGGGATAGAACCCATGACCTCAGCGCTGTGAATCAGTAATGCTAACCATTACACCGTCCGTACTGCCCCATATATATAACACATGGTGGGAATAGAACCCATGACCTCAGTGCTGTGAGGCAGTAATGCTAACCATTACACCGTCCGTACTGCCCCGTATATATAACACATGGTGGGGATAGAACCCATGACCTCAGTGCTGTGAGGCAGTAATGCTAACCATTACACCGTCCGTACTGCCCCGTATATATATAACACATGGTGGGGATAGAACCCATGACCTCAGCGCTGTGAGGCAGTAATACTAACCATTACAACGTCCGTACTGCCCCGTATATATAACACATGGTGGGAATGGAACCCATGACCTCAGTGCTGTGAGGCAGTAATGTATCCATTACACCATCCGTACTGCCCCGTATATATAACACATGGTGGGGATAGAACCCATGACCTCAGTGCTGTGAGGCAGTAATGCTATAACCATTACACCGTCCGTACTGCCCCGTATATATAACACATGGTGGGGATAGAACCCATGACCTCAGTGCTGTGAGGCAGTAATGCTAACCATTACACCGTCCGTACTGCCCCGTATATATATAACACATGGTGGGGATAGAACCCATGACCTCAGCGCTGTGAGGCAGTAATACTAACCATTACAACGTCCGTACTGCCCCGTATATATAACACATGGTGGGAATGGAACCCATGACCTCAGTGCTGTGAGGCAGTAATGTATCCATTACACCATCCGTACTGCCCCGTATATATAACACATGGTGGGGATAGAACCCATGACCTCAGTGCTGTGAGGCAGTAATGCTATAACCATTACACCGTCCGTACTGCCCCGTATATATAACACATGGTGGGGATAGAACCCATGACCTCAGTGCTGTGAGGCAGTAATGCTATAACCATTACACCGTCCATACTGCCCCGTATATATAACACATGGTGGGGATAGAACCCATGACCTCAGTGCTGTGAGGCAGTAATGCTAACCATTACACCATCCGACAGTAGGTGTGGTTTGGGGCGGTCAGACGCACAGGACATAGATTTGTACTATGTATATGGGCAAATGGCCCCCCGTCTGGGTATGTCGTTAGTATTCTTAATAGACTACCCGGGGGTGTGCTACCACAGGACAATATGTATGAATGCAAGCAAAAAGAGAAAAGGTTTGTCACAGTAGTGGTGCACCTCAGATGCGTCGTAGGACTTAAAACATAATTTTTATTAGGGTCAAATTAAAAAAGAAATTAGGCTGCGAAATATGACAGACAACATACAACATGTAACATGGACAGTGCTGATGTGATTTAAAAACTTGGGCTCATGCGGCGTCCCTTAGCACTTTGAGGATGAATTGGTGTAACTTGTAATTGTACGTCTCACCTTTGGGGCTGGCTGTGTCGCCTATAATGCACCCAGGGGGACGTAATATAGTATTGTAAACAATTAGTAGACTGCCTGTGTCGTGTTTATATGCACATCACAATCGTATACATATAGAAGACAATTTGGTACTCTTTACCTAGAAGGGCGCCCGTCGCGGGCATCGCGGGTACATTTATGTATGGCCGCGACGCGACCGACGCGATGCCCGCGATTTCCCATTGAAACCAATGTTAAACATGGAAATCGTGTCGGTCGCGTCGCGGCCAGCCATAAATGTACCCGCGATGCCCGCGACGCGATGCTCCCGATTTCCCATAGGAATCAATGTTAAAAGGCGCGATGGACCCGATTTTACTGTTAAATGGCTCAATCCACCCGATTTGGCCATAGGAATCAATGTTAAATGGGCCACAGAGCCCATTAACCCTTAAATGTCCCCCCAAATTTTTAACGCCACCCCACGATCCACGCCAACCCGAAGCGTGGCGAGCGCAGCGAGCCCGCGAGGGGCGGCGGTACGCGTCCTCCGACCTTTTCATGCCCTACTATCCACTAGGGCGTGGTGTGAGAATATAATAGTGTGGCGAGCGCAGCGAGCCACCGAGCCCGAAGCGTGGCGAGCGCAGCGAGCCCCGCGAAGGGACGCGGATACCTTCACAGGTAGACGCGTCCCCTCGCGGGCTTCACAGGTGTCCGCCTCGCCACGGACACCTGTGAAGCCCGCGAGGGGACGCGCATAACTGTGAAGGTATCCGCGTCCCCTCGCGGGGCTCGCTGCGCTCGCCACGCTTCGGGCTCGGTGGCTCGCTGCGCTCGCCACACTATTATATTCTCACACCACGCCCTAGTGGATAGTAGGGCATGAAAAGGTCGGAGGACGCGTACCGCCGCCCCTCGCGGGCTCGCTGCGCTCGCCACGCTTCGGGTTGGCGTGGATCGTGGGGTGGCGTTAAAAATTTGGGGGGACATTTAAGGGTTAATTTGGCCTATTTGGCCCCAAATCGGGTCCATTGAGGCATTTAACAGTAAAATCGCAGTCAATCTGCCGTTTTAACATTGTTCCCTATGGGAAAATCGCGGTGATCGCGGTCATCGCGGGCATCGCGGCCATCCCGATTTACCCGCGATGCCCGCGATGACCGCGATTTTTACCCCTGACGACCGCGATTTCAATCGCTGGCGCCCTTCTAGGTAAAGAGTACCGAAAATTTCTATTTCCTGTGTAACGAAGCGCTGGCTGCTGGATAGTTGTCAGATTTAACTGGAATGCACTACTGTATTATTAGGATTTAGTGATTGCCTCTATGTAAGACCACTGTGTAGCGTATGGATCCTATAGTTGGATCCACACAGTGACGAGGTGGGGGTTAGAGCAGCTGGCACAATTGCCTAGGATGTACTGCCCACTTAACCCTATATTCACTTCTCATATAAGTGCATGAAAATAACCAGTGTCTATTTGTCAGAAAATGCTGAGACAAAGTATCCAGCGTACAGCAGGCATTGGCGATATTGCAAGCAGTGTCACTTAGGGTCAGGCAGCTGCGTCCCGTTCCTGTCAAATCGTGGGGTCACCGGTAAGTATCACCCAGGACTGGCAGGCGGAAAATAGCCAACAGCTAGCTCCCGAACGCCCAGTGCTGCTGTTTTTTTCTTCTATATGTATACGATTGTGATGTGCATATAAACACGACACAGGCAGTCTACTAATTGTTTACAATACTATATTACGTCCCCCTGGGTGCATTATAGGCGACACAGCCAGCCCCAAAGGTGAGACGTACAATTACAAGTTACACCAATTCATCCTCAAAGTGCTAAGGGACGCAGCATGAGCCAAAGTTTTTAAATCACATCAGCACTGTCCATGTTACATGTTGTATGTTGTCTGTCATATTTCGCAGCCTAATTTCTTTTTTAATTTGACCCTAATAAAAATTATGTTTTAAGTCCTACGACGCATCTGAGGTGCACCACTACTGTGACAAACCTTTTCTCTTTTTGCTTGCATTCATACATATTGTCCTGTGGTAGCACACCCCCGGGTAGTCTATTAAGAATACTAACGACATACCCAGACGGGGGGCCATTTGCCCATATACATAGTACAAATCTATGTCCTGTGCGTCTGACCGCCCCAAACCACACCTACTGTCCAATTTACGGTGACCTAGAGTCACATTCTTGGTCAATCTGCACGGACGGCACTTAATCAAAATACTAATATACTCTTAACACTGTATCAACAATACCAGTTGGTTGCGACTCAATCATGTCCAACACAGAAGTACCAACACCGACCGCCTCCAATTTCAGTCTCAGTCAAGATCTTACAGAGAGACAGAACAAATTAAGAAATTGCATGGACAATCTCTTGACTAGAGACATTACCCAGATCCAAACCAGCGACGACTGGGTTAATGACCTGCACTCCCTCAAATTTACTCTCATCAAACAGTCCAAATCATTTTGGAACAAGGCCACATTTGACAGCTATACAAAACAGAGAGTCACACCAAGAGGCCTACGTCCCAAGGTGTTCCCATCATTTGAGCTGGCCTCTGAGAACTTACGCACTGAATGGGAACAGACATTGACCAATTGCTCACTTAAATTGATTAACATTTTAACCAAACATGAAGAGATTAAGTTAGAGCAACATGCGACAGAGATAGCCAGATTGAGCACCAGACTTAAAGAGTTTGAAAATTTGGACAGATTTCAAAAAATGTACCAGCGTTTTAAGACTGAGATAGACGGTATAGAGAGGGAGACTATCAGCCGTAAAAAATCCAAACTACAGAGGGATCTTCAGGATTTCACCACAAATTCGGTATATAAATGGAATCATGGCAATAGGCGCACACAGGACAATCGCAACCCTAACTACACAACATCTGATGTGGACTCATCAGGGAGCGAATCTCCATATGAACAGCGCAATACACGTAAAACTGCACAGGATTTTTTAGGGGTTACCCCAAGAGAGACCAGGGACAATTTAGGAGGGTACCAAGAAAGATCAGGAGGGGCCAGAAGAAAAAGACCAAACAGGGAATGGAGGGAGGAACACAGGGAGTACAGGCGGTACAGGAACTAGAACCTGCAGATCGGTTACGCATTATCAACCTGACAGACCACAACCTGACCCCTGCCCAAAACGAAGTACTCAGTAAAGGATTATCCTTCAGTCCCACACAGACCTTTGACCGCTTTGACTATGAGCGGGATATAAATCTCTTTGGGAGAAAACTCCTTTTAAAAAAACTGTACAGTAGAAAAGACCATGACACTCCAACATACCGACCGAATGTATATGGGAATGTCGACATGATCGACAGGCAACCCAAAATCACTAATTTCTTTACTAAAGAGGACCTGAACACCCTAGCCATACTAGATGAGTTGGCAGATGAAAACACATGCAGTATGGATGAATCCACTGAACATAATCCAGGCCCATCCCTCAAAAGGAAATCCCAGTTTTACCCGGACTTCAAAATCTGCCCGCAAGTCAAAACTTATATTGACCTAGTCAGCAAAGACTTAGACTCCTTAGAGAAACACAAACTGACGAGCCTCCCGGGCAATTTATCAAAAGAAGAGCAACAAGCTCTTAAGGAGATAAAAAAATGGGATGACACCATCGTTAAGCCCTCCGACAAAGGGGGCAATATCGTGTTATGGAGCCGCAATAAATATATCCAAGAGCTGGATCGGCAACTCAGGGATAAAACCTGCTATAGAAAACTCACGTTCAATCCCCTGGAGAAATATTTGGCACAATACAAACAGATACTCAAAGATGCAATGAGTGAGGGCACCATTAACAAAACACAAATGGACTTCCTGACAGTCAACCACCCCAGGGTACCCACACTGTATCTTTTACCTAAAGTGCACAAGAACGACAAAAACCCACCTGGGAGACCCATCGTCTCAGGGATGGGGGGTCTTACTGAGAATGCAAGCCAGTTCGTAGATCACTGGCTACGCAGATATGTACTCACCCTGCCATCATACACTAGGGACACAATGGACGTCCTCAATAAGATCCAGGATGTGGTCCTTAGTAGTGATTGCTGGCTCGCGACATGCGATGTAGAAGGGCTATATACCAGTATTATTCATGAACACGGTATTAATGCCACCAAATATTTCCTGAGTATGGAACATAATGAGGATTTCAACAAATTCATTATTCAGCTCCTAGAATTTATACTCACGAGAAATTTCTTCACCTGCAATGAGAACATCTACCTCCAGGTACAGGGGACCGCTATGGGTAGTGCTTGTGCACCAACCTATGGGAACCTGTACCTGGGTTGGTGGGAGCGGGAGGTGGTCTTTAGTGAGGAAAATGAACCCTACACCAAGCATGTCCTACTGTGGCTCAGGTATATAGATGACCTGTTGGTCATCTGGGAGGGGCCCAAAGAACATTTAATCTCATTTATTGTTAAACTAAATCACAATCAGCTCAATCTGAAACTGACATTTGACATCAGTCAGGAATCGGTCTCCTTCCTGGACCTCAAACTTACTATCGAACCGGATGGATGCATAGCATCAGATTTATTTCGTAAAAAGACCGCAACCAATTCTATTCTTCACCACAAGAGCTCACACTTCCCACCAGTTCTCAAGGGCCTCCCCAAGGGGGAATTCCTGAGAACAAGGAGGAATTGCTCGAGAGAAGAGACATATGAAGAGAGAGCCGGGGAACTGTCTAAGCGGTTAGAGTACAGAGGGTACAGTAAGAGAGGGATCAGGAAGGCAGCCAGGGAAGCAGGCAAGGTCAGCAGAGACACACTCCTAACACCCAAACCCAAAGACACAGAGGAACCAAAAGAGGTGATACGGTTCATTGGGACATACTGCTCGGAGTGAAGGACCATCCAGAGCATCATTAACAAACACACTGATGTTTTGAGAACTGATGCAGATCTGAATGAGATCCTTGGACCACAGGTTCAAATGTGCTGGAGAAGGAGCAGCAGTTTGAAGGATATCTTAGTCCACAGCCACTTGGGCAAAACCACCACCCAAATCAAACAGAAAGAGGGTTCACGCAAGTGTGGAAAATGCAAAGCGTGTCCACTAATGGTCCCCACTACATCTTATACGGACAAATTTGGGAAAGAAAGAAGGATCAGGAGCAACATCACGTGCCTAACATCAGGGGTGGTATACAATCTTAAATGTCCCTGCGAGAAACATTATATAGGGAAGACCATCAGACCTCTAAAACAGAGATTGTTGGAACACCTGTCAAGCATCAGGAATGCTGACAGGGATAGGGCCAACATGAAGACCCTCACACCCATCGCAAGGCACTTCCAGAAATACCATCAGAGCAACCCCACGGGGCTACAAGCCTATGGCATGATGGAGGTCGACCTAGGCGACAGAAAGGGCGACAGAGACAAAGCACTGCTCAAACAGGAGACCAGACTTATATTCCTCATGAACAGCATGGTGCCCAATGGACTCAATGAAGAGAACAGCTATGCATGCTACCTATAAGAGGACCATTTACTTAGAATCATCCTTAAATCCTCAACAGCTATGAGGCTATGACACCATGAAGGCTCATGAACAAACCCGATATTGGATTCAGCCCAGACAAACACTGCATGAACCTGATACCCCTTGGACATGACCCCCACATTTCGCCAATCACCCTCACCTTTTGAAGCATCACTCAAAACGACCCGACACTGGGTGTTACTCTATGGATCGCAATATCACAAATCTGTCTGACACCAATTGATGTCACCATATACTTCCCATCTCACAGCTATTTTCTCTCTCACGGTGTATGAGTCACATGTGTATATATTTTCTTTTTCACAGTGTGTGTTTTGTATTTAATTTTGTTTACTTTCACAACTTATGTACATTCTCTCTACACGGTTGGTACCATATGTATTATTATTTAACCCCTAGGGAACACTTATATTCCGTTGCCTATACAAATCCCGGACCTTTTATCCAAGCACGCATATCCCTTTCCTTGCGTGATGAATTTGATATCACAATTTAGTCAACAAAATTGTCTTTTATCTATGATAATTCACGTTAATTCCCCAAGTGGGACATACACTCCCCATGATACACACCTGCACAGATCACTTTGAGTGCAGCCAATTAGCAACACCCAATTGAGGACATTCGCGAGGACAGGAATAGATGATCCCCCTGTCACGACGGATATCCCCATCATCCTTCCATGAGAAATCAGACCTAGTGACAATAGCAAGGAACGTACAGCACCATGTATATCCGACGGATATCTAATCTTTATGTCACCAACACCTCAACTCTCCTCCCGCAGGTATTATCTGAGTACCTATATGAATCCAGGGTGCCCAGAGATACAAACATTCAAGTGCCTGCCTCCTGCATGCACATAAGATGTCGGACTTGGAAGAGACGACATAACAATTTAATATGGCACATTAGTAGCCCTGACACTAACCTACCCACTAAGGTATCGACATTGGTATACCAGAAAATGTCAGATACTGTCTGACACCCTGGCTCCAACACCGCACGAACCAATCACCTTGAGTAAGCCTCTCAGGAAATCCTCCTTCCTGGTTGTGTGTTGATCACACCAGTAGTGTCGACACGTAAGTGTCGTCTATATGCGTGGTCGCACAGTGCATGTGTACAGGAGGAGAGAGAGGTGTTGTCTCCTAGATTGGCAGGTGTCACTCCTTATCATGAGTGTACCTGTGTACACTCATGATAAGGAGTGACACCTGCCAATCTAGGAGACAACACCTCTCTCTCCTCCTGTACACATGCACTGTGCGACCACGCATATAGACGACACTTACGTGTCGACACTACTGGTGTGATCAACACACAACCAGGAAGGAGGATTTCCTGAGAGGCTTACTCATGATAAAAACTAGCAGCACTAGCACCCAATTTAAAGCAATTAGAAAGAATATATCAATGCTATTGCGTGCAACTTACGAGGGAACTGACCCAAATATGGCCGCCGCAGTCACCGACGTCCCCACAGTATAACTGATAAGAGTGACATCTAAGACACGTATGTCCATGACAACGGCACCCTGCCACAGCTGCAGGATCTGATAGCATGACAGATCACTGGTATGACCAAGACTACAACGGCAACCCAGTTACAATGTCGACCCAACGATGATCCTACTCACCGTATACGTGCATATAGCTGAACTGATCACAGCGGAATACATGACATACGTACCTATTACAACGGCATCCTGGACACGGTTGCCAGGGTAAACAGAGGGAGAGCACACCAATAGAATGGGGATCAGTGCGTATGTAACACACCCCCAAAGGGGGCGGCGACAGGGGTGGTAACTCACATCTCATTGGTACAACACGATAAGAAGCGCCCATTTAAATTCACTGGTGACGCTGATACAGGTTGCCCTGAGGAAGAACTGCGAAGCGTACGCCAGAAAAAACAGCAGCACTGGGCGTTCGGGAGCTAGCTGTTGGCTATTTTCCGCCTGCCAGTCCTGGGTGATACTTACCGGTGACCCCACGATTTGACAGGAACGGGACGCAGCTGCCTGACCCTAAGTGACACTGCTTGCAATATCGCCAATGCCTGCTGTACGCTGGATACTTTGTCTCAGCATTTTCTGACAAATAGACACTGGTTATTTTCATGCACTTATATGAGAAGTGAATATAGGGTTAAGTGGGCAGTACATCCTAGGCAATTGTGCCAGCTGCTCTAACCCCCACCTCGTCACTGTGTGGATCCAACTATAGGATCCATACGCTACACAGTGGTCTTACATAGAGGCAATCACTAAATCCTAATAATACAGTAGTGCATTCCAGTTAAATCTAACAACTATCCAGCAGCCAGCGCTTCGTTACACAGGAAATAGAAATTTTCTTCTATATGTATACGATTGTGATGTGCATATAAACACGACACAGGCAGTCTACTAATTGTTTACAATACTATATTACGTCCCCCTGGGTGCATTATAGGCGACACAGCCAGCCCCAAAGGTGAGACGTACAATTACAAGTTACACCAATTCATCCTCAAAGTGCTAAGGGACGCCGCATGAGCCCAAGTTTTTAAATCACATCAGCACTGTCCATGTTACATGTTGTATGTTGTCTGTCATATTTCGCAGCCTAATTTCTTTTTTAATTTGACCCTAATAAAAATTATGTTTTAAGTCCTACGACGCATCTAAAGTGCACCACTACTGTGACAAACCTTTTCTCTTTTTGCTTGCATTACACCATCCGTACTGCCCCGTATATATAACACATGGTGGGGATAGAACCCATGACCTCAGCGCTGTGAGGCAGTAATGTAACCATTACACCGTCCATATTGCCCAGTATATATAACACATGGTGGGGATAGAACCCATGACCTCAGTGCTGTGAGGCAGTAATGTAACCATTATACCATCCGTACCGCCCCGTATATATAACACATGGTGGGGATAGAACCCATGACCTCAGCGCTGTGAGGCAGTAATGTAACCATTACACCATCCATACTGCCCTGTATATATAACACATGGGGGGAATAGAACCCATGACCTCAGTGCTGTGAGGCAGTAATGTAACCATTACACCATCCGCACTGCCCTGTATATATAACACATGGGGGGAATAGAACCCATGACCTCAGTGCTGTGAGGCAGTAATGCTAACCATTACACCATCCGTACTGCCCCGTATATATAACACATGGGGGAATAGAACCCATGACCTCAGTGCTGTGAGGCAGTAATGTAACCATTACACCATCCGTACTGCCCCGTATATATAACACATGGTGGGGATAGAACCTCAGTGCTGTGAGGCAGTAATGCTAACCATTACACCATCCGTACTGCCCCAATGGAGTTACAGACATTATCAAAAATAATCCATATATAATACATATGCCATATATTAGAATTGGTTTTGCAATACAGGCTGCTGATTTGGACAATATCGGGCTGCTGATTAAAGTGTTAGTACATAACAGGTCTTTGAGGCTTGGGGGAGGGGTGTGAGGTTTCCGAATGTTATTTAAACTGAATTTCCTCCCTCTTACATCCATACCATTGCACTTCCATGACAGCGGGGATGGACTGCAGTAAGTGAGAAGACAGATAAAATCTGATGCTAATTGTCTAACTGGCTATTTGTATGAGCCATTAAATCAGATTAATAATGAATGATGACAGGATCACAGCGATTCTCCTGATCTCCCAGCATCAAGTCAGACGGTAACCCCCTCTAATAACCCTTGTGCCCTTCACTAGACAGCACACAAGTAACAGGTCCCTACCCTGTATCATGTACTCTTCAGCGGTACAAGGCCAAGCAGAAAAAATGTCTTGGTGGTACTGTGGGCATGGTCATGGGTGTGGCCATATGACACGAGGGGGAGTGGCTACATGACAAAGCTTTAGAACACGATGACATTTCTGTTTGGGCTTGTGCATTGCATCCTGCACACATATACAGTTCCCCTATGTGTGCCTCACCTCATATATATGTCACTGGCTGTAAGGATGGATAGTCAGATAGATCTCCGGACTCCCATTAATTCCTAATACGGGGCCCAGATGAGTAGTTTGTGATTAGCCCTTCCCAGGCAGGCCAGCTGTGGTTACAAGGTATTAGTCCCATGCTGTTTGCAGCATTACCTTGCTTGGGGTGAAGCCGGTATTCCAAGGACCGTATGTGCAGAAAGCATAGATGACACCGGGTCATTTGTTATGGCGGTATGGGGTACCGGTACAATATGTATTATCGGTAAGCAATACCACCCCGTACTGCCACAGCCGAGAGGGGCCACCTTCCCTGTCACAGTTACATGTGTTATATACAGGGGTGTAACTACCATAGGTGCAGGGAGTGCAGCTGCTATGGGGCCCAGAGCTGAGAGGGGACACCTTCCCTGTCACAGTTACATGTGTTATATACAGGGGTGTAACTACCATAGGTGCAGGGAGTGCAGCTGCTATGGGGCCCAGAGCTGAGAGGGGCCACCTTCCCTGTCACAGTTACATGTGTTATATACAGGGGTGTAGCTACCATAGGTGCAGGGAGTGCAGCTGCTATGGGGCCCAGAGCTGAGAGGGGCCACCTTCCCTGTCACAGTTACATGTGTTATATACAGGGGTGTAGCTACTATAGGTGCAGGGATGCAGCTGCTATGGGGCCCAGAGCTGAGAGGGGCCACCTTCCCTGTCACAGTTACATGTGTTATTTACAGGGTGTAGCTACCATATGTGCAGGGGGTGCAGCTGCTATGGGGCCCAGAGCATACCTCCCAACTTTTGAAGTTGGGAGGTCGGGACGTTCGCGCGGCGAAGCCGCGCGTGCTCCCGAAAAGGGGCGCGACCTCGCAAAAGAGGGCGTGGCCTCGAGAAAAGGGGGCGTGGCCTCACGGGGTGACACGAACTCCGGCCACGCCCCGTTTTCGCCGCTCGGCGGGGCTGAATAGACGCTGTGCGCATGCGCACAGCGTCTATTCTCGGCAAGCTGGGGGGACTCCCAACTGTCCCCCCCCACCGCGGGACAATGGCGGCCCCGGGCGGGACGCGGGAACGTCCCCGAATATCGGGACGTTCCCGCGGTAAGCGTGACAGTTGGGAGGTATGGAGAGGTGCCACATTACCTGTCACAGTTACATGTGTTATATACAGGGGTGTAACTACCATAGGTGCAGGGAGTGCAGCTGCTATGGGGCCCAGAGCTGAGAGGGGCCACCTTCCCTGTCACAGTTACATGTGTTATATACAGGGGCAGGGGCGTAACTAGATATTCGTAGGCCCCATAGCAAAGGTTTGTAAGGGCCCCCTATTTAGCAACTGATGGTGACAGATGTATAAAAAACATATTACTTAGACAGGGCCGGTGTAACCTCGTTCAGCGCCCCAGGCGCCCATCCCGTCCCCCGCCCCCTCCTCTCTGACCCGGTCTCGGGGGGGTCCCTCTCCTGCTTCTCCCTACACTTCCCCCCTCCTCCCCGCAGCGCATCCACACCGGGTCAGAGGTGTTTGCAGTGATCCACGGAGGGCGCGGGTGCGGCACTCTCCAGCTTCTCCCCTCCTCCTCCCCGCAGCGCGTACAGACAGACCTGGTCAGAGCTCAGAGTCACTTGCAGTGATCCACAGGGGGGGGGACGGGTGCGGCACACTCCAGCTTCTCCCTTCACCCCCTCCTCCCCGCAGCGCATCCAGACCGGGTCAGAGGCGGGAAAGGCTTCTTTCACTGGGTTGCTCAGCTTCCTGCCTCTTACCCGGTCTGGATGCGCTGCGGGGAGGGGGGTGTAGCGGGGGGCGGAACGAGGGACAGGGGAATGCTCACCTGCCTCCTCGGGGGTGCAGCGGCCGCCACTTCTATGGTACTACAAAGTACCGCCCTACAGAGACCGGCGCCCTAGGCAAATGCCTAGAGCTGCCTAGTGGTGGCACCGGCCCTGTACTTAGATGGTAACGATGGGCCCCCTTTAGCTCTGGGCCCCATAGCAGCTGCACCCCTTGCACCTGTGGTAGTTACGCCCTTGTACAGGGGTGTAGCTACCATAGGTGCAGGGAGTGCAGCTGCTATGGGGCCCAGAGCTGAGAGGGGCCACCTTCCCTGTCACAGTTACATGTGTTATATACAGGGGTGTAGCTACTATAGGTGCAGGGATGCAGCTGCTATGGGGCCCAGAGCTGAGAGGGGCCACCTTCCCTGTCACAGTTACATGTGTTATTTACAGGGTGTAGCTACCATATGTGCAGGGGGTGCAGCTGCTATGGGGCCCAGAGCATACCTCCCAACTTTTGAAGTTGGGAGGTCGGGACGTTCGCGCGGCGAAGCCGCGCGTGCTCCCGAAAAGGGGCGCGACCTCGCAAAAGAGGGCGTGGCCTCAAGAAAAGGGGGCGTGGCCTCACAGGGTGACACGAACTCCGGCCACGCCCCGTTTTCGCCGCTCGGCGGGGCTGAATAGACACTGTGCGCATGCGCACAGCGTCTATTCTCGGCAAGCTGGGGGGACTCCCAACTGTCCCCCCCCACCGCGGGACAATGGCGGCCCCGGGCGGGACGCGGGAACGTCCCCGAATATCGGGACGTTCCCGCGGTAAGCGTGACAGTTGGGAGGTATGGAGAGGTGCCACATTACCTGTCACAGTTACATGTGTTATATACAGGGTGTAGCGACTATAGGTGCAGGGATGCAGCTGCTATGGGGCCCAGAGCTGAGAGGGGCCACCTTCCCTGTCACAGTTACATGTGTTATATACAGGGGTGTAACTACCATAGGTGCAGGGAGTGCAGCTGCTATGGGGCCCAGAGCTGAGAGGGGCCACCTTCCCTGTCACAGTTACATGTGTTATATACAGGGTGTAGCTACCATAGGTGCAGGGGGTGCAGCTGCTATGGGGCCCAGAGCTGAGAGGGGCCACCTTCCCTGTCACAGTTACATGTGTTATATACAGACAGAGTGTAGCTACCATAGGTGCAGCAGCTATGGGGCCAAGAGCTGAGAGGGGCCACCTTCCCTGTCACAGTTACATGTGTTATATACAGGGTGTAGCTACCATAGGTGCAGGGAGTGCAGCTGCTATGGGGCCAAGAGCTGAGAGGGGCCACCTTCCCTGTCACAGTTACATCTCCCGACACGACCAGCGTTTTTTCTTCCCAAAAAAACCCAGTCGGTTTCCACCCCCACTCCCTGCCAATAACCCTGCAAATGGCCAGCGAAGAGAAGCAGTTGCAGGAGTTCAGCGCGGCCCTGGGAGAGGGGACTGCAGACGGGTATTCTATCTTACAGTTTAGAACTATTTTCTGCTACAGCAAAATGTCAGAGATTTTTTATTTTTTATTTTTTTTACCATAGTAACTGCATAATCTTCTGTTAATTTGTTATAACATGTAATCCACTATGCAGCTTCCCTAGGCCACAACCTTGTAGAAAAGAAAAGGAGGGAGTGTGGCAGTCCTTCATTTTGTTAAGTTATCAATGCTATCCTGCGTCACACAGCTAAAGGCCCATACACACTGGGGGACTTTGGGCTGAGCGCAGCACAGATTTGCAGTTTGAGCTGCATTCAGTGTGTACGGGGTAGCGTTGATCGCCGATACGCACTCATGCATCATCACCGTCTGTCGCCGCTTATCTGCTGGTATTACCGCTTTGGATACGCAAACGCATGCAATTTGGATGCTTTTTATGCGATTGATCACTGTAGCTCCATAAAAAGTGTCCAAATTGCATCCAAATTTCCTAGTGTATGTCATGGGTGTTAGTTTTGTGAATCTGGCATATGTGTGTGGTCTGTGCGAGTACGTGGAAACCAGGGAGGCAAAGAGACAGAGAGCGATCCCTGACCGGGAATCGAAACCGTGCTTCAGCAGAGAGAGCCGTGTCCCGAACACGGCATCACCAGGGAGTTGGTTTTGATAGCAGAATGGTGAATGTATAGCTGTATGGCTGAACAGTACTGGCTGTCAGTGCACTATGGACAAGACTGGATATTGAATAGAACTAGACCGTGTACTGGACTAACTGGAAGCAGACTGTGAACTGGACTGGGTACCGGAATAACTGGAAGCAGACTGTGAACCGGACTGGGTACTGGAATAACTGGAAGCAAACTGTGTACCGGAATAACTGGAAGCAAACTGAACTGGACTAGGTACCGAAATAACTGGAAGCAAACTGTGAACTGGACTTGGTACCGAAATAACTGGAAACAGACTGTGAACCGGACAGGGTACTGGAATAACTGTAAGCAAACTGTGAACCGGACTGGGTACTGGAATAACTGTAAGCAAACTGTGAACCGTACTGGGTACGGGAATAACTGTAAGCAAACTGTGAACCGGACTCGGTACCGAAATAACTGGTAACAGACTGTGAACCGGACTGGGTACTGGAATAACTGTAAGCAAACTGTGAACCGGACTAAGTACCAGAATAACTGGAAGCAGATTGAACTGGGCCGGGTACTGGTATATGGCTGGAAATGTGCTATGAACTGGGCTGGGTACTGGAATGACTGGAAGCGCACTACGAACCGGGTTGGGTACCGGATTATGGTTTTGGGGCGGCTGGATAACAAGAGCAGAGATTTACAGGAACCAGGGTAGTCATAATTATTCTCACAGGATGCTCACACTTAGCTGACTGACTTTAGGAACTGACAGCCTTTGAATCCCAGGTCTCTCTATGTATACCTCTGGGTCCTAGGTGATTGAGGACTAGTCAGGTGATTTAGAGAGACTCAGGCTGACACAGGATTGGACAGCTCATGGTCAGATGATGAGACCCTGTGTTGTCAGTACTCAGTAGGCTTTGAAGTGGATAGAGGCCTAGTAGGCCATAAACCACTGAAGCCTAACTCCTAACAATGCACAGGGAATGCTGGCTTTCAGATCCAGACACCAAAAAACTGATCTTCAAATGCAAACCACAGGATTATACTGAGGTAAGCCACTAAACCTGAAAATAACAGGGTACTTCCTCATCTTTACGGCCACCGCTAACGCTATGGAACTCATGTAGCGTACGGTGAGCCGCGAGGGTTGCTTTCGGGGTCCACCCCACCCTCCTGTGTCCATGCCGCCATCTATTACCGTTAGTAATGTTTGTGGCGAACGAAGCGGAGCTTGCCACCGAGCCTCAAGCGTGGCGAGCGAAGAGAGCCTGCGAGGGGACAATCGTAATTTATGTAGCGGCTAATGTAAGTGGTGGCCACAAAGATGAGGATGTACCAATAACAGTCAGGATCGTGACAGTGTGAGGCCAGCTGAAGACTTGGACAGAAATATAGGCCCTTATTCAGATCTACAAATTTGTTCTCAAAATGGGCGAAACCATGCTGTGCTGCAGGTGGGGCAGATGTAACATGTGCAGAGAGAGTTAGATTTGGGTGGGATGTGTTCAATCTAAATTGCAGTGTAAGAATAAAGCAGCCAGTATTTACCCTGCACAGAAACAAAATATCTCACACAAATCTAACTCTCTCTATGGGCCGCATTTATCAAGTAATATTTGCGGCTAAATCACCCGTTTTCGGGGGTTAACCGCAAATATTAAGTATCCCCCTAATGTAGCACAGGGGAACGCAGCAGGAATCTCCGATCCCTGCAGCGCCGCTGGCCGCATCCTCCATAGGTTTCTGTGGGGGATGCGAAGCTGCCCGATGTATCAACATCGGGCAGCCCGGCTTCGCACCCCATGGCTATCGCCATTCTGATACGGCGATAGCCCATTGTAGCCAATGGCTACACATTGTACTGCGGCAGTGCGGTCAGCGGGGTCGCGGCTGGGGGTCAGCGCGTAACCTGGCATGCACAGACCCCCCGGCTTTTGGCATCGCAGGGACGGGCTCCTTTCGGAGCCCTGTCCTTGCGCCCTGGCAGGTTATACATTGGTGTGAAATGATCGCATTTTACAATGCGATCCTGGGCGGTAATATTCCGCCCAGATCACATTGTAAATGCGTTCAATGATAAATAGGGCCCTATACATGTTACATCTGCCCCACCTGCAGCGCACATCTTAATAAGGGCCATAGTCTCAGCCAATTAGCTCCCATTATTACTTAAACACAGGCTGTAACATGGTAACAAGAAAAGTATTGGCTGTGGAAGTCCTTTTTTTGGGACTGTCGCACCTGCCTTGGAGGCAACAGATCCTACTGTACCTCTAGCGTGTGTCAGGGGAATACAGCACTACCCATGCTGTGAGTACCTAAGCCTGGCAATGAGCATGTAGTAAAAAAAATAATATATAATTATAAATAATGTCTGGGGTTGATGCCATAAACTTTGCTGGCAGGGGTGCAACATTTTAGTTAAGTGCCCATAGGGCAATACACACAGTGATTTTCTCTGTGAATCACATTCCACTAAATGGCTCTAAGCCTAAAGTGCATAAAACATGTAGCCTAGTCCAAATGTAAATAATAATAATTATTATTCATAACCACAATAAATATTATTAATAGCTGTAACCATTTGTATTATCTTCATTTTTATTTTGTGTTTATTGCTTTACAATTGCCGTTATTCAAGCTTCCATGTACAGAGGGTTATACTAACTAATCCCTTTATTCTGAATCTTAAACTGGGTGCAAACTTTGCCAGCCTGCCCTGTCCTGCCCTGCCCTGCCCGTGCCAATCACATGAAGTAAGGATGGTGCTGTGCGGTCCCGGGCCTGCCCCCTGGTGGCCAGCAGCGGTACTGCTTCCTCCTACTTCCTCCCCATACATACAGAGCAGCCTGTGTGTGCTGACTCTGCCTTCTCTCTCCTGCTGCTGCTGCTCCCAACTTCCACGCTTCTCCCCTTTCCCACCAATGAAGCTTTAGAGAACAGAAGAGGACCTGAAGCTATGACAGAGGGTGTGTCCTCGTCCTGAAAGCCTGAATTCCCTGTATAACCCTTCCAGCCTGAGAGAGAAGCACAGACCAGGGAGGGACCCAGCTTAGCAAATGGAGATCTGAAAGGGGGAGGGAAAGCAGTCACCAAGAGAGGGAGGGAGACAGTCAAGAAGAGACAGATCACCAGCAGGAGTGAGAGCAGGACTCGGGAGGCTGTCTCCTTCCTCTGGACCCCTCTCCAGGTCCAGCATCTGCTAATCAGGTCAGTGGTGAAGGTGCCATGTGCAAGGGGCTGGCTGACCTAGATCATCACCAGTGCTTCCCCTTGCACATCATGCTTCCTGCTTGCTGCTCTGCAATGTGCTTCCCCTCTGCCCCGGCACTGCAGGGGTTAAGCGTGAGGGTGCACCTTGCCCTGCTCTGCCCTATGTGTGTGTGTGTGATTTGTAGCTGTGCATGATGGAATTATAGTTTAGTGCCTCCTGCTAGGATGTTGCCACCTACATGCATCCTACATTTCCTCCCTGTGCTGCTAGATCTGGAGCCTTCTGTGACTCTTTAATCAGTATCGCTTATTGTTCCCCCAAACTTACCCTCCTGTTGCAGGTGGGCTGCACAGATGGGGGGGGGGGGGGGTGTAAATGGGTAGCTGGATCTAGAGAGGCAGATTTATTAAGGCTTGGGAAGTGATAAAGTAGCTGGCACTTTATCACCGCCGTATCAGCTCCTAACTGTCAAGCTGCAGACTTGGTTTGTTGACAGTTAGGGGCAGATTGGCTGGTGATAAAGTGCCAGCCACTATACCACTTCAACAGGCTTAATAAATCTGCCCCTGAATTTGGTACTGTCTATCAGTGGGAGGCAACGGTGGCTGTTCTGGCCCTGGTGGGACTACAAGTCCCATCAGGCTCTGCCCTGGAGATGCTGGAGATGCTGGGGATTGTGATCCCTGCACAGCCACAGGTTTTCCTTTCCTGTATTGTATATGTTTCTAGAGTGAGGAAGTACCACCCACACCACTTCATTTTGGCTCCGGAAACACTATCATTTCGGGGTACACCCCCCCCCCCCCATGTTTGTGGATTGACATATTTTATGATGTTGTTTGTGGCTTGTTTGCAGCTATACAAAACCCCCCCCCCCCCCCATTACACTTGTGTTCTTGACACTAAATTGGTCAGTAAGACCGCTGAATAATTTATGTTGCCTAGCTATTATCCTCCCTCCGCTTTCAGGAGCACCCCCTTTTTTTTAACCTTTTCAATACCAGCAAGGCTTCTAAAGTTTTGCGCTGCTTTGCCGGCGGGTAACTGTGGAACTGGTTCCTAACACGTTTCTCCATTCACCAGGTGACAGGCCACACTGATTGGAGGTTCTGGACTGTCCCCCTGCACTGATCCCCGGGGTTGCTCCTGAGACAGGTGCCGAAAATGCAGACGTTCCTGAAAGGGAAGCGGGTCGGGTATTGGCTGAGTGAAAAGAAGATCAAGAAATTGAACTTCCAGGCCTTTGCTGAATTGTGCAGGTACGTGCAATAATCCCTCCTGGCACAAGTGAGGCTGCCTCCAGGCTGTGTGGGGTTTTTTCTGGTTGATTCGCACATGGTCCAAACATCGGTCCCCGTGTGAGCAAACCGTCCGTGCGAACGGACCAGAATAACCCCCTGTGTCCAAACACGCAGAACCTAATGACCACTTCTCCCTGTACCTGAGTAGGGTTCTAGAAGTCCATTCTTTCATTTATTTGTACCTTGAGCGCACCAGGGGTCGGCTTGGAAACTTGTGTTCTGGGATAAACGCACAAAATACACCAATGGATTATCGCTAATAAAAGACAGCTTTTGAGACCCCTTCTTGCTTTTGGGACACCTTCTTCACTACCCTGCCAATGGATGTATATGCAAAATATCCATTCGCAAAGCGGCGGAGATGTGCGTACCGCATCAGGGGGCGGGCATTCGCACGGGCGGTGTTAGAAGGTTCGCTAAGCATCGATTTTTCGCTGCTTAGTGAGTCAACCAGAATCACCCCCTATGAGCAGCGTTCTACCTAACCCGTTATTATACAGCGCTGCGTTATACATGACTGCCAGGCAGACAAATTGTTTTCATTGTAGTCTACCTGAAATTCAACCAATGAGGAAACGGCATCGGCATCATGCTTACGATACAAGTTATGGCAATAAGGAGTGCGGTTTCCTTACAGTAACGGCACTCCCAACACCTAATGCTCCATCCTAGAAGTTGCGAAGGTGGTGCGGAACTGCCGGTAAGCGCACCGTAACTCGCCCCCCAATCTTGTTTCGGAAGAGGGGATTTTTGTACACCTCCCTATGTAGCTGCGAACAAAAATCCTCGCATCCTTAGGCACCGTTCGTGCACTTACCCGTGCCGCGAGCTGAGTCGCGACCTTTGGGATTGGTCCCTGAGTGTTGCTTGTAAATAGTGAGGAGTGGGGGTGGGCTTACACTGTTGTCATGGAAACATATCTATAATTGTTTTGACGTTTAAAAAAATAAATAAATAAAACTCAGATTTTCCATGGTGCGTGGTAAAAACTGTAATGAGGTGAATGTTTCACATGACATAGGATAAACAGCATTTCAATAGTCTACTAGCGATAGGTATAGAGCCAGAGGGCACCTAACAGGTAAGATAAGGTTACTGAAGGGAGTGAATGCAATGTTAATCCTATCACAGAAAATAGGGCAGGAGCTGTTTGCTTGCTAGTGCTATGTAGATAGCCGGTGTGAGTCCGTGTGTTCGGACTTCTGGAAATGATGGTAACAGCCAGAACTCCTGTCCTGTTCGGCCCTTGGGCCTATTTCAGACATAATCGCAAAGCTGTTGTGCTGCAGGTGGGGCAGATGTAACAGGTGCAGATCATCACTTTTCATCAGATTTCGGTCGAATTTACATTCAACCTATTCAATCCAAGTGCTGATTTTTCGATTGTTAGAATAATCGGCACAGTCGAAATATATGTGTCCGTTTTTGACTATTCTGCACAAATTCGACTCTAAATAAAGTATATGTATCGGCCGGAATTGAATTAGTATGTCTGGATTTTTGGGCTACCCAAACCATATAGGAATGCAATCTCTTTGTGTATAGACAGGTGTAGTATTTTTTTTTGACATGGTGGTAACCAGAACTCCTGTCCTGTTCGGCCCTTGGGCCTATTTCAGACATAATCGCAAAGCTGTTGTGCTGCAGGTGGGGCAGATGTAACAGGTGCAGATCATCACTTTTCATCAGATTTCGGTCGAATTTACATTCAACCTATTCAATCCAAGTGCTGATTTTTCGATTGTTAGAATAATCGGCACAGTCGAAATATATGTGTCCGTTTTTGACTATTCTGCACAAATTCGACTCTAAATAAAGTATATGTATCGGCCGGAATTGAATTAGTATGTCTGGATTTTTGGGCTACCCAAACCATATAGGAATGCAATCTCTTTGTGTATAGACAGGTGTAGTATTTTTTTTTGACATGGTGGTAATGCTGACATGTGTTATGTCAACACTGATGGTATAGTAGGTATTACCGAATCTGGTGGTTCCAATGGGGTCTTCTTTGCCCAACAATGACAACATGACGACTACCTAACCCTCATGTCCCTGCTGAGTGTTTCACTTGTCGACGTTCTGCAAATGCCGACATATTACCTGTTGACATCATAACTGTCATATTATGTGGGTTTTGTGGACATGGAGCAGAGGGTTATATATGGTTGGAGGCTGGATGTACGATACTGGGAGGTTTCAAAGAGTTTGTCCTCGTTAGTGAAGCAGAGCTGGTTATTAATGCTGACACTTGTACCAGCCTAACAGTAGGGACTGGCATATATGAGACTGGGACAGCGGAGAGTACCGCGTCACTCGCTGCAGGTTATTATGCCCAGTAGATGTTCACTTTGCTAGTAAATAAAGTCAACGTTGAAAAAAAAAAAAAACATGTGTCGACTATTTTCATGTTGACCTTTTAGTAACTGTTGACCAGAAAGTATTGACCGAATGGCTGCTGATCTCTACGTTGTTGATCTATCACCCGGATACCATTAGGGGTTTCCTGCTTATCGGGGTGATCTGAGTCATGCGGCACCACAACTGTCTACACTCGCATCCAAGTGGTTTTTATGTGTCGGCAAATTCTATGTTTGTTGAGATCTCAAGCCAAGGGAACTGGCAGGTGGTAGCATTATTCTGGGGGAAATGGGCAAGGTGTGGTTTGCTGGATAATTAGCATATTAAATGATATCACCGGGGCTGTCAACTGTCACTTGATTGGCTGCAGCCATAGTCTGACAAATATGGTAATCCTAGATGGTATAATTAGACGGTGGTTGTGTGGGGCTGTTATCCTCTCATATACTGGTTGCATATCCTTACCAGGACTTATCCGGAGGAAGCTGGGGGCGCTGGCTGTCCGTGGCCAGCTCGGGGAGGCTTGCGTTGTCAGTCCCTGTCTCTCTGGCAGTTTGCGTAACATTGTTGGAGCCGGCTGTGGTCTGGGTCATCTCCAGTATTTGTCTGTGTTTTGTGTTTATTCAGACTGAACCTGCAGCAGATAGTGTTCCCATGACTTGTTGTGGATCAGGTTTCCAGTCATTCTCCCACATCACGACTGGGTTTCCGGTAGCACCCTGGTGGATGTTAGTTACGCCCTCCGTATCCAGCAGCCGGCGTATAGTCACGTTTTTGTGTATCAATCGTTTCCTTTTTCTCCAGTGTGAATGAGCAGTTTAATATGTGCTGTGTGTGTCACCTGTCGCTACGTCGACACTATGAAGGTTGACATACATAAACTTGACCACTAAAGGGTCGGAAGGTAGACCCAAGGATTAAGACGACAATGGGAAGGTCAGCAGTGAAAAGGTCAAAGTGAGTTTTTTTACATTTTTTTGAGCCGACTTGTGTTGACAGGCGGTGTTTTATACCCTACCATCCCATTTCATGGGTCGACCTTTAGTGGTCGATCTTATGACCCATACCCTCTCACAGAATATTCCCCATTTTCATACTCCAGATCCAGTCAGGATCTCTCTGTCTGTTACAGTTTTGTGACAGGGCTGCATACATTGTAATATTGGCTGGCCAGGACGGCGCATCTGTTCTTCGTCCTGTCTCCTCAGCTGCAGGTGCAGAGTTTTTAAGCGCTCTTGTAGGTAACGGCATAGGGCCCATGTCAGAGTTGTGACATGTGAGTTTGCTGCGAGCAATATAAGTATTCACGCTCCCCCTGTGGTGGTCTTGTGTAATGCAACTAGATTTCTCTGTCTAATGGTGCCCATACACTTGTGTGATCGGACGCGATGTGACATCGCGATGCAATTTCCCATCGCATCTGAAGTGCTTTTTTCCAGCACCTGATGTCACATGCCATCTGCGGTGACCAATCAGGTGCTGGAAGAGGGCTGGCAGGCGGCAGAAAACAGTTTTTTAAAATGCTTTTTTTTCCCTTCAAATTTTGACATCCACCACTAGCTCCACTGACTACTGCCAGCCCTCCTGCCCGCCCGCCACCAGCTCAGCTACACCACCAGCCTGCCACGCTGAATACCTTGTCGCAGATCGCATTGCGAGCGATCGAATGTGGTTACAAACCACATGCAATACGACAGATATTATGTGCTGCACATAATCCCCTTATATGCAGTAATCTGATCACACTACACACTTTAATGCGTGATCATGTTTTCACCAGCTCCGCCATCTTGCACCTGAGGCTGGCTGGGAGGAAAGCGGCAGTCTACCTTCTCTGGCCTGGCGGTAAATTACAAAACATTACACACGTGAGAGGTCTTGCTACCTTACTGATTGGACCACCCTCGTACAATACGTGAGGTTTCTCTTTGAATACAGATGGGCAGAGTTTTGCTTGGTTTCTACAAATAGTTTTTATTTCTGAAGAAGATAAATCGTGAACTGTGGAAACTAAAGATAGATAATAAAGATTACTTAGACATTAACTCTCTTTATATGAAAACCACATGATCTGCGATTGCAGTATTATCTTACAGAGCGACAGACCCGTATAGTAAACATGAGATGAGTTATGGTGGCTCAGTCACCTCAGAATAGGGGCGGCCATTTTGTATACTGAACCGATATCCTGTTGCTAAAAGTCTTATTACACTGTTAAACTTCCTTTAACACATGTAAGGTCCCTGTGTCCCAGTTTTTCTTGGTTAGGATTGTGTGTTGTTGTTTTTTTCGGTACTTGTTTCCTAGCACGGCGCCACCGATTTTGATTGTATCCATCGGGTCAAAAAAATCGCGTCCATCGCATGCCAACCAAATCGCATACGATGCGATTGACCCGGTTTTTACATTGGAATCAATGTAAAATGGTCCCTGAGACCCGATTTTACATTGATTTCAATGTAAAAAGCCCCAAAACCCCCCATTTTAATACCAAACCCCCCCTCATGTTTGAAATGCCCCCCGCTATTGACGCCAACCTGAAGCGTGGCGAGTGGCGGCGGTACGCGATCTCCGACCTTTTGATACCCCCACTATCCACGTCGGAAAGCACTTACTGCATTGTTTACGTTCTACAGAATTACAGCCTCCAAATGAGATGTATGCTTTTAGTGTATATGATGTGCAGTATATTGTCCCGCCGGCACCCCTGTTACTGGCATCTGTCCAAAAGTGCGCCAGACATTCGCACTGTCTCTGCTGCTTTCCTGAAAGGTGAAGGCCTGCAAATGTATTTTCTGTAGAAGGTGGGCTTCGCGTTCCTTATGTATGACTGAATAGAACATTAAGTCCCACGTGTCATCTTAACTTTTTTAACTTATTTTTTTTTTGTACCGGATCAGTGTACCACGTCCCCTCTTGCTTTGAGCACTATCTTATTCTCCCATCATGCCGTAGTGGATGATAGGGCATAAAAAAACGGGAAAAACTCATGTCGACATTTTCCGTCCGGGACTCAGCGAGGCAAATTTGGCTAATTGGAAAGCTGAATCTGCTTTGGTGGAGACAGCCGCTAAATTGTGGAATTAGCGTCTGTTTTCATCCAAAAGAAGACACGGATTCGACAAAACATTGAATAGGGCGCTTGTGAAATTGATGTAATCCAGGCCGAAAAATGCTGATATTTCCGACTAGGAAGTACTTCCTTTTGTAGCCTGACCTTTGCCTATATATGTGTTCTATATAAATATTCGACCTACCAATATGTTCTAGACAGTGGAAGGGAAGTGGGGGGCCCGAACGAAGTCCACACAAGAACGGGGAGTACATACAAACTCCCCACAGTTAGTGCCATGGTGCTAACGAAACACAAGGAGTCATTGGTGTAAGGCAGCAAGCTAGTCTGTGTGTCACGAGTCCTGCATGTGCGACACTGGTAAGCTGGTTTAACTATTTTGTCTTTTGGTGTCTGTGTGATTTTTGCAGCATGTAATTTGGATCTAGATTTCTGGAGTAATGACCGTGCGTTACTGAAACAATGGAAACGATCCAGCAAATCGGTCTAATTATATACATGGAGGAAAGTTGTAGCTGAATCGGGCTAATAGCATCCTCTCCGATAGGCAGGCTGTGGGCTGCGCGCCGTCCGTGAGTCAGCAGCTGCTGCAGAATGAGTCGCCTCTGGAAAGTATTTAGCATGATAAGTGTCGGGCCACAATATGGTGATGTAACAAAATAGGGTGATGTCACAGAGAGGACAATCACAATTTCTATCCCTCATCTATTCGAATCTTTGCCTCACGTAACCTGTGTGTTTTGAGCGTACAAGACAAACAATGGACTCTTCCTTCAGCAATCGGGTGAATATAAGTTTCGTAGGCTAAAATCTAGTATGAGAGCTAGGGCGTTATTTACCGTGGTGTCTGCAGTGTATATTTGTACTGGTCCGTGTTCCTGATCACAGTCTTCCTGGTATGTATAGTAGTTATTCATTTACTTATACACAAGGCCAGCCCTCATATCCACTATGAACAGTTCAGAATTCGATAAACTGGGCCCTATTCATTGGTTTCCTGGACTTCAATGATGTGAGGCAAAATGGTCCGATTCAGACCTACCCGATGAGCTGCAAGGGTTCGTAGTCCAGCGAGAACGTAAAGGCCGCCCCACACAAAACCCCGCCCCTGTGCACAGCTGTGAATGACGTCAGCGGGCCTTCCTCCCAATTTCCGGGGGACCGCCTACTGTTTTTGGGGCACTCCTCAGGAAACACTGGGTTACCACCCCCCCCCCCCCCCCAAATGTCTGCAGGCTGTCAATCACTTTTGCTAGTGATCAGCATTCCATTGGCCCTTCACTGGTCTGTAAATGCAGTGCATGTTTTCAGGGCATGCCTGTTCAGTACTACAACCATTTAGAGTCTGTTACATGTTAGCCTATTATCTCTCTCTTCTGTGCCACATTTGGAAGGGTATGGATCATTAGATCACCAGCAACTAGGTCGACAAGCATTATGTCGACATGGGTTAGGTCGATAGGGTCATTCGGTCAACATGGGTAAGGTCAACATTAAAAAAAGTCAACGTGTTTTTTTTTTTCCACTTTACTTTTTTTAACCCGAATGTCGACACAGTCAACATAAACACTAAAACGTAGCACCGCATCCCCTCACCATGCTTCAGGCAAGGCACCTTCCTACACTCGGCACATTATTCTCCCACCATGCCCTAGTGGATGTTACGGCATGAAATAACACCTGTCGGCACATGGCGTGTCGACATAGACACCAAAACGTACCACTGCGTCCCCTCGCATGGCTCACTACGCTCGGTACACTATATTATATTCCCGCTAGGCCCTAGTGGATGGTAGGGCATGAAATACTGCCTTTCGGCTCAAAAAAAAACAGTAAAAAAAAACCATGTCAACCTTCCTGCTTGTCGACCTACTTGCTGGTGATCCAATGACCGTATCCCATTTGGAATAACATTGACCTGAAGGAGTTTCCATTTCTAAGCATGATTTTGCATTTGTCCAGCTAGGTTGTAGGAGTTAATGTCTTATAGATCTTTCCTTCGTTCAGTGTTGGCGCTAGTTTATTTGCTTGCTGAGCAGTGTGTAGAGTTTCCATTGTTTGACCTCTCTACTCAGTAGTTTTAATATCTGTGCTGTCATAATTATTATATTGTGAGAATATTATCACACCTCGAAGTTGTGACAAAGGACGTGTGTGGCATCGCTAGGCCATGATGGCGTTCGGGTAGGACCGGATCGTGAAACAGCCAATGAAATGTGACCGATCTTTGTATAGAATCAGACTGCATGAACGAATGGAGGGTTTGACTGTGGTGCGTGAATGCGGTGCTCGCTTTACATAAAGTGTTTATAAGCAGCGAAATCTATCCTTCCATGACACATAATCAGATCCACCGTGTTTATGTATCTCTGAGGGCTTCATATTTTAAACAGCGAGATTGGCAGGCAGCCCTCCTGCTAATCTCCCAGGACCCCTGATGGAAGTTCATGGTTGCTATCTTCTGCACCAAACAAGATGG
Organism: Crinia signifera; assembly: GCF_055691185.1. Taxonomy (NCBI): domain Eukaryota; kingdom Metazoa; phylum Chordata; class Amphibia; order Anura; family Myobatrachidae; genus Crinia; species Crinia signifera. Next base: position 72,121,188 of record NC_139228.1, read on the forward strand.
AGAGTTGGCAATCATCTGTAAGAGCCAACCAGTGTTCCACCAATGACGTGGAATTGGTGGACATATAGTGCATTTTTACACTAAATGCAATATAGTAGGTCCTATGGTCTCAGTGGTGGTCTGGGGTCCCAACTGCAGCGATGGAGGTCAGGGGTCCCATCTGCGGCTGCAAGGTTGTTGTTTTTTTTTGGGGGGGGGGGGGGGGGGATTGCCGCTCCGACGCATGCCATTTGAGGCTCGCTTTGTCATTGGCCAGTCTCCTCTGGTTGGCAATATAACATTTTACACAAGCTATATAAGCCCTGCACCCGCATGGGGGATAGCCATGTGTTTCAGCCTGAGGTACCCTTGAAAGGAGAAGGACCCCTTTATTTTGGGGGTTCCACACCTCCCCAAGAATCCCCGGCCGGGGGTGACTATTTATTGTGGATTAATGCTTTGGCCATGAAGTGTGTCCCCTGGTAATGGCATTACTACCCTGCTAGTGGAGCCTGGTGCTGGTTCTTAAAATATGGGGGACCCCTACCCCCTCCATTTTTAAACCAGTTCCATTTCCAAGATCCCTGCATTGGGGGGTGGACCACAATATGTTTTCTTGTTCTAATTTATACCTATACAAACTTCTGCTTGCCCTTAGCCCCCTCTTCCCTAACTGCTACCTGCCCCAAGCACTGTCCCAGTTTCTGCATGCCAACACACCACTTCTATGTGATGGGACCCACAAACAGTGGAGCAGGGCGCCAATTTACTAAGATGTGGGGTCCCTGGGACCCACACATTGTTTTTTTATTTTTTACTCAGCCTGATCACTGCTTACTACATCTGCCCTTATGTATGTATGTATGTATGTATGTATGTATGTATAGTGTACATTATTACACTGGTGGATAAATCTCCGCAGCAGCAGATAGGAGCAGGTCACATGACAGTGACAGTTGGGAGTGAGGGCAGTTAGTAGTTACAAAGCTGCACAAGATCCAGGACATAGGGGAAAAGCGCTGAAATGGCTCCTTAGTGAGCAGGAAGGGAGCGGTGCCATGATTTTACTGGGTCGTGCCTTCGTGGAGGACCCACCCACATATCACAGCGGCAGCCTGTGTCCTCTCCTGGCTAATGTAGGTAAGAGATATTCTAGGGGGGTGAAGCCTCCGAGCTGGGCAGATCCTGAATATTGCAGAGTTCAACTTTGTTTTCTGTGCTGTGTTTTTATACTGTTTGTGTGCCAGGCAGTATGAGCAGGGTGGGTGGCACAGGGCTCTCTCTGACTCTGGCACCCATGTGCAGTGTCTACCACACATACATTATCAGTACACCACTGCTAAGTGATGCCACCACTACTGATGTCACTGAGGGGTAGGTGTATGAAGCAGTGATAAGGGAGAAGTGAGCCAAAGGAGAAGTGTCCCATGGCAACCAATCAGCACTGACGTAACATCTATAATTTGCATAATATAACATTATACAGAGCAGCTGATTGGTTGCCATGGGCCACTCCTCCTCCCTTATCACCGTTTCATACATCTAGCCCTGAATCGTTTTTACCTCAGCCGACTTGCGGCTCCAGTGCTTGCACACCGTTTGACTGGCACTTTGCATTCTGGCTGGGTAAGTATTTCTTGTTTATAGATGGCAAAGCAGTTATATTTTTGGAGTGACCGGTCCACTATTAAATCATTGTGTATGACAGTTTCTAGTGGCAGTGAGGGTCTTGTTGGGTAACCGATGAATTATCTGTCAGTAAAGTATACATGAAGTAATGTTGGATCCAGACCAGACTCGTCTTGCGCTGCTTTTATACTACAAACTGACAAACTGTTTTCCCGAGTGTTGTGCTTCTGTATAGTTGGAGGGCGTCCAGCGCGTTTCTGGGTACATCTACCTACCACAGGCAGAGGCAGATGCAGGAATTATTTGGTAAGGTCACTGTGTGGCTTTCAGTTTGTCCAACTCAAGAAATGTGGCCAAGTGGCGGTTTCAAGTAACATTTTTCACGGTACTTGTGTAGTTTCACGGCGCCCGATATATCGATGCGATTTTTGACCTTTTCATACCCCACTATCCACTACGCATGGAGTTCGATATATCGGCCGATATTGCATCCGATATATTGGGCGCCGTGAAACTACACAAGTACCCTTTTCTCTTTAATGACTTAAAGCGTGCGTAATTGGGGCTAATTAGATAGCCCCTGTAGCGCCGCTCATCCTTGGCCAGCGCCCACCAGATCCCTGTCACTGGCAAGTGCTGGTGATAAGGACTGGGATGCGCGTGCGGCGGCTGTGCAGCGTCTCCCTGCCCGTCTCTGCTTCAGGGAGACGCTGCCCAGTTCACGGGGGGGGGGGGGGGGGGGACTGCGGGGGAGGCAGCGGGGACAGGCAGCAGGCTCCGTTGCCAAGGGGCGCGCGAGAGTCTCGTGCGCACGCACCCCTGGCGGTAGCGGCTCCATCTGTAGCATTGCCTGGGCTAAAATCTTCAATTTATTAAGTTATTCATGAGGTGGATGTCACTGTCAACATCTTAAAAATGCTTAGCGGCTCTTCCAACACACCCGTGAGGTGGCTGCCTGGTGTCGTTTTTTTTGTGGGGTGTCGCCAGTAGCCCTAATCCCCAGTTTACAGTGGAGTTCATACCAGAGTAAAGATCATGGATATTGTATACAATATCGCATCTTATCGCATCTTGGTTTTGCAATGAGATGCGATGAGATCTAGTACAGAAAGTATGTGCAGCACACACTTTTTGTACTAGATCTCATCTCATCGCATCGCAAAACCGAGATGCAATGACATGCGATATTGTATACAATAATTGTAAGGTGTATGGGCACCTGTACAAGATTTTTTTTTTTTTTTTTATTGTTGTTTTTTTGTGCAGGTCGAAGTCAGGTGGTGGTATAATATCTGGCTCCATTGGCGCATTATGGTACGTTTCACCCCATTTAGGGCACACAAACTGAATGTCATCAAACATGTGGTGGTCCATGTAATGAATTGGCATTTTGTCAGTTTCACTTTTTTTTTTTATTATTGTTTTTTGTGCAGGTCGAAGTCAGGTGGTGGTATAATATCTGGCTCCATTGGTGCATTATGGTACGTTTCACCCCATTTAGGGCACACAAACTGAATGTCATCAAACATGCGGTGGTCCATGTAACGAATTGGCATTTTGTCAGCTTCACTGCAGGGCAAAGGAACTTGATCTAGATCATTGAAGGGATTGTGCGTTTGGACTACTGGAGATGCTGCTTTTCCAGTCTCTATCCTTTTCCATTTAACAGAAGAGAAGAAGGGGTGTTCACGCACATTTCCGTGCACCCCGAGCCGAAGGGTCTGATCTTTGCACAGGAGTAGAGATAGAATGTCTTTTGTTACGAGATCAGTAAGCCCTGAATACGATGGTTCTTGATCAAGGACCCTTCTGAGAATCACTTTTTTGTCCTTTCCCGGAAAAGGGTAGTGCCCTAGGGTGAGGATATATAACATGACCCCAAATGCGAACCAGTCTACCCCTGCACTGTATGACTGGCGTTTTATCATTTCTGGAGCCATGTAGGCAGGTGTTCCAACACATATTGTGGCATTGGTTTCTCCATATGCGTTCATTATGGCCACGCCAAAGTCTGTGATCTTTATATGGCCATCTGTGGTCAGCAAAACGTTGTCCAATTTTAGGTCTCTATGTATTATGCCCCTGGAATGTAAGAACTGCAGGCCACAGACCAGTTCTGACGCAATAAATGTTATTACGGTTGGCATCAACGGATACTTTGCTTTTACATAATGGAGCAAGTCTCCTCCACCAGCCAATTCCATGATATAGTACAGATAACTGTGTGTGTGGAAGGCTGCAAATCCATGGGTCAGAAATGGACTCTCATGTGCCAACTGAAGAACATGACACTCTGTCAAAATGTCCTCTTGTTCTAGTAATGCTCTCCTCTTTGATTTTTCAATAAGGGCTCTCTTCTGTAAGATCTTAACTGCCACTCTTTCCTTATGAATGGCCTCTGTCGCGAGCATTACTTTGCCATAACTTCCCTTTCCAAGTAGCAAGTGAAAAGTAAAAGTTTCCACGGTTAAGGGGGCAGTGGCGCTTTCCTCTGTAGTTTGCTGAGCCGGTGGGATGTCTGGTTGTCTTCTGCCAATTGCTGTTAGAAATCGTTGTTTTTTCTTTGTAAGAAAACCAGCAAATCGTTCCCAGTGTGTTTGTGGGGCTGCTTTGCTTGATTTTTTTTCGGTTTTCTCTCTGTTTGGCAAGTTTATTTGGCCTGCCCAATGGCTGCATCCTTCACCTGGATCTTCATTAATGACCCTGTTTCTCCTGTGTCTCACATGCCAAAATCTTGGAAATCTGCGACATGAGTTTATGACCTGATCTCTTTTCTTTGTCATAAATCTCGTAATTCTCCGCCAGCCTCTTCTTACACCTGCCACAAATGGATTTCTTCTCACCATTCTTGCTGACTGCTCTCTTTTCCTGCACTGTCTCCTTCTCCAATGCATCTTCCTTCCTCTATATCTCCATGCTCTACATCTCCATGGTTTCTCCTTCACTTGCTTTCTCCTTTTACGTCCCATGTTATGTCCGAAGACAAGAATAGGGGGTCTCAGAGAAAAAAATCAGACCAGCAATATCACTAGATGTGTATACGGCTATGAGTGTCTGTAATCTGAGCCTCAGTGACTTCAGCAGCTGTGTAAGTAGCTTTGTGATGTCATCAGTAACTGTGATGTCATCAGTAACTGTGATGTCATAATGGAACAAAGCATAGTCTTGAATGGCACCTACATTATGCAACTGATCTATAGGAATTTTTTTTTTATCCTTTCTAAATTCTAAACGTAATATTGCAACTAGTGAAAATAACTATTAGAGAACCTAAATTTGTTCTCTAATCTTGCCACCGTTTTCCACCTGTCATACGAGGAATCGTTTGCTAAATGTGGCTTCTATCTCATGAGCAGACTAGCATTGCGGCATAATGAATTGGCTAGTATTACATGGTGTACACCAACTCCTCCAGTCCTGTGATATCTTTATTTACATACATGTTCCGAGTTGGTGCCTTTCAGACATACAGGAGACCAGTGGTGGATTTCCCATTAGGCACTCCCAACATGACCCGTTCCAGGAGGGACAAGATGCTGTTTCTGGACTTCCATGCCAGTGGCAGTTGCAGATGCTTGGCTGCAGCACAGTCTAACATTCAGATAGGAGAGTGCCACCAACTGACACCCCAAACACCACAGTCTGGGACTCACTGGCAGGTGTAGCTCCCCTATTTGAATTTTGTACATTAGTGCAGTCCTACCTCTGCAACTGCCATTGGCAGCAAGTCCAGCAGCAGAGCATTTTGTCCCTCCTGGAATGGGTCATGTTGGGAGCTATAGGAGTGACACTTGATGGAAGGGGGGGGGCATTGAGTAGAGCAATGACTTTATTGGTGCAATTGAAAATGTTGTGTCTAGGGGGCGGCTTGACCCCTAAATGGTGCCACAGATAATTATTTTACTGGTAAGACAAAAACTCCCTTTCCCCATATCAACCAATCGGCATTCAGCTACCATTCTATATAATGTACTAGAATACAATTGATGGCTAGATGCAGGTTGGTTGCTATGGGATACTTCTCACCCCGGTAAAGTTACAAGTTTTGATCCATCTCTCTTTACATCACTTCTGGCTTCACAGTTCTAATTCTACAGAATATCTCAAAACTATTTGGTTGCTATTTGCAACTCGTCAAGTTGACCTCTTTTCGAAGGATCGATAAATCTACCACCTTCGCTACATCTCGCTCCTCTTGTCTCAATTGTTGGACAGCACGGATGGCACAGTGGTTAGCATTACTGCCTCACGGGTACAATTTCTCCAAAGGCTCCATGTGTGTAGAGTAGCGATGTTCTCCCTTTGTGGGTTTCCTTCGACAGCCTGAGAACATTCTAGTAGGTACATTGGTTTCTAGCAGTCCTAGTGTATGTGTGTGTAGATATTGTAGGGTGTATAGATTGTAAGCTCCACTGGTGCAGGGACGGATGTGAATGGCCAAATATTCTTTGTAAAGCTCTGCGGAATGTGCGATTATATTTATATATATATATATATATATATATATATATATATATATATATATATATAATCTCATCTGTTCTTTTGCCATTAGATTGTAAGCTTTCTGAACTTAGCCCTCCTTACCTTTTTAGTTATCATGTATATGTTTATTTTGTCTATATACGTATACACGTTGTGCGTGCTGAATTTGTCTCCCCTCCCATGTATTACACTGGCGGTGTGTGTGGCAAATGAAAGTCTATATCAGCACTGCTGTCTATATACACGGTATTATGCTATATGCACGGTAATTTGCAGGGCAGTGTATGTATGGTTAGCAAGGCCGACAGTTTGGCAGCTGCAGGTGTAGTGCTGTCCCTGGATGTAGTAGTGCTGTCCCTGGCTGTGGTGGTGCTGGTTCTGGGGATCTCGCACATGCGCACTACAGCTGGCTGGGCAGGGAGACACCGCATGTCTGCGCTGAGCTGATGCGCTGTGTTCTCCAAGCCGGCAATTGCCTGGGTCCGAGGAGCGGTGTGACAGGGGTAATAGTAACTATGGGTTCTATGAGCACTTTTATTTACTAATACTTCAAAATGAATAATGCCTAAAATAATAATTCCTTCTCATATTGGATTTTTGGCATTAGAATAGGATAAATTGTCCCTATTCTGACGTGTTCTGTACCTGGCTACCTGCGGTCTCTAGGCCCTTCATGTTTTCATTCCACTTTTCTAAGGGAACTGTGGGGCAGATTTATTAAGCTCGTGAAGTGATAAAGAGGTTTTTATCACCGGCCAATCAGCTCCTACCTGTCATTTTTCAAACCAAGCCTGTAACTACACAGGTAGAAGCTGATTGGCCGGTGATAAAAACCACACACTATGACTTCACCGAGCTTAATAAATCTACCCCTATGTACTAACACTTGGAGAGAGATTTAGTGAACATTGATAAAGTACCAGCCAATCAGCTCCTAATTGGCCTGTTACAGGCTGTGTTTGAAAAATGACAGGTTGGTACTTAGGTTGTGTTCATTCGAACAGGTCTGCACCGCTCCCCGCCCCACCGAACATCCATAGATAATTTTTTTTTTTACTGTGGACAGTAACACTTACCTGATTGCATAAGCGCGTTCTGTGCTGAAGAGTAGGGAAGGCGACGGTCATGATCGTAATGCTAAACAACCATTGATGGTGCAATTGTGATGGCAAGTAGTATTGCAGTGGATGGGGGGCTCCTACTGACGTACATTGGCAATAGCGTCCTCGATCTGCACAGTGAGAATAGTTTCATGTCTTATGCTACCCATACACTTGTGCGATTGCATTCAGGGACCAGACTAACCTGATTTCGGGCTTTTTTACTGCTTTCCCGACAATTGTAAAATCGGGTCCATCGCATGCCATTATAATGGCATGCGATGCGACCGACCCGATTTTTACATTGTATGCATTGTATTCAATGTTAAATTCCTATGTAAAATCGGGTCCATTGTATGCCATTATAATGGCATGCGATGCGACCAATGCGATGGACACGATTTTACATAAGGAACAATGTTAAATGGCCCACCATACCCGATTTTTGATTGTATACCCACCCTGATGGGTAATTTGTATGTGAAATACCCCCCCATTGTTAACGCCACCCCACGATGAACGCCAACCCGAAGCGTGGCGAGCGGCGGCGGTACGCGTCCTACGACCTTTTCATACCCCCACTATCCACGTTGGCATGGAGTTGATTTTATATAGTGTGGTGAGCGCACGCGTAATACCTGTGAAGTAATGCGCGTTCCCTCGCGGGGCTCGCTTCGCTCGCCACGCTTCGGGCACGGTGGCTCACTGCGCTCGCCACACTATAGAAAATCAACTCCATGCGTAGTGGATAGTGGGGGTATGAAAAGGTCGGAGGACGCGTACCGCCGCACTCGCCACACTTCGGGTTGGTGTTCATCATGGGGGGGCATTTCACATACAAATTACCCATCAGGGTGGGTATACAATCGGGGTTTACGCATTTTTACCTGTTTGCTAGGCAGCGAATATACGCCACCTAGCGAACAGGCCTGAAATGAGGCCCATGGTCTGGTGTGTACCCAGCTCCACGCTCACTTATCAGTAAAATAGTTGTGTTCTTATTTTGTTTATTGACTGATCACTTTGCCACGGTCACCCCCTCAGACCAGGCTATAAGACCTTTCAGCCAGTACCAGGATGTCATATTGAGGCCTGGTTGGTCGTCATGGTGACCAGACCTTACTGCAAAGGAAAACATAATCCCATCCGCCGTCCCTGTGCTGATTCTGCACTTTTACCATTCTTCCTGTTTTGCTTTGTGGACTTTTCCTGCGTACTGTTTCTGCCATCTATATCTAGGCCAATTCGTGCTTTAACAGTCCTTAAACGGCAGTGTTTCCAAAACCTCCTCATTGCCTCTGGAAGGTCACTGCTATCTTTTTCGTGTGTATGCTGTAATTTTAGTAGGTTATGGAAACGTGGCAATGTCTCTATTTGAGGTAAATGGCAATAAATACTCAGAGAACATTCGTCATGTCAAGATCAACATCTTGCTGCTGGTAACGGCACGTTTCCACGTGGAATGATTGGGCTGGTTGTAGAAACATATAAAAACACTTAACATCGTCAGGAAGACACAGTGGAGTCCGTTTAATACTGAGAAGTGTGGGACTAATATATCTTCCAATATGTCAAGAATATCTTTTTTCTCTAGGGACATCGTTAGGCATTTGTGGGTAGATTTATTATACCGGCAGATATCGTGCTGGTGTAATGCTTCCTGCTTGGTTAAGCGGCAACATTCTAGAGACATGGGGGTATATTCAATTGATGTCGAAATTGCCGTCTTGCCGAAAAGACGTCCGTTTCCGACAGTAACAGGTCAGTAGGGGTTACGATCTGTTCAATGCTAACTGAATGTTCCGACCTGCCATAAACCAGGTGGATTGGCGAAATAGCCTGCTTTTGACCGAAACACAGCCAAAACTGAAAGGTTTTGGCTATGTTTCTAGCAATCTCAATCCGATAATCCGCCGGGTGATCAGCAGCAGATTACATGGTGCCGTTCTCCTGTCCGCTGCCTCCCACACCCTCCTGCCACCTCCTTTACCCCAGCTCCCACTGCCTCCCGAGCGATTCTGCTGACCTCACACCGCTGCGCTCACCCGGTCCCTGCACCGGCCGGGTGAGCATAAATCAGCACTACACAATGTAATGTGGTTCACCTTGGTGGAGCCCCAACATCCACGGTGTCCCCTGGCGTCCACAGCGGTCTTCAGATTCCTCTTCAGCTCAATGATGCATTGCTCGGGTGCGCCGGTAACCTCACCGGCGCACCCACGTAATGCCGCTGAAGAGGAGTCCGATGGACACGTTTTTTGGAATAGTCTGGATATGGGATATCCAGATAAGGGATACCCAATCTGTATTATTAATAATAATTATTAATTTTAATATTTTTTTACTTACTCAAAAAACTTGGTTAGCATTTTGCCACTATTATCATTGTATCCCTAAATGATGTAAAAACAGTTTCCCGGTGTTAAACATTTGCTCTTTAGTTAAAATGACTGCGGCCAGCTTGGAGAATTTGGTGGCTGTAGGTGTAGAACACAGAATTTAATGCAGCAATACGATTTATATTACGTTATGTATTTTATATTTTTTTCTATACACAAGCAGATCAGACTCTTGAGCTTTTTAACAATAGAAACGCTCCTTTCAAAGTGCTTCAATGGTTACGGAAATATCCTTTTGACGCTGACGATCCACTTTTCATGAGCGCTGCTAAGTAATAATAACAATAGTAATGTATTTAACATCATAACAATAGTACATTGAGTCTGGTACTGGAGTAGCACAAAATGAAGATCTGAAAAGGTTTTACAGCATTTCTCGCAAAGAACAATGTCTCCGTAGTATAGGAACATGGCATAGACGGATGTAGCGCTTTGTATTAAATGCAAAAGATGATGTCTCTAATTATCTCAAAAAGAAAGGTGACCAAAAGCACCTGTTTAGTAAACAGGAGATCCTGGGTTCGAATCCCACCGGTGCCTTGTGGTGGGGAAATGTTGGGAAAGCACAATAGAATTTGCTGCGCTATAGAAGATACTATTAATAAATAAATAATACATTTTTCACGATAGTAGTGCAACAAGCCAACCGGATGACTGTTCTGAGTGCGTATTGTTCAGTGTATGGATTTAAGCGATCTTATCGTTCACAGCCCGAAAACTTCTGAAAACTCGACCAGAATCTTTTTTTTTTTTTTTTTTTTTTTTTGAGCGGTCTGAAGGATCCGATTGGTTTGGCATTTGGCCAACTTCAATCTGTGACCGGAGATTTCCTCCAGACTGATGTGTCCTCGTGCGTCTAGCCTCAGACTGGCATTTTTTTTCATTAAATAGCGCCTTATTTGCAAAACAGAGAGAATAGGACGCACAAGCATCTTTTGTTGATTAAAATGTGTGGCAGTGTGTGGCGGCGGCTGTCTCTGTGTAAGAAATGCCGCATTATACTGTGTTCCAGGAAGACACTGGAATGTTCCATTCCTTATGCAGATACAGGGCCCAGTGCTGCGGAGCTCACGTGTTATGTAGAACATATGTATCGCATGGTGGATAGATGTATGTGGGCACATCTGTAGGCGATATGATGGAAAGGTTCAACTATTTCAAGGCATTCTAAGAAATTCAGTATTTTAGAAAAATAAAGATGAGAAAAAGCTTTCATATTGGAGTGCGGAAAGCTCAGTGTCGGGGTCCAACGTGTAATGTCATGGTGCGGGTCTTCCGTGTGACAACTTGATATAGGGGCAACCTGGAATGTGACTTTATGACGTGGCGGACATCATGATGTCAGCCCATCCGCACGACTCCTTGCCTGCTGTGCCCGCCGTGTCAGTCAATAGCTGATGACTGCCCAGCAGTGATAACCAGATCATCTTGTAGACGTCAGTTCAGTCATCCGCTACAGACTGCCCATTGGTATTAAAGCCAACATTTAATGTCTCCTCTTCAGAAGAATCCCGCAGAGGAGACTTTCAGCTGCCATTAGGGGGGTGTAGACAGAGCCCTACATGGTCAAGCCCTGCCCCCATTTAAAAAATCAATAAAAATCCTGCTATTTGCCGGTTTACGTTGAGGGGGCAGGGCTAAAATTATGCAAATTGGAGGAAGTCTGCGGGCATGTAGAGGCATACGGGAGGGAGGCTTGCCCAGCATTCCTAGAGGGGACCCGATTTTCAGGAGCCTCTCGGCCATTCCTGGAGGGTAGGCAATTATGCATTAAAGGTTTGTGTCAAGCCCCACCCACCTAAAATGGGTGGGGTTCATAAATCACCGGGGCCTAGCAGTGAATCCCCTGGTTTCCCTGCAGGCCAGTCAGAGCCTGGGAAGACTACTAGGCAGTGTAAGGAAGAATTAATTTGGTTTACAGAAAGGCTGGTTGTCCACGAAAGACTCCCTCTCCCACCAGTGGCGATGAGCACTTGTATGGTAAACCCGTTGGGACAAATTTGTAGCTAAACTAAAGGAAATAAAAGGCACATTCTAGTTATTTTCTGGCTATAAGCACTAAATCTGTTCCATAAACACCCCCCCCCCCCCTCCCCCCTCCAACAAAAGTTACTGCATAGACTTTGCCTGCTGAGAAGATCCTCCTGGTCCATCTAGTTTACCCCATTTGGAACCATCTTGTTCTCTGAATCCAGAGATGTCGTTCACCCTATCTTTGTACACGATGGCATTTTGGCATTTCCTTGGCAGTGCCCCAGCCACCTCTGCACTGGCAGATTACAGGGAATCAAAGTAATGTCCAATTTGCAGCTGACTGCTGAAACCGTTCTTTCGGTCTCATTGCTTGTGGTAACCGGGCGCTGTCCGTAAGTCACAGCGCCAGGATTGTGTGTAGCCATGGCAAGCCTATTCTCTCCTGACTTTGCTAGGAAACCGCTTTGCTTCATGTTATGTAATCAGGTGGGAAACCGTTCCTAATGACAGGCTGACTGAGACGGGTATACTGTATATAGCAGAATCGAGGCACCTGCCATCTGTGCGGTACACCTGAAAGTTAGTTGCATCTTGGCAGTGGTTATACAACCCCTTTGTATTATAAATATTTTACGAAAATGCCTGTCTTGGCGTGGCCTAAACTGTCCGCATATTTCTGTGTATACCAGCTTACGCTTACGTAAACCAGAGTCGTCTTGTCAATGAAATAAAAAAGCAACCTCAGGGTGAGATGTAGTAAGCCTTGAAAAGTGATAAAATGCGACGAACCACCATACTATCAGCTCCTAACTGTCATTCCTAACACAACCTGTAGCATGACAGTTAGGAGCCGATTGGCTGATAATTTATCACTGCGTGTTATCGCTTTTCAAGCTTAGTACATCTGGCCCTTGAAATGGTTGTGTATAGGTGTGTGTGTAGAACAATTTTCGGCTTCAATTTTTTTATTTATTTTTCAACATAATATCCTTCCACGGCAATACATTTTTCCCAACGTCCCTGCCATTTCTTTAAACCCTCTAAAAAAAATATGATTCATCAAACTCACGTAGGCGTTCGTCTCGACGATGTCCTCCTCGTTTGAGCTGATTTTTTTTTTTTTTTTGCGAGCCACGTTTTCAGGTTAGGGAACAGAAAGAAGTTGCAGGGAGAGTACGGTGGATGCGGAAACCATTCATAGCGCAATTCATGCAATTTGGCCGCAACAATTCTGGATGAGGGAGCTGGTGCATTGTCGTGGTGGAAAAAAAAACTAACCTGTGAATCAATCTGAAATTTGGTATGGCGTTGTTTGAAAGATGGTAGTACACCGTAGTAATACCAACTTTCCTCGGCAACGCCACCTGTCTTTAAACACAGGTACTTATTGATCCACCCTTGTAGACACACACACACACACACACACACTGTTGTTGTATTGTTTATAGAAATATAGAAGATTATCAACTTTTTACGGTTGAATTTTTGCCTTGTGTGTAAATGCACGAACGGCGCCACATTTCTGTTATTAAGTGCCCTGTTTTCTGTTCTTTCAGGAAAAGAGGAATAGAGGTCGTACAGGTGAGTAGGATACAACATTTGCTTTTCTCTCTAGAATTGTCAGTAAGTGCAAGTAGTCCGTCCACATGTATGAACGTTTTTGCTATCTGGTTCAGCGTGTCATTTCTATCATGGGATACACACAAGGATAATGAATACTAATTGCGCCTTGGCTGATAAATGACTGTAATGGAGTGTACACACGGTCGACATGCTGCCGTGCGATGCGAGTCCCGATGCGATCTGATGGCATCGGGACTCGCATCGCACGGCAGCATGTCGACCGTGTAAGAACATGAAGGAGAGCAGAGGACAGTACCTGTCACCAGGGTGCCGGGATGTCAGCGTGCTGCGACACCCGGGTCCGCGGCACATCAAACAGCTCCCCTCCCCCCCCCGCCGTGCAGATATCAGGCCACACCCCCCGCCCTCCTCTTTAGACGGACTTCTTCTGGGTCATCAGCCCTGCAGCGCAGCCCCAGGAGAAGCCCCTCACCCTCTGGCCGCCGGAGCTATAGTGAGTATTCAGGCACAAAGATTATATAGTGCAGATCTGCACTATATAGTCTTGCCTGCCCTTACTATGTCGCTGCCAATTTGCGCTCGCTCGTGAGCGCGCATCGTCAGCGCATCGGGTTCGGCAAGCCCTGAAAAGTACACAATCGGTATACGATAGGGCTTCCGATGTGCACTATATCGTCAACATCAGAAGCCATATCGCACCCGTGTGTACACACCTTAACACAGAAGGGAAAAATGTGTTTATTTATACCTACAAATCTATAGGTTGCGGAGATATTGATAGAGGGTCCTATTACTTAAGTGGGTATGGGTCATTGTGTCGACATGGCTTTTGTCGACACGTGATATAGGTCAGCGTGTCTATGGTCGCCATGGTTGGAAGGTCGACACAAGCATTATGTTGATATGGACTAGGTCGACAGTCAAAAGGTCAACATGAGCTTTTTAAGTTTTTTTTTTTTGTCCCGAATGCTGACATGGACACTGTCAAAGTGTACCGCGTGACTTGCTGCACTCGCCATGCTTTGGACACCCTATTCTATTCTTCCTAATGGATGGTAGGGCATGAAATACCGCCTGTCGGCACATGTCGGCTCAGAACAAAATGTGAAAAACCGTTGTCGATGCTTGTGTCGACCTTCCAACCCAATGCACGTAGACCTAATATGGGTCAACCATAATGGCCACTTAAGTGTGGTTGCTACAAGAGGAGAGTGACTTGAATGTGCCAACTGTACATTGGCCCTTATTCAGATGTGATCGCAGTACAAATGTGTTCTCAAAAGGGGCAAAACCATGTGCACTGCAGGTGGGGCAGATGTAACTTGTGCAGAGAGAATTAGATTTGGGTGGGGTGTGTTGAAACTGAAATCTAAATTGCAGTTTAAAAATAATGCAGCCAGAATTTGCCCTGCACAGAAACAAAATAACTCACACACTATCTAAAATCATCTCCACGCCGACTTGGATAGTGGGGGTATGAAAAGGTCGGAGGACGCGTATCGCCGCGCTTCGGGTTGGCGTTGACAATGGGGGTGCATTTAACATTGTAAGCACCCATCTGGGTGATTGTACAATTAAAAATCGAATCACATCGCATGGCATGCATCGCATGCCTCTATATTGCATACGATGGAAATCAGGGGTGTGCAATGATGGAACAGCATGCAAATCGGCCGGAAACCATGAAAAATCGGGCGCAAAATCTCATGCGATTTTCGGCCGATATCGCGGGCGTCCTGATAATACACAAGTACCCCATTTTTCTAATCAGCAAATTACAGCAGGTATCAGGTCGACAGTGAGTTGGTCGACATTGAAAAAAGGTTGACACGTTAATGGTTGCCATGAAAAATGTCAACATGATTTTTCTTGATGATGTCCATGTTGACACATGCCGACATAGACATAAAAAAGGTGAACAACTCATGTCGAGCTTTCCCTGTGTCGACTTTTTTTTTGTCAATGTTGACCTTCTACCTATTGACTTTCAACCAATAGTTGTCAACCTATTTACTGTCGACCTAATAATCCAGACCCTTACAAGGGTGACTTGTATAATACAGTCGGGTGTGGTATGAAAATTTGGCATTCAGAATTTTCTACACGAAAATGTCAAAATCATCTAAATTTCCACATGTCCCATCACATCCAATCGCCTCTTATGGTGCCCAAGTGCTTTTTTCCAGCACCCAATGCCACATGTTATCTACGATGCCACATCGGGTGCTGAAAGAGGGCTGCCGGCAGGTGTCGATGTAGTGCAGCGCTGTGCAGGAGGACTGGCGAGCTGCAGGGGTCAGTGGCGGCATCAGAATTTGAATATTTTTTTTTAAAACACTGGGCAGCCCTCTGATTGGCTGAGACAGCTCTCAATCAGCCAATCAGAGTGCCGTCAAGTGTTTTTAAATAGTTTCTTCAAATTCTGCTATCCCCTGCTTACTGCTAGCCCTTCTGCACAACGCTGCGCTACACCCTTGCCTGCCACCTGCTCCCCGAACCCACTGCCTGTGCTTCTGACTCCTGCAGATCTGGGTAAAAACCACATGCTATCGCTCATGCAATTTAATAAATATTATGTGCAGCGACATTCGGGCCCGCGTCGGGTGGCCCATTCGACGTGCATACAATCCTTCAAATCGGTCGAAATCTGAGGATTGTATGCAATATCGCCCTAGTGTATGGGCACCATTACTTCACTGTCTACCTATAACATGCGCCTACTGGTTCCATTACGCCTCCACTGCTGTAACCTCATTCCCGAACCTTGAGACCACTCTTCCAGCTCCAAAAAGTGTTTTTTTTTTTTTCTCTGTGTTTAAAGGGGTTTTAGAGTTTACTTAAAATAGCAAAAAGCTGAGAGCATAAGCAAATATGAAAGACATTGACCCAGTTTAGTAGTCTGGTGCTTAGCCTGCCATGGGGATCTATGAAGCAGAAGTAGGGATGGCTTTATCTGTCCGCATCTAGCCAAAAGTATCTTTATGGAGTTTAAATGACCTCTATTTTCAGTCTCTACAAATAAAGCTCACGAGATTAATCTCTGACTATTCCAGTCTCTGGAACTTGTGTAAATTGTATTATGGGTGAAACCTATTAACCTAAAAAACGAGAGAAAATAGAAAATGTTCTAAAATCGTTATAGATTTTTAAAGCAAGAGTAATTGAACGTGGATGAGAATATTCCACAATGATTTTCTGAGCGATGTTACTTAGTATAATCACACACACACACATACATATACTGGGATTCATTTTATAGATCAGGTCACAGCATACCGTAGTTACAGACAGCAGTTTACAGGTAATCACAGCATAAACAGACTCTTGCAAATGCTCCAGTGGTTCCTACCATAGGCCACACCCCGGCCTATCGCTTGGGCAGGTAATCCACCATCAGGAGCATTTGTACTCTTTCCTGGAAACACTTATATCAGGCGATCACAGGTGCTGCTGATTACACACCTGGCTTCTGCTACTGCTCCAAAACCTGGTCTGGATCCTCCACATTATTCTCATGTGGAGAGATGCTGTCTCTGCCCCAATATTTTTGCCTTTTTTTTTTAAGTTGTTGAGGATACTTTTTCCTCTTTGCCGCTTCTTGTTGGCGTGAGTGGAGAAGAGACCTGTAACGAACCATTTAAAGAGAAAACCGATGAACTATGTGTCTTTGATACGTAGTGCGGGCTGTGTACTCCTGAGCTGAACAATGCGCATGAAATAACTGCTGTGTTTACACACGACTAAATAGGACAGATGCGTTCTCCTTCGCTCCTCTGCAGCAGCAGGCCATATTAGGAGGGAGGTGTTTATCCAACTGAGCCAACAGGGTTTGAGTGACAGTTTTGCAGACTTGTTTTGCAGAAACGCACACTTGAATAGAGCAATTCATACACTGCATATGTCCCACCCGATTTCAGTGGGGCAGATCTGATTTAAGTGTTGGCATCCATTTCCTGTTTTGTGGCAGGTGTTTGAAATATGACAGGTAGGAGCTGATTGGTTGGTTGTTTATCACTCTCCATTTTATCACTTTTGAAGCTTAGTGCATCTGGCCCATTTATTTTAAAGATATCACTCATAAGGGATACAAATAGCGATAAATCATAATAGTAGTAGTAATAATAATAAACGAAAAGTGTTGGGGTTCTTCCAAATTTGGAACCAGTATTGACGCGTTTTGATGTGTAACGCATTTCATGAACTTTGATACCCAACGCATTGGTTTGAAGGAACCCTGTCTTCTTCCCAGCTAACTCTGGGATGCGTCTTTCTTCCCTCGCATATAATTACTTATAAACTGTAAAACCCCCTGTGTCCCGCAGGATAACGAGCTGTTTATGAGTTGTTGCATTTGTTTCCATAGTAACTTTGACTTTAATTAATCACAATGAAATTGGCTGAATAAGTCGTAGTGTGGTGCCTTGGCCGGACACTGGAACAGAGCTGATCATTCTGGTTAAGTAAATGCTGTCTTTACATGAGTTCAAAACTGGTTTTCGGTTGACGGTACAAGTCAGGATAAATATTGGGGACTTTTTTTTCATTTTGGGGGGTTGTGCATATCATAAAGGTTCCTCAGCTCTATGGGAGGATTTCAGCTGTTATACGTGCCTGCGGCCACTAGATGGCACTCGACTAGGGTGGCCAATCTCGGGATCGGCGGGATCCCGGGATTTGGCCCCCAAAACGCCGGGATTTCAATCCCGGGATTGGAATTTCCAATCCCGGGATTTCGGGATTAAACTGCGCATGCGCAGTTTAATGCCGGGCAGCGTCTGAGCACTCAGACGCTGCCCGGCTTCTCCCAATCCCCGCAGTGCGCAGCGTGACGAGGTCACGCTGCGAGGTCACGCTGCGCAGGGCACAGCCGCACGTCCACGGCTGCCCGCCCGCCCAGCGCTCCCGGCCACCTGCCCGCCCACCCACCCAGCGCTGACGGCCGGCAGCACTCACGGCCGGCCACCCGCCCGCTCACCCACCCAGCGCTCACGGGGACCCAGCGGCAGCGGTCCCTGTCCCTGCCACCCACCCAGCGGTACCTGCCACCCACCCGCCCACCTAGCGGTCCCTGCCACACACCCGCCCTCCCACCCAGCGCTCCCTGCCACCCAGCGGTCCCTGCCACCCACCCGCCCTCCCACCCAGCGGTCCCTGCCACCCACCCGCCCAGCGCTTGGGTGGCCAGGGTGTTTTTTATTATTAGGGAAGCCAATCCCGGGATCCCGGGGATCCCGGGAATCCCGGGATTGAGCATTTTTCAATCCCGAATCCCGGGATTGAAAAAATGCCCCGGGATTGGCATCCCTACACTCGACTGAGTAATTTAATTGTTGCTCCGTTTGGGTGCATAGAACATTGACGTCACTGTTCTGTTTGTTGTTCTGTCATTTTGATGGTCTGGTAACTAGTACTTAACCCTTTGGGTGCCAACGTCTCTGAGAGATCGCTCACATTTGTTATATAAATTAAAAAATATATATATTTCCTGTATAATGTAAACATTACAGGTCATTATGATGAATAAAAACGTGTGCTTGGAAAAGTTCACACCTAGATAGACCAGGATGGGGTATATGTAACAGTTTGACACACCCCGCCCAAATGTAACTCTCTCTGCACGTGTTACATCTGCCCCACCTGCAGCGCAGCACAGTTTTGCCCTTTAGAGAGAGAGAGTTTGCTTTTGGGAGCCAAAACGGAATTAGGCCCTTGATGTAGAAAACCTCATCAGAAATAAAATAATTAATTATACAGACCTATAATATACAGCCGGATTAGACGACTGGTCATTTTTGTTTCTTTTGCCAGAATCAATGCTAGTCAGCAGACCTCATCATGTGTAACGTATACAACCTCCCGCAGCACAATTGGGGACGGTCCTCTTTATAGAGTATTGATTTTCTGCAGGTCTGGGGAAGCGATGCAGTGTCTGCCGTCTAGATTGTACTGTACACACATTAGTGATCCATTATCTACCGTTACATGAGCAGATCCCAGGAGACAGGTGTGTGGCTTACTGCTGGCAGTATACTGCTGCACACTCTGCTGCTTTTCTAACTTAATTCTGCATCAGCAGGAACGTCCTCTAAGTGGATGACCAGATATTGCAGTAATCCCTTACTTTTGCAAGGGACCGAAGAAAAACTGTCTAAACGCCAAAGGAAAAAAAAGTGTAAAGTAGGAAAAAAAACACTAAAAACAGCCGGAAACTCAAGTAAACATAAGAAGAAGAAAAAAAACCCATATACAGTAGTCTGTAGCCGCTTCTGCCATTAAACTGTGACGGGTGTAGGCATACACAATCTGACCAGCCTGCGAATTGCTTAGCTTAACATCAGATGATTGTTGCAGTGTGTGCGTAGCTCAAGACTCACTCGGCGGCTGTTTGGGACCAGAGCTGACATCACATGACTTCCCCTCAAATGCTTGGACATGCCTGCGTTTTCCCTGACACTCCCCGAAAAAGGTCCGGTTACCAGCCACAAGCGCTGGCTTCCTGTCAATCAACTTGCGAACGACCAGCGATATATATAAAAAAAAAAAAATTCTCTCAGGATGACGGAATGAATACTTGCAGCACATGCGCAGTCTATGGAATATCGCCAGGCCTGCTTATTTGCAGCCATGCAGTCAGGTCAGAATTAGGCCCAACATTTGTTACAGTGTGGAAAACATCATGCTGGACCATCTGCAATAAAAATAAATACTTCAATAAAAATGTCTGCCACCCAATATTTCCATACATTTCAGTGCTTGGAACCACTGTGCTTTGTCTGTGGGCCGGAGGCTGGGTCTGTGGGCCGGAGGCTGGGTCTGTGGGCCGGAGGCTGGGTCTGTGGGCCGGAGGCTGGGTCTGTGGGCCGGAGGTTGGGTCTGTGCACCTGAAACTGGGTCTGTGCGCCTGAGGCTGGGTCTGCCACAGAACCGCTGATAAAAAATCTTCCTGAAGCTCTGGAGAAGGTATCGGCACTAGTGTGTGAGGGGCTCTGGGGTACGGATCGCCATCGGTGCAGTCGCCATCGATGGCGATAATGCAGCCAGCCATCGATAGTAACAAACTATGTGATGGATGACCATCGATAGTTCTACCTATCGATGGTCATCCATTTTCTTTGATTGACTGGCTCACAGGCCAATCAGAATGCAGGGGCGGAGCTTCACAAGTTTTGGGGTGGAGCTATTCTCTGTGTCCCGGCACTTTTGAAGAAAAAAACAAATCGATAGAGGGAATGCATCTGTTTCTCCTCCATCGATTTGCAAAAGTATTCGACATCGACCATAATCCACCGATGATTTCAAATCATCAATGGTCGATGGGCATCCTTACTCTGGGGTAACACTGCTGCCTGTGTACAGAGGCCAAGTTCAACACAGACCCGCACATGTGCCAGTACTCCTACAGTAATTGGCAGAAGCAAGATACACCTAGGTAACGGGTTCACCAAATACTGCAGGGGTCTCAAACTCCTTTAGGACCACACAAGGGCAACACTTGACCAAAAGCCGCATCCCTTTTAATGACTGGATGGATCCAGGTCTGTTTCATTGAATTTTTACTATTGTGGTTTTAATTAGTCATTCTAATTTCTAGTTACTTTATTAAATTGAGTTGTATCGTATTTAAACGAGGGAAGAGACAGATTGAGCTTAAATTGTTGTGGTTCTAAAAATAAATAGGTGGCTGTTAACTATTAAAAACCTAAAATTTTACCCTAAAATCCAGTTTACGTATTTCCCTGTTTGTTGTGTTTGTAATCTCTAATCAGAAAGTCTACTAGCGAACCATAACTCCCAGCATGCTGTGCGGCCTATTGACCCCATTTATCTGACTCTGATGTTACGCTCTGATCCAGGCCGCAGGAGTCCTTGTTAAGCCCGCAGGCGCACTGTAGGATTGTCCATGACCTCCGTTTCTTACTCAGCACTTCTTAAATGCCGGTCTGTTTTGAAGTCCTGGGGCTTGGTTATTAGCACCAAGGCCTGCATCTAACACCCTGTAGGTGGGGTTCTTGTAGATCAAAAAATTGCGTCCGTGCAAGGCAGCCGGGGAGGGATTTTCACGATGCCGGTTGCCAGGG
This sequence comes from Crinia signifera, assembly GCF_055691185.1. Lineage (NCBI taxonomy): Eukaryota > Metazoa > Chordata > Amphibia > Anura > Myobatrachidae > Crinia > Crinia signifera. The sequence continues at coordinate 72,142,416 of NC_139228.1, forward strand.
AACTGCTGTTTTCTTGAAACTTTGGAGATGGTTTATTTTCACATGAAATATTAATGGCAGCAGCTTAGAAGCCAGAGCATCAGGAAAACGTGAGATACTTCAAATGCCGAGCCAGGAAAAGCACACAGACGTCAGGAACTGATCACACTGAAGCTTGGCGTGCTGTGATTCCCAAAGCCCTGTTTATTTTTATTTTTATGCCAGGATATCCAAAAGCACACATTGCCCTAAGAATGCATGGAAAGTCGGGAACGTTAACTTTTTTTTTTTTTAAAGACACGTAAATAATTTTTATGCTGTTCCCATAAATGTCACTAATTACGCTGATGAAAGCGGGGCTCGATCTGTGGGACCTAGAATCCAAATGACTCGCGTACATCCCATCTAGTCCTCTGCTAGTGCCGTGGGCTGGAAGATTTTGTTTTTTAAATGTTGAGATGTCTGCCCCAAACTGACGGAAAAAAACATATAGAACATTGTATACATGGCTGTTATTTGAAGGCATATTTGTTATTGAATAATTCAAATTTTGTAGAGCTGGATTTTCGCACCGGTATATGATTGACCATGTGACATCTGGCCAAGGTTTCCAAAATCTTCTATGCCATAGGTAAATTATTGATGCGTTTCTACCAAGGGACTATTTGCAGTCAATGGCTACTGCATCATGGGAATTTTACTTGTAAGCGGCTTATTCAATGTGGCGTCACGACTGTCGGGCTAGCCCGACCGCTGTGACCCAGTCCCGTTCTCAGCGGGCTCGACGTCAGCTCGGCAGGCAGGATTCAATGTCCTGCCTGCCGAGCGTCGACAAGGGGGTGTGGATGGGAGAAATGGCCGGAAATCGTCAAGTTGCGGCTTGGAGCTTGACAATTCCCAGTCGTTCTCGGCAGAACGGGCCCGACTGCTTGTGAAGTCAGGCCCATTCGGCTGAGATCCAAGTTCAATGCTGTTGGGGAAGACAGCGTTGATCAGGGCCTTCCGCTATTTCCCCTGGAATAGCGGTGGGGGATTGAATACCCCCCGAAATGTTTACAATTGGGAACAGAACAGCAATACAGGCAGAATACCAATTTATTCAGCACCTCCTTTTTTAATCCATTAACATCAGGCTGCAGGAGATCTGGACACATCTGACTTTAGGGGGGTGTAGTGTTAGACTGCTAGAAGGTGTGGGTGGTGGTGGTGGTGGAGGGTGGGGGGGTTGGTAGCCTAGAAGAGTTTTAGGTGGTTTCAGTTGCCGGGATGCCGCTGATAGTCCAGCAAATCCTGATGATAACGGGCAGACGGAGAGTAAGAGGTCCCTGCTTGCAAGCGTATGTTTGGCTGCAAAATACACGAGGATAAGTGCTACATAATGGATATTGATTCCGTCAGATTGAAAGGATCAAACGTGCTTGATGGACTCTATGATCCACTTACACATCAATGTTGGCCTAGGGTCAGAGTTATATATGTGCAGACAGAGAACACATGTAAGTTCTGTGTGAGCTTTGTAGTGGGGAGGTACATACGCACTTAAGTAGAATGGTTCACGGACGTTATGTGGGTGAGTTCAGGATGTGATATTCTGCCTCAATAGTTATTTTCTGGGGAATTCTTGAAGTTTTGGAGACTACAGCAAAGACTTGCGATTAGGAGGGAAGTCTACAGTCGGAAAAAGTTCTGTGACCAGGTGCAGGTAATGGGGGCGGAAGAGAGACTCGGATCGTGTGCAGAGCGGAGTGGTCTGGTTGTAAGATATCTACATAAGTGTAATTGAAGTGTGTGTGTGTGTGTGTATGGACGTTCCACAATAACTCTCGAACTCTTTAACTAATCGCCTTCAAACTTTGCACACAAAGTTATCATCTTAGGGGACAATCTAAGTTCAAAGATGGGTTTAATCAGACGACCCCTTAAGGGCACTGTCATAAGGGTCCATGCTATTTCTGTTGTATTCATACATTGTGATATGTCCTTGGAAAGCTTAGGACTTTCTGAATACAACCAGGGCCGCTGAAAGCGCCGCCGGGCCCCGGTTATTAAAAAGGGGGTGTTGTCAACAGGAGGGGCATGACCAATGGAGGTGGTGTGGCCACACCCCTGTAAAATGTTTTTTTGCAGGGGGTGCGGGCTGTGTGCCAGTGCACAGGCTGCTGCTGCAGCTGCATCTCTCCCCCGCCCAGCACACGACACCGATCAGTGTGTGCTGAGTGGGGTAGAGAGGCTGTGCCGCTGCGGCAGCCTCTGCTATCTACTCCCACTGCCAGGTCTCTGCAGTGGGGGAGTGGGGCACGGGACCGGGTATAAAGTACCCTCCCCCTCTTGACGGCACTGAATACAACAGTGGTGGGTTTATCTGGGGCAGGACAAACCTACCAGGGCGCCGGGTCCAGTTGTCCATGATATCGCTGTATACAGACATCGCCTAGTGTGTGCCCAGCTTTAGATGTATGTGACAAAAGATGGTTCATGATTTAATGTGAGGAGCGAAGGAATAAACCTCAAAAGTGCGATTTGATAAGTAGGAGGAGAACCAGGACGGTGTCCTGACGGCCCAGAGATTGCATCGTTCATTTAAAAAGAGAGCGGTCAACGGTGAGAGGAGAACTAGAAGTGTGTCGTGTCCAACACCACCGTGGGGCCGTATTCTAGTCTATTCAGTCCCCGACATGTTCACACCCGGGACTGATGGTTCTGCCCTGCGCATGCACATATTCTCATGTGCAGGGCTTCTGTGCGGGCGCCTTCGCCAACCTTCACAGGAGAGGGGGGGGTGACGGCGGCACATTGGAACGCCCAGCATTTCATGTTCATCCCCATGCAAACTCCGGGCGTTCGCATGTAAATGTGGCCGTGACGCAGTGTGCATGACGTCAGTGTCACATGATGTCAGCAGACCACCCTGGGGGCGGGGGTGGTCGTGTTTTCACCGAGTGGCCTCTCTGGGAGCCCGTATGCGGTCCCTACCTCAGGTCAGTTTTGGGGCTATTCCTCATTTTCCCCAGAGCAGGCCTTAAGGCTTGTATACACTGGGAAATAACGGCAAAATAGGCGGCCATGCGGACCTGGTGGGGTGCCAGCATCGGCAAGTGCGCACACATTTGCTGATGGCAGCGGTAAGGAAGGGCGGCAGGGTGGTGGTTTGGGGCGGGGTGTGGAAGGGGGACATTCTGCAGCATGGCCCTCGTTTACGATGCCCTGTCGTTATTAATGACCCGCATCTTCTGCCAGTCACATTGGTCAATATTTTGAACACTATTGCTCAGAAGGACCCAAATGAGCGATCGGGTACAGAATATATAACCCAGTGTGTATGATCGCACCTTATTAAGATGCTTTGAAGGAGCGAGGGACCAGAGCGAGCGAGAGAGAGGACGGGAAGTTTGGGATAGGATTGCCAAAGAAGCTGCCTCAGAGGAGAGAACACCTCCCAATGGGACTGCCTTGGGCGACTAGCAGGTTGGGCTTCCAATAGGAAGTCGCTGCCAGTCACCGTGCAGCCAGTGCAGTCTCATGGAGTTGTGCAGGTATAAGTAGCGTAAGATGGAGAGGCCAGTGCTGGAAGAGAAGTTATCGAGGGTGTTCGTTAAATCCTTTAGAAATCTGTTAAGAAACGGATGGAATTTCTGTGCTGAAATCTTTTAAAATCTAATAAAAAATCTGGTTTTGGCAAATATACGTGGAGGATCTATTCATATAAAAGGAAATATGTTTGAAGGGTTGTGTGCACTCTCTGGGCATTATGTTTGATATAAACACCTTAATCCTTTGCCGTGTTGCTATGTACTGTGGTGTCCTGCTCTGCTGTGTCCCTCCCTGGGTTATTCCTATTTCCTCCTGCACACTACAGATGCATTTGTAAATGAGAATCTCCAGACATTATTGATTGTGCAATGTTTGTAGAGCTGTCCGGAGGCCTACGCTACCGATCTGCGCGCTGGCTGGGAATTACGCGCTGAAGGGCAAATCAAGTAGCTTTGAATTTAAAAATAAAATAATTGTGTGTTGCCTGACCCTAACTTGCCCCTCATACTTACCACTAGGGGTGTCTGTATTCCGTAGTCGGCATATTGACCCTTGCCACGTTCCTGTGTCGGTCTTCTGATGACGGTCAGAGTTTAATCTGTTTTGTACGGAGGAATGGAGTAAAAATCCTCCAATCCGATGTACAGGACTAATCATGGTGCCCATACATTTCTGATCCCCCTTGAACCTTGTAGGTGAGCTCAATGGAAATTGGATCCGACTTGTCCTTAAGGTTCCCCCTACCCTAATGTTTGGGGGGCTTAAATACTAGAGACCAAACGGAAGTCATTCAGGGCAGGTGAGAGGGGTGCTACTCCAAGCTGAAGGAGTCCCAACCTTCAAATCAGTGACAGATTAAGGTCTGTGGGGGCCCTGGATGGTGTGGTGTCCCCCCCTGCACACCCTTATTTGCACGTGATATCATGCTGGGACTTTTAGTTCAACAAAGAAATAAATATACAGTGCTGTACAATAATTATAATGAACTCTGCTATCTAACATTGACCAAAATCTAGGTGCTAGGTATATTTATTGGCCAAGAAATACTTGCCAGCCAACCAGCGTCTTGGTGACCTAGGGGGTATTCAATATCGGATTCCGACTGTCAGAACATTTTCATTTCATCCGACAGCAACTCAATAGTTGGAATTCAATGTTCCGGCTGTCGAGTGTCGGAAAGTCTATGGATCGTAAAAAAAAAAAAGGTCGCTGATTGTCGAAAAACGTCCGTGAATTCGACAATCTGTGGCCGATTCCGACAAAACAGATCCAACTTGAAAACAGTCGGTTCTGACAGCCTTCAGTGTTATCGTTAACGGCAGCATTGAATAGGTGAATAACGATATTTCCCCTGTCAGGAAATATCAGCACATATTGAATACTCCGCTAGTCTCCGGTGGGGATATAATACTATGTTTAAATCTGGGCGCAGGACCCTAAAGACACAAGTCTTCCAAACCCTCCAAGTGCCACTTACAAATGTTCTGTCTATGGTGGGTTGCTGGCCCCTGCACCAGGCCGGTAACCACCATCCAGCTGCAGGGGAGTGCAGTCCAAGCAGGGCGGAGTGATGCGTTCAATGAGATGAGGGTTTTCGGCAATACTCAGAGCACCACGTAGGTGAGCGTGCCGAAATGTATATTTTATTACGCCTGGTCTCTCTTTGGCTCTGCCGGCGACATTCTCTGCTCCCCTTATTATAGCCACGGACGTATAACTGTACATCTTTCAGAAATCCAGGCTGTGCGTGATGGATAGTAAGTCGTTAGCAACACGAAACCTGCTTGGAGCAGGTTCTTCCTTTTTATCCTGTTTATTGTTAGAGGCCTCGAAACCATAATTTTTTTTGTCATGCTGCTCACTGCGATTAAGTTGACGTTCTGCAGGGACCCACTTTCCTTTCCATGTGACCAGCTGCAGCTGGGAGATTCTGGGCCTGGAGCAGAGAGTGCGGGACCTTGTCAGGCTGGAGCTGAGCTGCTGCTCCTAGCCGTGGCTGTATTAGGTGCCAGACGGCAGCATTTCAGGTTCTGTTGTCATGTTTTATACATCTGCTAGTTAAAAAACATGTACTTTTGAGTTGTGATCATTTTTACTTTCACTTTCAGCGGTGACCGGTGACCGTTTTTAGCCCACAACCTTTCTACCTCCCTGCCAGTCCCTATCTGCTCCTCGCACCACTCCATATCCAACACATTTGACAACGGACTAGTGTCCCTGCAAAAATCGCTTTCAGCACACAGAGGAGTAATTTGGTCCATCGGTTTATCTGCTATAAAAATTTAAAGGGCATGCTTTCTTTTTGTGTAGTTGTTTTTTTCCTATATCTTGGGTTGTAGGTAATATCTTTGTCTTCTATTGTTGGTGGACTGCTACCCCTAGCAGAAGGGGCATGATGAGAGTAGTAGGGCACCACTGGACAAACGGCAGGTTACAGAGGAAGCTGGGTTGAATTGGTGGTGGGGGCTGTTTGTTAAAGGTAGGCTCCCATTGAGCGGTGTCACACATGGACTATCGATTCACAGCAAAAATTCAGTTGTCGTCTTGCCACCTTATCTGCGGTTCAGTAGTCCTTTTCTGTTGGTACTGGGTGGTGCTGGGGGCGGGGAATGTTTTATGCACAAAGTTCATTCCGCAGTCACCTGCTGTTCCGCCTCCATCTGTAGGACAGAGCCCAAAGTCTTAATCACCCAGCGAACGTCCGAGACTGAAAACATTAACCCTTTCTATATAGTGCCGGGGATCTCTAGAGAGATGTCAATTGTCAATACAAATTCTGCAAAATACAATAGAACACGGAGTTTAGGGTCAGGGTGGACAGCTGTCTGTTGGAAGGAACCTGTGGTAGCCATATACTACAGCAGAGATACCAAATGTTCTGCACCGCAAATCAAAGAGTTTCCTATCGAAATAATCAACGCAAATTATTCATTTCGGAAAATTGTCATCCTTGGGTTCGGTTGACATGGTTACGCTTGTAAAGATTGTTCTCCACGGTCCTCCTTATGCTTGGTTTATATGGCGGTGGGTATGGTAGCGTTTCTGTCCACATAGCTTCTAAGGCGTCTATTGAATTATCGTGATTGACATTTACCTTAACTTAACTCTAATTACCCATAGAAATAAATGGTACTTGTTTCCTAGCACGGCCACAACGATTTAGATCGTTGTGGTCGGAAGATAAAAAATCGGATCGATCGCATCGCATGCGATTTGGTCGCATGCGATGCGACCGATCCGACCGACCGATTTTTCACCCGATTTTTTTTTTTTTCACCTGATTATTTTCAATTGCCCCCCCAAATGTTACTAAGTGGGCTAGACCCCACGATAGACGTGAACCCGAAGCGTGGCGAGCGCAGCGAGCCCGCGAGGGGCGGCGGTGCGCGTCCTCCGACCTTTTCATTCCCCTACTATCCACTAGGGCGTGGAGTGAGAATAGAATAGTGTGGCGAGCGCAGCGAGCCACCGAGCCCGAAGCGTGGCGAGCGGACGCGTCTAACTTCACAGGTATACGCGTCCCCTCGCGGGGCTCGCTGCGCTCGCCACGCTTCGGGCTCGGTGGCTCGCTGCGCTCGCCACACTATTCTATTCTCACTCCACGCCCTAGTGGATAGTAGGGGAATGAAAAGGTCGGAGGACGCGCACCGCCGCCCCTCGCGGGCTCGCTGCGCTCGCCACGCTTCGGGTTGACGTCTATCGTGGGGTCATGGCGGGCACATAAAAAATGTGAAATGGGTCATATTGGGCCATTTCACCTTTTTTATCATTTTACCCTATGTAAGATGGACTTAATCAAGTCCATCTCATCTTGTGCCATTATAATGGCACAAGACCGACGCGATCCTCCCGATTTCAATGTTAAAAGATTTTTTAACATTGAAGTCTATGGAAAAATCGGGTCAATCGGTCGGTCGCATCGCGGCCGATTTTAATTGGTCGCGACCGACCGATTGACCCGATTTCTGTCATTCAAAGGGAAAAAATTGTAAAAAATCGGCCACATCGTGAGGATCGTGTCCCTTAATTAAGAGCCACGATCACTCACGATTGTGGCCGTTCTAGGAAACAAGTACCAAATAAATTACACGGACACCTTATCCTAAAAATAATCACACGGACACCTTATCCTAAAAATAATCACACGGACACCTTATCCTTAAAATAATCACACGGACAACAACTGCATAAGTTAAAAGGTCAACAGTAATTATTTATGGCCAGGAAAGCGCTTGAAGACCAGCTAAGTCACAAAATGTTAGTAATGGCGGCGACTACCACACCCCAACTTATAACCAGGCTGATGAACCGCCCCCATTGAATTTAAGGCACAGCCTGCACTGTGGCATGGTGGGGACACTTCAAGGAAGTGGCCAACGTCCCCCCCTCGGGGACAGGACTCACCCGCCGTCCTGGCAAAGGATGGCAATACCGCACAGTGACCACCTGTACCTCAAAATTAACCGCTGGTTGAGAGCGCCTTCCCGCCAATTATTAATTCCTTTTTGTGAAGCCAAATTAGGTGAAAGCCGAAAGGCCAGGTGGAAATTGAAAAAGCGAGGGAGGGAGGGTGGAAATCCAGACTCAAAGAGGAAGCAGCATCATCTGACTCCCCTTTATATACCCCTGCATAAGCTACCACCCATTCTCTACCTAATTGGCTAAACCAACCATCACTGACTTCTATGGGTAAGAACTATTCAACAATAACTTTATCGGGACAATCACAAAATTCTCAGGCTCTTAAATGCCCTCGTGCCTATACAGCCCTCACTTCATCTATTTGGAGGGGGCACAGGTGGGACGGTAAGACAGAGAAAAGTGGAACAACTCACACAGGACTAGATTCTCTAAGCTTCAAAAGTGATAAAATGGACAGTGATAAACAGCCAGCCAATCAGCTCCTACCTGCCATGTCACAGACTGTGTTTGAAAAATGTCAGGTAGGAGCTGATTGGCTGGCTGTTTATCACTCTCCATTTTATCACTTTTGAAGCTTAGAGAATCTGGCCCCTAATCTACTAATATGGGAGTTCTATTGAAGATGAGATGTTGCTAATAGCAACCAATTGAGAATGTGGGCTTAATGAGTCTTTTTTCATTTTCCTTCTTCACTACTGCAAATAATACTCCAGAAACCTCCTCCGGGACACATGCGGTACCCTGGCTGTAGACAGCTGTTGCATACAGTCACCTGGTGTCGCGTAACCATGGGCGTTCCTGGTCAGTGGCTGCAATGTGGCCTGAAACAACTACAGTTCCAAGCGCAGATACACAGCGGCCATATGCGGGGGAATTCCAGGAGGACTCCCTGAGCATTCCATCGGCGAGTGTCAAGGGTGCGCTGATGGTAGAAGGGGTCAAGTTGCACGGCGCCTCAGCGTTTGCACTCTCCGCACGTTGGGGGAAAAAAATCATAAAAAACTCATGTTTATCTTTTTCATGTTGACCTTTTGATCCTGTAAGCATGTCCACCTATGGCCTGTCGGAATGCCTTGTGTTTGATAGGCAGTCTGGGTTTCTATGTATGACCCATATTCTGTAGCTAATCTGCCACCCTTGTGTACAGCAGCGACCTTTCTAATGTAATCGTAGCCTACTCTCAGGCTCAGAGACGGTCCATGCCCCACGGTCCAGGAGGTGATGCAGGACTCCGCACTGCTTCTGAAACACACGACAACCTTTCCTTAAATCGATGTGTATCCTGAACATCAATGGGCTGCCCCCATCCCATGAAAGCTAAACGACGTAAAACCAAGGAGCCAGACAGATGTTTTATTGTAATGAATGTTGGGCCAGGACTAAGATTTTAGTGATAGGAAGAAGTGGGGTTTTGTCCAAACTTCCGCCCTCCGTATACGTCCCTTCCAGCTCCTTGCCGGAGTCTGTAATCCACATTGTTTTGTGTGTATATACAAAAGGACAAAAAAAAAAGATGAATTCAGTTGTCATAACCGGCGTCACATCCCCTTTTAATACTAAGGAGGCGAAAGTCAAACCGCTTTTTGTGTATGTGAGTTAAACCAGAATGTGCTGCTGCAAGTTATCCCGGCTTCAGGAGCCGGCCAGGAACGACAGGATACAGAAGATCTGACTGATGCATCTGCGTCCGTGACACGTCGGTTCCGCCTTGGCTGAGGTGCGAGGATTACTGCAATAAACATACAGCACTGGCCAAAACCGTGGGTCCCCAGCTGTGGTTAAACTACAAGTCCCAGCATGCACTGCCACAGTTTTACTATAAGGGACTAGTAAAACTGTGGCAATGCATGCTGGGACGTGTAGCTTTACAACAACGGGAGAGCCACAGGTTGGTCAGACCTGACCAGACCTCCCAGCACAGTGAGCCGTGCGAGGGGACGCAGTACACTTTTATATGGTGCCCATGTCGACATAGACACCAAATAGCGTGAAAAACTCATGCTGACCCATGTCGACCTTTAGTTTGTGGTATGTCGGCCATTTCAAGGTGTCGGCCTAGTATCTGTCAATCTCTTATACCGTAACCGCACCCACAATGCCAGAAGTTTATTGTTGAGATGTTAAAAAATTATTTAATCAAGAAAAGTGTGCTGCACTGCCCCCCTAAGATTAGGGGGTTATTCGGTACGCTCGCTGCAGGGGGCTGGGGTGACACCTGGCGCGTCTACATGTTTCGGTATCGGTTGCTGAGAAGGACAGGGGTTATAATGGACAAATAGGCCCCTAGAGACTATTTTGCACATTTACTTTAATAGAAGTAAATCCATAAATGTGAAGTTAGCCTTTTAAGTTTGGGCATGATGCCATATCCTGTCCTAATCGGTTCTGCCGAATGCTGAGCGGAATCTATGGGACGTACTTCTAACGAGGCAGCTGTCATCCTGCAGTGTGTGTGGGGCAGGCTAACGAAGGGAACGAATTTATCATCACAATTTTTTATGTTGCAACAGTCTCAATCAGAATTTATCTTGATCTTCGATCTCCTCAAGTTCTGAAATTACAATATTAGATTATGAACTTGCTGTTACCCAGTTTGTTTTATAACTGTCTACAATATTAAAGTGCAGCGGAATCTTCCGCGCTATTTAAGAAACTAAATAAATTAATGAATAAATATTAGTGCTATATATGCGCAGTACGGATGGTATAATGGTTAGCATTACTGTCTCACAGCGCTGAGGACATGTGTTCCACTCCCACCATGACCCTAACTGTGCGGAGTTTGTATGTTCTCCCCGTGCTTGCGTGGGTGCTCTGGGTGCTCCGGTTTCCTCCCACTAACCCAAAATATACTGGTAGGTTAATTGGCTCCCAACAAAATAAACCCTAGAACATGGGTCTTCAAACTGTGGCCCTCCAGTTGTTGTGAAACTACGAATCCCAGCATGCCTTGCCACAGTTTTAACACTCCCTTATAGCAAACCTGTGGCAAGGCATGCTGGGATTTGTAGTTTCACAACATCTGGAGGGCCGCAGTTTGAAGACCCATGCCCTAGAATGTCTGTGTGTGCGTGTACATGTGGTAGGGAATATAGATTGTAAGCTTCACTGGGGCAGGGACTGATGTGAATGTTCAAATATTCTCTGTACAGCGCTGCGGAATATGTGTGCGCTATATAAGAAACTGCTAATAAATAAATGTACAAGGAACAAGAGCATCAGAATAAGCTAGACCTGCTTTATTCTTCTGATTAGCTTGTTGACATCTTAATCTCTTAATCAAGTTACATTGCAAAACTGGGGATTTCATAATGCTGGGGTGTGTGATTACCAGAATTAACACAACATGTTTGAATAACAGTGTTGTAATACCTGTAAACACTCCTATTAAATGATCCGTAATTCCTCAGTATATCATTACAAAGATGCTGGAAGGACAATGGAAAATCAGCAGCGCTGTACTGCAAAGTAAAGGTTTCGCAAATCCACACATATAAAAGGCTAACTACTCCTCACCTCTATGAGGGGAAGTACCACCAGTGACCACTAGAGGCCACTCCACGGACTAAATTACACCTTTGTGGGCTAAAAGTTGCCGTAACAGAAAGTGAAAGCCATTTTTGCAGGGACACTGGTCTGTTTTTAACTTGGTGGATATGGAGAGAGAGAGCTGTGAAGACAGAGATTGGAGGTAGGAGCAGATAGGGACTGGGGATGGGGGTGGAGAGTTTGTGGGCTAATAACTGTCACAGCTCAAAGTGAACGTAAAAACGGTCACAGCTCAAAGTGAAAGTGAAAAAACGGTCACAGCTCAAAGTGAAAGGACATTGCAGAAGCTGTAATTTTGATGGGCTTTTAAGTAGTATTTTCATAAAATATTGAAGTGATTGGCATCTTGTTGCTGTTTTCTGACACGTTATTCCTGTTAAGAGTCTTCTTCTATTGATAAACCTTATTGTTTTATCACATTGCTTTGGACATGCTGACACTGGACATCTTGTTGATGGTCATAATGCCGACAATTGCATTGTCGACCGTACAGTTATAAGTTTAGGCTGTTGGTTGTGGTTTATCACAGTAGAAAAACCGTTATGTTGTCATGTCGACCGTTGACATTGTGACCGTGTCAACACCACACCTGTTGCCGTGATACATTGCAGAACATGTTAGGGTGACCACCTGATTGTGTTGATTGCTCAGCCAAGGTTCTATAATGTGAATTTAGGGCCTAATTCAGATTAATTCGGAACAAGGAGAATTCGGATTTGCGCATGTGCAGTGGCGAGCAACGAACGGCCTCGGCGAGTTACTGGGGAGGGAGGAGGCGGACGGCGAGGCAAATGGTGACCTCCTGTAGCGGAGGCATGCGAGGAGGTGTGTTTTCGTTACACATCCCCTCGCCTGTTACTGAGGGGAATCTGCGATGGCGGAGGGGCGGACGGTGTCCTAGGCGCTGGGAAAGCAGCGATGTTCGCAGCATATCGGGCCAACCTGAATCGCCCCTTAATTCAGTCTGTTGCTGTGGATAATAGCAGCAGTGCCCTTGGTATGGTCCTAGAATGACTTACATGTATGGTTATATGCCAGCAGGACTTGTCTAATGTCTTGTAAATGCCTACTTCACCCCGATGTTTGTGCTCTGATGGGACAGCCCTCGTATCGCGCAGCGTTTCGGAGTTCATAGCTTAATTCTAAGACCCATTATTGAGGTGTGTGTATTTAAACAGCAGAGTGCGGATTAGGGGTCATTTATCCAGATCTCCGGCATCCTGCTGAGCTGCTTTCCCTCATCTGACACCATAACAGAGAACTGCCAGAGTAAGGTCAGCTTGCGGGAGTTGGCATTGTACAGGTCTCACTGACTCACCAGTGACCCGAATGTGTTCCCTCCACAGGAAAGACCTGACACACACACAGTGGCCAAACGGCATATCCCACAAGGAATATTTTTGTGAGGTGTCACTTATTAACCACTTCGCCCCCGGAGGCGACAATCTGTGCAGGGAATCTGGAACGTGAAGCGGATTCAACTTTTCCAAAATATGTCAGCGCTGCGTTGAGTTAAACGCCAGACCCCAGAGTCTCCTTTTTTTTAATTTTCTCGCTTTTGATAGATCGGTTTAATTTACCGTGGAAGTCTCCAGGATTAGCTCCGTTCTCACTCCTGCCGTAATCCAGGTATTTCATCGAATGAATGTTCCAGGGCGAATTTGAGAATATTCCTGTTACTAATACACTCAACGGCTGCTTGTTCTTTACAGGCCCCCTTTTCATTTCCTGTTAAGATAACGCTCCCTCCCCCTCTGCTTCCAGAATTAATCTTTTTCGGTAGTCATTAATTTTTATTAACCTTGACATGAGGAGATTTCTGTGACTGATTCTATGCAGGGCCCCAGAGAATGTTCGGCCTCTGCTTGGCGATAGAAACCGCTTGCAAGAGTTATGGGGCCTACACACGTAGCGATGCTGAAACGTCCTGAGCGATGCTAGATCGGTCAGGACGCACAGCATGATCGCTCGGCACACAGCGATGTGTGCTGAGCGAACTGTCCGGGCCAGTGTTCTCTCGTGATATTAATCGTCAGGCAATAGCGACGCACTGGGCCCTGTATCGCTGTCGCTATGGCCCCTAAACACGGAGCAATGTAGGGGCATTTTCTAAGCGATCTAGTAAGATCGCTTAGAAAAAATGCCTGTATATCGCTACATGTGTAGGCTCCATTACACACAGCCAATGTTATGGTACAGATGTGTCCTCCTATATATATTTGCTGCAGTAACTAAAACGGGATGCGGTCAAAATCCCGGCGGTTGGAAATCACGACGGTCGAAATCCCGCCGGAATCACGACCGCCGCAATGCCGGAACTTTGGAGAATAAAATAGTGTGCCGAGCGTAGCGAGCCTGCAGCTACAGCCGCACACAGCAGGGGCTTCTTGTGCATCATTCGCCTAGTGATGTCTTCCCCATCTTGGTCACTCTTGTGGGTCTGCCCCTCCCCTTTATAATGTAAGCTATCACGAGCAGGGCCCTCTTCCCACATTTACCTACTCTTAATTAAACTTTGAATCATTTACTCCATGCTCCCTCTGGCGGCATCTAATCCCTTGGTTTTCTGCCACCGGGATAGTTGATCAACACTGTCTAGATCGGCAGTTACTGGGTCGACCGATCCCGTCGAAGGCATCTAGATAGACACCTAAAGTTCGTTGACCGCGTCTAGATTGGCAGTGATGGGAGTCAGACGCAAGCGTTATATCGATGGACACGAGTTCGACCGTCATCACGTCAATATCAGTTTTTCATATATTTTTGTGCTGAATGCCGCAATGCTGCACCCCCCCCCCCCCCCCCCCTCTGCTGCTGTTCCCCGCCACTAGTAACTGCTGGTCCCTGCTGCCGGTCCCGACCGGACCGGCGCATACGCAGTAACTTCTTCTGTACTGCATATGTGCTGTCCCCCAGCCTCTATGGGCTGCTTCTGCAGCATTCCATAGCAGCATATTGACGGTCCTCGGTCTGGCGCTTGCGCTGTATAGTCCTCGGTACTGAGCATTCAAAGAACCCGTTTTTGTGGGCTGCCGCTGCAGCAACCCATAGAGGCATTCTGGAGGGAGGGAACACCTCCAAATGGTACTGCTTTGGGTGAGTGACAGACAGGTCAGACTTCCAATAGGATGTCATTGCAAGTCGCAATTGAAATCCGTGCAGTCTCACAGACTGCACCTGGTTTCACACAGTGGCGAATTTTACCTGGGGGGGGGGGGGGGGGGGGGGGGGGGGGAGTAAAAACTGCCACCAATTAAAATGTTCTGATTTTGCAGCTTATGATGAAGTTCCCTGGTGAGCAGTCTGACCTCACACTCACTACTCTAGGACCTGCCAGGAAACTACTGATCATAGAGTTTTTTTTTTTTTATTTACGTTTTGTTTATTTTATTCATTATTTCAGCCATCATGGAGCTAGGAAATGGGACATGGCTGTTACCAAAGCCGCCTCCTTTGTCCAGCTGCAAGTTCTCACCGTATTAGCTTCATAATTATGGCTCCCAAAGGACTCCATTATATTTCAGTGGGACCTGCGCTGTGATAAGTGTACACAATAACTCTGTGTACACGAGACAATGATACAGTGATTGTATAAAGAATGTAGGAATAGTACCATGTATGTATTAATACGGTGCCCCATGTCAGCACTGTCCGCATGAATCCGTTACATTGCACAACATCGAAATATGAAATGATAAAGGATAAAATAATGAAAAATTGATGAAAAGATTGATAAGTGAATGGGGGGGGGGGGGCGGGGCAAAATGAAGAGGGCAGGCATAGGTCTATGTGGCGCACCTATGGAGGGGGTAATTCACACCTGATCACTAGACTGCTTATATTTGCCACCTCACCGCGCCAACCGAATCCCCAAGACCCGATGCGAGCAGATGTGTATACATACACATCTGTACGCATGCGGCTGCACAGAGAAATCATTTTTCCTCTCTTTGCACATAAGCCTAGACTTACTTTTATGATGGCCGCTCTTATCCAAATCCATGTCATGTAACATCATCCCGCCCGCCCGAAACAGGCAGGGCCATACCTGCAGCATTTCCATTTTTGTGGTCTGGGGTTGTGCACATGCGCGTGACCACTCCTCCACCATCAAAAAGAGGGCCGAATTTGCTGGTCACTGACCAGGTCTGGATCGGCAAGTCACAGTAGGGGAATCCACAGGGTGGTGGTGCGGGGGGCTGGCGTCCCATCCCCTCCGCGGTACACCACTAACCTGTGTGTTTTTGATCCTCCTCCGCTCGTCTGTTCGTCCCGCGGCGATCGTTCTCTCTTAGCCGCAGCTTGGTTAGCACAGCGCACGCATAACCAGCTCATCTCCACCCTCCCTGCAGACGCTGTGCAGCCGGGCTGGTCATCGCTGTGCATACACGCTGGGCAAAAACAGGTGTATGCAACTTAATATCGGAGAGAGATAAAGTACCAGCCATAATTGACAAGTTACAGCAGGGTTGCCTACCCTCTCGGAATGGCCGGGAGTGTCCCGAAAATTGGGTCCTGCTCCCGGCCCCTCAGAAAGGTGGGCAACCCTCCTGGATTCAGAGGGACCCCCATTGTGCCCCCGATCGCGGCCATCTTCCCCCGACCTAGTCATTTAAATGCCGCAATTCGCGGGTCTTAGGAGGAGGCGGAGCTAAAATGTCACAAACGCGTCATTTTAGCCCCACCCCCTCCACAGAGATCCGTGAATTCGGCTATTTTACATCCTGGGGTGGGGCTTAATGACGCCACTCAAGCCCCACCCCCTGAGCTGCTCCCGGAGAGGAGATTCTAAAAGTTGGGCTCCATTTGAAAAAAAGAAAGGACCTGATTGGTTGGTATTTAGTATATCCCAACCCTTGTCTGGTGCCCCTGTAACAAGATAAACAATGTTATTCCCTTCACCCGTCCATGGCTGTAAGGTCATGGCTGCTGGCTGTATACATTTGTATATTTTTTTAATGCAGTACACAGAAATGTTTTCCTTGCCCTTTAAGGGCAGGCATTTGGTATTTATCCACCTGGAATGCGGGTGATTAGCGCAGTGAGTTATGTGAGAGGTCGGGGACATTGCCCGAGTAAATTCTGCAGCCACCGTAATGTGGGTCACCGCTGATTGCGGTGGCAGGACCTCTGCAGATCCATGGTATCAATGCCAGCTCACAGAGCAGATAAATGCCATTTTATTTTTCCTGAACGAGACAAATTGTTTGTGTTGGAGACAAACCCTGCCTTAGGGATTTCTCTGAACCGTGTTTTTAGAACGCGGTTCCCATTCAATCTGTTAATCTTTGCTAAAAATACATATATTTACTATAGCCGTGTATAGTGTGCGTACAGCTTGGAAACTGACGCAGATACACACAATGTCTACTGTTGTTGGCCTGTTCTATCACACTGCAAGGGGCAGATGTATTAAGTGAAAGGTGATAACGCACCAGCCAATCAGCTCTCACCTGTCATTTTACTGGCTGTGTTTAAAAAATGACAAGAGCTGATTGGCTGCTGCGTTCTTACCTTCCATTTTATCATTTTTCCAGGCTTAATACATTTTCCGCTTTAGTACTCCGAATGCTCTTTCCAACTCCCGCCCTATCATTCTCCTCCCATTGGCCTCCAAAACTTCTTGACCGTATTGCCCGCATCCCTCTTTCTGCCCTCCCACTCCCTGCTTGGCCCATTACAACCTGGCTTCCATCCGCTCCACTGAAACTACCCCTATGAAAGTCAGCAATGACCACCTTATTGCCAAATCCATACCTCCCAAAATTGGTGACAGTAGAGGAGGGAGGGGCCTATGCCTGCAGCGCTCCCGCAAGGCCACTCCCCATTTCTGCCACTGAGAGCTGCTGACCATGCCCCTATTTCCTTTCTGCAGTGAATAGACACTATGCACATGCGCAACAGACACAGATGGCCCCAGCAGGATAAGCCTCAAAAAATGTGACTCCCGTGAAAATCGGGACAGTTGGGAGGTAGGTAAATCCAAGGGCCACTACTCTGCTCGTCCTCTCTGCTGCTGACACTGTGGACCACCCTCTCCTACAAATCCTTCATTTCCTTGCTCTGTGTGATACTGCCCTCTCCTGGCTGCTCCCCACCATAGTCCTAACTGTGTGGAGTTTGTATATTCTCCCTGTGCTTGCCTAGGTTTCCTCCGGTTACTCTGGATACCTATCACAATCCAAAAATATACTGGTAGGTTAATTGGCTCCCAACAAAATTAACCCTAGTTTGTCTGTGTGTGTGTGTGTGTGTGGTAGGGAATATAGATTGTACATATGCCCTCTCTAGGGGGGAAATACTAAAGCCCCATACACACTACACGACTGCAGACAATATAGTTATCCATATCAGCCTCAGCCGATATTACACACTGTACAGTATTGGCCGCCAGATCACTCATGGTTAACGATATCGATCGTCCACACCAGAGGATGCAGTGAACAATATCGCGCAGAAGGACGTTTCTGGGCGATATTAATCGCCTTGTGTGTATGGAGTGTAAGTCCTGGAGAGTGCTAAAATACAATCGGTAGGAGGAGGAGGGGGGGCAGCATCGGCAAGTGTATACACACACTTATCAATGCCAACAACAATGTGCGGTGTCCGCCTCGCTTGTGATGTCCTCAACCATCTTGCATGTACAGTTAACAATGGAGGAAGCTGCTTTTTGAAGTGTATAAATGGCTGACGCAGCAATGTTTATATGGTTTGTCCTTGTACTGCATTGTCTTGCTCATTTGTTCCTGTAGGTTGTCAGGTGCTGCAGAACCCTTTGGCCCTGCTGGTTTGCAATGTGCACATACAGTTATTCCAGCTGAAACGTGAGATCAGATCACACCCATTACTGCAATTGGCCGATCAGTTCTATAATTGACCAATTAAAACCTGATCAGATTTGAGTTTGTCACAGTAATTGCGTTTGGCAGTCACTTACAGCGGTGTTTACACATTCAGCTAATGAGGGATGAGATTTATGGCAACAATTATTTCAAGTGGACCTGTCACCTTGTCACGCGGGGACAGGTACTGGCTAGTGTGCGCCCTATCCATTTACTAGAAACCAATGATATAACTCAGGCACTTTTAAAGGGACAATCACTTACATGGTAAAACCAAGTGCTGTCTCTTATGTTAGTGCATAAGCGATTCGTCTAAATGCTGTAGCCGGCAATGTGGGGCAGTAAGGGGCCGCGGCTGTTAGAACATTCCGCCCTGGGTTTAAAAATGCCAGTTAAGGGCTATTTGGCTGGTTGTTTATCACTCCTCACTTTATCACTTTTTGAAGCGATGCATCTGGACCAATGTCTGTAAATCTGATTACATTTGCCAGCATTCAGTAGCGCTGCCCGGGCACTCTTCTCTTGGGATCATAGGGCAGATGTATTAAGCCTTAAAAAGAGACACATGCGAGGGTGATAAATGTCCAGCCAATCAGCTTCTAGTAAAGCAGATACACGGTGAGATGTGCTCTATTTTTCTATTCGATTTTGCTTATAGAAGCGAAATCGAATCGAAATCGAATGCTTTTATTAGCATTCGATGCCGATTTGATCCCAGTGCGCACTCCCATGTGGTGGAAATCTAAACATCCTAGCATCTTACGTGTGACCTCTAAAATGCATAAATCACATTACTTACTTATAATAATAAACCTGGAGACATAGATTTGGCAGAAATTGTTAGCTGATTTATTTAAATAGTTAAGCTAGATTATTTTATTAATATAAATTAATTAATGGTGGCGAAGAAAGAATAGCTAAGTCACTAGACTCCACCCTTCAGCTGCATACGTAATAAATCCTACCCTGTCAAGCGGTATCCGTCCAACCTACTACATCAACTACCCCACCCCGCCGGGTGGGGGTTGCTGTCCCCGAGCGGGTGATCCCGCGAAAGGCCTAAGTCAATGAGTGGTGAACGCACTGACACAAACCATCTACGTTGCATGATCATTCCAGAAGGACTAAGTCCATAAACCTGCCGTTCTTTCCCGCCTATCAGCCAACGCGCTTAAACACCCACCCAAACAATCACCACCCAAGGGGAGGGAGGGCGGGAAAATCCTCAGGAAAGAGGAAGACTCCTCCTTTTCCTGTGACTATATCCCAGCTAGCACTACCAATCCCTTATTCCTAATTGGATCCCCGAGTCACATGCCTTCCAAGGTACACACACAGCCTGGGATGTTTAATCAATTCGAAAAAAGTCTTGGCAGGCAAACCTATCTAGTGGAAATCTAATGTGTTCACTGCTGCATTCGATTTCAATCTCCTGCCTCAATGATCAGGAACATTGTGAGATTGATATCGAATAGCAAAATCGAACACACATCAAATCGTAATCACATGGAAAATAGAGAAAATCGAAAAGGAGTATAAAAATGTTCAGATCAGGTTGCATAGGCCAAACCGAATTGAGATCGAAAACGGAATTGAACAGTGTGTATGCACTATAACTGTCATGTTATAGGCTGTGTTTGAAAATGGCAGTTCGGAGCTGATTGGCTGGACATTTATCTTTCATCAGCCTCGCGTTTCTCTCTTTTTAAGGCTTAATACATCCGCCCCCACATCTGTTATCTTCTTCCAGAGCTCTGTTTTCCAATGTTATTGCAATAATTCTCTAATGATACATTAGGTTGTAGATTATTAGCCAAGGAAGTGTTTGACAGCATTGGGGTGGGTCATAACTGTTGTGGTGAAAGCCGGGTAATTAATTAGCCTACACATTACCTACATTTTTTTTCATAGACTCATTGAAACTTATGGCAGATATTACAAAGCTTGGGGGGCTCCTAACTGCCAATCAGCCCCCAACTGTCTTGTTACAGGCTGTGTTTGAAAAACAACGAGCTGATAGGTCGGTACTTTACCTCTCCACATTCTGAGAAGCATTGATACGTGTGCCCAAGCTTTGAATGTCACCCCTATGTCTTATTTCCCAAGTGTTGATGCAAATCTACAGACCTTTCGTTACCACGTACATGAAAAACTTTTTAGGAATCGGTTAGAATTTTTGATGCTTGAGATTTGGAACGTGGCAATCTCTTAATTACTTGTCTCTGTCTCTTTCAGCTTAATCTGGCAAAACCCATTGAGGAACAAGGCCCCCTTGACGTCATCATTCACAAGCTGACGGACGTCATATTAGAGGCTGATCAGAATGAGAGTGAATCTGTGCAAGTGGTACAGAGATTCCAGGTGGGTGATTTATGTGTATATACCCCTGACCTATCGCCAAGGAACCCATCAATCCACTAGACTGATATTCATGAGGTGCCACTTCCTAAGGAATTGTAGGTGGCCATACACACGCAGATTTATCTTCAGATCTGGCTGGTTGGAACAAAAACATGGTAATAGATGAGAGCAAATGACAGTTGACCATTTGCTTGGAAATGCTGGAAGACTGCCAAACTGTCACTCATCCATAACCATGTTTTTGTTCCAACCAGCCAGATCTGAAGATAAATCGTACTAGTGTATGGGCACCTTTAGACTTATTGATTTGGGCGACAGATCGGCCACCGGTATGTTTCCATCGCGTCAATGGGAACGTTAATCAGATGTGATGCAGTGAGTGCTGTCATCCGTCCCTTGGCCATTAGTGTGCAGTATTCTTGCGGATATTAACACAGCGCACACAGTAGCTTCTTGTACTATAAATATCCTCTACTGTCAGCGTTCCCGGTAATGATGTCGCATTGTGTGTGTGTGGTTCTTGTATTGATTTAACCGTCTGTAGCGTTACATTAAATGTATGTCGAGAAATAGGGATATTACTAAAAAAAATCATTAAAGTCCATTTCAGACAGAGCACGGGTTACCCCTTTCACACCTGGGTGAAGACCCGGGTTCTTCCAGAGTCGTCAGCCTTTACACCGGACCCGGGTTTTTTGACATTAACTAGGTGCTTAGAGATGATGGGGGGAATTCAATAAGATGGGATATCTATTTCACATGGGATGTTGCTATGGGCAACCAATCAGATACTAGCTATTATCTTCTAGAAGGTGCTAAATAAATAAGACATGGATTCTGCTTGGTTGCCCATAACAACATCCCATTTGAAATAGATCTCCCATCTTTGTAAATATCCCCCGATGTCTTCTACAAGCGCTACTATCCCCGGCCAATCAATTTCTTTTAGGAGTGACTCCAGTTATTAAAATCCGGGTCACACCTTTCAGACCGAAGCCGGCTCCTCAACCCGGGTTGTAAGTCCCGGACCTGGCACCATCAATCTCGGTAGACCATAAGCGGAAATGTCAGTTTTTGCGCAGAATAGATGGAATTCGTATTTTTTGGAAAGACGTCAATCCGCGAATTCGCATTTTTTTTTCCGGGGAAACGGACGCTAATTCGCAAAGTTAGTGGCCATTCCGCAAATGCAGATTCGTCTTTTCAAAGACCCAAATCTGCGAGTCCTGGCCGGAAACGGACGGTATCGAATACTGACCGCTCAATATTTCTGCAGATAGGAAATATCGGGAAACATTGAGTACCTGTGCATGAAAGGGGTATCGGGACAAATTAATATAGAGCATTTAATTGATTACTCCCATACCCCCTTAAAAAAAAAAAAAAGTCATGGCTGATATGTTACATGCTACATTAGTTCTGCTTGTACTTTTAAGAGGGTTGTGGATTTATTTATTTATTTACAGTGTCTTATATAGCGCAGCAGATTCCGTTACAGTGTCTTATATATCGCAGCAGATTCCGTTACAGCGTCTTATATAGCGCAGAATAGATGGAATTCGTATTTTTTGGAAAGGCGTCAATCCGCAAATTCGCATTTTTTTTTTACGGGGAAAAGGACGCTAATTCGCAAAGCTAGTGGCCATTCCGCAAATGCAGATTCGTCTTTTCAAAGACCCAAATCTGCGAGTCCTGGCCGGAAACGGAAGGTATCGAATACTGACCGCTCAATATTTCTGCAGATATGAAATATCGGGAAACATTGAGTACCTGTGCATGAAAGGGGTATCGGGACAAATTAATATAGAGCATTTAATTGATTACTCCCATACCCCCTTAAAAAAAAAAAAAGTCATGGCTGATATGTTACATGCTACATTAGTTCTGCTTGTACTTTTAAGAGGGTTGTGGATTTATTTATTTATTTACAGTGTCTTATATAGCGCAGCAGATTCCGTTACAGTGTCTTATATATCGCAGCAGATTCCGTTACAGCGTCTTATATAGCGCAGCAGATTCCGATACAGTGTCTTATATAGCGCAGCAGATTCCGTTACAGCGTCTTATATAGCGCAGCAGATTCCGTTACAGCGTCTTATATAGCGCAGCAGATTCTGTCACAGCGTCTTATATAGCGCAGCAGATTCCGTTACAGCGTCTTATATAGCGCAGCAGATTCCGTTCCAGCGTCTTATATAGCGCAGCAGATTCCGTTACAGTGTCTTATATAGCGCAGCAGATTACGTTACAGTGTCTTATATAGCGCAGCAGATTCCGTTAGTGTCTTATATAGCGCAGCAGATTCCGTTACAGCGTCTTATATAGCGCCGAAGATTCCGTTAGTGTCTTATACAGCGCAGCAGATTCCGTTGTGCTTTACAATAGTAGACAGTGATAAAACAAACTGGGTAACAACAGACAGACTTTGAGGTAGGAGGGCCCTGCTGCAAGCTTACAATCTATAGGGATATAGGGGGGAAACATAAGGACAGGCACCAGTAATAGCATAGCAGTTACAAGTCCAGAAGGGAAGCTATATAATACATAAGTGCGTGTGGAACTTAAATATGATAGGCTTGCCTGAAGAGGTGAGTTTTCAGGGAACGCTTGAAAGTTTGGAGGCTAGTGGAGAGTCTTGTGAGTGGAAGGGCATTCCATAGGATGGGAGCAGCCCGATGGAAGTCCTGTAATAGTGAATGGGAGCGAGTGATCCGTGCAGAAGAGAGACACAGATCTTGTGCAGAGCGGAGTGGTCGAGATGGGAGATATTTTGTGAGAAGTACAGAGATATAAGCTGGTGCAGTATGGATAATAGCTTTATATGCGAGTAGAAGTGTTTTATATTGAATACGGTAAGATACAGGCAACCAATGTGGATGTTTCCCTTTAAACAAGAGAGGGTGAGCACGATCCTGTTTTCCTGCGGGATCATCTTAAATTTCCACAGGATAAATAAACTAAAACCCCAAATATTTCTGCTGCCCTGTTAATCCATCCAGTGATTGTTTGGGCACTATGGTATGATAATGTTCTGTGCCTTCAGCTGGAATCCTGTATGTACCAGGCCTCGGAGAGCAGGGGAGATCAGCTAAAATAAGTCGTTAAATCTCTCTTTATTATCTTTGGAACGTGTGTTCCGGCCCTCCTACGGGTTCCCATTCTCTGTATGTTCGAACTCTGACCTTTTAGATCAGAGCAGATTTCCGTATAACCCAGAGATGGCTGAAGATAACCATTCTGTGTTCCAGTAAATGGAAAAGCCGGTGTGATTTTAGTTGAGAACACCTTGGTCTCGAGCACCGACCTCCTAGTAGAGAACGCAGAAAACCGTTCTTTAGTATCTATGTAGCTTTTCCGTTTCAATTTTTTTTCACAGGGTATCCAATTAAGCAATCAACAATTTTCTGTGCTTAATTTAGTTTTTGTAATTGGACGTGTGTGCAGGGACTACGGAACACGGTACATTATGTACGTGGGCATATGTTCAATTCTGGACTCGTTGGTGCTTCCTAGGCAAGCTAAATCTTTTTAAGGCAGTGCCAACATCGCAAGTTTTCACAGAGGTGCTTGGGAAATGCCAGCAGGACGCAACGTGTCGTTATGTTCCGGACTGTATTATCAATTGTAGCCAATTCTTAAGCCCCATACACACTAAGAAATATTTTAAATGATATCGCTCTTTTTGGCCCTATCATTTGTAATATTGATTATTGTGTACGCTTAATATGATGTGTGCCCCTGTGGGTCGTTATTGATGACCTCCGTTGTCTGCACCAGCTTCTCAATTTGAATATATAATTAATGTCGACATAGGTCAACATGGACATCATAAGAGTGTACTGCTTCCTCATGCATGGCTCGCTGCGCTCATCATGCATCGGGCACGTCGCCTTGCCACGCTTGCCACACTATTCTATTCCCCCTCCATGTCCACTTCGACGGCTGGAAAGAAAAAAAAACTTGAAAAACTCGACGCAATGCATGCTTGTGTCGACTAAATGCATGTTGCCCCTTTTCATGTGTCGACTAAGACACTGTCGACCTAATGGCCACATCCCAATCCTGCCACCTGAACATTACCATAAATGTACTGTATCGCTTAATATTTTCGTTGAGAAATCCAGGGAAGGTAACTCAGAGGTCGACATGGATTAGATCAACATGGCATTAAGTCGACACAAGCATTAGGTCGACATTGGGAAGAGTAACCGTCAAAAGGTCGACATGGGGTTTTCACTTTTTTTTGGTCCCTAATGTCGACATGGACACCGTATCGGTGCACCGCGTCCCCTCGCATTGGCTCTCTACGTATTATTTTATTCTGCCAACAGGCTGTAATGGATGGTAGGGCATGAAATACCGCCTGTCGGCACATGTCGGCTCAAGAGATTAGTGAAAAATCCATGTCGACATTTTGACTGTGGACCTAATGCTTGCGTCGACTTAATGACCCTGCCTACCTAAAGCCATGTCAACTTTTTAGAGTGTGTCAACCTAAGATCTGTCGACCTAGTTGCCGTACCACTCAGAGATGGCTACGGTATACTAATTAAATTGATTTGGCAAACTGCATGTTAATAGATCCATCCGCCAGTAGCGGGTTCATCTTCAGGAAGCCAGGAACAAGCTGCACTAAATTATTCTCCAGCTGCGTTCCTTTCCAGCGCCTGTGCGCTTTGCTCCTGTTCGGGTTCGTAGAATATAATCTCCCTTCTCCCAGGAGCCGTCATTAGATCACTCATTAGACAGGAGCAGAATGCGCGTGCAGCTGGGACTTGTGCACACGTTTGGTGCAGAGACTTTCTGGGAGATATTAAATCATCGACAGAACAAAATACACATGAGCGTCACAGAGCGCCCTTTTGTTTTTAGGTTATTGCAGCTGCATTCTTTCCGTCGAATGAAAGCCGGGTGCCAGATGATTTCTTCACAAAATATTTAATGGAAACCTCATTTCTGGGCCCCGGAGATGTGGTGTTTGCATACATCGGTTTTTGGGGCTGGTTTGTTTGGTGTGTGTGAGCACTTGTCAGCAAGAGACCACAGGGGCCCAAGGAAGACAGCTGCAAAGCTTCTTATTAACCATATGGTACTTCTCTATTTTGGTTATTGTAATTAATGGCGCACCTCTTCCATCACCTTTCAGTGCGTTGTCACTTGGCTGAGGCCAGCAGGAAGAGGCCTTCTGGGGAAGAGCTTGTATAGTTATTACATGCTTGCACTGCTATCTGCGTGACTGGCATCTCACAGAGGTCTGACGGGGGTGGTATGAGATGGGTGCATGCTGGCGAATTTCCTGCACCAGTATGCAGAAGCCCTAACTATTACTGCACAGTGAGGTAAAGGAGGAACACTGTAAACGCAGCTCCTTGTTGTGTCACATGGTGTAAATGCAGTGCCTTGTGTCACATGGTGTAAATGCAGTGCCTTGTGTCACATGGTGGTAACGCAGCATTTTTGTTGTCTCATGATGTAAATGCAGCATCTTGTGTCACATGGTGTAAACGCAGTGTGTTGTTGTGTCACGTGGTGTAAACGCAGCGGCTTGTATCACGTGGTGCCAACGCAGCGTCTTTTTGTGTCACGCGTTGTCAACGCTGTACCTTGTTATGTCGCACGGTGTCAATGAAGTGTCTTGTGTCACGCGGTGTCAACGCAGCGTCTTGTCATTACTCCCACCTGACAAGGGGAAGCCTTCCCTGTTCTCTTCAGTATGTGAGCACCGCGCTGGTGCTTTTTAGCACTATGACAATCGCCAGTGTGACCGTGCCACCGGGTGAGATCAGCCATTTCCCGCTCTAAGCATGTGCACGTACCGTAATTTGACTTATGCAGGAAACTACTATGGCGCCTTGTGCTGTTCTGAATGGCGCACTTGGCTTAGAAATAGTGGGATAATAATTTAGTTACCGCTGGGGGGGGGGGGGGACGGGACGGGACGAATGCCTTTACTGGTCCCACCATCCGAGGCACAATCTTTTATATTGCAGTTTGAGTGATCATGATGGTGCCATTTGCTGTAGACCATTACCGTGCCCCTGGTCCCACCTATTTACTTGGGAGGGGCTGCATGCTGTCTCTGGTATACATGTGGACTCCCCAGAATTCTGAAGTCTTTAATGAGTAGTCAAGTATGTCCTTTCAGTTAGTCTTTGTGTTTGAAGATCTGTTTTGTATAGTCACCCTTCCCACCATAGTAGCACAATGGTACACAAGTAATCTCTATATTATCATTTAGCAACCAGCCTCAAAGTACAGATATGTCCTCCTCAGGGGAGGCTCCAGGGGAGGGGCTGCACAGTTCAAAATTCAAATAGGGGAGGCAGAGCAACTGCCATTCCCAACTGACTCACTGGCAGTGGGTGTGGCTCGCCTATTTGAATTTTGGATTGTGCTGCAGCCCCTCCTCTGAAGCAGCCACTGGTCCTCCGACATCTTTGCTGCAGTCACCCAAACTGCCCCTCTTGGCACGCCAGGTCGCTGGAGAATCTTTCAGCGTCAAGCTTTTTTTTTGTTGTGGGACTAGGATACACTGAGACGGTGTTGATTAATATGTATCACTTGTATATCTGTGTGCGACTGAGTCTCTGACTCTGTACAGGAAGTAGAATGTGGTTTTTGACCGCTCTCTGAATTGTTAAGCTGCTCCAATTTAAGGACTTTAGATATGGTAGGTTGCAAGGAGCGGGAGGACTCTGACTCCTCCCACTCCTTTGGCTTCTTCAGTGCTCTCAGCCAATCAGATGTCCCACTGCTTATTTGATCTACTTAATTTATTAACATTTATTTAATTAGCGCTCCTTGCAACCTACCATATCTGTACAGGAAGTGCTACAATGTTGCAGCAGTAGCATTTTTCCAATGCAAGTTATTTTCTGCTCCGTATACAGACTCAGTCACACACAATATAGAAGTATTATATATCACTAAACTTTTAACAACTCGGTCCTGTCGTTTTCACCTCAAAAATATTTCCAGAATCAGACCTCATCTCACTGATGCTTCAAAGACCCTCATCCACTCACTAGTTATACCCACATTGGACTACTATAATCTCCTCCTTTCTGGCCTTCCTGACCAATGCCTCTCCAATCTATCCTCAATGCTGCTGCCCGTCTCATCTTCCTCTCCAAACCTACTATGCCCACCTCCCCTCTCTTACAAGCCCTACACTGGCTCCCCTTTGCCTTCAGAATACAATTCAAGCTTCTCACACTCAAAAAACCATCACCCATTCCTCTCCCACTCACAAATCTGACCTTATCTCTCTTTACAATCCCACCCACCCTCTCCGCTCCACAAATGCACCTCGTCTCTCCTTCCAACTGGTTACTTCCTCTCATTCCTGCCTCCCAAGATATTACCCGTTGTGCTCCGTATCTCTGATATTCTCTACCCCTCCCCATCAGTTTCTCCACCTCCCTACAAAACTTTAAACAGACTCTCAAGACCATCTTCTTCATTAAATTTAATCATTTCTCATCCTAATCTTCTGTTTATGCTGACTTCTACCCCTTCTGTATCACCCCAGCCTGTCTGCCCCTTCCCTCCCTCCTCTTGTGCTTTTCACCATATCTCTGCCACCCTGATAATTGCGCCAGTGCCACAATTATCTTTATGTACCATGTATTTGTCCTAATTTGCTATGTACTGTAATTCGTTATTTTCTTGTTTATTACTCCTCTATGTATTGTCAGGCGCTGCAGAACCCTTTTGGCGCCATATAAATAAACGATAATATCACATTATTCAGCACAGTCTCCTTGTGCATAGTAGTCGCACTGCGTTGCGATTAAAATGCGTTTTCGCCCCAAAAAAACACCAGCATTTAGCGAAGCTGCACTGGACCAGGCTGCTGGCTCACGCCATGTACAGTATATCCCGCATCATGGCGTAATGAGGCTGGATGTAAGAGGACGCGTCTGCACCATGCAGCCCAGAAAAGCCTATTGTATTGAGAAAGAAATAAGTGTTAATAAAACACCTCCTCTGTTGTGGCATGTGTGACAGACTAATCTCCATCTCATATATCCGGAATGGAAAACACGTTTATGTATAAACCTCATAAAAGCGCCCTGTGTAGTCCGTAACCCTATATACCCCGTGTGCAGTGGCGGCAGTGATCAGCACGGCCAGAGGTCGCGTCTCACACGTTCTGTCCTTGGACTCCGGATCAGCTGCTGCTGGTGTCCCTGACCTATATTTCTTGGATTAATATTTAATGTATTATAGCTAAACGGATCACCTGCTGACTTGCTGGACTCGTCCGCTGCCTCCTTATCAGATGCAAGGAAGCCGCCTTTTTCATGTGGTTCTAATATTATTATTTCATAGGCACTTCTAATTATTCTCAAGTCACTATTTAAAGCAGGCACGGGCAAACGATGGCCCTCCAGCTGTTGTGAAACTACACATCCCATCATGCCTTGCCACAGATTTGCTATTATGGAATGCTAGAACTATGGCAAGGCATGCTGGGATGTGTAGTTCCACAACAGCTGGAGGGCTACAGTTTGGCCATGCCTGATTTAAAGGGACTCCGTTGAGAATAAGTGTGTTCTTTAAAATATATTTGACTGCATTAAAACCTCTAAACCTTATCAAAGTAAAACTTTGTATCTAATGTAAGGGTAGAATTCGTGACCCAGCGGCCAATCAGGTGCTTCCAATTTAGTACTCAAGTGACGTTCTCTGAACATGGGACAGAGCTTGGCGCTGCTGTATTATTGTAGTATCTTCCTGAGGGGACGCCGCCATTAGGTCGACCACTGAATGTTGACATGACTTAGGTCGACACCTGAAATAGATCAACATGGGTAAGGTCCACTGGGTTGGAAGGTCACAAAACAAGCATAAGTTTGACAATGGGAACAACAGTCAAAAGGTCGACGTGAGTTTATCACTGTTTTTTTGGAGCCGACATGTGCCGACAGGCGGTATTTCATGGCCCACCATCCACTATGGCATGGTGGGAGAATAAAATAGTGTGCCGAGCGCATCGAGGCACCGTGCCCGAAGCATGGCGAGCGCGGCATGTGTCAATGTCGACGGTGTCGACATTCGGGACAAAACCCTGTGAAAAACACGTCACCTTTTTTGACTGTCAAACTTTTCATTGTTGACTTAATGCTTATGTCAACCTTACCCATGTCGACTTATTCCAGGTGTCGACCTACGGTCTGTGGACCTTCAGCGTTCGACCCATACCCTTCCAGGGGTCATCAGCCCAACCATAGTGCGAGTTGTAGTTTATACTTGTATTTCTGCCCAACCGGTCCGTATTCTGCAGTACGTTCTGGGTAAACCTACAGGGACAGCAGGTATTTCTGACCACAAAGGCTCCCAATCTAAGATCTTTCTTTTCCCCCCACTATTAGGAATATATTGAAGCCCATCCAGAGACCATTATTTTGGATCCCTTGCCTGCCATCCGAACACTATTGGATCGCTCCAAGTCTTATGAGCTTATTAGAAGGATTGAGTCCTACATGCAAGGTAAGCGTCCGCAAGCGTGTACTCTATATATGTGTCACATGACTTGTCATTTATGTCTATGGGTCTGTAAACTGTCAGTCACACGACTAATGTATGATTAACAATGACTATTTAATCACCTTTATTCTTTTGTTTGCATATTAATGAATATTTTAATGTTATGCATCATTACGTTTAATCCGCAATGATGCCCCGAACAGAGTCGTCTTTTTTTGTCTCATTAAAATAAACTATTTCTGAGTATAGTGAGAACCAATGGCCGATTTTATCTGATCACTATTCTATAGTATAATCATTGGTTACACACATATCCAAAATCCCCACATCCATTCCCCTGTGATAGGGGAAGTATCCTACGCAAAATCCATACTACGCTTTTTTTTTTTTAATAGACGTTCTCTCTTATGCCACTTTCAGACACGTGACCCGGGAATGTGGTGGGTCTAGCTAGCTGGCAAATTCCTGGCTCTTCGCTCTTTCGTTTGGGAGCAAGATCACGGACCCAGGACTTAAGATGCATACACACTAGGCACTTCCGAGCGATGTCGTTAAAAATATCGCCCAGTGTGTATGCTATGATTGGCAAAGGATGCACACTCCCCCAGGTCGGTAACAAATCCCCCACCCCCGATGTCTGTGTTTGCAGCTCAGTTTGACATATATCGTCAACTTCTGCATCCGGGTCCGTAAGTGTGTACCGGCACACACCTATAGTGCCGAGCAAGAGAGGCACTCTCCCCACTCTGCATCCTCCGAGGAACAGGCTGCGGTAGTGTTGTGCAGGCAGGAGATTTCAAAATGTCCATTCATATGAATGTTTGGCCGCTGATAGGCTTAGAGAGCTCTCTAAGCCTATCAGCGGTCACCCACTCATTTGAATGGGAGTATTAAAATCTCCTGCCTGCCCACAGCTTCCAAAACTCCCTTTTACATGAATGGGCGGCTGCTGCTCTCAACCAATCAGCGCCTGCCCCACTCGTTTAAACATTCAACTTCACCGGCAGCTCCCCTGGCGTTATTTTTCACATGAAAAGGCGAAAAAGGGCACATAGGGGGTGAAATTTAATTTTGGAAAAAAACTGGAGATTTGCCACCAAATCTCCCACTTTCTGAATCTCTCATCCTATTAAATTTCCCCCCAAGTGTCAAATTGTGTGTGAGCTAGAGTGACCAACCGTCCCGGTTTGCCTGGGACTGTCCTGATTTTGACCTCCTAAATCCCGCGTCCTGGCCAAACCTATCCTGGTACGCGGAAAGTCCTGTTTAAATAAAATTGTTGGTGACGTGACGGGCAGCTCACTGCTCTAACAGGCCGGACAGCATTAGACTTGGAGTGTGGGAGGGGTATAGTCTTTGGGGACCTTTAGTCCATGCTTGTTTGCTTTCACAAATGCACTAATCCTGTGTTGATGTCCGTTCAAGTGCATTAACCTGGAATATAGCTGCATGTGTTCGAGGGTTCACCCTGTTTGGCTGATTTATGTGTCTGTTTTTAATTAATTAAATGGCTTATTTACCCACATGTCTTACAGTTACTAACTCTTCCTAAAATACTTAAAGTATTAACATGCCGCAAGAGCAGGCAATTAGCAGTTAATTAGACAAATAAACAAGCCAATTAAACAACACCTAACCCAAAGTGAAGGTCATGCTGCATGAAACGGCGTCCTGTAACATCTCATGCTATGACGGGACTTCAAATTTAATTTGATTTGTATTTAAACATTTTTATTTAAACTCAGAAATAACATTTTCAATGAGCAGCATGGCCCTCGTCCTGAGATTTTGGGGGTTATTGTGGTTCAATCACAAAGGCAAATTCCTTCCTCAAATGGACAAAACCATGTGCACTGCAGGTGGGGCAGATGTTACTTGTGCAGTGAGAGTTAGATTTGGGTGGGGTTTTACTTCAAAGTGAGATCTATATTGCAGCGTAAAAATAAAGCAGGCAGTATTTACCCTGCACAGAAACAAAATAACTCACCCAAAACTAACTCTCTCTGCACATGTTACATCTGCCCCACCTGCAGTGCACATGGTTTTGTCCACTTGAGAAGGCATTTGCCTTTGCGAGTGAACCAGAATAAGGTCCTTTGACTAACTTGCTATCGATTTTGACTATATAGTCAAAATCGATAGCCAAAAAACACATATGTAGGTTAATTGGGTTCTGAGGAAAGAATTAATCCTAGTGTGTGTGCATGCGATAGAGAATATAGAGTGTAAGCTCCACTGATCCAGGAACCGATGTGAATGAGTCCGCAGTCTCTGCTAAGGCTTGTGCATTTTTGGTTCTACTTATAGGTACGGTAATCATTTTGTTAGTTCTGCGGAATATTTGTGACCACTGCGAATGAAGGACCGTTCTAGCACCCTCCGGCTGATCAGAGCCGGGTAAATCAGATTAAACCGTTTCTTTGTGTTAGCGCATGGGATCAATGAAGAGGGTAACCTGTTCTGGCCGGCTCTCCTATGAGTCTTTGTTGCTCACACAAGTAGACAGAAAGACCAGTGTATTATACGCGCACAAAGGCCAGCTTTGTGGTGAATGAATAAACATTAGGAGAATATAATAGAGCTCAGTAGGTGGGGATTGTGCTGAATGTGGCAGCGTGCGGTGATGTACAGGTGGGCTTTGTACGGTATAAGCAAGCAAGCAGTACAGTTATTGCCTTGGTATGGGACGTAGATGGGACTAATCCATACAATGCTACTTATCAGATGTAACTGGGGATCATTCAGCGCTCTCTCCATTATCATAGCTGACTAGTTTGGGCACAAAAAGGTGGCATTTGCGGAAAGGCTGGGGTTTGGGGCCAGTAGATCATTGTCTCCTGTGGTCATGGGGCAATGGGCTGTTTCTCCTTTATCCAACAGGGGACACTGGAGTCAGTCAGAAGTAGCGTAGCGTAGTCAGCGTCCCTGTCAGATATGTGTCCCTGAAACACCTCCACTAACCGTGCCAGCCCGAAGCGTGGCGAGCGGTCGCGTTACGCGTCCCCCCGACCTGTTCATACCCCCACTATCCACGTCGGTGTGGAGTTGATTTTATTAAGTGTGGCTCCCCCGAAGCGTGGCGAGCCCTGCGAGGGGACACGGAATACATGAAAAGTAATCCGTGTCCCCTCACAGGGCTCGGTGGCTTGCTGCGCTTTATAAAATGAACTCCACGCTGATGTGGATAGTGGGGGTATGAAAAGGTCAGGAGGATGCGTAACCGCCGCCGCTCGCCACCTTTGGGCTGGTGTGGATAGTGGGGGTTTGAAAAGGAGGCTCTCCCTGAAGCGGACACGGGCAGGGTTGCCGTACCCTGCTGCAATAATTACTGAGACGCACCTGCGTCTCAGACAGCTGGAGCGCCTCTCTGCCGGTGCCCGCATGTTCCCCTCTCCGCCACCATCCGCCAGCGCATGGGGTCTGGTGGTTACCATCACTGTGTGAGAGGCGCTCACTAGGCTTGCCATGGACGCCGGGGACAGAGCCGGGCTGCCGTGGAGTCACTACGCTAACTATGCTAGGCAGCCGTTGGGCAGCTTAGCCTACACTGAAAACGTAGCGTAACCGGGCGGCCTGCTGTTACAGAAGTACCTTTTATTTTTACACATGAGAACAGGCAGACAGAGGAAGCCACTATCACCCTGCTACGTGGTCTCCACCACATGCGCTGTGCCTCACTGACCGCGGCCTGCCTGCTACGTCTCCACCACATGCGCTGTGCCTCACTGACCGCGGCCTGCCTGCTACGTCTCCACCACATGCGCTGTGCCTCACTGACCGCGGCCTGCCTGCTACGTCTCCACCACATGCGCTGTGCCTCACTGACCGCGGCCTGCCTGCTACGTCTCCACCACATGCGCTGTGCCTCACTGACCGCGGCCTGCCTGCTACGTCTCCACCACATGCGCTGTGCCTCACTGACCGCGGCCTGCCTGCTACGTCTCCACCACTTTTAAAGGTGAGACAATCCCAAACACAGCGCCTGAATTAGTATTATACTGTATATATAAATAAATATGTTATGCATACTTAAAAATATATCTGTGTGTGTGTGTGTGTGTGTGTGTGTGTTCGTAGATGTGATGTAACAAGCTCGTACATCAGCCAGTTAATATATTACTACAGGACTGGGTGGCTGATAGGAATGTTGGTTCCCAAGCCAGAGCTCGAGGGTTCCTGGAGAGTTATTTGTTTATTAGCAGAATTGTGACCTTTGTGTGTTTGTTTTCCTCACAATCTTGTTGTACCACATGATGTGTGTCTGTTTGCAATACTTTACTGGCTGCCTTTATTTTGAGGAGTCAGTCTGGTAACGCTGCTTTTCTTAGCAAATAGGATCCTGGTGAATTCTCACCTGTTTATTAGGTGAATGGTAGCTTTGGTCTTATGTAACAATCTGACTGATACTTCCAGGCCCGATCCTGTACTGGCCTAGTCAGGGCAGACATTAATGAATACAGCTGGTACAGATGTGTCCTCGTGTGTCTAACCTCCATAGGCCCCACAGCGGGATATAATGATACAGCTAGTACGCACCAAGACACTGTACTGATTTTGAATTTGTTATTACGGATGACCATCGATGATTAGATATCATCGATGGTTTATGGCCGATGTTGAGTTTTGCCATCGATGGGGGGAGAACCAGATGGTTTCCCACCATCGATGTCAAGCTTAAACGAATAGTTTAGTTTTTGCTTTTTCCCCAAGGTGTTGGGTCACAGAGCATAGCTCCGCTCACGGCACCCGTGAAGCCCCGCCCCCACATTTTGATTGGCCTACAGGCCAATCGCTCAAAGAAAATGGATGACCATCGATATATAAAAAACATCAATGGTCATCCATTGAATATTTATGCACTATCGATGGTCAGTTGCACTTTTGCCATCGATGGCATCCATCGATGGCAAAGGCAATGATGGCCATCCCTATTTGTTATGTGACACTTGTATATCACATGACGTCAGTGCCCGCCCCCTTTTCGCCGATCTCCGACAGAAATAAAAGTCAGTTCTGACTCACTTTTATTACCGAAGGGAAGAGATATCATTCGATGGTCGGCGACCATCGATTTGATTTCTCACCCCATCGGCCGCATGGGAGGGATGTGTTCTCTGGCACATCTCCGTGCATGCTAGCGAGAAGGGAGCGTGCGACGGTGACCTGTTCGATAGGCTGCGAGTGAGCAGACAGGTCTGAATTAGGCCCTTAGTTAAGTGACGAGATAACAAATGTTTACTTATTATCTAAACAACCTTTAGACCGGAGCATTCTAGTATAATGGGGTCTGCAGAGCCTTCTCTTTGTACATAAGCACTTTGCAGGCTGCCTCCTGGTTATGTCCTGGGTCACCGATCAGGAACATCTCTGCGTATATATAAGTGTATTCTGTATTCGCACATTTTACGATTAGTCAATGAACTTTACTGTGTGCTTCAGCAGCCCCAGCTCTCCACCTAGAGCCCTTATTGCAGGTTCCTCCCATATTTGGAAATGGAGTGACTCTCCTTACTCAGTGTATTAGCAAACAGGACATCAAATAAATGTGATCTCATCTGTTTCCCCTGTAGCCTGGCATCTGTGTGTATCGATGCAAATCACACTGAGTACATACTGCCAGCTCTGCGTAGTCTAACCACCAATGTACACAAATCCTGCACCACCCTGAGCACATTGTCTGCTGGGAATACAAAGATGGGCCAGAACATGTGACACTAAGTTGTTACACACGGAGTCAGCTTCGGGGCAACCGCCTGATGTGTAATCTTATAGGGCGTGATTCAGGTTGGATTGCAAAAGCAAACTCCTTTTTTTTAATGGACAAACCATGGTGCACTGCAGGTGGGGCAGATGTAACCTATGCAAAGAGAGTACGATGTGGGTGAGGTATTTTGTTTCTGTGCAGGGTAAATACTGGCTGCTTTATTCTTACACAGAAATTTAGATTTGAGTTTGAACACACCCCCACCCAAATGCAGGGCCGGATTAAAAGGGGGGGGGGGGGGGGCATGTATCAATGTTATGTATGTAATGTCTCCCCCCTTCATCCCTGCTTGATGCTGCACTGTATATCCACAAAAAATTCCTAGTGTGCGCAAGCATACATTGCAAATAAAGTTGATTCTATTCTATTCTGTACCTTTTATATATCTGTGTATTGTTTTATGGATTCCAGTACTTATTACACTGGTATTTCTTGTACACCGTCATTTTGTCTGTAAGAATTTCAATACTCAACAGCAGAGCCTACTGAATGTGTCTGTGCCATGGTCACATCCTCTCCGCCTACGCTGCTGAGTCCTTACTATTTCTGCTATTGTGTATAAATAAGTCTGTGAGCCTCTGACGTCACGCTGGGTGCAGTGCCTTGCAGACTGCAGAGAGGGCAGGTACTGGGGCAGATGTATTAAGCCTGGAGATGAAGTGGAAGTAGATAATGCACCAGCCAATCAGCTCCCGACTGTCATATTTTAAACACAGCTGATTGGCCGGTGCGTTATCTCCTTCCACTTTATCTGTCATTTATCTCTTCGCCCCATTATCCGCTGAATGTAATCCCCTGAGCACAGATCGTTATACAGTGCTTGTGTGTGAAAGGTTGCGGTATGAGCGATCTGGACTGTACCGTGTAACTGGCTCGGGTTTGGATCATTAGGTCTACAAGAGAATGGTCGACATGGGTCTAGGGCGACATGGGGTTTTTCAGTTTTTTACCCAAATGTTGACACCGTCGACATGGACACAGAAACGTAGCACATTGTCCACTATTTTATTCTCCTACCACACCCTAGTGGACGGTAGGGCATGAAATACCGCCTGTCAGCACATGTCGGCTCAAAAAAACAGTGAAAAACGCCATGTCGACCTTTTGACTGTCGACGGAATGCTAGTGTCAACCTAAGGACCTGTCGACCTAGACCCATGTCGATCCAATGCTTGTCAACCCAATGACTGTATCCCTCTGGCTCTGGGCCTCGCAGTCCTCAGCCCCGATCCGGAAGTTTGAAGCCTGGGTCTTGCTCCGGAGTGTTGTAATCCGGCATCCTGTTGTGTTTCTTTTGCCCGAGGCTTCATCCTCGTGCTGGCACCACTCCGTTGACTGTTCCTGTGACCCAGAACCACCCTATTGTGGCGCTCCGATCCCAGTGCTGTGCGCTGCTTGCTGCAACTAGCATATGGCAGATTTACATCTGGAGATAATAGAATATACACAAGTGAGGAACAGGTGCTGCGGTTACAGCCTGTGGCAGCTCGTATCACATACCACATACCACATGGCAATTATTTACTCAGAGCTAACACCGCCTATGCTAATTTCTCTAAGTCCGGGACTTGTGCAGACACTGATCCATTGTTATACAGTGAGGATGGGTTCCAGCGGCTCAGACATCACACTACTGTACTGCGGTGCTAGGCTCTCTCTCTCGCTCTCTCTCTCTCTTATTCTGGTTGATTCGCAGTATTGCGAGTCCACCAGAAGCCGCCCTGCGAATGCCGATACGCCCCCCCCCCCCCCCCCATTACGTGCCGCGTTTGTACGCACATTAAGCAAATGGATGTTTAACATTAACATTCATTTGCAGGCTGTGGGGAACACCTCCCCACAGGCTAAGGTTACTCTGAGGTGCGTGGGCATTCGAAAGGAAGTGGGCGGCCAGCTGAAATCTGGTGATGCCAGCTGGCCGACCACGTCACCGGGTGATTTCCATGGCAACGCCCAGTGTTATCATGAAAATGCCCATGAAACGCTGGGCATTCCTATGGGCACGACTATCTGCCACTGCCCCCGCCCGCAGCCTT
Source organism: Crinia signifera (assembly GCF_055691185.1). Taxonomy (NCBI): domain Eukaryota; kingdom Metazoa; phylum Chordata; class Amphibia; order Anura; family Myobatrachidae; genus Crinia; species Crinia signifera. Next base: position 72,180,392 of record NC_139228.1, read on the forward strand.
GGGTCTGTCCGCCGTGGCCGCATGCACCCGGCGTATGTGCAGAAATGCGGTCCCCCGTGTGAACGTGCGGTCCTTGCGAACGGACCAGAATAACCCCCAAATAACCCTCAGGTGATCAGCAATAAGGATTCTTTCCATAAACAATGTCCTGCACAAAACCCATAACTTGCCTTTAGCAGGTACAGTATTATCCGCTATCACAGGGGTCATCCGCCATCAGAGTGGGTCATCCGCCATCAGAGTGGGTCATCCGCCATCAGAGTGGGTCATCCGCCATCAGAGTGGGTCATCCGCCATCACAGATGTTATCCGCCATCAGAGGGGGTTATCCGCCATCAGAGGGGGTTATCCGCCATCAGAGGGGGTTATCCACCATCAGAGGGGGTTATCCGCCATCACAGGGGTTATCCGCTATCAGATATACTTTGTGTGACTATTCTTGGGAAACATACCAGCGTTACATAATGTAAAAAAGACTGTTAATTTAAAAATAAATAATAATAATTAAATGTTTTCCTGTGAATCATCTATAAATGCAGTTTATGAAGTTGCATCATTTCAGCATCTCCTTTGAACCATGACATCACTGCTGCCACACACAGCCCGCCCCCTGTCACCGGTCAGGTATCACTGGCCAACAGATACGTCAGAGTATATGAGTGACCGCCATAATGCTGGAGTCCAACATAAGCAGTTGTGTAATCTGTCTCTGTCCACGGATCGCTCCAGGCATTGTGCACGTTCCAAGTACTAAGCTGGAAATAACAAGGAGTCGTTCTCAGGACACCAGTGACACTTCTGCTATTACTGCGGAGATTGCTGCGATACCGGCCCTTATTTACAACATAGGAAGACTCTCTTCCCCCGGTGTATAGACAGCTGACTTATTGCATATCTGAATACTTCCTTTACTACTTCCCCTTATAGGAAGCAGAGTCCTGAATACTACATCTTTATTAGACATACAACTACGTGTCCATGTACATACATCTCTCCAAGTGCAGATTACCCAGTGTTTAGGTTCTGTGATGAGCGATTTCTCATATCCCCTGTAATATGTCAGGACATCCAGAGGTATCTGCCTGAACAGTCACAGGAATGGAGAATGACTGGTTTACTAACACTGACACACCCGCACATCTGTACCGTATCATGGGTGGTTATTATTTATTTATTTACAGTGTCTTATATAGCGCAGCAGATTCCGTTACAGTGTCTTATATAGCGCAGCAGATTCCGTTACAGCGTCTTATATAGCGCAGCAGATTCCGTTACAGTGTCTTATATAGCGCAGCAGATTCCGTTACAGTGTCTTATATAGCGCAGCAGGTTCCGTTATAGCCTCTTATATAGGGCAGCAGACTCCGTTACAGTGTCTTATATAGCGCAGCAGATTCCGTTACAGTGTCTTATATAGCGCAGCAGATTCCGTTACAGTGTCTTATATAGCGCAGCAGATTCCGTTACAGTGTCTTATATAGCGCAGCAGATTCCGTTACAGCGTCTTATATAGTGCAGCAGATTCCGTTAGTGTCTTATATAGCGCAGCAGATTCCGTTACAGCGTCTTATATAGCGCAGCAGATTCCGTTACAATGTCTTATATAGTGCAGCAGATTCCGATACAGCGTCTTATATAGTGCAGCAGATTCCGTTACAATGTCTTATATAGCGCAGCAGATTCCGTTACAGTGTCTTATATAGCGCAGCAGATTCCGTTACAGTGTCTTATATAGCGCAGCAGATTCCGTTACAGTGTCTCATATAGCGCAGCAGATTCCGTTACAGTGTCTTATATAGCGCAGCAGATTCCGTTACAGTGTCTTATATAGCGCAGCAGAATCCGATAGTGTCTTATATAGCGCAGCAGATTCCGTTACAGTGTCTTATATAGCGCAGCAGATTCCGTTAGTGTCTTATATAGCACAGCAGATTCCGTTACAGTGTCTTATATAGTGCAACAGATTCCGTTACAGTGTCTTATATAGCGCAGCAGATTCCGCTACAGTGTCTTATATAGCGCAGCAGATTCCGTTAGTGACTTATATAGCGCAGCAGATTCCGTTAGTGTCTTATATAGCGCAGCAGATTCCATTACAGTGTCTTATATAGCGCAGCAGATTCCGTTACAGTGTCTTATATAGTGCAGCAGATTCCGTTACAGTGCCTTATATAGCGCAGCAGATTCCGTTACAATGTCTTATATAGTGCAGCAGATTCCGATACAGCGTCTTATATAGTGCAGCAGATTCCGTTACAGTGTCTTATATAGCGCAGCAGATTCCGTTACAGGGTCTTATATAGCGCAGCAGATTCGTTACAGTGTCTTATATAGCGCAGCAGATTCCGTTACAGTGTCTCATATAGCGCAGCAGATTCCGTTACAGTGTCTTATATAGCGCAGCAGATTCCGTTACAGTGTCTTATATAGCGCAGCAGATTCCGATACAGTGTCTTATATAGCGCAGCAGATTCCGTTACAGTGTCTTATATAGCGCAGCAGATTCCGTTACAGCGTCTTATATAGCGCAGCAGATTCCGTTACAGTGTCTTATATAGCGCAGCAGATTCCGTTACAGTGTCTTATATAGCGCAGCAGATTCCGTTACAGTGTCTTATGTAGCACAGCAGATTCCGTTACAGTGTCTTATATAGTGCAACAGATTCCGTTACAGTGTCTTATATAGCGCAGCAGATTCCATTACAGTGTCTTATATAGCGCAGCAGATTCCGTTACAGTGTCTTATATAGCGCAGCAGATTCCGTTAGTGACTTATATAGCGCAGCAGATTCCGTTAGTGTCTTATATAGCGCAGCAGATTCCATTACAGTGTCTTATATAGCGCAGCAGATTCCGTTACATTGTCTTATATAGCGCAGCAGATTCCGTTACAGTGTCTTATATAGTGCAGCAGATTCCGTTACAGTGACTTATATAGCGCAGCAGATTCCGTTAGTGTCTTATATAGTGCAGCAGATTCCGTTAGTGTCTTATATAGCGCAGCAGATTCCATTACAGTGTCTTATATAGCGCAGCAGATTCCGTTACAGTGTCTTGTATAGCGCAGCAGATTCCGTAACAGCGTCTTATATAGCGCAGCGTCATATATAGCGCAGCAGATTCTGTTACAGCGTCATATATAGCGCAGCAGATTCCGTTACAGCGTCTTATATAGCGCAGCAGATTCCGATACAGTGTCTTATATAGCGCACCAGATTCCGTTACAGTGTCTTATATAGCGCAGCAGATTCCGTTACAGTGTCTTATATAGCGCAGCAGATTCCGTTACAGCGTCTTATATAGCGCAGCAGATTCCGATACAGTGTCTTATATAGCGCAGCAGGTTCCGTTACAGTGTCTTATATAGCGCAGCAGATTCCGTTACAGGTTCTTATATAGCGCAGCAGATTCCGTTACAGTGTCTTATTTAGCGCAGCAGATTCCGATAGTGTCTTATATAGCGCAGCAGATTCCGTTACAGTGTCTTATATAGCGCAGCAGATTCCGTTACAGTGTCTTATATAGCGCAGCAGATTCCGTTACAATGTCTTATATAACGCAGCAGATTCCGTTACAGGGTGTTATATAGCGCAGCAGATTCCGTTACAGGTTCTTATATAGCGCAGCAGATTCCGTTACAGGTTCTTATATAGCGCAGCAGATTCCGTTACAGTGTGTTATATAGCGCAGCAGATTCCGTTGCACTTTACAATAGTAGACTGATAAAACAAACTGGGTAACAACAGACAGACTTGAAGGTAGGAGAGCCCTGCTGCAAGCTTACAATCTATAGGGACATAGGAGGGAAACACAAGGACAGGCACCAGTAATAGCATATCTTGTAGGTCCAGAAGGGACGCTATATAATACATAAGTGCCTCAGAGGGTTATGCATGTGGTACTTAAATATGATAGGCTTGCCTTAAGAGGTGAGTTTTCAGGGAACGCTTGAACGTTTGGAGGCTAGCGGAGAGTCTTATTGTGCGTGGAAGGGCATTCCATAGGATGGGAGGAGCCAGATGAAAGTCCTATAATAGTGAATGGGAGCTAGTGATCCGTGCAGAAGAGAGACGCAGATCTTGTGCAGAGCGGAGTGGTCGAGATGGGAGATATTTTGTGATAAGTGCAGAGATATATGCTGGTGCAGTATGGTTAATAGCTTTATATGCGAGTAGAAGTATTTTATATTGAATACGGTAAGATACAGGCAACCAATGGAAGGACTGGCAGAGCGGATCAGCAGACGATGAGCGTCTTGCAAGGAAGATCAGCCTAGCAACAGCATTTAGAATGGATTGTAGTGGTGAGAGTCTGTTCTTCAGAAGACCAGTTAGGAGACTATTGCAATAGTCAATGCGGGATATAATGAGTGCATGGATAAGAGATTCAGTAGTGTCTTGTGTAAGATAGGGTCGTATTTTGGGATGTGGTATGGGGTTCCGACAGTCGGGATCCCGACAGTCATTAGCCCGACGTCGGGATCCCGACTAGCCGGACTCAGACAGCATGGTGATTGCAACAAAGCCCCTTGCGGGCACGGTGGCTCGCCACACGAGACACTTATTCTATTCTCCCTCTATGGGGGTCATGGACCCCTAAGAGGGAAAATAGCGGGTGGCCGTCAGGCACCGGCTGTCGGCGTTTTGACAGTCGGGATCCCGACTGTCGGGAACGCGTCCGGCACCCGTATTTTGGATATGTTTTTGTAGATGCATGTAACATGATTTGGAGACTGATTGAATGTGGGGAACAAAGGACAGTTCAGGGGACGCACCAGTTCAGGCAACGCACTTGTGGGGTACGGTAAATTGCCAAATTGTCAACAATGATAGAGATATCAGAACTGTTATTGGCTGGTGGGAATAATTTCGTTTTGGGAATATTGAGCTTGATGAAGACCTACTAAGAATGGCCATTTAAGTTCTACTGAATAATACAATATCAGATCTCTGGCCCCACTTTTCTTTTGTCCAGTGGGGCTCACAAGCCTGAGTTGCTGGTTTTGCCTTCTAAGTTGTTGCCGCTTTAAATATATGATGTAACTCGCTGGCAACCTAAACATGGCTGCAAGTTGCGGGCATTTAAATAATGACCAATGATGGCGACCTCTTTGGAGGACGCATAGTATTTCCTGCCAGGGCTTATGCCACAAGCGCTAATTATGCATCTGCAAATTTGCGCACCTATGGATGGGGCGGATGGACTGCACACCCGAATTCTAAACATAATGAGCTGTGCTACCATGCTGAGACTTGTAGTGCCACACTGGGAAAAAAAGAGAGATTGCAGCTGTAAACGCTATAAGTTCAAAACACTGCTAGTCGGCATAAGTAGAATCTACTCTGCAATTTAACATGGTGCTACACTGAGGCGCTATGCCGGAGTCTTTGTCCTATAATGCAAGATTGTGTTGATAAAATTGCAATGCAGACAGTTGCAGCGTGAGCAATCCTCCAACTGTGCGCATAGCTTGCAGTTTCCTAGGCACGCCTGCATTTATCGTAGCACTCCCACTAAACAGCCGCTTTCCACCCCCAGGCGACTACGTCCTGACACTCACCTTACGAACAGCGATGGCTCGAATCCGGCTCTTGATGCTGGATTCCTCCTGACGCTTTGACCACATATAGATATAGATGTAATATGGTTTGAGGTAACTTGATTAAAAAAGGGGCAGACTAGATGGTCCAAGTGGTTCTTATCTGCCGTCAAATTCTATGTTTCTTTGTTCCTGTGGATAAAATGACCAATCGGTGCCTTGGATCTATATATATCTGTGCATTAATGTGCCGGCGCACCCTGTCATCGCCTTGTCAAAGTCTTTGCAAGGGGAGCAAAAGACTGAGAAATAAAATCTAAGAATAAGTCATTAGGCAGCTCGGAGGGACACAGAAGAACAGGCACTTCTAGTAAATGTGTGTACGGATACCGTCGGCCCAGCTGCGGCTTGACGGGCTGTTTGTATTCCTTAGCTGTTGCTAACCCCAGAATATAATCTGCAAGTGCCATTATGCTGCTAACATGTCAGCCACCCACCTCTCTGTCTGGCTGCCGGCTGAATCATTCATCTTCTATTATTATTATTAACCCCTACACCTAGCACCTCCACAGTGTGCAACTCTGTACGACGCAGAGGCCTTGATGTCTGTTGGCAAATGGGAATTTCTTGCAATGAATTTGACTCTGCAAAAATGGCGGGGTTAGTTGGTCAACATACAAAATTCAGACACTTGAAAGGGTCAACAGGTACAAAAGGTTGAGAACCTGCTTATGCCGTCCCAGTCATCTTTTAGCACTTAAGGCTCCTTGCATGAATGGACCCGAGATGGGGGAGGGGGTTAGGTGGGTGGGTGTTGTGGCTGTGTACATAAGGGCGTGTTGTACAGAATACACCCTATTCTTAGTATCAAACCAGTGCGAGTTGCAGATCGATAATTATAACTGGCGGCATACTCTGATTGGCTAAATATGTTGTCACTCCCAGTTATGCAAATTTTTTCATTCTATATCTACTGCAGTCGGCTCTAAGGTTTTCAGTGCAATAATGTGTCTGCCAGTCAGCTTATAAAGAGAAGGCTTCTGATTTATATTTTAATTATTCTGTACTTGAAAAAATATATTGTTTGCGTCATATTTTTATTTTAATGTTAAATGTTCTCCGCAATTTTGCATATGAATTGCGCCATTCGGTCATTTACTCTAATGTGTATGAATTGCGTAATCGTTTTTACTCTTATCATGTAGCCATTCCTCCTGTGACACTAAAGGCACCTCTGCTCATGCTGGTAGATTCCTGTAAATCGGCCATTTATGTGTAGCCAAAATTCTCAAAATGGCCGTCCAACTAACCCTATGGTTCCCTAGATATTAAGACCATTTCAGCACGTTCTGTGTGTGTTAGTGCCACTGTCATTAATGCCACGGCCTGAACAATAAAGCTCAGTTAAAACTTGTGTATGAATGAAGAGTTACAGCGAAGAACATGACTGCCTTCCCAATTCAAAAAATTAAAGTTGCATCCAAGATGTCCGGATCCAAGATGTCTGCCATACTGGTGACATAACCTGAAAAATGTCCCCCCTACCATACCATGCATGTTGACATTCATTTACATTTTGAAAGGGTGTTTCAATGCTTCTGGACCACCCTGTGTCTGTGTGGGCACTTTTGATCTGTGGAATCAGTAGATTTTTTGAATAGTGTGCCGTGCGCAGCGAGGCACCGTACCCGGAAGCATGGCGAGTGTATGACGTACACTTTTTCGGTGTCCATATCAACTTGGCCACCAAGGTTTTTTTTTTATAAAAAACCTCATTTGAATCTTTCATGTTGACCCTTTTCATGTCAACATTTTGTCCATGTCAACATTTTGTTCAAGTCGACTTTTCAGGTCGACACATACCCGAGAACCACTTGGCCCAACTAGTCTAATCCGCCCATGTACATACACGCTAGGTTTTTTTTTCATCGGGAGACAATTCTCCTCTCAGTATATTTTTGGATTGTGGGAGGAAACCGTCACAATCGCTGTGAGAACATACAAACTCCACACAGGGCCATGGTTTGAATTAAATCCATAACCTCAGTGCTGTGAGGCGGTAATGCTATCCTTGACATAAGCTCTTATTCTGGTTCACTCGAAAAGGTAAATTTCTTCTCAGATGGACTAAACCATGTGCACTGCAGGTGGGGCAGATGTAACTTGTGCAGAGAAAATTAGGTTTGGTTGATTTATTTTTTTATGTGCAGGGAAAATACTGACTGCTTTATTTTTACACTGCAATGTAGAGCTCACTTTTAAGTAAAACCCCACCCAAATCTAACTCTCTCTGCACAAGTTACATCTGCCCGACCTGCAGTGCATATGGTATTGTCCATTTGAGAAGGAATTTGGCTTTGGAGTGAACCAGAATAAGGGCCATAATCCACAGAACAGTAGCTAATGAAAGGTACTGGGAGTGAGCTTGGAACAGATAACCTTTCTGGAGTTTGTTAAATTGGCTGATATCATCGTTCCCATCAAGATCTATGGGGATGGTGATACCCGCTGATAATTAGGTCAATAGAATCTGTGATTTATATATCGCTATCTGTATATATAAAGGTTGTGGGCATGGCACAATGCCCACTTACCTTGTCATGGACTGTGCCCGTTACTGGTAACCACAAAATAAAGACTCCAAATAACTGAGCACAATAATGTACCCGGATAATGTCCTCATTAGCCAGCTGCCTGCTCGCGGTGGATTCATTCCGTCAGCTGGTTCTTCTGTGCTTTCTGCACACATTCTCTGCTTTACAAAGGCAGATGGGTTAATTGGACTGCACATCACACCCACTGTTCTTATGCCAGTCTCCTTGTTCTGCTGGCTATGCCTGGAGAGGTCTTAACCCGCTCACCGCCGCAGCCTCTGCCCACCTAGTTCTTCACTGTAAAAGTGGGCAGAAAGATGGCACCTAGTAATTCATGACCTGCCTCCTAAAATGTTTTCCTGAACCCCTAGCTGGTGCACAGGTGCACTCATTACTAACTGTCACTAGCTGGTGCACAGGTGCAGTCATTACTAACTGTCACTAGCTGGTGCACAAGTGCAGTCATTACTAACTGTCACATGACCAGACCCCCTATCTGGTGCACAGGTGCAGTCATTACTCACTGAGGGCGGGATGTATTAATATACATCGCCGCCCAGCAGCCGCGAAGCTACCGCATATGTACTAACATATGCGGCTAGCATCGGGATGTGGTGACGTAGACCCCCGCGATACCTGTAATGTGGTCTGTGGGGGGGGGGGGGTCTCTGTCACATCCCGGCGGCTGTCAGTGTCCCCGGCTTCTCCTCCTCCCCCCTGCAGCCGGATGTCCTCCCGGCTGTGACACCTGCTGGGGGAGGAGATCGGTGGAGGACGGGAGGGGGGGTCGCGCGGGCAGCGGGCGGCGATAGAAGCCCATAGGCTTCTATAGGGTATTGCCACCCAGAGGTGGCGATACCCTGCCCAGCGGAGATGGGGCGGACGGGTAATAGTATATAGGAAAATGCGGTAAAACCCCCGTTTTTACCTTATTTTCCCTTTAGTACATCCCGCCCTGACACATTCTACAGATCCACAGGTGGCCCAGAAAACGAAACCGTCAGGTATTTCTCGAAATACATGACAACCCTGTTTCTACATTCTTTACAGTGATTAGATTTGTCCGTGTCCCCATGTATGACGACAGTCTGTGGCCTGTAATATGTCTGCAGCCTGGGGAGTGATGCTCCAGCCTTGGTGGGCGGACAGGCGGTTTCGGAACCCTTTAATCCTGTGTACCGCCACATTCCACAAATCGTACCGGTTCCCATAACCAGTTTCTACAGAGCAGTAATATTCTTCTCTTGTCCTCCATCACTGTCCTCTGCTTGCAGTAATCGAATGAGACGATTGGTCAGTTCAGCCCGCACAGAGGGCCTGATTCACTACCGCCCGCATCTCCTCGGTAACATGCATCCCCTCGCATGTGGCCGAAGGGGACAGAAATAATTCAATGGTAGCTGACTGACTGTTATTTCCATCGGAGTCCACCCCGAAGGCGGGCACTGATGTCATGCCCGCCTTCGTTCCTAGGGAAACTCCCAGCGTTTGATGGGTGTTCCCCTGCTCCGGGCTGGTGTCTCCGCCCCCTCACCAAATAGATTCGCACATGGGGTCTGCATATGTAAATACGGAATGGAATCCCCTACAGAGAGCACAGAGAAGATAAGCAGCACGTCCCTTATATACGTACATACATATAATGTCCGGTATGTGTGAGCCGCCAGCAAGGTCTGTCTGCCATGTTACTGCAGCAATTCTCATTTTCTTGTTCTCTGAGGGGACACCAACATGGTGTAATCTGTGATGAGAGCAGGATAAGGCGGTGTAATTGCACTGTAGCACCTGAGGCTAATGCCTGTGTAGACGACATGTTTTTCATTCTTAGCTGATTATATATACTTATTTGCTTGTTGTGTTGCTTGGGTGATTCTGATTCTTGGATGAAGACCAGGTATGCCAGCTGGAAACAATACGGACTCCTTTTTACTAGTGGCCTAATGGGGGACGTTAAAGGTTGCAGTACATGTTCTGTTTCACTGGTACCTCATTCATTATGTCACCAGAGTGAGCGATGCTGAGAGAGACTATTGTGAACACTCTGTCAGGCCTGTCCAAACTATGGCCCTCCATCTGTTGTGAAACTACGAGTCCCATCATGCCTTGCCACAGTTTTGCGATTTGGGAATGCTAAAACGGTACTTATGTATTAGCCGGGCGCCCGGCTACGCTACGCTGACAATGTAGCTTTGGCTACGTTGTCAGCGTAGCCTTTGCACTACATACGGGGCGGGCGGCCAGAGGGGGGAAATGCCGGCCGCTCTGCTATTACTTACAGCGGGCAGGGCGGGCGGCCAGGGCAGGTGGCGTTGCGGTGAAGACTGAAGGGCGGGTAGGCCAGGCGGCAGTGCTTCAATGGCGGCGGAGGGGGAAGATCCCGGCAGCACTTGCTATTCAGTGTACTGCCGCTGGTGGAGCATCGCATGGTTTCCCTGCTCCCCCAGCGGTGACTACGCTAATAGCTTACCCGGGGAGGACTGTCATGGCGGCCGTGATGCGGGTATCCGAGCGCCGGGGACATCGTGGATGGTAAGTATAATGCACACCACACACCAACACACACACAACATGCACTAACACAATCATATCCCCACTATCCACGTCATACCCTCAGTGTCCACGTGGGCGTGGAGTTAATATTATAAAGCGGATGCTGTGCTCACCACGCTTCGGGCTCGGTGTCTCGCTGCACTCGCCACACTTTATAAAATAAACTCCACGCCCACGTGGACAGTGGGGATATGATCCTTTATGTATTAGCACAGCTCCAGTTACGTAAGTTACGTAATTTGTGTAAGTTACGTAGCCAGCATAGTGGTGTATTGGTATTCTCAATAAACCACTACATAATGGGCTCCCAGATAATACCTAAGTACCGCTAAAACTAGGGCAAGGCATCCTGGGATGTGTAGTTTCACAACAGCTGGAGGACCACAGTTCTATGTAACTCTGTCAACCTGGACAGAGGTTTTTAGGTATCCTTGTTTGTGGGGGATTCAGTCAGCATGCTGGTGATCTGAATACTGTCAGTCAAAATCCAAGCGCAGAAATCCCGAGCAGCGCTCAGAACATCGGCGCCAGAATCCCGACATTACTGAAGATGCAGACGCTGTTATCCTGACAGCCAGCATTCCGATCGGAAGTATGCTGCGTGTCTTAGGTTTAACCCTTTGCGTGCCAACACCTCTATGACAGACGTTCCAAATATAATGTTATGGGGTCTACAAACGCAAAGCCGTCCGGCCGCAAAAATCGCCCAGTGTGTATGGACCTTAAGAGGCTAAACAATTCTATATTTACTTAATGCAGAGACTATTACAATTAATGCAGGTGCTTTTAGCCAAACAAATATCCTATAGGCGTTTCATTACCGTTCAGACTGTAGGAGTGAAGTACTAAGATGGGAGTTCTATTGAAGTTGGGATGTTGCCCATAGCAACCAATCAGATTATATCAATTATCTTTAAGAAGGTGCTAAATAAATGTTCAAGTTGTAATTGGTGATTTTGTCCAGTAGGTGGAAGCATTGCGCAGCACACTGCTTGCTTGTATTCAATTGTGATCCTTACCGTAAGTAACCGGTGCTAATACGGTGATATAATTGGACCAGATGAAGAAGGACGTTAAGTTTTTATCTGATATTATTTAATTGCTACAGTATTACACTAAACCAAATTGTTACATTGAAAGCCAAGCCCACATTTGATACACAGTAACAAGCTTTGCGTTCAATGTTAAAGTTCATCCCTTTTATTTAGTGCAGTAAAACAATTGTGTGCAAATAGAATTTTGCGTGTCACTGGTTCTTGGAGAAGCCAGAATCCACAATCACAGGGTTGTTTCAGCTGACACAATGACTGCCTTCTCTGCCTTTTAATTGCTGCTGCGGCTTTATGTCATGGTGGGGGAGGGGGGGTGATGACAGTACATAGTAACAGTCTCTTATTTCCCTTGATTTCAGACTCCAGATGAGATTAGCAGAATGAGCGAGGGTAGGATCTTATAACCATGTTACTCTGTTTGGCATCTGTCCCTAAATACTGTTTATCTCTACAAGGCAGACGGAGCCAGTATCTGGGCATTCCCGTGTTCCCCAGCAAGCCTTTTACAGTAAGCTATGGACAGCACTGTACACCAAGGCGCAGTCGCTGACGTAGCGAGAAGCTTTGCTATTGGGAAATCAGCACAGAGCATGCAGCTGTTTTTTAACCCCTAATATGTTTTTTATGTTTAATAATGCAATACCCCCTTCAACCTGAGGCAGAGACCCAATTCCCTCTTTAATTCCTCTCCTCAATTTCTTAACTACGCTATCCATTACCTCACACCCCTATAGAGTGGCATGACGAGGAGGTTGCAGGCTGCTTCCAGATGACAGGAGCCAGTTGCTGCAGTGTGACCATAACATGCAGCACTCTGCTCCTGTCACCAAGAAGGAGCCAGCAGTGCTTGAAAAGTCTCTGGGAGCTTTCCCACGAAGCTGCACCCATTTAGTGATGTCATTGGGGCCAACCTCATTGACTTGTGCCCCACTTATTTTTTTATTTTATGGTACTCTTTACCTAGCACGGCGCCCATGATTTAAATCGCGGCCATCGATGCCCGCGATTTCCCATAGGGAACAATGTTAAATGTCTCAATTGACCCGATTTTCCTGTTCAATGCCTCAATTGACCCGATTTTTCCATAGGAAACAATGTTAAATGGCCCACAGATGCCAAATAGCCACCCTGAAGTGTGAAATGGCCCCCACAATTGTTAACGCCACCCCACGATCAACGTGAACCCGAAGCGTGGCGAGCGGCGGCGGTACGCGTCCTACGACCTTTTCATACCCCCACTATCCACGTCGGCGTGGAGTTGAGAATAGAATAGTGTGGCAAGCGCAGCGAGCCTCCGAGCCCGAAGCGTGGCGAGCGCACGCGGATACCTTCACAGGTAAACGCGGGCTTCACAGGTATCCGCGTCCCCTCGCGGGGCTCGCCACGCTTCGGGCTCGGTGGCTCGCTGCGCTTGCCACACTATTCTATTCTCAACTCCACGCCGACGTGGATAGTGGGGGTATGAAAAGGTCGGAGGGCGCGTACCGCGGCCCCCTCGCGGGCTTGCTGCGCTCGCCACGCTTCGGGTTCACGTTGATCATGGGGTGGCCTTAACAATTGTGGGGGCCATTTCACACTTCAGGGTGCCTATTTGGCCTCTGTGGGCCATTTAACATTGTTTCCTATGGAAAAATCGGGTCAATTGAGGCATTGAACAGGAAAATCGGGTCAATTGAGACATTTAACATTGTTCCCTATGGGAAATCGCGGGCATCGCGTCAGTCGCATCGCACCCGATTTTTTAGTGCATTCAATGCCCGCGATGGGCGCCCTTCTAGGTAAAGAGTACCGATTTTATTTTTTATCATTCTTGTATGTTTTGACATTTTTGTTTTTTTCTTATGTTATATTATCCTAGTCCGTAGCAGTGGGGTGACACCCAATGTGGCAAAGAGACCCTCAAAAAGGGGGTGTGACTATGTTTAAATGGGTGTGTGTGGATTCATGGAAGCCTCGCTAACCTCACTAAAAGGGTGTGGCTTTGACAGGGAGGGGAGTGTGGCCACCTCCCTCTGCGCTAGGTGGATTGCATTCCTAATCAAGTGTTTCCATTGCATTAAGTGCTGAATACTGTGTCGAAATTGACACAGAGCGAATGATCAATGAGAAAGTTTCCGGTCCTTTCTCTTACACTTTAAATTTTGAGGAAAACTTTTTTGATACGTGCATTAAATGTTTAACAGTAACTTTATTTATAGTAGGGGACTAACATTACATGTAGAGATTAGGCATGTCTATATAATGGAAGCGGGTCTGTTTTACCTCACAATTCTATCTAACGACCTAGGGGCACCCACAGGCCGAATATCAATGCTAAATCCCTGTTTTCAGCAGTGTCCCACAGAACAGTAGTAAAAGTCTAATGGGATTAAATGTTTCTGCATAATGCAAATATTTAGAAAGAGCGGCAAACGGCCTTTGTGCGCACTCAATGGGCGGCCTCAAATATTTATTTAAAATAGGACCGATCAGGTTTCAGCCGAAGGATGGATTGTATAGTAAACAACAGATTTGCAGACTCCGGACCCCACACAGATCATGTTTTCCAGGTCACCTGTAGATATATAAAATGTGACACACAGTGCTCCTGCTAGGTGACCAGGAAAACATGGCCTGCGTGGGGTTCCGAGGGGAGAGATTGAGAACCACTGGTTTAGTGGAAAGTCCTAAGCAGTTTGTTTAAACAAATATAATTGTGTTATTGGCATGAACACTGCTACGACCGCCCAATACTATGTGTGCTTACATTTGTGCAATGAGGTGGCATTACAAAAATGTGGGTGATTTTGCTATTTTTGTTTCCTTTTTTAATGTGCACTGCTCATAGCAGTGATCCCACCATAAGAATATCAGTGTGTTTAGCATTAAAAAGACTTTCGCCACTACAATCCATTTTGAATGCAGCTGCAAGGCCTAAATATAACTGTTTATACATAAAGCTTAGTTTTGTACGTAGTATTGTGCTTTAGGTGGTAAATATGAACATTGTGGGGCAGATTTATTAAGCTCGGTGAAGTGATAAATTTTCTGTTTTTTATCACCGGCCAATCAGATCCTACCTGTCATTTTTCAAACCAAGCCTGTAACTTCACAGTTAGGAGCTGATTGGCCGGTGATAAAAACCAGACACTTTGGGGGAAATTTACTAAAGGAAATTTGTAAAAAATAGGTGTACAGGTTGAGTATCCCGTATCCAAAATGCTCGGGACCAGGAGAATTTTGGATAACGGATTATTCCGTATTTCGGAATATTTTAATATTTCAATTATGTATTTTGAAGTATCTTGCATGTATGCTGTATAAACACATAAAATATACACAAATATATTTTATTACCACATAAAATACACACAAATATATTTTATTTGTTCAAAAAACAAGGTTTCAAAACATGTAACAAAATTTGTGTACTATCTCAGATATTGAATTTGAATGCCAAGCAATCATTTTCTTGCACATATATAGTGCCAGTTACATATCATGTCACCAGTAGTGATGTTACAAATGTCCCCAGTGAGTTTTTAGCAAAAAAAATATTTTTTTTTCACTTTCTGGAATGTATGGTTTTCGGAATAATTCGGATAACGGATACTCGGATACGGGATACTCAACCTGTATTTGTTTCCAGAAATACACTTATTTTTGACATTTACTATCCCGAAAATATGGCAATTCGTATTGGTATTGATAGCACATCAATACGAATACGAATTGGCGTATTTTCGGGATAGTAAATGTCAAAAATAAGTGTATTTCTGGATACAAATACACCTATTTTTACAAATTTCCTTTAGTAAATTTCCCCCTTTATCACTTCACAGAGCTTAATAAATCTATCCCTGTATGCCTCAAGCCTGGGGTAGCCAACTCCAGTCCTCGAGAGCTACCAACAGGTAATGTTTTCCAGATCTCCTCACAGAATCACAAGTGAAGTAATAAGCTCCAACTGTGGATCTTTAAAAAAATGTTTCATCTAGTAACGAGTGCACCTATGCAGCAGCTAGGTTGTCTGGAAAATGTGAACTGTTGGTATCTCTGGAGGACCGGAGTTGGCTACCCCTGCCTTAAGCTGCGTACACACTTGACGACTTGTCAACTATATGATTTCCCTGGAACTCTTGGACAAACTAACACATAAGATGATTTTTACAAACGATATGCATGATTACGAGATTGTTAATGATATTATTGTTCATATCGTATAGTGCAGTGGTAGCCAACTCCAGTCCTCTAAAGCTACCAACCGTTCACGTTTTTCAGACAACCTAGCTGCTGCACAGGTGCCCTCATTACTGACTGACACCTTTTAAAATATCCACAGGTGGCGCTAATTACTTCACTTGTGATTCTGTGAGGAGATCTGGAAAACATGACCTGTTGGTAGCTCTCGACGACTGGAGTTGGCTACCCCAGCACTAGTGTGTACGCGCTATATCGTTAACGACCCCCTCTGTTGTCTGTATCTCGTTTGTCAGGGAAATCATTGACAGTGCATCGTTTGTAGTGTGGTCAGATGTGTACCCAGCTAAGTGCATACACACTGCGCCATTGTGCAAAAGATCTCACCAGTGGCCGCATCTGGGAGTATACATACAGATCTTCCTGTATGCTCACAGGATCAGTAGGAGCGATGGGATGACACACCAGTGCGCCCGTCGGCATTGTGATAGAGTGGACACACTGGTCGATGTGAATGTGAACTCGTTATCTTCCATATTCTTTGTAATGTTGTCTAGTGTGTACACAGCGCTCCGGTTATGTCACAACAAATCCCTGTGAATATCTTGGCTTATGAAGCTGCTGTCTATGTATTACAGATGAAAGGTTGTGCTCACCGCCGTTTATGGATCTGTCAACAGAATGTGGAGAGGACACCCTGAAGCTTATAGAGAAAAATGGCCATACCTTCCCATTCAGTAAGTAGTGCTTACATCTATCTATCTATCTACTCCTCACCTCTATGAGGTGAAGTACCGTCACTGACCACTGGAGGCCACTCGACGGTCCAAATGACTCCTTTGCGTGCTAAAAGATGTCAGAACAGAAATGGAAAGTAATTTTTGCAGGGACACCGATCTGTTTCAAACTTGCTGTATATGGAGAGGGGAAGCTGCGAAGACAGAGATTGGAGGTAGGAGCAGATAGGTCAGTGGTCAGGGAACTCAGTCCTCATTACCCCACGCAGTGCATGTTTTGCAGGTCTCCTCACAGAATCACAAGTGAAATAATTAATTCCATCTGCGGACCTTATAAAATGTGTCAGTGAGTAATTAGTACACCTGTGCACCTGCTGAGTTACCAGCAAAACATGCACTGTGTGGGGTAATGAGGACCGAGTTCCCTGACCACTGAGATAGGGAGTAGCGTGGAAAGTGTGTGGGCGAAAAACTGTCATAGCTCAAAGTGAACTTAAGAACTGTCACAACTCAAAGTGAAAGTAAATTGCTGAAGCCGTGTAGTATAGATATAACCTAGCCTTCCATTAACACAAATGAGGTATTAATGGATGGTGGGAGACCGATTGCGTTTCTCTCACAGCCTTTAGCATACACTCAGGTTACTGTTGTGCGGTGCACAATGATTTAATATTATATTACACATATTTTCATTTAAAGAAAGCTATTGCTAAATACACAGACACACCCTCTGGCCAGTATTCAATGCTCCCGATTCACCGATTTTTTTTTTTTTTTTTTTTTTTTTGGCGAATTGGGCTGTTTTCACTCCTTGCGGTGAATCTTTTTCACTGAAAATCTGATTCACCCTATTCAATGTTCACTGTTCGCTGTAAGCAACCAGTGAGTGCCGGCCAGTTCTCCGTTTCCTGCTCGAGAGTGTATTCAATGCTAGGATGGAGAACTGCTTTCTCTCTGATTGTTGCCATGAGTCACCGTTTTGCATTCGACATCTTTTTAAGGTGAACTGGAAAGTGATCTCTTAAAATAAAGTTGTTGTTTTTTTTTTTTTGGTGTCAAATTCTGAATTTTTTTTCTGTGAAGGGGCATGCTATTTTTATTCATGTGCTTGAAGCACATTAATATATATTTAATTTTTTTTTTTACACATTCACCAGCAGGGAGCTGGGAGCCGCTCATTATATATTCACTTCACTCTGGTCCTGGCTTATTATGTGCGGGACCAGTGAAGCGGCTCCCTACCCCTGTCCCCTGCCAGCTCTCGGCAGACAGGGAGGCTTACATCTTCCTGCCTGCCTCCATCACCCGGCTCTGCCGCAGGGGTTAAAATTCACCATCAGGGGCAGCGAGCCCCTGCTGCATTGAATAGGGTGACAGGGAGGGCTGGCAGCGAATGCTGCAGTCCTCCTGAACCCTGCGAATGTGCAGCGAATCCTAAACAGGATTCACTGCACATGGAGAAAAAACATTGAATACTCCTCTCTCTCTCAGGATTCTATACATAAGATGGTCGATATATAAAACGATTAGCTAAAGGTGCACACGCATGGTGCGATATGTGCATCGCATGTGACACGCTAAAACAGCACGCAATTTGTACTTTGCGACATGATGTGCGGAAGCGAGTATCACAAGCCATATTTTTTAACTATGCATTTTTAACTAAAAAGTTTAAACCACATGCGACCATCGCACCATGTAGGCGCCCCACAAGCGAGCAAATGTGAACAAAGTAAAGGAGAAGGGACATTCTTTTTCTTAGGTATATCGTAAATTAGCTTTTGTGTAGTTTATTAGCATTGAGATCTTAGTCCTATTTTAATATTATTTTATACAAGTACAGTAACTATTTTCTTCATCCTTGGTCAGCCGTGTAACCCTTTCAGTGCCAACATCTCTGTGAGAGATGTTCAAAATACCCGCTAAAAATGCCGGCGTCGCTCATTTGTTAAATTCAAATTTAAACATGTGTAAAAAATAAATAAATGTATATTTCCTTTTATAAAGGTTATTTGGTCATTATGGTGAATACAAATGTTTGCTTGGCAATTTTCACACCAATTTTGACAAATTCAGTTGGCACTTAAAGGGGTAAAAAAGCTGACCGAAATGACGTCATCACGGCTGCGGTGCGATGTCAGAGCGAACAGGCACAACGCGCTCAGAGGCAGATGTATGAAGCAGTGATAAGGGAGGAGAAGTGATAAAGTGCCTGGTACTTTATCACCGGCCAATCAGCTTCTGACTGTTTAGTAACAGGCTGGGTTTCAAATGGGGCAGTCTGGAGCTGATTGGCCAGTGATAAAGTACCAGGCACTTTATCACTTCTCCTCCCTTATCACTGCTTCATACATCTACCCCTCAGTGGGAGCTGGTGCACTCACCACAGAAATAGGACAGACCATAGAAATAGGACAGACCACCTAGAGAACAGAGAAACCAGAGAGGGTGGGGCAGATGACACTACAAATGTCGCTTCCATTAATACCCCTTTCACACTCGCAGAGCCGGGTCATACCCGGAAATGTGTTCCCAGAACTCTACCCGGGAATGTACCCTTTCACACTGCACTCAGACCTGGGAGTAACCCGGGACAGCCCCATTCACACTGATCCCGGGA
This sequence comes from Crinia signifera, assembly GCF_055691185.1. Classification (NCBI taxonomy): domain Eukaryota; kingdom Metazoa; phylum Chordata; class Amphibia; order Anura; family Myobatrachidae; genus Crinia; species Crinia signifera. The sequence continues at coordinate 72,199,663 of NC_139228.1, forward strand.
AATCCCTGCAAATACATATGCATGTCATTGGAAATGGACTCCAGGGCTCTGAAAGATGACATCAGCATTTGTGAGCCCAAGAAAGCTCCAATCAGCAGCTTTTTTAAAGTCCCGTGGTACGGGACTATTCACACTGACCGCATCCCAGGTCGATTCCGGAATCTACCCAGGTCAGGACCTGGATAGCAGTCCCGGGATGTTCATCCCAGGATATTCTTTCAAGACCCTTTCACACTGAGCTAAATCCCGGGTTGATGCGCGTTCATGTGCAAAAACCTGGGATATTTTTGCAAGTGTGAAAGGGGTATTATTAGCTGACATTTTTTAAGACATTTTTTATTTGAATTTATATAACAAATGTGAGCGAGGTTGTCATTTTTAGCGGATATTTTGCACATCTCTCGCAGAGCTGTTGGCACTGAAAGGGTTAATCTGTAGGTAGCAGTAAGGAAAAAAACTATGTATTTATTTAAAGATGAGCTACTGATGGGAAGCTGATTGTATTACTCTAAATCCTGGTGGTGCGCACCTATGTGTTCACTGTAGGGCAGGGATGGGGAACCTTCGGCCCGCCAGCTGTTGTTGAACTACACATCCCAGCATGCCCTACATTTTTGCTATTTGGCCAAGCTAAAACTGTTGCAGGGCATGCTGGGATGTGTAGTTCAACAACAGCTGGAGGGCCGAAGGTTTCCCATCCCTCCTGTAGGGCATCAAAATCCCAGTGCATTGCCGCTACAGGCATCATGTACGTAGTTTGACCCCTGATGCGATTGTTGTCGGGAATTCATGGACTGAGTATGGTCTTTACAGTGGTCTGTTCAGCTTGTTTTGAAGTCCATTGTCCCCACATTCAATGTCAGGCAAACATAGGACAAATCACCACTGGGAACTCCTCCCATGGTAAAAGACTGTATTGCTCTGCTGTGCGTGTCACCAGACCGGCCACAAGGGCGGCACTCTTATCGGTCTCCTTTCTCGTTTCAGTTTGCAAGACAAGAGTGGCCCATGGCACCAACTCACACGAGGTAAGAAGATAATTCATCTGTCCCAGTAACTGTAAATCTCTGTAGTAGTCATGTGACGCAGCTTGTACATGCTGACAAGCAGGGCACTCCGTCTTCCCCTCTGCTCCCACCTCTTCCGTCTGCTGTCTCTGAGCCTGATATTGGTTGGGCAATTGGTTGGGCAATTGCAGGCAGGTGTGTGCGCTGTGGAAGCGGACACTGACTGCATACTGTATCTGCTCACTACGCATGTGCACATGGGTGGAGACTGGAAGATTCTTTTGTCTATTGATGAACAACCCTGGGGTTCCTCAGAACTGACTTCTGTGAGGATTATGGACGTTTCCCAGACTTCCATGCTTGCGGGTGGTGATGGGATGCCTGTTTTAGAAGGATCTTTTACACCTAGCATGGGGTGCGTGCAAGTCTTAATAGTAATGATAAAACAGCCGGTGGGATAGGCTCCCACATGCATATGCCCAGATAATCGGCACGTACTGTAGCACATCTGCATCAGCCTAAACAGCTGCCTGGCTGTATGTGTACGAACACCCCATTACAGCATTCATCCTACATGGGACCGATCCTTCCCACACCTGCTCCGCCACACACACACACCCCCCACTCTACCTCCAACCCTGCTCCGCCTCACACACCCCACTCTACCTCCTACCCTGCTCTACCTACCACCCCTACTCCACCTCACACACCCTGCTCTACCTACCACCCCTACTCCACCTCACACACCCCACTCTACCTCCTACCCTGCTCCGCCTTACACACCCCACTCTACCTCCTACCCTGCTCTACCTACCACCCCTACTCTACCTACTACCCCACTCTACCTCCTACCCTGCTCTACCTACCACCCCTATTCCACCTCACACACCCCACTCTACCTCTTACCCTGCTCTACCTATTACCCCTGCTCCACCTCACACACCTTGCTCTACCTCCCACACCCCACTCTACCTCCTGCGCTGCTCCATCTCCCACACCCCACTCTACCTCCTGCGCTGCTCCATCTCCCACACCCCACTCTACCTCCTGCGCTGCTCCATCTCCCACACCCCACTCTACCTCCTGCGCTGCTCCATCTCCCACACCCCACTCTACCTACTGCGCTGCTTCATCTCCCACACCCCACTCTACCTCCTGCGCTACTCCATCTCCCACACCCCACTCTACCTCCTGCGCTGCTCCATCTCCCACACCCCACTCTACCTCCTGCGCTGCTCCATCTCCCCCACCCCACTCTACCTCCTGCACTGCTCCATCTCCCACACCCCACTCTACCTCCTGCGCTGCTACATCTCCACCACCCCACTCTACCTCCTGCGCTGCTCCATCTCCCACACCCCACTCTACCTCCTGCGCTGCTCCATCTCCCACACCCCACTCTACCTCCTGCGCTGCTCCATCTCCCACACCCCACTCTACCTCCTGCGCTGCTCCATCTCCCACACCCCACTCTACCTCCTGCGCTGCTCCATCTCCCACACCCCACTCTACCTCCTGCGCTGCTCCATCCTCCCCACCCACTCTACCTCCTGCACTGCTCCATCTCCCACACCCCACTCTACCTCCTGCGCTGCTCCATCTCCCCCACCCCACTCTACCTCCTGCGCTGCTCCATCTCCCACACTCCATTCTACCTCCTGCGCTGCTCCATCTCCCCCACCCCACTCCACCGACCAGTTATTTAAGACCTTTCCTGGTGTTCCATTCAGGTTCCTAATATGAAGCCTGTTTTGGCAGCGTAATTCCACCCTCTTGAGATGAATTGGGTGAGAGAGGCTCAAGCAGCGAACACTTAGTCACAGTGACAGGAATAAGCTTCGGAGCGCTCTGTACTGTTAATGGATGTCGGCTGTCAGTGAACGTCTAGCGGGATGAGTGGGGGGAGCGGAGTCTGTAGCTGGGTGGTTTATACTGTAACTGAACCCTCCGCTTCTCCCATGTCACAGCCAATGTTGCCTATCTCACGCCCCTACCTGGGAATCGCCTACAGCAGGCTTGTCCAAAGTGCGTCCCTCCAGCTGTTGTGAAACTACACATCCCAGCATGCCTTGCCATAGTTCTAGCATTCCCTAATAGCAAAACGGTGGCAAGGCATGTTGGGACTTGTAGTTTCACAGCAGCTGGAGGGCCACAGTTTGGACATGCCTGACCTACAGCTTTGATGGAGATTTCTTCTCCCTTTTGTCGTACTGGTTTGTAACCTTCTCCAAAGCATTTCTGCGCTCAGTCTGAATAACAAAGGAGATTATCCGGCATATTACAGCACAATATAATAAGAATAAAGTACCGCAAGCATGTGGGTTGGGATCGTTTGGTCTACAGCAAGTTGGTCGACAGTCATTAGGTCAACACCGTTAGGTCGGCATAGGTTTAGGTCGACACAATTATTGGGTCGACAGTCAAAAGGTGGGCATGGGGTTTTTCACTGTTTTTTGACCGGACTGTCGGCACAGTCGACATGGACACAGTTTACAGTGCATCGCTTGTTTCGCTCGCAATGCTTTGGGCGCGGTGCCTCGCTGCACACTATTTTATTCTCCCAACACACCCTATTGGATGGTAGGGCATGAAATACTGCCTGTTGTCACATGTCGGCTCAAATAACTGTGAAAAACCCCATGTCGACCTTTTGACTGTCGACCTAGACACTGTCAACCTAATGCTTGTGTCGACCTAACAGTGTCGACCAACTTGCCGTAGACCCAATGACCATATCCCAAGCATGTACAGAGATGGTCTATGCTTTGTGTCTCTTGTAGATGGCCATCATATTTAACCAGGAGGGTCTGCGGACGATAAAGCCCCCCTGTGTGATCCAGAGTTTCATCAGCCATAATGCTGTGCTCTACAAAGTCTTTGTAGTTGGAGACTCGTACACAGTGGTGGAGAGACCATCGCTGAAGAACTTCTCCCCAGGAAGCTCAGGTAACACTCTCAGAGCCCAGTCAGCTGAACGAGAGATCTGACCATGGCTTGCTAACAGATTTTATTAACAACACTGCCACCTGGTGACATGACTTAGAATTGCATTAGTTTCTTATCTGAACCATTGAGCTGAATCTTTGTTTAGAACGTTAGAGATTTTCAATGCTCTATGCCCTTACCTATTACTATATTTAATCGTGGTACCAACCTGACAGGAGGCGCTTACTCCCCCACTCTACAAATTCTTCTTCTTTCTTTCTTTTCAGATAGAGAATCCATATTCTTTAATAGTCACAATGTGTCAAAACCAGAATCCTCTTCAGTCCTAACAGCGGTGAGTGATTTGGGTTTGTTCTGTTTCATGTTCCAAGACACCGGATAGGCTGACGGGTCTCCATTCATTAGATCTACAGTGTCTAGGTCTAGGAAAGTCAAAAAGTTCGACAGTTGTTGGTCGACATTCAGAAGTGCATGTGTCTGGCAGCAGAACCTGGATTATCTGGGTGGGATCCGGACAATTGGTCAACAGGCAATGTTGACAGTCTTTTTTTTTTTTTTTTTTTTTGACTTGTTCTTACTTGTTAGGGTGATGTATAAGGGACGTCATTGAATAGGTTCTATCTGGGTTATTTTGTCACGCCCAATAATATGTTCCTGCTTCCTCGTAGCTGGACAAGGTGGAAGGCGTGTTCGAGCGGCCCAATGATGATGTCATCAGCGCCATCTCCAAGGCTCTGCGGCAAGCTCTGGGCATCTCCCTGTTCGGCATCGACATTATAATAAACAACAAGACCGGACAGCACGCAGTCATTGACATCAATGCATTCCCAGGTAAGGCCTGGTGCTCTTGGGTTTGTGAGCTTGTGAACCTTTTGCCCGCCAGCTGCTCCTGAACTACACATCCCAGCATCCCCTGCAACAGTTTTGCTATTTGGCCATGCTAAAACTGCTGCAGGGCATGCTGGGATGTGTAGTTTGACAACAGCTGGAGGGCCAAAGGTCCCCCTATCACTGGATTAGAGCATAAAAATTGCACTGTATCACTACTGTGTCATGTATCTACAGTGAGCCATTTTGTGGGCTAAATAATTATTCAGCCTATCTGTTCATGACCAGTGAGGCACGAGGCACCAAACGTTACAGCAGATTGTCACATTGCTGGTATTTAAGCTGTAAATCTAGCGCAACGTTACAACCACTTGCAGTTACTTTTCAGCATGAAACACTGAGGCAGAATTCATTAGCAGGCAGACGATAACGCAGGGTATCCGGGTAGCATAACCTTGCTGATTTCCACTCCGTTAATTATCTCTTTTTATCCCTTAATTACCTGCAATACACTGTGCCTGTATTTCCGATGGAACATCACGCCTAACTAGACGTGCCCCATGTTGTTAATGAGCGTGCGGCAGACTTGGTTACCGCGGCCGGCAGAGATCTATCACCTGTATGCAGGACACGTATTTACCAGTCCAGCAACCGTGGCCTGCAGAGATCTATCAGCTGTGTGCAGGACACACATTTACCAGGCCTTACAGTCCAGCACCCGCGGCCTGCAGAGATCTATCACCTGTATGCAGGACACATATTTACCAGTCCAGCAACCACGGCCAGCAGAGAACTATCACCTGTGTGCAGGACACACATTTACCAGGCCTTATAGTCCAGCAACCTCGGCCTGCAGAGAACTATCACCTGTGTGCAGGACACACATTTACCAGGCCTTACAGTCCAGCACCCGCGGCCTGCAGGGAACTATCACCTGTGTGCAGGACACACATTTACCAGGCCTTACAGTCCAGCAACCGCGGCCTGCAGAGATCTATCACCTGTGTGCAGGACACACATTCACCAGGCCTTACAGTCCAGCACCTGCGGCCTGCAGAGATCTATCCCCTGTGTGCAGGACACACAATTACCAGGCCTTACAGTCCAGCAACCGCGGCCTGCAGAGATCTATCACCTGTGTGCAGGACACACATTTACCAGGCCTTACAGTCCAGCAACCGCAGCCTGCAGAGAACTATCACCTGTGTGCAGGACACACATTTACCAGGCCTTACAGTCCAGCACCCGCGGCCTGCAGAGAACTATCACCTGTGTGCAGGACACACATTTACCAGGTCCTTACAGTCCAGCAACCGCGGCCTGCAGAGATCTATCACCTGTGTGCAGGACACACATTTACCAGGTCCTTACAGTCCAGCAACCGCGGCCTGCAGAGATCTATCACCTGTGTGCAGGACACACATTTACCAGGTCCTTACAGTCCAGCACCTGCGGCCTGCAGAGAACTATCACCTGTGTGCAGTACACACATTTACCAGGATTACAGTCCAGCACCCGCGGCCTGCAGAGAACTATCACCTGTGTGCAGGACACACATTTACCAGGCCTTACAGTCCAGCACCCGCGGCCTGCAGAGAACTATCACCTGTGTGCAGGACACACATTTACCAGGCCTTACAGTCCAGCACCCGCGGCCTGCAGGGAACTATCACCTGTGTGCAGGACACACATTTACCAGGCCTTACAGTCCAGCAACCGCGGCCTGCAGAGATCTATCACCTGTGTGCAGGACGCACATTCACCAGGCCTTACAGTCCAGCACCTGCGGCCTGCAGAGATCTATCCCCTGTGTGCAGGACACACAATTACCAGGCCTTACAGTCCAGCAACCGCGGCCTGCAGAGATCTATCACCTGTGTGCAGGACACACATTTACCAGGCCTTACAGTCCAGCAACCGCAGCCTGCAGAGAACTATCACCTGTGTGCAGGACACACATTTACCAGGCCTTACAGTCCAGCACCCGCGGCCTGCAGAGAACTATCACCTGTGTGCAGGACACACATTTACCAGGTCCTTACAGTCCAGCAACCGCGGCCTGCAGAGATCTATCACCTGTGTGCAGGACACACATTTACCAGGTCCTTACAGTCCAGCAACCGCGGCCTGCAGAGATCTATCACCTGTGTGCAGGACACACATTTACCAGGTCCTTACAGTCCAGCACCTGCGGCCTGCAGAGAACTATCACCTGTGTGCAGTACACACATTTACCAGGATTACAGTCCAGCACCCGCGGCCTGCAGAGAACTATCACCTGTGTGCAGGACACACATTTACCAGGCCTTACAGTCCAGCACCTGCGGCCTGCAGAGAACTATCACCTGTGTGCAGGACACACATTTACCAGGCCTTACAGTCCAGCAACCGCGGCCTGCAGAGAACAGGACACACATTTACCAGGCCTTACAGTCCAGCACCCGCGGCCTGCAGAGATCTATCCCCTGTGTGCAGGACACACATTTACCAGGCCTTACAGTCCAGCAACCGCGGCCTGCAGAGATCGATCACCTGTGTGCAGGACACACATTTACCAGGCCTTACAGTCCAGCACCCGCAGTCTGCTTCTGTGCAGTGATTATGACCTTTTACATTCCCATCGTAAGATCTCATTTCCAGGCCGTCGTGAGTGTGATTACTGTGAATGTGACAGGTGCAGACCGTTCCATCAGGTTAATGAATGTTAATGAAATCCCCCCCTATGAATATAAATAGGCTTTTTCTCCTTCCTGGCTGCGGAATATGAATAACTATGCGATAAAGCGCTGTCTCCTGAAACCGTATACCGGAGGCTCAGCTGTCCCACCAGCCCTTCTCTCCTTTACATAGACCGGTCTCATAAATGGGAATAAATTCAGGGCTGATGTATTAAGCAATGAAAAGAGTGGAGCATTGGGAAGAGTTACATACTGTAGTGACATAGTAGGTAAGGCTGAAAAGAGACTTGCGTCCATCTAGTTCAACCTGGTATAGATATCCATTGCTGATTTAGTAGGTTCTGGTATTTTACAGACAGATTATATTTCTTATTTGTACCCATGGATGTTTTTCTCCAGTAAATGTTTGTCCAACTTTGCCTTGAACGCATTTTTTTTTTTAAATCAAGTTTTTCTTTATTTGTTTTTCTTTTCATACATATACCAGATAATAAACATAATTAAACATGACTCTTTTGCATTTGAAATCACACATCTAAATATAGAGCATAACATAGAATAAAAAAAAAAATAATAAAAAAAAAATAATAATAATAATAATATAGAAAAAAGAATACAGAAACTGAAATTTAGTACAATATTTTGCGACATCCAGTCCGATCTCTTCTACATCTTACTTAATCTATCTTACTACTTATGTCTTGCTCTGTCTTGAGCATACCGCATCCGTAGAGACATGCAGGGCAGGGAGTCCCTGTCCCAGTTGAACCTTTCCCCCCCTATCCCTCCCTCTATTACCCTTATCCTTGTTCCCTCCCGCCCCTTCCTCCCTTAAGTCTTCGTGTGTACTAGTATGTATATATCCGTGTAACCCTCCCTTGTGATTACTATGGTTGATTCTGTGTTGTTACTGTGTATTTTTATTTTATTTTGTGTATGTTTACTTATCTACCCCTGTGTACGTGACTCATCTTGTTTGTGATTTATATAGTGTAGTTGCTTAACCTCCCTTCCCCCCCTCCCTCCCCTCCTCAATTCCTGCCCTGCATCTCCCCACCCACGCCCATGCCCAAAATATGTCCCGGAACAGTTCCAAAAAAAAACCATATACATTATATCCTTATATATTTCTCATTTAATTTTATCCTATCACATTCTCTTCCTATGTATCTTTATTTTTCCTCTTGAACTTAGACCATACTCTATATACTATCTTTAGAGAAAGAAAGCAAAAAAGACAACAGTTGGGGGGTAAAAAAAAAGGAAATAGGATCCTATCCACACCTGTACACTCTTCCAAGTTATTTTATCCGTGTATTGGATAACATAACCCCCTAGATTTCATATTCTATTATATTGTCCTCTCTACCCAGTCCAGAAGTACACCATCTCTCCCACTTTTCAGTAAATTTATTAGTGGCCCCACGTACTTTAAACGTATGTCGTTCCTGCCGTACCACTTCATTAACTAACCCTCTCCACTTATTGATATTTGGGGCTACTGATGTAAACCAGTTTCTGGCTATTATTACTTTAACCATTGGTGTAAGACATAGCCCATATTTATACATATTTTTCGAAAATATTTCCTCAACCCCAACACCAAAGAGACATATCAGTGGATCTAACTCAGGCAACATTGGGGCTGTTACCCGCACATCCCTCCAAACCGCACCCCAAAAATTATAAATATCTGGACATTCCCATATCATATGCCAAAATCCTGCATCTTCCCTTTGGCACTTAGGGCACTTAGAATTTTCTCAGAGGCCTGCCTTCTGAAGGGACAGGGGTGTCCAATATACCCTATGCAAAACATAGAAAGCAATTTGTTTAAATCTAATACACGGGGTTGTGTGTGTCGTAGACTCCAGAATCTGGTCCCACGCCTCCTCGGAGAGAGGTCCCAGGTCTGTTTCCCATTTCACCCTCAATTTTCTAATTTGGTCCGACACACCTTCTTCATTCATCAGACATTCTTCCCTTTTGGCCTAGTTTCAATAATATCTTTTTTACTGGAGAATCCGAAATTACCGGTGGTCCTTCTGGGAATTGCGCTGTAACAGCGTGTCTTAGCTGGAAATATCTATATAGTGCTTTGTTTAAAACTCCAAATTCCTCTTTCAATTGTTGAAAGGTCCTAATTTTGCCTTCACTAAATATCTGGCCTATATCCAATAGGCCACAATTAAGCCATACATTATCCTCTGATAGTTTATAGAGTTCCGGGTATCTATTATTGAACCATACCGGTGTACATCTATCCTGAGCAGACCAATCATAATATGCATGGGCAGATCTCCATATTATTAAAGCTTGCCAAATTATATGTGGAAGCTTACTTGGTGTCAAGAATTGGAGAGGGGAGAAGGAAACAGTGGAAAAGGAGTTCACCTGCTCAGCAATAAAACCAATCATTGTTGGGTCCAGAGTACCCTTTACACACTCTGACAAATGCACCAATTGTGAAGCAAAATAATATAGTCTGAGGTTGGGTAATCCCAAACCTCCCAAAGTCTGTGGTTTATATAGAGTTTTAATTGAAACCCTGGCCCTACCATTATTCCAAATATATGACAACATTACATTTTCTATCCTACTAAATATTTGCTTTGGTATATACATATATTGGGGAGTTCTGCAGCGAGTATACAAATTTAGGTTGCATAGCCATTTTAAATAAATTAATACGACCCAGAACCGACAATGGCAATTCTTTCCAGGCCTGCGCCCTTTCTCTAAAACTTACAATTATCGGATCTATATTTTGCGATACATATTCAGCAGCCTGTGGTGTGATCCAAATCCCTAAATATTTAAATCGTTTAGTCCATACCAAAGGATGGGTTATCCGCTCTATTTCAGGAATTTGTCCTGATATGGGAAATATATATGATTTCTCCCAGTTAATTAAAAGCCCAGAGAATAACCCAAATCTATCGATTATTTGGAGTGCAGCCTTGAGCGAGCTCTCTGCATCTTCGTCCGCATATAGGGCCACTACATCTTCTACTCCGCCAATTCTAATCCCACAAACCTCTTCCTTATCTCTTAACAGGCATGCCAGTGGTTCAATAGCCATCGCAAACAAAATTGGGGAGAGGGGGCATCCCTGCCTCATCCCTCTTCCCAATGTAAATACCTCCGACGTATATCCATATATGGTCACTCTTGCTTTTGGATTCGTATACAAGATCTGTACAAACCGTATAAATCTTGGTCCAAATGCAAATTTTCTCATTACCCCCCACAGATATCTCCACTCAACAGAGTCGAAGGCCTTGGCGGCGTCCAAGGACACCACCGCTGCCCCCGACTCTGCCGAATCCCCCCTCTGAAGATGACAAAATAATCTTCGTAGATTCTGGCTAGTCGACTTTCCTGGCATAAAGCCAGTTTGGTCTGGATGTATTATAGACCCAATACTTTTATTTAATCTAGTCGCTATAACTTGTGCTAGTATTTGTATATCCGTCGTCAATAACGAGATAGGACAATAGGATTCAGGAAGTGTAGGGTCCTTTCCTGGCTTTACCAATGCTATAATATTCTTTTATTTCCTCTATCCTGAATGGAGCTTCTAAGGCCTCTACCTCTGTATTCGACAGACAGGGAAGTTTCACTAAATCTAAATAATTCCATAGTTGCTTATAAGAGTATGATGCCCTAGATGTATACAAGGCGCTATAGAAATCCCGAAATACTCCAAATAGCTACCGTTCATCTCGGCTTGTAGATATTTCTCATGCCCAGAGAACAGGAGCCGTTGCCTAGATTTTTCGGTACTCTTTACTTATCACGGCGGGCATTGAATGCACTAAAAAATCGGGTGCGACGCGACCGATGCGATGCCCGCGATTTCCCATAGGGAACAATGTTAAATGTCTCAATTGACCCGATTTTCCTGTTCAATGCCTCAATTGACCCGATTCTTCCATAGGAAACAATGTTAAATGGCCCACAGAGGCCAAATAGGCACCCTGAAGTGTGAAATGGCCCCCACAATTGTTAATGCCACCCCACGATCAACGTGAACCCGAAGCGTGGCGAGCGCAGCGGTACGCGTCCTACGACCTTTTCATACCCCCACTATCCACGTCGGCGTGGAGTTGAGAATAGAATAGTGTGGCGAGCCACCGAGCCCGAAGCGTGGCGAGCGGACGCGGATACCTGTGAAGCCCGCGAAGGGACGCGTTTACCTGTGAAGGTATCCGCGTCCCCTCGCTGCGCTCGCCACGCTTCGGGCTCGGTGGCTCGCTGCGCTCGCCACACTATTCTATTCTCAACTCCACGCCGACGTGGATAGTGGGGGTATGAAAAGGTCGTAGGACGCGTACCGCCGCCCCTCGCCACGCTTCGGGTTGACGTTGATCGTGGGGTGGCGTTAACAATTGTGGGGGCCATTTCACACTTCAGGGTGGCTGTTTGGCCTCTGTGGGCCATTTAACATTGTTTCCTATGGAAAAATCGGGTCAATTGAGGCATTGAACAGAAAAATCGGGTCAATTGAGACATTTAACATTGTTCCCTATGGGAAATCGCGGGCATCGCGTCGCACCCGATTTTTAGTGCATTCAATGCCCGCGATTTTTTTACCTGCGATGCCCACGATCAAAATCGTGGGCGCCGTGCTAGGTAAAGAGTACCGATTTTTCATATATATGATCCACCCATTCCTGCTGTGCATCCTGCCATAGTATTCTGTCTGTCTCTAATTTTGAATTAATATATTGAGACTCGAGCTGCCTACTACCCGCCTCCAATTTCTCTTCCTTTTTTCTGCTATTTGCCTTAATTTGGGATACACTCTTAAGAAACAAACCGCGTAGAAATGCTTTAAAGGCCTCGTGTCTAACCAGAGGATCTGTGCCCGTTCTATTTTCCATTTGGAATTTTTCACATAATGAGACTATTTCTTGACCCTCCCCCATTAGAGTTAACCAAAAAGGATTTAATTTCCAAAACTTCATGCCCTGGTCTGGATTTACCCCAATAGTGAGGGATATTGGGGAATGATCTGATATTCCTCTCGAAAGATAATCTACCTCTACTATTTCCGGCATTAAGTCGGGAGTAAGTAATACCAAATCTATTCGTGAAAGTGTATGAAAGGTTGCTGAGTAGCAGGAGAACTCCTTAACCCCCCCCCCCCATTCCGTTCCCTCCAAACATCTATTAATCCCATTTCCGTTATGAATCTTGCAAATGCCGTGGGGGAAGGGATCTGATCGTTATTTAATTTTGTTTGTCGCCATCTATCCATTGCTCCATCCATAACAGTATTAAAATCCCCCATACATATTGTGGGGGTCATAGGTGAATCTGCAACAAATGTAACCGCTTGCTGTAGAACATCATTCGTATATGGAGGAGGAACATACACTGCCAAAATATGCATTAGTTTACGGTTAACATATGCTCGCAAAAAAACGGATCTCCCAGATACATCGATTTCGATCTGTTCTACCTGGAACTGTACTGTTTTTTAAATAATAATAGATACTCCTCTTGCATTACTAGAAAAGGTAGAGTGGTATATATGGCTTACCCATGTTTTTTTTAATGCTAATACTTTACTACCCACCATATGGGTCTCGAATAGACAAATAATATCAGCTCCATATTTCTTTATTTGCGCCAAAACCAATGACCTCTTGATTCTGTCGCCCAACCCCCTCACATTCCATCCTACCATATGAATTTCTCCTATCCCCATAATTCTAAACAAACATAAACCCAGAGCATAAAGACCTTTTTGCAGGGTGAGAAATGAGCATACAACTTTAATAACCCCTCTTTAACAACACAATTTACTTTCTGCAATTTATTATCCATACTCCTACAAGTTTGTGTCTTTTGCGACCTTCTCCAAACGCTTTCTTTTATATCATTTCTTCCATTCAAGAAGCCTTATTAACCATTTCTTATTGTGATAGTGATTCCCTAAATCCTCCAAAAAATATAAATTAATAACTCCTCCCCATGCCCTCCCTGTATAACCTTTAAATCCTAAGGTATACCTGTATCCCCCCCCAAAAAACTCTAATATATCATACAAGAAATTAAACCCCAAGAAATAAAATAATAATAATGAAAAAAAGAACAAATATAAATAAACTTTTGAGTTAGGAGATAGGGGCATACAATTTACCCCTATGCTATCTTCAGCTGGATCTCCTCTCCATATATCTTTATAATGACCCCTGGCTCATCCAATAATGGATCCCGGGAATAAAGGGAAAATTGGAGGAGGGAAAGAGAAACCCAATCCCCCTTTTCTCCCCCTCCCCGCCCCCACCACCGGAAAAAAAAAGAAAAAGCAGATAATACATTTTCTTATAGACTATTACTCTTTTATAACATTTAAGCATAGAATATTTCAACATTTTTTTTTTTTTCATTTCTCCTTCGGCTGACTCTCCAGCCAGTTCTCTGCTTCTTTTGGCGAAGTAAAGAAATGAGTGGCATTATCATATACCACCCTTAATCTAGCCGGGAACAACATTGAATATTGGATGCCTCTATCCCGGAGCTTTTTCTTTATTTGCACAAATTGTGAGCGACTTCTCTGCACTTCTTGGGCGTAGTCTGGAAACACTAAGACATTTTGTCCATCTATTTGTAGAGGGCCCTTTATGCGTGCCAATTGGAGGACTACATCCCGATCTTTATAATGTAAACACCTTGCTATCATCGTTCTAGGGGGAGCACCAGGTGGTAATGGGCGAACCGGCAGCCTATGCACCCTTTCAATTGAGAATTGAGGGGTAAATGCTTCTTTTCCAAACAACTTAATTGGCCAGTTCTCAATAAAATTCTCTGGTGTAGTGGCATCTGCTTTTTCGGGTATTCCGATAAATCGGAGATTATTGCGTCTTAATCGACCTTCGATGTCGGCCATCTTGGCTTGCATATTATTTATCTGCGTAGACATTTCGGATATTTTACTTTGCATAGGGGAGGCAGTGTCCTCTATTGAGGAAATACGCAGTTCTGTCTCTGTCACTCTCTCCCTAATTTTCTGCATATCCTGTCTAAGCAGTGATACATCCACCTGCATCTGCCCAATCTTTTCCATGACTCTCTGTTCTGAGGTAGTAATGGCCTGCAGTATTTGTTGCGTGGAATGCTGAGTATCAGAGGTTTTTAAGGTTTCACTTTCCACCACAGATGTAGACAAACTGGTCTCCCCCTGTTTTGCTTGTGCAGAGCGCGTATATTTCTCTAATTTTGCTGCTGCTGCACCTTTCACCATCTTATATGCTGGATATGTTGTACAGTTAACCGTAATTTAATCGTAACACAATGTCACTCCAGCAAGGAATATATACATGTGGAAGTATATATAATATGCACAGTTCTTCTGAGTAAGGCAATAATTGGGCAATAAATATTTTTACTTCACCTCAGTCCAGTATGTCCTTAACTCTGGTACTTCTTTGGCCACTCACGTGTGCACTGGAGTATCTCCAAAGCATCTGGGAAACCCCCTTTAGGGCGTCTGGGAAACTTGTTTTCGATCACCTCCAGCAGCCTCCACTGCCCCCAGAATTTTCGGCCGTTTGGCAGCCTCTGCAGCCCAGGAGCTGCACCTAATTGTGCCCCTTTCTCTCCTGTTATACCGCCGCTTCCACGTCGGCTCCCAGCCTGGCGTCTCACTCAGAGGGGGATCCTCTGGCAGCCTCTGGGTCAGGGACCGGCTCCGGATTATGCCCCTCACATCGCGTCTCCCAGCCTGGAGTCTCTCCGTCGCCGCCAGATCTGCTGCGTCTGCCCGGACGTAACCTCTCCTCCACCTCCTTCTCCAACGCTTTACTCAGAAGGGCCTCCTGGGTGCTCAGACTATCACCCCCGCCAGAAGCCGCCTATCTCTGCTTGCCAGGGGTAAGGATATCTGCACGAGGTAGGAGAGGAGTAACAGCTTGCAGCTGCTTACTCCATGCCAATCCTAGCCACCCTCCTTGAACGCATTTAATGAGCCAGCTGTTACCACCTCTCTGGGAAGAGAGTTCCAGAGTTTGACTGTTCTGACCGTAAAGAAATTCTTTCTACTAGCTGAATGAAATCTTTTTTCTTCTAATCTATACTCATGCCCTCATGTCCTAGATTCCTTTCTAGTAGAAAAGAGGGTGTGTGACAGTTCCTTATATTGGCCCTTGATATACTTGTACATGTTGAGCATGTCCCCCCTTAAACGTCTCTTTTCTAATGTAAATAGTCCCAAATTGCTTAATCTCTCCCCGTAGCTTAAATTCTCCATTCCCCTAATAAGCTTTGTTGCTCGCCTTTGGACTTTTTCTAATTCTATGATGTCCTTTTTATAGTGCGGGGCCCAGAACTGTACTCCGTACTCGAGGTGAGGTCTCACCAATGCTTTATACAGTGGCATAATTACCCTTGCGTCCCTAGTTTCCATTCCCCTCTTAATACATGCCAGAATTTTGTTGGCCTTTTTTGTAGCTACATTACAATGGGCACTACATCCCAGTTTGCTGTCTATTTGGACTCCTAGATCCTTTTCAAGTATGGAATTACCCAGTTCCTCTCCGCTAAGGTTGTAACTTGCACACTGGTTGTGTCTCCCAAGGTGCATAACCTTACATTTATCTACATTGAACCTCATCTTCCATTTTTTTGCCCACTCATCTTACCTATATCACACGTTCTCAAACTCGGTCCTCAGGGCCCCACACAGTGCATGTGTTGCAGGTCTCCTTACAGAATCACAAGTGAAATAATTAGCTCCACCTGTAGATCTTTTAAAATGTGTCAGTCCGGAATGAGTGCACCTGTCGGGTGAAAACATGAACTGTGTGGTGTCCTGAGGACCGAGTTTGAGAACCACTGGCCTATACTAATCAATCGGTTTCGAGGTAGCATTTATCAAGTACATTCTATAAAATAATAGTTTGAATCTGATTGGTTGATATGGGCAACTGGTCTACTTCTCCACTCTTTTGACCGTTTAATACATCAAGCAGGGGCACATTAAGCCTTCAAGTGTTTGTCACTCTGTAGGAGACCTCACAGGCTCAGCGCTACCTCTGATTAAAAACCCTCCCATTACGATGCCGCTGCTGCTGTCTTCCGTGGGCCAGAGAAGCATGAGATGAGCTCCATCAATCAGGGCTCCGCACAAGCCTCTCGGCCTCAACTCCCAGTAATGCACTGCACACTTGTGCAGTCAGTGTGCCTTGGCTCCCGATGGTCAGCCCCATTCATCATTGTCACATTGGCAGATAGGTGAAGCTGCAGCACTACCCCCACTCCCATGTACAAAACTTCTAGCAAGCAGAGGTTTTTTTTGTTTTGTTTTTTTCAAGCTGTCAGTGGGGTTGTCAGATCTTTCCACTCTCCTGAATGGGAGGGGCTTCAACAACCATGTAACAGGCTGAAAAAAATCCCCATATATTAAGAGCTTTCTCATTCGTTTGCGGTTTAAGGTAGAGCAGTAACTGTATAATTGCAGTATGCAGGTAAGGGACATTTCTAGTTTACTTTGCCACCCCTTGACTAATGCCACCCACACCGTCTGTACGTCTGGCTGCTATTGGCAAGGCAACCTAGTCCCTAGTTACATGTAGAATGATTTTTGAGAAATGCCTCATTTTTATGATTGAATTGCTTGTTATAATGGCGGTTGAGTTTGTGATATAGGCCTGTGTCTACCTCTTAGCGGAATGTATATTTACAGCAATATGGCATGGTGCAGTGAGCAACTGTGACTCATACTCTCTCCTATGCTGAGCACAAAAGTGGAAGGTCAAAAAAAAAAATCTGTTTCCATGATGGTGCATAATGTGTTCTCTTATTTCCCAGGCTACGAGGGCGTACCAGAATTTTTCGGAGACCTCTTGAACCACATCGCAGCCATACTTCAGCGTCCAGAGTTCAACGCAAGCAAACCTCCCGCGGAGACCACCGTAGGGGTACTCGGAGATCGCCTCTGCTGTACCGCCACTGCTAGGATTGACCCCTGGATTGTTGAGAGTGACACCAACGGATCCGTGAAACTACA
Source organism: Crinia signifera (assembly GCF_055691185.1). Classification (NCBI taxonomy): domain Eukaryota; kingdom Metazoa; phylum Chordata; class Amphibia; order Anura; family Myobatrachidae; genus Crinia; species Crinia signifera. The sequence continues at coordinate 72,217,140 of NC_139228.1, forward strand.
AACCCAAAGACTAGGGTGCAACTCTGCTATGTCCCCTAGCTTCCAGCAGCACTGTGTGGCCTCACTGGCAACCAAAGCCTCGTCCCAGTAATCCAATAAAGCAGTATAACTGTGGAGAAAGGATGAATAGGGGAGGAGTGGAGGATTCTGGGATGACTAACAGTACGGTTACGTTTTAATGATGGTATCTGAGAACTCGAACTGGACAGGAAGATGGCAGATCCGCCCCCGAGGGATGGAACAAAAGCTGTAGTGCTGTACTCCTTTTGTAGCTATAATATACATACCACTGGCATTTAATTGGACGGGAGAATACCGCTGCTCAATACGTCTTCTGCAGCAATTCTTGGTGGGGAGGGGGGAGGTGTAAGAGCATCACTTACCCATGGAACGCTCAGCAAGAGTTTCTACGCTGTATCCACAGCTGTAGGCAGTGGCGGATCTACCATTGGTGCAGCAAGTGCAGTGCATCTGCTGCCCCTGTCACCCATTGTTTCCCCTGTCACACTGCCTCCCCCTGCCTCTTCCTGTCACCCTCTGCCATGTTGCATATTGTGAACTTGGGTTAGGGCGAAGGAGGGGGGGCCCAAATTCTATTTTTTGCACCTAGACTCACCACCCACAAGTTCCGTCACTGGCTGTAGGAGAACCCAACGACGTGACAGCGACACCGGTACTGCCATTTGACGTATAGTGATGTCAGCCTGAACAGATCAGATCGGGAACCCAGATTCCCCCCCCCCCCCCCAAAAAGAAAAAAAAAATATTTTTAAACAAAGAAATTTTATTCTCTAAAAAGTACTGATACTAAAAAATATATATATATATATATATATATATATATATATGTATATGCATATGCCCAGGACGACCACAAAGTCATTCACTGGTAACGTAATTGTAGGTTTTTCTAATTTTTTATTTTCTTTTCATCCTAAAGCTCTTTTGAGTACTTTGGCACTTTGCTTTGTTGAATTAGTTCAGTGATACAACTAGATTTTACATAAAACTTCAAATCACTAATCCTTCCTGCTGTAGGGGTCTTCTGCCAGGGGATGCTTGCCCACTACCCACATGACAAGCAAGCGGGACTCTTATAAATGTCATGTGACCAGGCCTGTGCGACCTCTTGTGATTCACCCAGCTCTTCCAAATCATTTCACATCATTGTGCGGATGGTCTGAATTTCGTGCAAGTGGAAAATATGATTTCAGTTTTATTAAAAGGAAGAAAAAATAATGTGTATATACTATTGGAATTGTCCTGCTGATTAAAACAGATGTACTCCATTACTTTGGAACTTGCAGAGTGGGGAATTTATTTGTGAAGCTGGAATCATTTAGGGACTGATGCAAGGCATGCGCGTTAGCCCATACACACAAGAGATATTGCATACAATCATTCGATTTCGACCACATCTGTTTTGATCAATCGAATGATTGTATGCACGTTTTAGGGAACATGCGAGGCGATGCGCGGGCCTGCCGTCGATTGTTGTGTCAATAGATAGTATGTGCTGCACATATCATCTCTGGAAATGCAGGATCAGTCGCATGTGGTTAAAATGCAATCCGCAGGTGGGGGGGCGGAGTGAGTGCTTTCGGTGGCGGCTGTTTTGGGGTGCAGGGGCCAGAGGGACAGCTGGCGGCCAATCAGGAGGACGTCCAGTGTTTTAAACGGTTTTATTTTCGAATTCTGCCACCACTGACCCCCGCCACCTGCTAGTGCTCCTTTACAGCGCTAAGTTACTCAGAGACGCAGCCCACCCTCTTCCAGCACCCGCTGTGCCATCACAGATGGCATGCGACATTGGGTGCTGGAAGAGGGCACTGCGATATCGCATAAGTGTCCAGAATAAAATGATATAATTGCATGTAAACTGGATTCCACGCCGCTATGCCACTGTATAACCTGTGCGCTAGGCCTCGTAGCCAACGTTATTTATTATTTTAGTAACCGTTACTTATATAGCGTGGTATAACCTGTTGTGCTTTAAGCGTACAGATCCACTCGCGTGCAAATGTGGGGATTCGCCGGGAGGGGGGGGAGTGCATTCGGCGGGCAGCAAAAAGGTCTGAGTTGGTCCCAATATATCATTCTAGAACAGGCCTTGCCAACCTATGTTAAAAAATGCTACAACTGTGTAAAAGCATGCTGGGATGTGTAGTTTCACATCAGCTGGAGAGCCAGAGGTTGGCCAGGCCTGTGGACTCATGCTTAGTTACAGGCAGGATGACACACCCTGGTGGACCTTCAGACCAGTTCGGCTTCATACCTTCACATGTTCCCTGCCCCCAGATCTTCTCCAACCCTGCTTCTATTGGCCCGGCCTTCACTATGAACGGCCCAATCCCATAAGGTCTCACTGTGAGTAGTAATGGAAGCTCTTTAGAACATTCCCCAGCGGTGTCCTTGGGTGTCCTTGGGCTACCTTCACCAGCTGCCGTTCTACCTTCACATTCTATGCCAAGGGCCCCTTCTGTGCCACTGTTCCAACCCTTATCTGTGCATCTATTCCTAGTCCCCATGGAAAGTAGCTGCTGACCAGAAATGACGTGGATGACCGGAGGCCCAACCATATTCACGGTCACACCTAAGGATGGCAGGTAAGCACACTTTATTTGAATATATACCCAGTACTGTGCAGCAGTTATTCCAAACTTGCCTAAAACTTTAGCAAAGTAAGAATGCATTAAAAAAAAGAAGTGTTAAATAGTTTATCAATTAACAAAATTCAAAAAGAATGAATAGAAGAGAAAGTAAGATTGAACCAAAGTCTGGGGTGACCACCCAGTGTCTTCAAAACAGCATCAGTTCTTCTAGGTCAGTGGTTCCCAATCCCCCAACAGTGCACGTTTTCCAGGTCACCTGACAGGTGCACTAATTACTCACTGACACATATTAAAAGATCACAGGTGGGGCTAATTATTTCACCTGTGATTCTGTGTGGAGACCTGTGCATTGTGTGGGGTCCTGAGGACCGAGATTGAGAACCACTGCTCTAGGTGAACAAGTATATAACTTTCGAAGACACCCGGCAGGGAGGTTGTTCCTAGCATATTGGAGAACTAACCACAGATTTTCTGATGAGTTCTCCACTGGGGCACCACCATTTGGCAGCTCCAGCACAGACGGTGAAAATCCTGAATGGGTCAAAATACAGACAAAGGACAAAATCCCGACATTTAAAATCCCGATAAGGTCAAAATAGCGACATATAGAATGTACAGGTGAAAAAGTCAACATGACTCCAGCTCGACGTGGGTTTTTTCACTTTTTTTTTTTTTTACCCAAATGTCGACACAGTCCACATGGACACAGTTGGAAGTGAACCGCATCGCTCAGCACACTTTTATTCTCCCACCACACCTAGTGGACGGTGGGGCAGGAAATACCGCCTGTCGGCACATGTAGGGTCAAAAAACAGTGGAAAAAAACAATGTCAACCTCGCGCCCTGTCGACCGTTTCACCTGTACATTCTATATGTCGGTATTTTGTCTTTGTCGGTATTTTGACATTGTCGGGATTTTTGACTGTATCCTGTTTAACCTGCACACATCAGCGGTTATTGCCAGGGGAAGGACTAATGGGCTTTATACAGAATTAAAAAAAGCTAGTTTAGGAATGTTCCCTTTTGTTACTGCTAATTACACACAAGATATAGAACAGGTCCTCGAGGCGCACTAATGGTCCAGGTGTTAGTGATATCCCTGCTTCCGCAGTATAATGTCTTTAGCTCGACCCTATTAAGATCGACACAAGCATTAGGTCGACAATTAAAAGGTAGACATGAGCATTTTTTTTTTTTTTTTTTAGCCGACAGGCGGTATTTCATGCCCTTCCACCCACTACAGCGTAGTGGGAGAATAAAATAGCGTGCCGAGCATAGCGATGCACCGTGCACGATGCAGCGAGCTAAGCGAGGGGACGCGGAACACTTAGACAGTGTCCATGTCGACTGTGTCAACATTTGGGACAAAAAATAAAAACCTTTAAAAATCTCATGACGACATTTTGACTGTTGACCTTTCCATTGTCAACCTAATGCTTGTGTCTACCTTCCAACCCTGTCTACCTTACCCATGTCGACCTATTTCAGGTGTCGACCTAAGGCCTCTCTACCTTCACTGGTTGACCCAATGCATGTCGACCTAAATTGGATCGACCCAATGACCCATACTGTACCTGCTTCAGCACAGGTGACTTAATTAGTACTTCAGCTATTTTGATTAAATCACCTCTGCTAAAGCCTGGATATCACTAAAACCTGCACTGTTATGCTGGGTGCACACTAATAAATGCATCTACAGACAGATCAGGCAGCGTGTTCTCCATTCACACTTCCCGTTCCGTGGGAACTGACATCACAAGTGGGCAGGGGAACTGACATCACAAGTGGACAGGCAAATTTGCATATGTCCGCCCACTGAGCTGTCGATCACTGGTGGCTCCCGATGCGGCTGTACGGTTGGTTGGCGGATCACCCATACACACAGCAGGATGTGCCGATATATCGGGGATCGTCTGTGTTGCAGAGCCGACGTGATATATCTGTGAACGCCGATCATAGATAGATTGCTCCTACACACTGGCCGATGGTGCAACAATATATCGGCCATCCAAGCAATATATCAGCCAGTGTAGGCATGCACACTGGACGCACCTGTAGTGTGCCTTGAGGACCAAGGTTGGGAATGCCTAAACGCTTCCTTCGGGGCGTGTTGCTAGTCTCCCGCTTCAAAATAACCAAGGCAACGTCAAGGAAAAATCCAACATTTTATTTCCCTTACTCATTTATATTTTTTAACAATATACGTCCGCTCCCAGGTTTAATCAAAAGGTAACAAGTTATTGCAATATGTTAATCTAACAAAAAATAATAATTATACTAAAAAGCATTAAACGTCCCAACTGAAGCTGTAATATAAAAATGACATAACCGTAGACTCAATGCCCAGGACATCAGACATATCACAGTGCCTTTTGGCGCCCCCATAAGAATGTGATAAAAAAAAAAGATCGATAGAACCAGTAACAGCCCCCCACCCCCTCCCAAAAAGAAGGATGATCCTGTGACAGCTGTGTCAGCTAACACTACATGACCTGCTAAAACGATAAATTAAATCTACTGTACGATTAACCCTACAGCTGCCGCTAGTGATTGCAGTGTATTTATGTCTCCGGCAGTTGTGGGGTTAACGTAGGAACAAATGTAGACTGTGCAATGGCAAAATAACAGTGGTTCTGCTCATTGGGGTGTCAGCCCCTCCTCAGATCATGCAGTCTGTGGGCGACATTCTCCAGTTCTGCCTCAATGGCTGCCAGACTCTCCAGCTCCTGGTCCTGAAACAATAGAACAGGCATCAGTACCGGACTTACTGGACATGCTGGGAGTTGTAGTTCTAGTTTAAAATAAAACCAAACACCGGGAACTTTGTAAAAAATACAACCCAGTTACTTTCTTGTAAATGAGCAAAGGGAGGGGAATATCTGTAAACATTTCCATGTGATGTCTGTTTCTCGTCACCATCTCTTGCATCCCAAAATCATTTGGGTTCAGCAGAATTCTAACAATGAAGAACCTAAAGCGTCAGCTATATAAGCAAAGGGCCTGTTCGCTAGGCTGCGCCGACCGTCCGTACAGCCGCGCTGAGAGCTGCTGCTGACTGACAGCTCAGTGGGCGGGCGCATGTAAATGCGTTCACCCATTTGTGGTCATTCCTGATGGATCGGGCAGCGTGTATGGAGAACAGGCTGTCCAATCCGTCTGTAGATGTATCTACAGGTGTGTGCCCAGCTTTAGATCTGGGTGGGGTGCGCTCAAACTGAAATCAAAATTGAAGTGTAAAAAATAAAGCAGTCTAATATCTGTGGGCTACATGCAGAAGCAGACTGTATTTACCCTGCTCAGAAACAATATCAATGTATTTTTTCCCCTTGCATTGCAACAAAGGAGTACCGCTCGCTAAGTAGTGTTCATTCGATGCTTAGCGAGTGGCTTAACCCCTTCAGTGGTGGGTTTTTCTGGGGCAGGAGTACCTAAATAGGACAGGTTTTTCCTGTCCCAGAAAAAACGTCCACTGACTGGGTAGATGGTTCCCAGCGTTCCCCTACCCTCCTGTGAACCCCCCTAGCCCCTCCGCTCCAGCGGTCTTCAGCGGAGCTCCCCTGCCGCTGCCAATCATACAAGCACACTGACCGGCAGCAGGCGCCAGGTTCGGGGCGGCTCGGGAGGACTCGGGCGCCCGAACACCCGAGCGATCCCGAGTCGTGCATAGCATCCCTTAGCCTGCCGTCATCTCTCCCGAAGAAATGGCGTCGGCAGGGGAGCTCCGGGGTACGAACGCCGGAGCGAAGGTGAGGGGGGGGGGTTACAACAGTGGAGGTGGGGAGGGAGCTGTCTGGTGAGGGTCACCGGTGAGGTGATGCGCCAGTGGTGCACACCTGCAGGCACCACTGGCGCACACCTGTAGGTTTGTGGCATGGCTGGAAATTTTCCGGGACTGCCCGATGCGGCTACGCAGCGTGGCCCATAAAATTTCCAGGACTGCCACTGAAGGGGTTAACGCTGCCCGCTGGGCGAACGCCCGCGCCATCGGTGGAGGAAAACCATCTGGTTCTACCCCATCGATGGCAAAACTTTTCTACATCGGCCTTAAACCGTCAATTATTATGAATCGTTAATGGCCATCCCTAGTCCGAACCCCCCTGACGACCCGATGAGGCCATGAACAGCTTTAGACTATTGAACTCTAGAACATGACATGGCAGCTTGTTAATGGTGATGTGTGATTGGCGTATTGCAACTGTGCCCAACATACCATTGTGTAGTGGACAATGGCCGTGCTGCAGCGTATTACTGTGATCCCTGTGATGTAATAACACCAACCTCGGGCTTCCGGGTGGCACTTCCCTCTTCCTTCCGCTCTTCTGGCCGCTTGGACATGTGAGATTGGCTTTCGCTGCTGTCCTCTCTCAGGTGCTGCTGCCACTGCCCGGAGTCTTCTCTCTCCTGGCTGCCGGGGTTGTATTTTTTGTCTTTAGGTGGAATCTTCATAGAATGATCTGGATCCTCCTCGCTATTGCTGGACGCTGCACACTTCTTGGCCCTCAGCTCCTTGGCGAGCTCATCCATTTTGTTCCAGCGTTTGGAATCTTCAAGGTTTTTCGATGAGAGGTCTTCGTCGCTGTTGGCCGAGTCTTCCTTGCAGTCAATCGTGTGGCTCTCTCGTTGGCTTTCTTTGCTGATTTCAGTGGTCTCTTTGTTGGATTCGTCAGGAATTCTCATGGAGTCTTAAAATAATAATAATGTACAAGTCAATGGCTGATAATCTGATAGAAAATTGTTTGTGTGTTCGCAACAAACTCAAGAATTACTAAACTGACCTTGATCAGGTTTTCACTGAAATGTTCCTTGAGATCCTCTGAGTAACATGAATCATCTCACTCTGAGTCATCTCTTCCATTGGGCTTAGTGAGCAGTTGCCCCGGGACCACAATATTCAAAAAGAGCCTATAACTGAGAAACCTTCCCGTTCCCTACCCAGCTGGACTGGCAGTTTATAGGTTGCCTTAAGGTGCCCATACACTAGTAAAATTTATCTTCAGATCTGGCTGGTTGGAACAAAAACATGGCTATGGATGAGTGACAGTTTGTCAGTTTTCCAGCATTTCCAAGCAAATGGTCAACTGTAATTTGCACTCATCCATAACCATGTTTTTGTTCCAACCAGACATCTGCAGATAAATCTGCGTGTGTATGGCCACCTTTACTGTGGCATAATTTGAATTGGGAGTACTATTGTTACTGCTCCCCTTCCCAGTGAGACCACACTTCTGTCCATACTACAGTTGCAGGGGGAAGGACACCATAGCTTGTGGCACAAAAATATCTCTGCAGGGGTGTTGTAAGAGAGGAGGAGGCCCTGTGCAGATTTTCACAGTGCTGCTACCATTGTACTTACTGTCCTCTCGCTGAGTATCATCCTCATCATTGTCCGTTTCGTTGCCCTCTTGCATCAGGTTTTCTTTCCCAGGATCACTGGCGTCATCAATCTGAGAAGCCTCTGGTTCTTTCTTGGATATCATCTCCTTCTCCTCAGATGTACGACCACCATTGGTCTCTTCTTGGTTGTCCTTGGGGAGTTCCATGTCATTGATTTCATCCGTGATGCGGTTGTCTATCTCTTCATCCTCGGAAGAGTCCTCCCTCTTACTGATCTCATTACTCTCCAGCTCCTCTTCGCTGTCCCCGTCCTGGGTGTGCTCGGAGCTCGCCCTTCTGTCCTCTTCTTCCTCAGGCTGCCGCTTGGCTTCCTCGCTTTCTGAGGATTTGCCGCGAAGAACAGAGGCGTCAGATTTATCTGCATAATAACGTATATGTTATTGCCAATCTATTTCTGTACAACTCGAGAGAACAAATAAATATATTGGGATAATCCATTGTGGACACTGAGAGGATAAGCTAAACGGGGAAATATGTTTAAATGAGAATTCTATCTAAGGGCGAAATTTACAAAAATGTGAAGTGTATTTCACTTGGGATGTTGCGATGGGCAATTCATCTACTTATTTACAGTATTTAGCACCTTCGAGAAGATAATAGATATCATTTGATTGGTTGCCCATAACAACATCCATTCTTTAATAGAGATATAGGTCATTAGGTCAAGCCACTTTAGGTCAACATGCATTGGGTTGACCACTGAAGGGCTTAGGTCAGTGGTAGTCAACCCTAGCCCTCGAGAGCTACCAACAGTTCACATTTTCCAGACAACCTAGCTGCTGCACTCATTAATCACTGACACATTTTAAAAGATCCACAGATGGAGCTAATTAGCTTATTTGTGATTCTGTGAGGAGACCTGCAAAACATGCACTGTTGGTAGCTCTCGAGGACTAGGGTTGGCTACCCCAGGCTTAGGTCATGGGTCTTCAAACTGTGGCCCTCCAGATGTTGTGAAATTACATTTCCCAGCTTGCCCTGACAGTTTTGGCATGCTATTATAGGAAAAAATGTGGCAATGCATGTTGGGACATGTAGTTTCCTAACATCTGGAGGGCCACAGTTTGAAGACCCATGGCTTAGGCCAAGATCTGATATAGATAGAGATGACATAGGTAGACAGGATTAGGAGGTCAACAAAAGAATTAGGATGACATTGGCAAGTCAAAAGGTCGACATGAGTTCACTTTTTTGGGGGGGGATGTTGACATAGTGGGCATGGGCACCGGCCAAGTGTGCCACTTCCCTCGGCACACTATTTTAGTCTCCCACCTTCATTCTGTAGTGGATGGTAGGGCATGAAATAGCGCCTGTTGGCACAAGTCAGCGTGAAAAACTCATGTTGACCTTTTGACTATCGACCTAACACTTGTGTCGACCTTCCAACTCTGATAACCTAGTGACAATATCCCCTTTAATAGAACTCCGATCTTCGTAAATTTCCCCCCTAAATGTCTGGAATGGGAGCTTGTATACATATTGTATAGGACTATCTGTAAGCCTTTGCCCCCTGCCAAGCCCGGGTGCTAGTTCTGGAGATTGTTGGTTGCTGCATCTTTTACCCAGGAGCGCGCAAAAGACATGAGCGTGCGCACTGGTCATTCGCAAAAGGCGGATCTTTCTGGTCAACTTAGTGAATTTACCCCTAAAGCTCCTGCAAGCCAAGACAGGTGATGTTGCCCATAGCAACCAATCAGATTCTGTCTATCCCTTGCTAGGATGCAATGCATCTGATTAGTTGCCATGACCAACATCGCCTTTTAATTTTCAGAAGCTAAAATTCACCCTTAGTTACACCCAAAGTATGTCATTGTAGGGCAGAAAGTGTAACTTTTAGATAAGGGGCACAACGTAGTGTTTTTGGTTTTTTTTAACCCTTTGAGTGCCAACATCTCTGCAAAATATCTTCTAAAAATGCCAGTTTCGCTCACGTTTGTTATATCCATTCAAATAAAAAAAAAAATGTTGTATAAAAAAAAAAAAAGATGATTATATTTCCTGTATAAGGTAACATTACAGGTCATTATGATGTATAAAAAAAAAAGTTTTCTTGGCAATTTTTGCACCTATTGCGGCAAAAAAAAAAAATCACCTGGCACTCAATGGGTTAATTTAAAAACCAAATTCACCGCACATTAGAGTCCAAAAAAAAAAAATCTATTTAATGACCCTGTTAACTGCAGATTAAAATCTGATTGTTGTTGATGATTAATCTAGACCTAAGATAACTAGATAAGGCACAAAACACCAATAAATTACAGGATTACAGTGATTAATCCCAGCATTATGTGTATCCCCATAGTGGGCATATCACATTAGCACTGGTGTACGGCGTGACCACACCACCAAGGTTACAGGCAGGTAAGGGATCTCAGAGTCGCGGTGACACTAACCGGAGAGATCTGCCTTGTTCTGCTTCTCAAGGGCGTCCGGAAGCTCTCCCCCGAACCCACCGCGCTTCTTCTGCTTCTGCAGCCGCTCCATGGCCCCTGTAACGGTCAAAGCGAATGAGGATCAGTTACATGGTGAAATATATTCCTAGAAATACAATGTTTCCTAGTGCGGGGATGGGGAATCTTCGGCCCTCCAGCTGTTGTTGAACTACACATCCCAGCATGCCCTGCTTCAGTTTAAGCATGGCCAAATAGCTAAATTGTAACAGGGCTTGCTGGGATGTGTAGTTCAACAACAGCTGGAGGGCCGAAGGTTCCCCATCCCTGTTCTAGTGGAAATAAAACATTTCTTAACAAACTGTTATAGTTTTCACACAGAAGACAATGGACTGGAGTTAATAGATTTGATTGTCAGCTCTTCTTCCCACACCGATTTAGTTTATTGACATCATGACTAGGGATGACCATCGATGATTAGAAATAATCAATGGTTTAAGGCCGATGTCGAATAGTTTTGTCATTGATGAAGGACAACCAGATGGTTTCCCACCATCAATGTCAAGCATAAACCAATAGTTTGTTTTTTCCCCAAAGGGCTGGGACACGGAGCATAGTTCCGCCTGACACCCGCAAACCCCCGCCCCCATATTTAATTGGCCCACAGGCCAATCAAAGAAAACGGATGACCATCAATATATAAAAACATTGCTGGTCATTCATTAAACATTCATACACAATCGATGGCCAGTTGCACTTTTGCATGGTTCTGTCACGGATAACTATATCAAAGATTCTTATCTAAACTAGGTTATGATCTTGCCACAATTATATTACTGTATAAGTAACAATTATCTAGTTATTAGTCGCTCTACTTTCTTCACCAATCCCTCACATCTTTTATTATACCCCCTTTTTTTATACAACTAATTTTTTACTTTTTCACTGTTTCACCTTTTTCATAACCCCCTTTTTGTTTTATTACAATATTTTTTTTGTCTTGTATATTATATATACAATTCCTTAATTTTTCATAACTACACCCACACTTGATGTTTCCTTAACCTGTTACTTAAACAGGCCCAGTAAATAAATGTCACCACACACACGCACACACACTAAAATTATTGTTATTCTCTCACCTTCACATACTTCTTATTGTATACCATTTATACTTCTTTGTACCCCTTTATTGCACTCTAACAAACACCATAGTCACTTCAAACTACTATTTTCTTAATAGTAATAAAAATAGCTTTTCCCATTTTTTTAATAACTTTTCTTCTTTAATTAACCGTTTTTACACACAGGCGCCACAGCGTGTGTCTCCAATGTAACATATAGATACTACCTCTCTTAAGGCCTTATTCTAGTTCACTCTGACAAAATACTTCTTAGATGGACAAAACCATGTGCACTGCAGGTGGGGCAGATGTAAAATGTGCAGACAGAATTAGATTTGGGTGAGTTATTTTGTTTCTGTGCAGGGAAAATACTGACTGATTTATTTTTACACTGCAATATAGTTCTCACTTTGAAGTAAAACCCCACCCAAATCTAATTCTCTCTGCACAAGTTACATCTGCCCCACCTGCAGTGCACATGGTTTTGTCCATCTAAGAACGATTTTGTCAGAGAGTGATCTAGAATAAGGCCCTTATTCTGGGTAAAATTTAATAGGATGAGAGAATTAGAAAGTGAGAGATTTGGTAAAAAATCTCCAGGTTTTTTTAAAAGCGGCAATCACTTACACTGCGACATCAAACTAGTTTTGCAGTGTACATGGTTGCCGCTTTAAAAAAAAATTTCTTACCAAATCTCTCTTTTTCAATCTCTCATCCTATTAAATTTTACCCAGAATATGAGAGGAAGTGTCTATATGTTAAATTGGAGACACGCTGTCGTCCTTCCGACCCGGTCAATCTTCAGTGGTCTACCTAATGTTTGTTGACCTGGTGACCGTATCCCATCCCAACGCCATGGTGAAAGGGTTGCAACCCTGCTTTGGAGTCAGGAACCACAGTTTGAGAACCACTGATCTAGAACAAGGTTTTGCAAATCCATTACCTAAACAAAGGTTTGGTCTTTCTTGGTTAAAAATCTCTAAAAACGTATTAAAAGTTAAGTAGTAACTTGTGGGGACCACAGCCTGGGAAGGGAACCCGCAGGTTTGCACGAATCGCGGTCACATATGATGAAACATACAGAAAAACTTATCAAAAACTCACACAAAAAAACCTTGCACCAACATTTTCACAATGACTTTTTGACGGTGTCAACCTTGGTTGAAGCGTGGTGAGCCCTCAAGGGTCTACGCTGACACTAATTAGGGGGGGGGGGGGTCACACATGGTGGAACATACAATATGACACCAACATATAAAGAAAAAAAAATCATGTGTCGAGTTTTCAACCTATTGACTGTCCTAGAACTGTACATCTTCTTTTTACCACACCTGTTACATTTAGAGGTAACGTTAAATCTCTAAAGTGGGAAAACTCCAAAACAAATGTGTCCCCTCTATGTGTAGTGTGGACGCATAGTACTTTATTACTGCCTCTCAGCTCTGTAGTTCTAAGTTCAATTCCCAGCTGTGAGCCATTAGTGTGGAGTTTGTATGTTCTTCCTATATTTTCATGGGTTTTGCCCTGAGCGCTCTAGTTTTCCTCCCAATTTATTGCAGCCAAGCATGGTCAAATAAATTTGAAAACAATTTTGTGTATTTTTACGGAAAATATAAAACAAAGTTTGGTCCAATTAAATGTTCTAAACCAAAGGAACCAGCGTGCGCCGTGGTAAACACCAGCAACAACATGAAAACCTTAACCCTTTCAGGTCCAACATCTAGTCAGGCTCAACAGCCCTAGCGCTACTAGCAGATCCAATGGCGAGCGACTTTAAAATAAGAACATTAACATCGTTCAACATTCAATGTAGACCATTTTTGAATAATTAAAAAGACATTAACCCCTTCCTGACAGAGCCAGTTTTTGCGTTCCTGACAGAGCCCTTTTTTTCAAATGTGACATGTATCACTTAAGTGGGGATAACTTTTTTTTGCTTTTACTTATCCCAGTGATTTTGAGATTGTTTTTTCGTGACACATTGTACTTCAAATTAGTGGTAAATTTGGGTCGATACAGTCTGTGTTTTTTTGTGAAAAATACCAAAATGTCGTAAAAAAATGGAAAATTTAGCAATTTGCAAAATGTTAAATTTTCTGCTTGTGAGACAAATAATCATACCACTCAAAATAGTTAATAACTAACATAGACCATATGTCTACTTTATGTTTCCATCATTATTTCAACTTCCTTTTAATTTTTTTGGACACTAGGAGGCTTACAATATGAATAGCAAATTCTCAAATTTTCAAGAAAATTTCAAACACTGATTTTTTTAGGGACCAGTTCAGTTCTGATGTGACTTTGAGGGACTTGTATGTGAGACACCCCCATAAATGATACCATTTCAAAAACTGCACCCCTCACAGTATTCAAAACAGCATTTTGGAAGTTTGTTAACCCTTTAGGTGTTTCACAGGAATTAAAACAAAGTGTAGGTGAAATTTCAAAATTTCATTTTTTTTGCAGATTTGCAATTTTAATACATTTTTCTAAGGAACACAGTACATTTTACTAGAGAAATGTGACTAAAAATTGATTCCCCCAATTCTTTTGTTTTCATAAATATCCTATATGTGGCCCTAGTGTGCACGTTGACCAAACCACAGGCTTCATAATAGAAGGAGCACCTACTTGATTTTGGAGCCTCCTTTTTATGAGATTATTTTTTAGGCACCATGTAGGTTTCTAGGCACCATAAGATGCTAAAATTTAGGAACCCCCCCACAAGTGACCCCATTTTGCAAACTACACCCCTCAGGGAATTCATCTAGGGGTATAGTGTACATTTCAAACCCCCAGGGGTTTCACCAATTTTGATACAACTGGGCAGTGAAAATGAAAAATTACATTTTTTTACACAAAAATGCAGTTCTGGCTCAAAATTTTTCATTTTCATAAGGTATGAAGGAGAAAAAGCACCCCAAAATCTGTGCCCCAATTTCTCCCGAGTACGGCAATGCCTCACATGTGACCAAAAAATACCATTTGGGTGCATGGCAGGACTCAGAAGGGAAGGAGTGATTTTTGGATTTTGCAGCTCAGATTCTGGTGGAATTTTGGTGGGTGCTATGTCGCATTAGCAAGACCCCCCAAGCACCAATACAGTGGAACCCCCCCACAAGTGACCCCATTTTGCAAACTACACCCCTCAGGGAATTCATCTAGGGGTATAGTGTACATTTCAAACCCCCAGGGGTTTCACCAATTTTGATACAACTGGGCAGTGAAAATGAAAAATTAAATTTTTTACACAAAAATGCAGTTCTGGCTCAAAATTTTTCATTTTCATAAGGTATGAAGGAGAAAAAGCACCCCAAAATCTGTGCCCCAATTTCTCCCGAGTACGGCAATGCCTCACATGTGACCAAAAAATACCAGTAGGGTGCATGGCAGGACTCAGAAGGGAAGGAGTGATTTTTGGATTTTGCAGCTCAGATTCTGGTGGAATTTTGGTGGGTGCTATGTCGCATTAGCAAGACCCCCCAAGCACCAATACAGTGGAACCCCCCCACAAGTGACCCCATTTTGCAAACTACACCCCTCAGGGAATTCATCTAGGGGTATAGTGTACATTTCAAACCCCCAGGGGTTTCACCAATTTTGATACAACTGGGCAGTGAAAATGAAAAATTACATTTTTTTACACAAAAATGCAGTTCTGGCTCAAAAATTTTCATTTTCACAAGGAATGAAGGAGACAAAGCACCCCAAAATCTGTGCCCCAATTTCTCCCGAGTACGGCAATGCCTCACATGTGACCAAAAAATACCATTTGGGTGCATGGCAGGACTCAGAAAGGAAGGAGTGATTTTTGGATTTTGCAGCTCAGATTCTGGTGGAATGTTGGTGGGTGCTATGTTGCATTAGCAAGACCCCCCAAGCACCAATACAGTGGAACCCCCCCACAAGTGACCCCATTTTGCAAACTACACCCCTCAGGGAATTCATCTAGGGGTATAGTGTACATTTCAAACCCCCAGGGGTTTCACCAATTTTGATACAACTGGGCAGTGAAAATGAAAAATTACATTTTTTTACACAAAAATGCAGTTCTGGCTCAAAATTTTTCATTTTCATAAGGTATGAAGGAGAAAAAGCACCGCAAAATCTGTGCCCCAATTTCTCCCGAGTATGGCAATGCCTCATATGTGACCAAAAAATACCAGTTGGGTGCATGGCAGGACTCAGAAGGGAAGGAGTGATTTTTGGTGGTGGAATGTTGGTGGGTGCTATGTCGCATTAGCAAGACCCCCAAAGCACCAATACAGTGGAACCCCCCCACAAGTGACCCCATTTTGCAAACTACACCCCTCAGGGAATTCATCTAGGGGTATAGTGTACATTTCAAACCCCCAGGGGTTTCACCAATTTTGATACAACTGGGCAGTGAAAATGAAAAATTACATTTTTTTACACAAAAATGCAGTTCTGGCTCAAAAATTTTCATTTTCACAAGGAATGAAGGAGACAAAGCACCCCAAAATCTGTGCCCCAATTTCTCCCGAGTACGGCAATGCCTCACATGTGACCAAAAAATACCATTTGGGTGCATGGCAGGACTCAGAAAGGAAGGAGTGATTTTTGGATTTTGCAGCTCAGATTCTGGTGGAATGTTGGTGGGTGCTATGTTGCATTAGCAAGACCCCCCAAGCACCAATACAGTGGAACCCCCCCACAAGTGACCCCATTTTGCAAACTACACCCCTCAGGGAATTCATCTAGGGGTATAGTGTACATTTCAAACCCCCAGGGGTTTCACCAATTTTGATACAACTGGGCAGTGAAAATGAAAAATTACATTTTTTTACACAAAAATGCAGTTCTGGCTCAAAATTTTTCATTTTCATAAGGTATGAAGGAGAAAAAGCACCCCAAAATCTGTGCCCCAATTTCTCCCGAGTATGGCAATGCCTCATATGTGACCAAAAAATACCAGTTGGGTGCATGGCAGGACTCAGAAGGGAAGGAGTGATTTTTGGTGGTGGAATGTTGGTGGGTGCTATGTCGCATTAGCAAGACCCCCAAAGCACCAATACAGTGGAACCCCCCCACAAGTGACCCCATTTTGCAAACTACACCCCTCAGGGAATTCATCTAGGGGTATAGTGTACATTTCAAACCCCCAGGGGTTTCACCAATTTTGATACAACTGGGCAGTGAAAATGAAAAATTACATTTTTTTACACAAAAATGCAGTTCTGGCTCAAAAATTTTCATTTTCACAAGGAATGAAGGAGACAAAGCACCCCAAAATCTGTGCCCCAATTTCTCCCGAGTACGGCAATGCCTCACATGTGACCAAAAAATACCATTTGGGTGCATGGCAGGACTCAGAAAGGAAGGAGTGATTTTTGGATTTTGCAGCTCAGATTCTGGTGGAATGTTGGTGGGTGCTATGTTGCATTAGCAAGACCCCCCAAGCACCAATACAGTGGAACCCCCCCACAAGTGACCCCATTTTGCAAACTACACCCCTCAGGGAATTCATCTAGGGGTATAGTGTACATTTCAAACCCCCAGGGGTTTCACCAATTTTGATACAACTGGGCAGTGAAAATGAAAAATTACATTTTTTTACACAAAAATGCAGTTCTGGCTCAAAATTTTTCATTTTCATAAGGTATGAAGGAGAAAAAGCACCCCAAAATCTGTGCCCCAATTTCTCCCGAGTATGGCAATGCCTCATATGTGACCAAAAAATACCAGTTGGGTGCATGGCAGGACTCAGAAGGGAAGGAGTGATTTTTGGTGGTGGAATGTTGGTGGGTGCTATGTCGCATTAGCAAGACCCCCAAAGCACCAATACAGTGGAACCCCCCCACAAGTGACCCCATTTTGCAAACTACACCCCTCAGGGAATTCATCTAGGGGTATAGTGTACATTTCAAACCCCCAGGGGTTTCACCAATTTTGATACAACTGGGCAGTGAAAATGAAAAATTACATTTTTTTACACAAAAATGCAGTTCTGGCTCAAAATTTTTCATTTTCAGAAGGTATGAAGGAGAAAAAGCACCCCAAAATCTGTGCCCCATATTCTCCCGAGTACGGCAATGCCTCACATGTGACCAAAAAATACCAGTTGGGTGCATGGCAGGACTCAGAAGGGAAGGAGTGATTTTTGGATTTTGCGGCTCAGATTCTGGTGGAATGAATGGTGGGTGCTATGTGGCATTAGCAAGACCCCCGAAGCACGGTGAAATGATGAACCTAAAAATCCATAGATGTGTGGTATATTTTAAAACACTCCTTTATACATAGGCCGGGTTTGTCGGGGCAAGTGTCACACTGGAAAATAGTTTGCTTTCTTATTCCCTTTTTATAGCAAACTTTGCACCTTTTTTGTGTCCTGCCCTTTTTTCCAGTGGAGGGGATTTCATCAGGAAAATGCTGCCCTGGTACAATACGGGGGCCAGTACTAGAAGTACTGGGGCCCTCTGCCTGCTGGTTCCCAAATACTAGGCCCTTTATGACTTCCTCTTGAAAGTGCATAAATGTCCCCCTTTGGCCGGTAGAACGGAATAGCACGTAAGCGTTATACAGTGCCATCTGGATGATATACACGGCCAGCTTCTTGTACCAGATTTTTGTTTTCCGCAGGGCACTGTACGGCTTCAGTACCTGATCTGAAAGATCCACTCCGCCCATGTACCTATTGTAATCCAGGATACAATTAGGTTTTGAGGTGTGGGTACTGGTACCTCGTACAGGGACGGAGGTGGTACTGTCTCCGTGAATTGTTGTCAGTATAAGGACATCCCTCTTGTCCTTATATTTGACCAACAACATATTTTCGGTGCATATTCCCCTGCTTTCACCCCTTCTCATTACTTGGGCAATGTGCGTTTTTGGGAGGCCTCTTTGGTTCTTGCGCACAGTACCGCAAGCTGCTGTACCTCTTGAACCAAGGGCCTTAAACAGGGGGATGCTGGTGTAAAAGTTATCCACATAGAGGTGATAACCTTTATCCAGGAAGGGGTGCACTAAATCCCAGACAATTTTTCCACTAACACCTACGAGGGAGGGGGGGCATTCTGGCGGTTCAATTCTTGAATCCTTCCCTTCATATACCCTAAACCTGTGGGTGTACCCTGAGGTGCTTTCACACAGCTTATACATTTTTATGCCATACCTTGCCCTCTTACTGGGAAGGTACTGGCGGAATTTAACCCTTCCTTTAAAATGTATAAGGGACTCGTCTATGCAAATGAATTTATCTGGGATGTACATCTCTTCAAATTTGGCACTGAAATGATCAATGACCGGCCTGACTTTGAATAGCCGGTCAAAGGTGGGATCATCTCTGGGTGGGCACTGTGCAAAAATTTAAGGATCGTCTCAAATCGAGCCCGGGGCATGGCCATACGGTAAAATGGGGTGCTGTACAGAACATCTGTACTCCAATATTGCCTAATTTCTGGCTTTTTTACTATGCCCATATGAAACACCAGACCCCAAAACGTCATCATCTCTACTGCATCTACAGGGGTCCACCTAGCAAATGATGACGTGGGGTTTTGAGCAATAAACTGCTGGGCATATAAATTAGTTTGGTCCACCATTAAATTTATAAAATCATCAGAGAAAAATAATTTGAAAAAGTCAATTTCTCTGAGACCTGTGGAATCAAATTGGATTCCTGGCATGGCCAAAAACTCAGGAACCTGGGGCTCAAAATTGTCTGGTGGTGGGGTCCATACGAGATCAATTATTGGGGGGGGGGTCTCAGCTGCTCTACGGGGGCGTCTTTGAGGGGGTCCCTCATCACTAGAGGAGGAAGAGGAGCTTAAGACGAAGCCTTCAAATTCCCCGCTTGCATCACTGGCTGTGTCAGAGGCAAGCATGGCATATGCCTCCTCCGCTGAATACATTCTTCTGGATGACTGGGATGATATTTGGGATGACATTTGGGATGCCATTTTTATTTTTGTGTTACTGGTAGTGAAATGTTTCAACACGTGTATAGTGTAGGGGGGGGTACAAACTTTATTTCAACCCGGGGGGTATGTAGTGTGTAGTGTGTATGTAGTGCAGAAAAAAAAAAATACTTTATACAAAAAAAAAAAAATTGAAGGGGTTAAAAAAAAAAAAATTTGAAGGGGTTAAAAAAAAAAAAAAAAAAAGGTCCTGCGCCAAAAATTGAGCACAGATGTTGGTCAGTAACGTCCGTCACTGAACAGCGCTCAAAGGCAACAGGAATTTGATCAAAAAAAAAAAATCAACCCTGTGCCGAAAAAGCTGATCAGTGATGTACGTCACTGATCAGCGCACAGTGGCCACAGGACACCCACAAAATCACAGTGTGTGTAAAAAAAAAATTAAAAAAAGACCCCACAGCAGCCTCAAAAAAAAAAAAGGTGATCAGTGATGCGACACTGATTACCAGTGAGGGGCAGCAGGTGCACAACCTTTGGTGCAACTGACAGTGCAACTGGCAGCAACTGGCAGGTATATATAAAAAAAAAAAAAAACCTCTGCACCCCCAAAAAGTTGCTGATCACCTCAGATATAGTGATCAGCACAAAAGGCGGGGGCAGCAGACACAAAATTTAGCACTCTCTATCACTCTCTGTCACTATCTCTCTCTATCTCTCACTATCTATCACTCTATGACACTGCAGCAGCAGCACTGACAGTTATATATATGAAAAATAACCCCTGCACCCCCAAAAAGTTGCTGGGGGTGCACAAAATGGGGGCAGCAGACACAAAATATAGCAGTCTCTATCACTCTCTGTCACTATCTCTCTCTATCTCTCTATCTCTCACTATCTATCACTCTATAACACTGCAGCAGCAGCACTGACAGGTATAAATATATATAAAAAAAAACCTGCGCCCCCAAAAAGTTGCTGATCAGTTAATTTATACTGATCAGCACAAAAGGGGGGGCAGCAGTCATTTATATAAAAAATATATAGCACAATCTGTCACTATCTCTCTCTATCTCTATCTCTCTATCTATAACTATATCACACTGCAGCAGCACAAAATATAGCACTCTCTGACACTATCTCTCTCCATCTCTCTCTATCTATCTCTCTCTATCTAACGCTATTACACTGCAGCAGCACAAGTTCACAACACAGGAAGTCACAAGTAGTAACAGGATCCAGGAAGCATCCAGCACACTACAAGCAGTGATGAAGCAGTGATCAGGTAAGTATTTTGCTCGGTTCAGGTCAGTATACTGCGGCAGCTAGGCACGGTGACCGCACTGCACGCAATTCCAGACCGGAATGGCGTCTGCAGTGCAGTCACCGTTAGTTTAAATCCCCCTCCTTGGCTGTGATTGGTCCGTCGGTCCGACGAACCAATCACGGCCTTTGGGGGCGGGCGGGGTGAGGTGGGGTGACACCAGTGTCACCCTTACACCCCGCGGTGATTGGTGCTGTACTTTACAGCACCAATCACCTCCGATCGCGTGTCACCGGCGAACGTTATTCGCCGGTGACACAGAAAACGCTGTAATTGGCTGTTCACACTGAACTGCCAATCACAGCGATCGCCGACGTGGGGGAGGCATCGCAGCCCCCCCTGGGCATGCAGGGACATGTCTGCTGTCAGGGACAGCAGACATGTTGAAACTGTCACCGCGTCTATAGACGCGGTGACAGTTACAAGCCATGACGTACATTTACGCCATGTGTCGGGAAGTACTTCCCGACCATGACGTAAATGTACGTCAAATGTCGGGAAGGGGTTAAACCAAGACTGTTTGAATTGTAAATAAAAAAAAAAAAAAAATTTGGACTGCAAAGGGTTAAATAGTATTTGGCAACACTTATGTACGGTGAGCAATTCACCAGCTCTCAATGGTGCCGGTGTTTTGAGAGGTGCGGATCATTTTTTTTACCGTAATTAGATAGACCGTCAACAAGTCGACCACTACTGGTCGCCATGAGTCTGTTTTTCGTGTTTTTGAATTAAAAATGAAAGCAGGCACTGGGTGCAATGCGAATATTCCCCATAAGGATGTGAGAGAGTGCGCACAGTCCGTGGGGAGTAGGTAGAGTCTTTGAGAGTTTGGCTGCTTCCCCAGCCCTGTACAGACTGCTGAGGAGATGGATCCTGCTTACAGCAGATGACGGCTCTATAAATAGCGCCTCCATCTCTATGACAATTTCTCTCTGTGAGCCGCTGGGATTAGGATGCCGGTTCTCAAACCTGATGGGGTAGAACTGAAAGCTAGAGAAGTCCTTGCCATTCAGCACTCCGCTTAATGAGATTGTCTCCCTTATCTAACATATCAGCACCTAATCTGCCATTGCAAGCTGGTATTTCACGGCAATACAGAAATATCTAAGTATATTGATAAATTACAGGACACGGTGTACGGCACTATTAAAAAGTATCTATTCACTCCAATCAAAAAGGTTTTCTTTTGAATTGTACATGGTTGATCAGCGGCTGCTGCCATATTTCTGGAAACATCAGGCACACCTGCCACTGTTATAGAATGTAATGGTACAATAAGTAACTATATAAAGCTACTTGTACTTAGATTTTTTTTTTTTTCAATGTAGTGCACAATCACACATCCAAACCCCGCGCTGCAACACACTACATAGATCTGCTCAGCTGCAATGCGGACATGCTTACAATAGCAGAATAATACAGTGTCTTGAGTGTCTGACTGCCATGCCACATGCAATGGGTTTGAATCCCAGGTATGTCGGCATTTTGAAATGTAATTAAGGACAGTTAAACATTCTTCATAGTTAGAGAAGTATTAGGTCGACATGCATTGGGTTGACAGGGCTTAGTTTGACACCTCAAATAGGTAGACATGGCTATGGTCAACACAAGAATTAAGTCGACAATGGGAAGGTCGACATTAATTTTCTCACTTTTTTGTCGACATAGACACCTTGAAGGTGTACCGCGTCCCCTCGCACGGGGCACAGTGCCGAGACCATTATATTCTCCCACAAAACCTGTCGGCACAAAAAAAAAAAACACCTTTTGAGTTTCCCATTGCCGACATAACGCTTGTGTGGACCTTCCAACAAACAGGCTGTGGCACTTTCTGCACCAGGAACATAATATTGCACCAGGGTGCATTACCTTGAGCTGCGAGGTCCTGGAGTTCTTTCAACAGGTTCTGGTGTCGGAGGATGGAAATAATCCTTTCATCTGTAAGAAGTGTGATAATAAATGACATGGCACAAAGAGAAACGTAATGACAACTGCTGACACCGCAATGGTCAAACTCCACCCCCACCTTAATCAGCCGGACTGCGCGTTGTAGGCGGTGCCTGATTAACCAACAGGCTGATTAGAATTTTCTGTAGCAAGCAAAGGCGTATTTTCCACCATGCAACCTATGCACCTGCCTAGTGCCCAGCAGGCCCCAAGGGGCCCCATAAATATATCCTGACCATCCGAAATGTTCCCAGAGGACCATTGCGTGCCCACATTCACAAAGTCCCTTTGATGTTCTTTGTTAGGATAAAAGAATGTTTACTGTGACCCAGGTATTGATCCTACTTCCAAAAGTCCTAGAGCCAGATTCCGATATGTACGCAATGCCGATGTTCACGCAGCTGAGCATTTATCGGTAGACTGTGCATGCGCGGTTCGGAGCCAATCAGGAGAGGCAGTGGTAGCTCCTGATTCGCTGTCGGGCCGCGAGCTACAATTGGCTCGCTAGCCACCTCGAGTTTTGAAATAGCCCCAGACCTGCTCTGATACAGCCGGGTGGGTTGTCCACCACTCTGCTCGGCTGTTAACGTTACCGCGCATGGTAACGGGGGAGAGGGGGAGTAAGGGAATTGAAGGAGGGGTAATCCCCTGTGGCAACGAGCATGTACCCCTGACAATGAGCATTTAACCCTGGGCAAAGAGCATATAACCCCTGGCAACGAGCATGTAGGTAAGCGGCACTTATGTATGTGGCTACTACACTTTTTTTTAAAATGTCAAGTCCTGGTATAGCCCCTGTTTAGACAGATTTGGATATTTAGGTCAAAGTCAAGCTACCTGGCAAGACAGAGCCTTATATAAAAGTGATGGCCTGCACCCATCTTCAAGGGGAGCGAGAATATTAAGTGAGAAGTTTGGAAGCTTCATAAGCAACTTTTTAAACTATCAGAGGGGGGCAGTGAACCAAATAAGAATGAAGAAATCTGCTCCCCCAACAAAGGACAGCAGGCAAATCGAACAGGAAGCCTATCTACTGCAACAGTAGATAATGCCAATCAAAACCGAATAGATAAAGGCAGAAAGATGAACATAGCTAGCAGCAGGAGAAGCACAAACACAACTTTAAGAGCTATGTGTGCAAATGCTAGGAGCTTAGGAAATAAAATCCCAGAACTAATTGCAATAATGACAAGGGATGAACTGGATATTGTGGCTATTACAGAGACATGGTGCAATGAAAATCATGACTGGGACATAGCTATACCAGGATATACTTTATTTAGGAAGGACAGAATGGGAAAAATTGGAGGAGGGGTTGCAATATATGTGAAAAAAATATATAAAGACTACCTTAATACAAAGTATTGAAGAAATAACGGAGGCCCTTTGGGTGACCATAGAAACAGGGGAGAAGGTGATTCTTCGTATAGGGGTGATCTACAGACCACCAGGTCAGGAAGAGTAACTAGACAAGAGCCTATTGCATCACATCAATAAAATGGCATTAAAAGGAGAGGTGATAATCATGGGAGACTTTAATCTACCTGATGTAAACTGGGAGCTGCCTGTTGTAAGTTCCACCAGAAGTAGGGACATGCTGAATTCCTTGCAAGGAGCATCCCTCCAGCAATTTGTGAGGGAGCCCACTCGTAAGGACGCAATATTAGACTTAATACTTACAAATGGTGACAGAATATCTGACATAAATGTGGGTGAAAATCTGGGATCCAGTGACCATCAAGCAGTATGGTTCAAAATAAAGACAGAGACTGACTCATCGCACACAAAAACAAAGGTGTTAGATTTTAGGAAGGCTGATTTTGTAGAGATGGGAAACTCTGTAAGGGATTCTTTGGCAGAGTGGAAGAACTTGGAAGGAGTGCAGGATAAGTGGGAAAAAATAAAAAGTGCAATTCTAAAAGCAACAGAACTTTGTGTCAAAAGAGTTAGGAAACACAAGAACAAAGAGTTAGGAACACAAGAAAAAAGAAAGCCATTGTGGTTTGCAAAAGAAATAGCAAGTATTGTGAAAGCAAAAAAGTTGGCCTTTAAGAAATTTAAGCAGACTCAGAAGAATGAGGACAAAGAGGTGTATCTTGTTAGACAGAAGGAGGCTAAGAAGGTAACCAGATGTGCAAAAGCACAGGCTGAAGAGAAAATGGGAAAAAGAGAATTTTTCACGATGTTTGCTTAGATAGGATACTCCTGTATTCATGTGTATATAGATAAAGGTGAAAAAATAGAGAGCGCCACACACCTGAAAAGTTTTTGATTATAGAAAAGGTGTGTGGCGCTCTCTATTTTTTCACCTTTATCTATATACACATGAATACAGGAGTATCCTATCTAAGCAAACATCGTGAAAAATTCTCTTTTTCCCAGTTATTATAGTCAATTTCCAGAATTGCATCTGGGAGCAGCCTTACCACTTAGTCATTGATCTAGAAAAATCTCTCAACACCTTCATGTGTGTTTATAGATAGAAAGGTGGAGGAATTTTTTAATAAGTATTTTTGCGCCTGATTGTTTCTGTTGTTTTGAAGAGAAAATGGCCCAGTCAGTGGGTAAAGGTGTTTCTGTTGTTTTGAAGAGAAAATGGCCCAGTCAGTGGGTAAAGGGGGAAAACTTTTTTTTTAGGTATATAAAAGTTAAAGGAGAAAAACAAAAAGTGGAATAATTAGACTGAAGACAGAGAGTGGAAGTTTTCTTGAGGGGGACAATGTTATAGCAGATAATATTAATAATTATTTCTGCTCAGTATTCACTGCTGAAAGAGAGGGGAAGGGGCCACAGTTAAGTTGTAAGTATAGTCAGAAAACTGAGGGAGAGACAAGTATATTTACAGAGGAGAAAGTCCTCACAGAACTCTCAAAACTGAAAGTGGATAAATCAATGGGGCCAGATGGGATACATCCAAGGATACTAAAAGAGCTTAAAGGGGAGCTGGTAAAACCAATAACAGAATTATTCAACCAGTCACTAGCTACTGGAGTAATCCCAGAGGACTGGAAAACAGCGAATGTAGTCCCACTGCACAAAAGTGGAAGCAAGGAAGAGGTAAGCAACTATCGACCAGTGAGCCTTACATCAGTAGTAGTGAAATTGATGGAAACACTCTTAAAATAAAGAGTTGTAGAATATCTCAAAACCAGCAATTTACAGGATCCAAAACAGCATGGGTTTACTGGGAGAAGATCATGTCAAGAAATTACTTTTTTGACTGGGTGACTAAAGTAATAGATCAATGTGGGGCTGTAGATGTAGCTTATCTAGACTTTAGTAAAGCTTTTGACACTGTCCCACATCGCAGACTGTTAAATAAACTTGAAAGCTTGGGATTGGATTCTAAGATAGTTGAATGGATAAGAGCGTGGTTGCAGGACAGAAAACAGAGAGTTGTAGTAAACGGAGTACAGTCAAATGAGGGAAAGGTTACAAGTGTAGTACCCCAGGGATCTGTACTTGGACTGGTGCTTTTTAATATCTTTATTGGTGATATTGCAAATGGAATTGAGGGTAAAATGTGCCTTTTTGCAGATGACACAAAGGTATGCAACAGGGTAGACACACCAGGAGGGGTAAAACAAATGATTGAGGATCTAGGTAGATTAGAGAAATGGTGAAAAGAATGGCAACTACAGTTAAATGCCAAAAAATGCAAAATCATGCACTTGGGTCTCAGAAATCCAAAGACTAAATATAGTATAAATGGCACTATAATGGAAACTACTGAGGAAGAGAGGGATCTAGGTGTCACTATTTCAGGGGACTTAAAAGCAGGTAGCAATGTAACAAAGCAATGAAGAAGGCAAGTCAGATGCTTGGTTGCATAGGGCGAGGTATCCGCAGTAGAAAGAAAGAAGTAATAATGCCACTGTATAGGTCATTGGTACGACCTCACCTAGAGTATTGTGTTCAGTTCTGGAGGCCATATCTCCAGAAGGATATAAATACATTAGAGACTGTACAAAGAAGAGCAACTAAAATGGTGCATGGACTACATCACAAAACGTACCAGGAAAGACTAAAAGATCTTAATATGTATACTTTAGAGCAGAGAAAGGAAACGGGGGACATGATAGAAACTTTCAAATATATCAAGGGCTTTAACAAGGTACAGGTGGGAGACATTCTTCACAGGAAAAGGAGCAACAGAACACGAGGACATGCACTGACACTAGAGGGAGGAAGATTCAGGGGAAATGTGAGGAAGAATTACTTCACAGAACGAGTAGTAGATAAGTGGAATAGCCTCCCAACAGAGGTGGTAGACGCAAATACAGTAGTACAATGTAAACATGCTTGGGATAGGCATATTGATATCCTTACAAAAAAATAAGGATCAAATATGGTTTGAGGTAACATGTTTAAAAAAAGGGGCAGACTTGATGGGCCAAGTGGTTCTTATCTGCCGTCAAATTCTATGTTTCTATATATACTATTGGGCTAGATAACTGATATATTCAAATACCATACAAGTTTGTTAAAAAGCAGACCCCGCTTTTCCTGCAATAAGGTGGAGAAGCGGGCACTCACATCATCCAAATGTATTATGCAGCCCACTGCCAATAAGGAGAGCCGTTATGTCCACAGTCCATGCCGATCCTTATTGGCACCCCTGTCAGGACTGCAAATGCGCCTTATAAAAAAAAAAAGGCTCTCTTCCCCCTTCTTTTGGGACATGACAATGCTAGTGGCTTTTATGGGTGACAGGCATTCATACATTTGAATACAAAAAATATTTGGAAGGGTAACCAGCGCTAATAACAGACAGAAATGAATACTATCTGTGAAAAAGGGTGTCTGCTTCCTTTAAATATTCCACAGGGTCTTACACCAGCATAGAAGGATCCCACTGTTCTTGGAAACTAAATGAAAGTTGACTGACATTGGCATTCTATTTTTTGTATTGAAGTGTAATTAAGGTTGGGTGTCTCCCTTCCTAGGGAGACCTACTGCTTTAGCGCAAGGTCTGGATTGACACCATTTGTATTATAGGCATTCATACATTGCCCGTGGCGCAAACACCACTAAGGCTTCCCAGGGACTGCGGTGCAGAGTGTTAGTTGCCAGGCTGCCCCCCCCCCCCCCACACACACACACACACACACACATTTTCTATCAAATATGCATGTATAAGCAAAATCTTCCAAAATATCATTTTTTTAAATCATTTTAAACAGGAGAACGTGATTCCCTGTGTGTTGCCGGTTAGACAGCTGGGTATTGGGGTGCTCAGAAAGGATTTTGATAGGCCAGTGGCTCCCAATGCACCCTTGAATATCAGCATTTGTACAAGGCACCCCATGTCAAAAAGTTTATTTTGTATAAATAAAAAAAATTAAGTAAATTCTGCTTAACTGTCACCTTCAGGTTCAGTTATGTGGTGGGGAACATAGCTGTGGTTCTAATTGTCCATACAGTTTATGATTGTCAGCCACCAGCTCTGGTTTTGCCTATCACTTTGAGCATAAATAATTTGTTTTGGTTGTGGCTTAGGTATTTGGGCATTGTGCTATGGTTACTCAAAGTGCATTGTTGTCTTTGATGTCACAAAATATTCATTAATTAGAGTTTGTGGAGAAACACAGGAACATTTTTCTTGGCTTAGGATTGTGTCTGACGTTAATTATGACAATGCTCGGGAGTATGACGTCATGGTATGGGTGTTTGCATTGATCCTTCTCACTTTCATACATAAACGAAAATCATAGGAATATTGCTTCATCTGAGAAGAACCTGGACGGATCACAGTACTCACCTCCTCTTAGTGTTTCTAGACAGTCCTGGCTAATGGGGACAGGATTGGGTTTGGACAGGGTGCCGGAAATGACTTCCACAACGCATTTCATCACCTGGCAGAAGACAAAGAACAAGACTTAATGTACAGTCCCTGGTGCACAGGTATTTGTACAAAGAAGTATTGTAACCCATAGCAACCAGTCACATCTGTCCCTTTTCTATTAACGTTTAAAAAAAAAAAAAAAAACAGTTCAGTGAATGTTTTACAAAAGAATCATTACTATTTGCTTAGAGACCCATTATAAAAACTACCAAATATGGGGTTTAATATGAATCGGATAAAGTTAAATATTAAACAACTAACCTCCCAATCCAATAGTAGCATATGGTATGTGGATATAAGAATTCTACATACTCAGGAGAAGGATATAAAACCACTACAAGAGACATTACATTCATGACGGAAGGCTACAATGGGGAGACGGTCAACAAAGAGTGGAGGAAATGTGGCACAACAGGAATATTCCCAAGATCAGGACCACAAAGTTGATGACAAGAAGAAAACTCATCAGGGTGGCTACAAAGAGGCCCATGGCAACATTAAGGAATTTCTCGCTGGTTAGGTCTATGGGGGTAGTGGCAAGAGGGAAGCTATATGGGAAATGCCTTATGATTTAATGAAACCAAGGTTGAACATTTTAACCTTAATTCTAAAAGATCTGTTTGGTTCATCAACCGGAGAACACAGTACTAACAGTGATACAACGTGGTGGCAGTACCATGCTCTGCAGCAGCTTCTCTGCAGCCAGTACAGGGTCTCTAATCTGCAGGATATGGAACAGCTCCAAAAATGTATGTATTATGGACAACCCCCTGATGCCGTGTCAAAAATGATAAAGTCAGCTTTTGGCTTCCGTGACTATTTTTTTCTTGAGCAATCCAATTTATTACAAAAAATAAGAATAATTTGTAACATAAACAAAGCCAAAATGATCAACAGAATTGCCTGTTTTAGAGCAAGAGTTTTAGATCTTTGAAGGTTTGAGAGCCCGTCCTTCACCCTTGGCTTGCATGGTGAAGACTACCAACTGGTGTTACTACCGATCTTAGCGCAGCCTTATGGCCGTCCTTATGAATCAATGAAACATGACCGCAGGATCTCAGCAACCCCCTTGCAATCATGGGCCAATCAGATTCAGCAGCAAGCGCAATGGAAATTCAGGTTTGGATTAAATGATCAACAGTGTCTAGATAGAAAGTCAATAGAATAGGGTCAAAAAGTTGACACAAATAATAGACATGTTCGAACCCAAATGTCCGGTTCCATTTTTTAACCCTCCACCAAGTGCCTAACCATCCCTTCCGGCAGGCTATGCCTAATCCAATCACATAACCCTAAACCTAACCTTCTCCCTGGTGCCTAACCCAATTGTCCACTTCCATATCTTAAATCTCCAAGTGCCTAACCATAACTGCCCCCAACCCCTCTGGCAGCCTAATTATAACCCACCCCCAAGTACTTACAGTGCATCCGGAAAGTATTTGCAGCACTTTACTTTTTCCACATTTTGTTATGTTACGGCCTTATTCCAAAATGGAAGAAATTCTTTTTTTCCCCTCAGCATTCCACAATACTCCATAATTACAACGTAAGCAAAAGGGTATTTTGGAGATTTTTACAAATGTATCAAATATAAAAATAACTAAGAAATTGTATGTACATAAGTATTCACAGCCTTTGCCATGAAGCTCAAACTGAGCCCAGGTGCAACCTGTTTCCACTGATCATCCTTGAGATGTTCCTACAGCTTAAATGGAGTCCACCTTTGGTCATTTCAGTTGATTGGACAAGATTTGGCAAGGCATATACCTGTCTATATAAGGACGCTCTCTTGACAGTACATATAAGAACACAAACCAAGCATGAGGTCAAAGGAATTGTCTGTAGACCTCCGAGACAGGATTGTCTCGAGGCAAATCTCTGGGGAAGGGTACAGAAAAATATCTGCTGCTTTGAAGGTCCCAATGAGCACAGTGGTCTCAATCATCCATAAATGGAAGAAGTTTGGAACCACTAGGACTCTTTCTAGAGCTGGACGGCCGTCTAACCTGAGCAATTGGGGGAGAAGGGTCCTAGTCAGGGAGGTGACCAAGAACCCGATGGGCACTCTGTCAGAACTACAGCATTCCCCTGTGGAGAGAGGAGAACCTTCCAGAAGGACAACCATCTCTGCAGCAATCAGGCCTGTATAGTAGAGTGCCCAGACGGAAGCCACTCCTTAGTAAAAAGCACATGGCAGCCCACCTGGAGTTTGCCAAAATGCACCTGAACAACTCTTAGACCATGAGAAATAAAAAATCTGATGGGACAAAGATCGAACTCTTTAATGCCAGGCATCATGTTTGGTGAAAACAGGCACCACTCGTCACCAGGTCAATACCATCTCTATAGTGGAGCATGGTGGTGGCAGCATCTTGCTTTGAGGATGTTTTCCAGTGGCAGGAACTGGGAGATTAGTCAGAGGAAAGGTGAAAGCAGCAATGTACAGAGAGATCATGGATCACTCTTGACCTCAGACAGGGTTGACGGATCATCTTTCAGCAGGACAACAACCCTAAGCACGCGGCCAAGATATCAAAGAAGTGACTTCAGGACAACTCTGTGAAAGTCCTTGAGTGGCCCAGCCAGAGTCCAGACTTGAATCCGATCCAATCTGAAATTGGCTGCGCACCGACGCTTCCCATCCAACTTGCTTGAGAGCTGCCGCAAAGAGGAATGGGTAAAGTTGCCCAAAGATAGCTGTGCCAAGATTGTGGCATCATAGTCATAAAGACTTGAGGCTGTAATTGCTGCCGAAGGTGCATCAACAAAGTATTGAGCAAAGGCTGTGAATACTTATGTACATGTGATTTCTTAGTTTTCTATTTCTAATAAATTTGCCAAAATCTCCCAAAAACTTTTTTCATGTTGTCATTATGGGGTATTGTGTGGAGAATTTTAAGGGAAAACAGAATTTATTCCATCTTGGAATAAGGCTATAACATAACAAAATGTGGAAAAAGGGGAGGCGCTGTGAATACTTTCCGGATGCACTGGGACTTTTACACAAACGCCAACCTAAAAAATCATGAAAACCCACATGAGTATCTTTTTTGTGTCAGGCAAAAGTAGGTCAACCTTTTTTGTCCCCGTCAACTACTTGACCCTGTCTATCTTGCATACTTATACCTTCCTCTATGTTTCTATACCTGAAAAATCAACATATCCAATGTATGAATGGAAAAATTGGGATATTCATCCCAGATACAAAATGTGGTTGGTTTAATTTGGTCCAATATTTCGATGTCATTGGGCCAGATGCGGCCGTGTGTAGACTGTTCAATTATGCTGAACACTTGAAACATATTTTTACGGTTATTAAGACATTTCTTGCACTTTACCCTCACATCTAATGCTCAAGATGCCAATGAATATATTTCTGCTTAGGCCCCTTGACCTCTGATTACCATGACGATGTGTTGGAGAAATTGTCCTAATCGGTGATCATTATAAGCGGAATCACAGTGGATGATTAACAGTCATCACCATCTGCAATCATTCTTGCGCATTGTATTGTTTTAACCAGCCCTAGATCTGTTGTCAGCTGGAAGAGAAAATTGGTTTGCAGAACCCGTCCAGGAAGATCGCACTGGTGCGCTGCATCGGGAATAGCATATTTTATACAATCACTGGGCCACATTCTCTAAGCTTCAAAAGTGATAAAATGGAGAGTGATAAACAGCCAGCCAATCAGCTCCTACCTGACATGTCACAGACTGTGTTTGAAAAATGTCAGGCAGGAGCTGATTGGCTGGCTGTTTACCAAACACAGTCTGTGACATGTCAGGTAGGAGCGGATTGGCTGGCTGTTTATCACTCTCCATTTTATCACTTTTGAAGCTTAGAGAATCTGGTCCTTAAGACTTTATTGACCTGAATACGCTACAGTGGTTTAATGGCTGATGTCTTTAGCCGCACACAGAAGCCAGGACTACAATGCTGATATATAAAGGCTAGGGGTAAATTTAGTAAAGTGTAAACCCCTAGCAACCAAATTAAATTCTACTTATTTATCTAGCAACAGGCCTGAACAACCTTTGGTTCACCAGCTGTTGTGAAACGACACATCCCAGCATGCTTTGCCACAGTGTTAGCATTCTCTAATATCAAACCTGTGGCACGGCATGCTGGGACTTGTAGTTTCACAACAGCTGGAGATCTTCAGGTTGGCCAGGACTGTTCTAGGGGGTAATAGCTAGAATCTGGTTACTCTGGACAACATCTCACATCTAAAAAAAAAAAAAAAGTCACACTTTAGTAAATTTACCCCTACTTCTGGTGTAGGTCTCCACTTGCAGAAAGTTCATACTGTGGCTGTGGGCCAGATGCAGCCAATCAGCTCCTACCTGCCATGTCACAGACTGTGGGCCTTATTTTGGTTCATTCTTTCTGACAAAATCCTTCTTAGATGGACAAAACCATGTGCACTGCAGGGGGGGCAGATGTAACATGTGCAGAGAGAGTTAGATTTGGGTGAGTAATTTTGTTTCTGTGCAGGGAAAATACTGACTGCTTTATTTTTACACTGCAATATAGATCTCACTTTGAAGTAAAACCCCACCCAAATCTAATTCTCTCTGCACATGTTACATCTGCCCCACCTGCAGTGCACATGGTTTTGCCCATCTAAGAAGGATTTTGTCAGAAAGAATGAACCAAAATAAGGCCCTGTGTTTGAAAAATGTCAGGTAGGAGCTGATTGGCTGGCTGTTTATTACTCTCCATTTTATCACTGTTGAAGCTTAGTGCATCTGGCCCTCTACATTTAAAGGGGATCTTTCCACTTCCACTCACAAGGTCTCATGAAGTGGTGGAATTGAATAAAACAGACTAATTTAAGGTGTAAACCCCATTTAATCTTGTATAACTGAAGTCTATCTTATGCTGCATTATATACAACTACATGATACATACTGTACGTGCTACATTCTAAGTAGGAATAATACACAGCTCTCTTTCATCTGATAAAAAGAAAAGCTAAAAGGTTTTTCCTATGAGCTAAGCCTATTTGGCTAGGTTTCCACTAATCTGCTTCTCAGCAAGGCTGATTCCCTATCTCTTCATAAGTCAGTGGCATGGGCAGACCTTAACGCATATATGGCAGCAAGCAGTGAGCAACTAACTGGCAGGATGGTACTGTTCTTATTAAACACTATAAATTCAAACTATGCTGATTAGGTCTAATGTATTTCTCTCAGATCATGTAAGGGGTCATTGTGTCGACTCAATTAAGGGTGACATACATTTGGTCAACAACTGAAGATCAACAGGGCCTCGTCATGCTTTGAACACGGTGCCTCGCTGCTCTTGGCACTATTTTATTGTCCCACCACAACGTAGTGGATGGTAGGGCATGAAAGACCACATGTCAGCACAGAAAAAACGTCTGTCGACATTTGGAACAAAAAAACGTGAAAAACTCATGTCAACGTTTTCACTTGAGACCTTCTTATTGTTGACCTAATGCTTGTGTCAACCTTCCAACTCTGTTGGGCCTTAGCCAGGTCGACCTTTCAGGTGTCAAGCTATGCTCTCTCGACTTTCAGCTGTCCCCATTTAATGCCCTTTAAAGCTTTACAGGTAATACAAACAAATGAGGACGTGCCTTATATTATAGGAAGTGTAAGCTGTAAATATTAGCGCTGTGTCAGCATGATGAAGCTTGTATATGATAACAAATACATAGGAAATATGTGGCAAAGAGCATTAAAAGGCCATAACTAGATCAATAACCACCAGGATCCCATTATTGTAAATATTTATTTTTCACTAAACCTGTGCAATGGAAATCCAATATGGCAGCCTACGTATTGTACCGAAACATTAAATTAAATATTACTTACATTTATTTCTATAGAGAAAATAATGTTCTGAAGACTGGGGCACCAAACTGGCACCGCAACCAATAGAAACTGGTTTTCCTTTTCTAAAAACTTACAAGAAATGGACCGCTAGAATATGGTTGGATTACAGCAACGTTTATGCAGTAATTGTGCGCCAGTTTTCAACAAAAAAAGACCCCACCAAGATGTCCACTTATCGGTAGCAAGAATCTCGAGGAGATCAGGTTTCTTGTACTAGGACACAATACCGGTTGGACTTAGTTGAAATGAGGGCAGACAGAATTATACAATGGAATATTAGAGCATACTGACTCCCTGTATAACACATCTCGGTGTAATTCAAAGACTTGAAAATCCTAAATAAATCCAAATGGCAGTTGGGTGATATGGGGATTGTATGGGGAATTATAGTTGCATAGAAATGTTATGTGTTACAGAGTCATGCTGGGTAACATCAACCTCATAGTCAGTTACAGCATGTTACCCTAATGCTCTGTAATGGATGTGGTTTAGAGCTATACCCTTAAACGATTAAAAAGTGCAATTTATTTGCTGCAGAGGAATGATAGAACTCTAGATCTCGGATTGCAAAGATCTTCAATGACCTGAAAACGGATGTTGAAACACCCCCCCCCCCCCCGAACCCATCAACCCCCCCCCCCCCCCCCCCCCGAACCCATCAACCCCCCCCCCCCCCCCCCCCCCCGAACCCATCAACCCCCCCGAACCCATCAACATCAATGTAAACTCCTTACCTTGGTATCATCCTCGCTAACCAGACTGGACACAGGGAGAGAGAATACTGTAAAAATGACAATGCAAACAATATTATAATGGAACAAAGCTGCAAACCGGTGTTTATGCTTTCAGTGCTACAATTCTGTCTATCATCTTAACATTATCCATACGGATTTAAATAAATCAGGCTGTTGTAACAAATGTCCATGTATAAAAATTAAGCATCTATCAGAAGACCTTCAGGACCAGTTACAAATTTAAAGCATACCCAAATTTAAAGTCCCACCCCCAAATTGTTGTTCCCACTATTTGCAGTATGGGGTCACCAGAACCTCTTGACCACAAGGTGACATGTGACTATGTATTCCTAAAATCACCACGGTCTAGAAGATGGCTAAAATGTGCCGGAACCACTATGGGACAGTGTAACCCCAATAAATGGCAGCAAAGCCCCACAATCCCTTATCCCGATACGCGTCCCTCCCATTTGAAAATATCTGCGTGGCATAACCATCTGGGGCAGAGGGAACAAAATGCACCAACTGTTCTGCTACCATGTGCTGGTTGGGTTTATGGGGGTTCATAAAAACAAATACTTAGGCATGTAACAGTAGATCATGAATGCAAATCCTAAATAATTAAACTGCTTTCAGTATGTTTCAAATATGCATCCCATCATGAATCTGATTGCTCCATTATACATGGGCACTTTTTAACCAGTCACAGATACTGGAGCAGGTATGTAACATGGCATGTTCTTCCTATGGCAGTATATACATGTTTTCCTGGGGCATGCCATAGCTAAATCAGAGATCAGTATCCCTCCCATGCTGCAGGCTACATACACAGGAATCTATGGGGAACCATAAATCATTAGTGGAAGGTGACCTTGGTGCAGGTAGTGTATATTCCTCTCTGCACTGCCTGTCTGTGTATTCCCAGAGCAGCTCAGATGCAATGCAATCAGGCGCCGCTGTCCTTGGTGCTGAAAGGACAGACACTGCGGATAGAGCAACGGGGCTCCCCCTTTCCTCTTACCTTGTGCTGCACACAGGGCTATGGAGAGGACCCCTATACAGATCATCCTCAGCTGCAGTCTGGGCTGATAATGGGTGCAGTCCTTTGTTCCAGTGCCCAGCTCCTAAATAGGAGAAAATGGGGAATAAATAACAGAATAGATTTGGGAAGCAGATTGCTGCTGCTGCAGAGACAGAGAATTGCAGCCTGCACTGTGTCTGCTGGGTAAGATCAGGAATAGTGGATGCACCTTATTTATCTCCCTTGCTGACTCCTCTCTCTCTCTCTGCTTAGACGCTAAGCACTGCAGCACTCCAGCTTATATACTCCTGCCCTGTGGAAGTGACATCACAGCAGAGAGCAAACCCTCCCCTCTATACACTTTCTGCCCCCACCAGGAGGGGGTGAGCTCAGTAAAGAAGGGGGGGGGGGGGTGAGAACAGGTCTGTTTTGCATGGGTGACATGGACATATCAGCTGGGAGTTTAATTATAAGTACTCAGCCAGAAGCTGCTGCAGAGCAAACTGTATGCTTATGTAATATTATGTGCTACAGTAAGTGCACATCTTTTAACATGATTAAAAATAAAAAAGGACTCCTGTGCCACTAAATCCAGCTTTGGTTTCTTTCCAGAGATTGAAGAAAGAAACGAGAAAAATAAAATAAAACGAGGCGAATGAAATGTGGCTGAGATGGGAGATACAGGGTCGTCAGACCTTTAATTACACTCATGTTAATTCCACGTGTAATCCAAATAGAGTCACAACATACAGCGCCAGTGAAATCCACTCTATGCCTGGGAGGAGGCCTGCAGCTGTCCCCCAACCTGGTGATAATAATCATAATTAGCTTAATTAGCATGGTAACTTATTATTTAAGTTTTAGTCGGGCAACAAAAAAATCTTTGTCCTTGTGTATATTTACTTCTGGCGACTGAATGGGACATCTAAAACTATATAAAAGTTTAGGATCCCCATTTTTTAATTAAGCCAAATATCCGGTGACATTACATTTTTTTTATTACTGTAATTAATTATTGTGATATAGTGCCTGATTCAGCAAGGTTCGTTAAGCAACGGTCGCTGCTTAATGAGCCCTGAAATGCTGCCCACCGCCGAATCCCTTCAGTAACATGCAAGGGGATGTACGAGAACACATTGGCTCGTATGCAGCCAAAAGGATGGTCACCAGCCATCAAATGATTTCTTCGGAAATAATAGTCAGTCTGAACTGACGCATTTCTTTTGGTGTCCGCTGACATCACATGCCCCCCTGGAAGGCATTGGCACACCCACCTTCCCAGCGTTTTCATGGGAACACCCATAAAAGTCTGGGCATTCCCCCGATCCGGCCTCTTGTCTGTCCCCCGTCCGCCCCCTCTGGAGGAAACAGCTCAGCGAGTGTGAATCTCACAGAGGCGCGCGTCTGCACGTGTGCAAATAAGCACGTGCGCAGACCGCCAACCATTGGCCACCTGCATTAAGTACAACACTGATGTTTTACTCATAGCGATCTTTCATTTTTAGGATAGGCAGCGTCGCCTGGGCCTCCATGACCTTTGCTCACGTTGCAGTTCCCCGTCCCACTCCATATCGGAGAAAGTGGAGTTTATAAGCCAGATCTGACCAATCGCTCGCAAAATAAATTCTCCCTCTAATGGACAAAACCATGCTGCACTGCAGGTGGGGCAGATGGAACTTGCAGAGAGAATGGGTGAGTTATTTTGTTTCAGTGCAGGGTAAATATTGGATGCTGTATTTTACACTGCAATATAGATATGAGTTTGAAGTACAAACCCCACCCAAATCTAACTCTCTCGGCACATGTTACATCTGCCCCACCTGCAGTGCAGCATGGTTTTGTCCAGTATAGAGAGAAATTTGCTTTTGGCAGTGAACCAGAATCAGGCCCTATGCGCATTGTGTCAAAGATGGGTATTAGGGAGGTGAGAGGTGCAGTGTAGTCGCACCACTAAAACGATCTGTTGCTTACTTTTGCAATTAAGATACTCCTGTAAGAAAATAAAAAATGAGATACCATAGAAAAAACATTTCCCAATATCACAATCAAAGGCGCCATAATATGCTCGTGCCAGGACATTGGCGTAAAACTGAATAAAAAGTACACTCCCTATATTTACTAGGTGGCAGCTCTCTCCGGATATGCCAGATGGCGAGTCCGGAAATATGATCTATAAAGATGGAGAAAGAGGCAGATTGCCTACTAGTGCAATATAATATAATTCACAGTAAATAGCTTTGTTTCTTAAAGTCCAAATGCTGATCAGCAAGTGCGTAGTGTAAGGTGCGCCCAAAGGGAGACTTTCTGTAACGGCGCCAGGGGCAATCGCAGGATTTTCAGAAGGGGGTTTCCAGAGGGGCGGGATGGACACTTAGGTGACCCAGTATATGCTGGGTCAGTTAAAGTATTATAGATAGACCACATGTATATTAATAATTATATATATATATATATATATATATATATATATATATATATATATATATATATCCCCAAGGGTAAGGATCACACTCTCCTCCAAAAAGTGGCAACTGCCGGGGTGTCAGCTCAGGGGTCCCAGACAAGTCCAGTTCTCCAATATATATATATACACATACATATATACACACACACACACACACACATATAAATATAACAGCGGTGTAGGCCCCTGGGCATAGCAATGTATTGGGGCCCCTACCGATCCTCCAGCGGTAGGGGTGGGGGAAGCTTTGATTTTCCGCGGGTGGTAGAGGGTATTATATCAACCACTCAGCATGTAGGGCCTGGATCAGTAATTTCCACTAATTACCCCTTTACTGCACAGATGGTGGGAGATGGGGTGGGAGAAGGGGGCATTGGGCTGAATGAAGGGGCCCTGATACATAACTTCCAGGGTGGTAGAGGATGTTTAATACACAGAAGAGGGGTATATAGTGGAGTGGGCTTATTATTCATAATTTTCTGATGGGAAGACAGCTTGCTTGACTGCAGATATCTCCAGTTTCCGGAAATAGATTTCTTAGATTTTAATGGTATTAAAAACTAGAGAATCCCACCTACCAAATGGTATTGGGCACTAGGGGATCAGAGTTCAGGAGGCAGAGCAATCTGCCAACGAGAATATAAAACTACATACCAGGTGTGTGGAGCTGGAGCAGTAAGCAGCTGCTGGAAGGCTGATATCTCTGGTTCTGGGAACAGTAGAGACAAGTTACTAGTGTCCATCAAAGGGGAAGAGTCCCAGCGTTTGTAATATACCCTCAGAAAAACTCTGACAGACAGAAACTGAAATATCTGACTGGGGAGAGCAATTAACAGGCTTGGATGGGGACCACTACTTTGAAGTCAGATATCTCTGGTTCCCAAGGGCCGATTTTTAAAATTCTTGTACCCATGGAAAGAGGGGACCCTCGGATTTAAGCCTAGGGCCCTTAGACTCCTGGGGGGGTTTCTGGGTACTCGGAACCTTCCCCCTGCGTGCGCCACTGAGCGCTGTATCTAATCACAGTGGGTTCATGTGTTTGCCGATAGATGGCAGGGTGTTTTTCCCACATTGCACAGAATCGCCTCATTTTCTAATTGCTAGAAAGTTGTTTTTCGCAGTCAGAGGGGGACCCCTAATTCTTTCGGGCGACCCAGACTATTGGCATTTTTTTTAATTTTTAATCTTTGTGATTGCTCCGTACTAAATGTATGTCACTCACTTCACTAGTCTTATGTCCCACTCTCCTGGTACATAGGCTAAAACTTGGCAAATAATATCTAGCCAGTTCACTTTTTCTTGTTGATTCTTCTTTCACATATATACATACATACAAACACACACGAGGAGTATGGGAAAGAAGAATATATATGGGAAAATATATATAGTTGTTGCTGGCTGGCACTCAAAGAGACTTTCATCCAATAAGAAACTTTACAAGGGTAAGTTTGTAGTCAACGTTTCAGGCGTTAGGCCCTTTATAAAGACAAATGATTAAGGGCATGATTAAGGGCATAACAGCCCGAAACGTTGACTACAAACTTGCACTTGTATAGTGCCTTATTGGATAAAAGTCTCTGAGTGCCAGCCAGCAACAACTATTTATATATGGCATACAGTACATTCCAGCTGGGTAAGGTCCAAAGTGGAGTCCCACAAGGTTCAATATTGGGACCCACCTTGTTTAATATATTCATTAATGATATTGGAAGTGACATAGTGAGTAAAATTGCAATATTGCAGACAACGCGAAGTTGAGTAAGGAAATTAACTCAGGAGAGTATGTGGAAACACTACAATGTGACGTAAATTAACGGGAAAGGTGGAAAATGCAGTTTAACGTTGATAAATGTAAAGTAATTCATTATGGGAACAAAAATGAACAAGCTACCTATAGGCTAAATGGAGTTATTATAGGGAATTCTGCTGTAGAGAAAGACTTAGGCGGTCATCATAGATGAAAATTGGGTAATAGTGCACACTGCTCAAGTGCAGCAGCAAAAGCAAACCAGACACTGGCATGCATTAATAGGGGTATGGATTCAAGGGATGCCAATGTGATAGTGCCTCATTACAAGCATTGGTGAGACCACACTTTGAATACTGTGTTCAGTTCTGGGCACCACACCTTAAAAAGGACATAAATGAATTGGAACAGGTACAGAGAAGGGAGACTAAGCTAGTAACAGGTCTCGAATCACTAGAATACAAAGATAGGGTAACCAGGCTGAATATGATTTCACTGGATAAACGGAGGTTGCGAGGTGATATAATTAGTATGTTCAAATACAGGATTGGGAATCATATGGAACTGGGAGATGATTGGTCAGTAACAGGCCTATACTTAGGACACGCGGGCATGTACTGAGGCTCGAGGAAAATAAATTCCATACTGAATTAAGAAGAGGATTCTTCACCATTAGAGCAGTAACATTCTGGAACTCATTGCCGGTGGGGTGATTACAGCAACTACTGGTAATGAATTTACATCAAAACTGGCCACTAAGGGAATCCTATAAATATGACTTATTCAAGTCAGTAGTTACAAATTAGATAGGTTGAGCTCGTAAAAAAATCTTTTTGAATCCATTTATTTTAGATATAGAAATATTTATGGCCAAATGTATCAAGCTTAAAAAGTTCCTACCTGTCATTTCTCAAACCCAGCCTGTAACATGACAGGTAGGAGCTGATTGGCTGGCTGTTTATCACTCTCCATTAGATCACTTTTTGAAGCTTGATACAGTACATCTGGCCCTTAGTGTTTTCAGCACTATATGATGTAATACTGTACAATTGTCATGAACTGCTAAATTTATCACTATCAATATATACTCAGCGCTTCGGCTAATATAGTCCGATACTAGATAACGCACACGACAAACACAGCTACAATAATCCCACACTACTGTCATGGTTTCTTCCTAATGATGCAGATAATGAACAATGGCCTGGCCAGTCTTTTGTTGGTGCACGTGGAGGAAATAGAATTTCCGGTGAATCATTCAAATTTAGTAACTGAGCCGTTAATCCGCGTGCATCCGGCGACCAGGTACAAAATGCTAACGGATTCATCAATAATATGACATTTTTGTTTAGTATTATCTTGGTTTTGGGACAATGGTTTAATAATTCCTCGGTCTCTATTATACTTTTAATCTCCTATATATTTGGCTACATCTGTCACTCAAGTGGGTGTCTGTGTCTATAACGCTCTGTTCCTGGACTTTCCTCTTAATGTGTGATTGCCTTCATCTGTGCTGAACACCTTTCTGAGAAATTAACCTGTTTAAAACAGGTGATGGCAATCATACATTAAGGGGAAGTCTAGAAACAGAGCATTGTGTCCCTCCTGGAGAGGGTCATATTGGGAGGTATGTGACAGAGAACCAGCCCAGTGAGCCCACAGACAGTGCCAGACACCCACTGCCTTCCCGTGTTGCCCAGCACTGCTACTCCACAGCCACCAGGTGAGCGCCCCCCTCCCGCGATTTGCGGCAAAACCTCCCCCCCCCCCGCGCGCCCCCCCTCCCGCGATTCGCGGCAAAAACACCCGCTCCCCCGCGACCCCCCCTACCGCGATTCGCAGCAAAAACACCCCCGCGACCCCCCTCCCGCGATTCGCTGCAAAAAGAACCCCCCCACGACCCCTCCCGCAATTCGCGGCATAACCACCACCCGCGACCCCCCCCTCCCGCGAATCGCGGCAAACCCTCCCCCGTGACCCCCCCCCCCCCCGATTCGTGGAAAAAACACCCCCCCCCGCGACCTCCCTCCCGCGATTCGCGGCAAAAAGACCCCCCCCGCGACCCCCCCTTGCACGATTGGCGGCACCCCCCCTGCGACCCCCCTCCCACGATTCGTGGCACACCCCCCCCCCCCCGCAATTCACAGCAGCCCCAGGATTAAATGGCACATGCAAAACACTGACATGGCTATGGTCGACAATGAAAAAGGTTGACATGAGTTTTTGAAGATTTATTTTTAATTTTTTAATTTTTTCATATTCATTGTCATGTGTCGACATGGACACCAATGAAGTGGCACACTTATGTCAACATTTACATGTGTTGACCTTTCTGTGTTGATTTTTTTCTTGTGGCGATTCACGGCACCCCCCCCGCAACCCCCCTCCGGCGATTCGTGGCGACCCCCCCCTCCCGCAATTCGCGGCAACCCCCCACCGGAACCCCCATGAACCCCGCTCTCCGCGATTCGCGGCACCCACCCCCCGCAAATCGCAGCACCCCCCGCTATTCGCAGCAGCTCCAGGATTAAATGGCACATGCAAAACACTGGCCACGGCTATGGTCGACAATGAAAAAGGTTGACATGAGTTTTTGAAGATTTATTTCATTTTTTGAATGTTTTCATATTCATTGTCATGTGTCAACATGGACACCAATGAAGTGGCACACTTATGTCAACATTTACATGTGTTGACCTTTCTGTGTTGATTTTTTCTTGTGGCGATTCGTGTCACACCCCCCCGCAACCCCCCCTCCCGCGATTCGCGGCACCCCCCGTGACCCCCCACCTCCCGCAATTCGCGGCAACCCCCCACCGGAACCCCTGTGAACCCCGCCCTCCCGCGATTCGCGGCACCCAACCCCGCGACCCCCCCTCCCGCAATTCGCGGCACCCCCCCGTGATTCGCGGCAGC
The DNA here is from genome assembly GCF_055691185.1 of Crinia signifera. Taxonomy (NCBI): domain Eukaryota; kingdom Metazoa; phylum Chordata; class Amphibia; order Anura; family Myobatrachidae; genus Crinia; species Crinia signifera. The sequence goes on from NC_139228.1 coordinate 72,260,396, forward strand.
TCCAGAATTAAATTGCACATGGAAAACACTGACATGGCTATGGTCGACAATGAAAAAGGTTGACATGAGTTTTTGAAGTTTTTTTTATCATTTTTTGAATGTTTTCATATTCATTCTCATGTGTCGACATGGACACCAATGAAGTGCCACACTTATGTCAACATTTACATGTGTTGACCTTTCTGTGGTGATTTTTTCTTGTGGCGATTTGCGTCACACCCCCCCCCCCCCCACAACCCCCACTCCCGCGATTCACGGCACACACACACACACCTCCCCCGCGATTCTCGGCACCCCACCCCGTGACCCCCCCTCCCGTGATTCATGGCACACCCCCGCGACCCCCCCTCCCATGATACGCCGCAACCCCCGCCCGTAACCCCCCCTCCCGCGATTCGCGGCACCCACCCCCGCGACCCCCCCTCCCGCAATTCGCGGCACCCCCCACGATTCGCGGCAGCTCCAGAATTAAATTGCACATGGAAAACACTGACATGGCTATGGTCGACAATGAAAAAGGTTGACATGAGTTTTTGAAGTTTTTTTCATTTTTTTGAATGTTTTCATATTCATTCTCATGTGTCGACATGGACACCAATGAAGTGCCACACTTATGTCAACATTTACATGTGTTGACCTTTCTGTGTTGATTTTTTCTTGTGGCGATTCGCGTCACACACCCCCACCCCCCCGCAACCCCCACTCCCGCGATTCACGGCACACAAAAACCCCCCGCGATTCTTGGCACCCCACCCCGTGACCCCCCCTCCCGTGATTCACGGCACACCCCCCGCGACCCCCCCTACCATGATTCGCCGCAACCCCCGCCCCCGTAACCCCCTCCCGCGATTTGCGGCAACCCACCCCGCGACCCCCCTTCCGCGATTCTCTGCAATCCCTCTCCTCCCGCGATTCGCAGCATCCACCCCCCCACAACCCCCCCTCCTGCAATTCGCGGCACCCCCCGCGACCCCCCCTCCTGCAATTCGCGGCACCCTCCGCGACCCCCCTCCCGCGATTCGTGGACACCTAAGTTGCAATACAGGGCATCTTTCATACAATTCTAACCATATTTCTCATATACAAACGTTCACAAATTAAGGGGGCGCAGCCCCTTACGACGGTGTGAAGAGCACCCGTAGGGCGCGATGAATCACCTAGTGCTATAATAAACACACATCCAGAGACATTACTAATCAAACACATTACTAATCAAACACACATCCAGAGACAATAATAATCAAACACACATCCAGAGACTTTAATAGTCAAATACTGAGGTTAGCATTACCTCAGCCTTTGAAGTGCGTTTTCATTGTATGTGGCCTGTGAGGCCTACTACAATCGTGGGTGTGGATTATTATACCCCTTTCACACCAGCCAAAATTCCCGGGTCGGCTCCGGGAACAACCCACGACTAGCGCTGGTGTGCAAGGTTCCCGGGCCAAATTCCCAGGAAAATTTGCTGGGATTTCAACCCTGCTAGCTACTGTAGCTGGGTTGCTCCTGCGACCAGCCTGGATTACTGGCTGGTGTGAAAGGAACTTACCCAGGCAGTAGGGTCTGGGCAGCAGGATCCAGACTGCGGGGAATCCGGGCAGAGGCAGCTGGGTACTTGTAGCGCTATTTGTGGGGCAGGAAGTGCTGCTGGATTTGGAAACATATTGTAGACTGGCCGGACGCTCTCAGCCAATCAGTGTCCGGCCAGTCTTAAAAATATTTTCAAATCTAGTGCTTCCCGTCCCGCTGCCCGGCAAATAGCACTACAAGCGCCTAACCGCCACTGCCCGGTTCCCCGCAGTCTGGACTACGCCACCCACTGCCCAGACCCCGCTGCCTGCCCCCCTCATACCAGAAAATGCAGGAACTAGGCCGGTGTGATGGGGGCCAACCCACGAATGTCCCTGCTTGAGCCCTGGACTGTATTCCTGGGTAAGTCCCTTCTTGTGTGAAGGAAATTTACTGAGATGGGAGTTCTGTTTCACATGGGATGTTGCCATGGGCAACCAATCAGATAATATCTATTATCTTCTAGAAGGTGCTAAATAAATAGATTTTGATTCCCTGTGAAATAGAACTCCCATCTTAGTAAATTTCCCTCAAAGTGTCTAGATAGATAGTCAATAGGTCTGCTCCGAAAGGTCGACCGGGTCAAAAGGTCATCATAAAAAAAGCTAGAAACATTTTTCACATTTTTTTGTGTCAATGTCAACATGGTCCCCCAATTAGTGTAACGCGTACACTCACCATGCTTCAGGCTCAGTGCTTCGCTCAAGCGGAACACTATTATATTCTCCCGCTATATCTCAAAATGGATGGTGGAGTAAGAACAATCCGCTATAAAAAAACAAACCAAAATCATGAAAAACTCCTCAACCTAGTCACCTGTCTACCCGTTTCATGTCAAACTTTTGACCCTGTCAACGTATTGCATGTCCACTTTTGGAGTAGACCTTTTCACTGTCTTTCTAAACACTGTGGATCCATCAACCGGAACCACCTACAACAAGTAAACCAAGTTACTCATGACTTTTCTTGTTTAGTCATTGATAAGGCCTCTGGTCTGCGTACAGCCTGATTGTTCGCCTCCTGCTCTTCTGACTTGTGCATGACGTCATCTCCAAGTGCCAATCGCGGCCGCCGGGACCGATACAATTGCGCTGGGGGCAAGCCCAGCAATAAGGTAATCTGCTGGGCTGCCCCCAGCCCCCATGCACCCCCCCCCCCCCCAGCCGTCATCCGGGAGGTGAATGGATGCCGCACACAGGCATCCATTCACCTCCTCCGCTGCTGCTGTCTGCAGAGTATAGCAGACAGCAGCGCAGCCTGTGTGTGCCCCCCCCCCACACTCCCGGCTCAGGGGAGACCGGGATCCAACTAGACAAATGCATCTTCGTAAATCTGGTACTATTTGATTGGAATATGCCACTAGCTGAAGTCACTGATGACATCAGAAAAAGATGACCACCATCGATTCCCTGAAATAGTCTAAGGGGAGATTCTCTAAGAATCTCCGCCCCCCCCCCCCATCGCAATTATAATTATTGCATATGCTCTAACATATGCGATAATTATAGCAAAGGACAGCTCTTGCGGTAAGAGCCGCCGGGTCCCAGCAGGTCCCGGCGGCTCCCCCCTCCCTCCCACACCCGGCGCTGCTGCTGCAATGCGGGGGTCCGTGCGGGGCGGCGGTGGGTTCGCGTCAGAAGCCCATTGGCTTCTATGGGGCATCGCCAGATTTTTCTGGCAATGCCCCCCGCCACGGTAACCCGTGTAGGGGATGCTTTGAGCATCCCGAAATGCGGTAAAAACCCAGATAACGGGGTTTTTACCGCATTTTTACCTTAGTGAATCTCCCCCTAAATCCTTCTATCCCTGTTATGTGCTGAGCCGGGCGCCGGGGCGTCTGTACATGCGCGGTTAGTGCTGACCCCACCGACCGCACTGCCCCGGCAGAAGTGCGGTGTGTACCCCATAGGCTACCACCATCTCAGAATGGCAGTAGCCTGGGGTTGCGATGTGATGTTGATACATCAGGCAGCTTCGCATCCCCCATAGAAACCTATGGGGGAGGCGACCGCCGGCGGCGGTACAGGAGGGATCGCAGCAGGGATCAAAGATTCCTGCTGCGTTCCCTACTACATACATTGGGGTTATACTGAATATTTGCGGCTAACACCTGGGATTTAGCCGCAAATATTGAATGATAAATGGGCCCCTTAATCACCAGAGTCTGTTATAGACATATACATGCGCCACCCTCCTCCATTCCAAAAATGAATCTGGAGTATCGCAGATACAGTATGAGATCTGGGAAACTTGTCACCGTGTCTGTTAGTGTTTTGTATACATGTAGAGGGTATTGTATTTTGCCAGCTGGGGGTGGGGGCAGTTTGGGTGGGCACCAAGATTTGAATGAAAGCCACAAACATGAAATAACGTCTTGTACTGTATCGCGCACAGATTCTCCGGCAATCTGCCATCTGCTCCCTCACATATTGTAATTCTCAGCTGACAATTATTTAGCAGATGACAGGATTTTTTTTCCTTTTTCCACAGTGAAAACCTATTTATTCACTTAGTACCAGTAATGCAGTTGACTAGGCTTCTTTTCCCCCCGGGCAAAGACTCGGCAGAACCCCCTGTTAACTGTAAGGTAAAAGAGCGACCCCAATCCCATTATTTTTATTACAGCCTGAAACATGGCAGGAAGGAGCCAATTGGCTAATTCTTTATCTCTCTCCACTTCATCACTCTCCAACACTTAGCAGCTGATTGGCTACATTGGTACATTGTGGAAGACGTACTAGCTGTCATTTTTCACAGCCTGTCTAGTTGCTAGGGGTTTCATGCTTTTAAGACCTCTGGAGTCTGTGTCAATTAAAGTGGTAGCCATTTTTGGTGGGCCCTTTCTAAGCAGGTTATATGTGGTAGGCTAGACTGCATGGAATCTACATGGACCGGGTGCCCCCAGGGGTGCTTTTATGTTTGGAGTTGATTGACTGGAAGTAGAGAACGTTATTGTACAACAGGGGAACCAAATGCTCCAACCAGCCCAACCTGTATAGTGCCCAATCTGGTTATATTTCCATTATGTCCCAGTTTTTGGGGACATTTCCGCATCCCTCCCGGGGCCGGCAGTGTCCCCCCTGTCAGTTGCTGAGTCTATTCATGCAGCCAGAGGCTTACAAATTGTAGGCCACGCCCCTTTTTGACAGGCCACACCCCTAATTTTGGCCACGCGCCTTCTGTGCACGCATTTGTCCCTCTTCACTGTACCTGGAAGTTGGGCGGTATGCCCATACATTTGAAAGATTACCTGGTGCCCAGCAGTCACTATATATTGTAGGCATATGGTCTAAAGCAGGGGTTCTCAATCTTGTTTTAATATCAGCACCCTAGAGTATCAGAGTTTTTTCACTGCACCCCTAAGCCACAAAAAAATTAAATTAAAAAAATATATAAATTTAAGTAGACTGTTTTACAGTATATGTGATCCTTAGGTTCAGTTATGTGGTAAGGGTTCTGTTTGTACATATATTTTATGATTGTCAGTCACTAGAACTGGCTTTGTCCATAAATAATAGATCATTTTAATTGGTCCGGCACCACCAACCCGTGCCAGCCCTGCACGTGTCCCGAGGCACCCCAGGGAGCCACGGCACACAGTTTAGGAATCACTGGTCTAAGGTGTGAAGTAACTTATTTTGGTACTTGTGTATTATCACGGCGCCCAGTTTTGCTACGTACAGCACCGTAGTGAAAATGGCATCGCATGGGCCATTTAAGGGTCAAGCCATGCGATGCAATTTTTGAGTGTAATTTATTCACTGCTCTGTCAGCCCCGGGCGATCGCATTGCATCGTATGTCCCGCAAAATTGCATGCGATTTTATAGGGTGTGCAATGCCATTACATTAGCTATACAATAATATGATTGTATGTCCCCAAAATAGGTTTAATGCACCCCCCCCCCCCCCACTATCCACACCACCCCAAAGCGCGGCGAGCGGTGGCGGAACGCGTCCTCTGACCTTTTCATTCCCCACTATCCACGTCGGCGTGGAGTTGATTTTATATAGTGTGGCGAGCACAGCGAGCCTCTGAGCCCGAAGCGTGGCGAGCGCAGCGAGCCCAGCGCGGGGCCACGGATTACTTTACATGTATTCCGCATCTGCTCGCCACGCTTCGGGCTCGTTGGCTTGCTGTGCTCGCCACACTATATAAGATCAACTCCACGCCAACGTGGATAGTGGGGTAATGAAAAAGTCGGAGGACGCGTTCCGCCGCCGCTCGCCACGCTTCGGGGTGGCGTGGATAGTGGGGGGTGCATTAAACCTTTTTTGGGGCCATACAATCATATTATTGTATACCTAATGTCATGGCATCGCACACCCTATAAAATCCCATGCGATTTTGCGGCAGATGCGATGTGATTCTATGCGATGGCCCGGGGCTGAGAGAGCAGTGAATAAATTATATAGGAAAATCGCATCGCATGGCACATCGCATGGCACTAAAATGGCCCATGCGATGCGATTTTCCTACGCAGAATAGCCCACTAAGCAAATTGCTTAGTGGGCGCCGTGCTAATACACAAGTACCCTTATTTTTGATATGCTCATGCACGTTATCCCTATACTAGCTAAAAGCCAGTCAAAATGACGGCTTCTGCATTGTACTTTCACTTTGAGCTGTGACAATGTTTTCTTTCACTTTGAGCTTTGACAGCTTTTAGCCCACAAACTCTCCACCCCACCCCCGGTCCCTATCTGCTCCTACCTCCAATCTCTGTCTTCACGGCTCCCTCCCTCCATATCCAGCGAATTTGAAACCGATCAGTGTCCCTGCTAAAATGGCTTTCACTTTCAGTTAGGATGTCTTTTAGCACACAAGGAGTAATTTAGTCAGCCGAGCGGCCAACTTGCAAGAATTGATACATCCCTACGATGAACTCAATGATCGCATTGCCAGTTGGGCCGATGCTATCACAGCACATCTGATAAATCGGCCCCCAGTCTGCAGCAGACCCCTAGCTGTTCATTGCATTAATTCATAGGCTTATTCCATATGTTCTAATCTTATTTCTGCATGGGCTGTAGCAATAGGTGCAGCATACGGAACTTATCATGACCGGTGGTAGCTAGCGGGGAGTCTGCCGGCTGCATGAACCCCAGATCGCTACCTTCACCTGAATATATAAGAACATTTGCTGGCACTGGGGATTAGGATTGATCCCTCTCACCCTCAGTGCCAGGGAGCGAACAGCTGCTGTTCCCCTGCACAGCACATCTTTAATTAATAAAAAACAAAAAGCCCTGGCGGCTATCGTATCATTTATGGTCAGATTACAGGTAAGTAGCGGGCAATGTAACTCTAAGCCACCATACAAGACACACAATGGCTTATGTAAAGAGACACTTTGTCCTACACAGATAACACAGAATACAATTTCCCTCATGCTGGGCCCGGCCATTATCTTATTCCATAACATTGGCCAAGTAAATCCACAAGGAAAGGAAGAGAACATTGCATGGGGGTTCCATAAATCAGGCGGGTCATTAGAATTCGGGTCTCCACGGAACACGCTATAGAACTACATATAGGGGTGATTCAGGTTGGTAAGCAGCAAAATTCACTGCTTACCGAGCAGACCATCGATTGATGTCCGATGTCAGATGAGACCGACTTTTTTTTTTTATCTGGGCCAGAGATGGACGAACAGGGGGTGACGTCACCTCGCCCAGCCTGCGTTCCCCTGCCCCAACCCGCCCTCCCCCCTCCTTACCTGCCCGTGCGAACGCCCGGCAAGTGTAATATCGCACATCGGGTCTGCACATGCGTATTTTCGCCCACGCGCAGACCTGCAACATCGATCCCCGGACCGAATTGGCTCACAACGACCCATCCTGAATCACCCCCATATTTCACCAGATTGGCGGCCTGCTTCATAGGTGAGCATGATTCAGGGTGGCTGGTCTTTGATAAATAGAACCACCAATCTGAGGGGGGGGGGGGTGCACTAAGTCATAGGAAGTGATAAAGTGGGGAGTGATACACGTTCAGCTCCTAACTGTCACTTTTCCCATGCAGGGGCAGATGTATTAACCCTTAATGGGTTATCACCTACTTCTTTCTCTCTTCACCAGGCTTCATACATCTGCCCCAAAAATATATAAATGCAAGGTCGAAATACGCCCATCCAATCAGCCCCTAACTGTCCTATGAGAAGGCGCAATGGTCTGTAAGGGGCAGGGAAGTGTGGGGAAGGGGTGTTAGTTTTGGGCAGATAAGGGTGCGTTTCACTGCTCATTGCAACGTTATTCCCATCTTTAAATGTTGGGCAGGACCAGATTAAAGCCTGTCGGGGCCCTTAGGATAAAAAGCTTTGGGGACCCTCTATACCAGGGCTATCTAGAGTTATCCCAATCATGTCAATAGGTACATTATACCTATATTACATCTATTATATCTATAGACTTAATTTGCCAACAGTCCGGTTCCCAGCCAGAATCCTGGGAGCAGGGCCGGTGCTAGGGTGTCCGGCGCCCTCCTGCAAACCATACATTTTGTGCCCTTTCACATTGCCATTGCAACAAGCTGCAGCCCGATTGTGGGAGCGTATGCAACATGCGATCCCATGGAGGATCTCGGGTGCATGTACATGTATGCATACACCATCTCATCCCCCCCCCCGTAGGCATCCCGCGACCGGGATACTATGGTCTAGAGTGTGAACACTAGGATCCCAGCTGGCGGCAATTCATACTGCACCATATAGACCAACTCCTTACATATTGTATCCTGCCCTGGCACACCATTCCACACAAAACTAAATGCACCAAACATCCATCCAATATATAAAAGGCCCTGATTTTAATTGGTGCGTGTTCGCACAGGGGACCGATGGTGAAGTATTGCGCATGTGCGTATTCTCACAGTCGGCGTGGCGCTTGCACAGGGGTGCAGGGCGGGGGCGGTACATGGGAATGCCTGGAACCTCATGGGCATTCCCATGCAAATTAGGCTGTGTTGTATTGTACCCCGTCTTCGTCCCGGGAGCCTGCAAATCTGATCCGACGGGACAGGGCGAAACGGCGGCATGTCATGCGGGGGTGGGGGAGGAGGAGGCAGCACTGAAGTGACGGTACTGCCATCTCCATAGCAGTGAACAGGATCCGGGTCACTTGACCTGGGTTACCCGTTCAGACTGCCAGCAACCCGGCTTCGACCCAGGTAAATGCCTAGTTGCTGGATCAAAATGGTGCTTCCACTCTGCACAGAGACCCGGATCGTCCCGGCAAAACCCGGTTCAGACCCGGGTTATTTGTGCGGTGTAAAAGGGGTGTATTGTAGAGTAGCATGCATTCCCCCAGGAGTTTGTCTATGAGGTCATCTTTTAAACATTTCAAATTACCGTTTTATGTTATTATTTATTAACAAGTGTATTTATGCCAAGCAGATAAAAAACTGGCACAGTGTGTACTGGTCTGTATGATAATGATAAAATACATTACAATGTATTTACATGAATAATAGAAGCACTTCAGGGAGAGCCCTCATTATGGCACATTACAGAAATAAACGTTCTCTTGTAGAACGCTGATTGGTAGAACGGCTTCATTGCCACCAACAGCACATGTACAGAATGGGTCCTGCGCGTGCGCAATTTCCAGATTATCGGGAAACTCTGACTTAAGGGGCATACACACGTAGAGATCTGTGCTAAGCAATTTTTCTGGTGTCAAGATCTCCCATGGAGAGCACATACACACGCAGAGATTTGTGCTAAGCAATTTTGCTTAAGCAAAAAAAGTCTGTGTAGTTGTTCAGAATGAGAGATTGCGATCAGTATCTCTCATTCTGTACACACAGAAAGATTTGCAGTCATTTGCTAAGCAATCTGACTAGATTTTGACTGCATGCACTGATTTAGTTAGCAAGAGATATTTAATCTCTCGGAGCATACACACGGAGAGATCTGTGCTTACATTCTAAGTCAGATTGCTTAGAAAATAGCACAAATTTGCTCCGTGTGTATGCCCCTTTAGATTGCTTATCTGATCACACGTGAATGAAAGCCTTTGCCCCGTCTTCTAACCGCCATTCCCCCTTCCATTTTTGGGGGGATAATTTAGCATTATGCTCTTCCCATCTTAGATTTAAGAAAATATATGGGATGATTCAAGTGGACTCGGAAGGGGCTGAATCCGGCCACGTTCCGATGGTGGTGGTGGGGGGGGGGGAGCAAATGGCTTCAGCAAGTTTCACATGGAGGGGACGTAGCCACCGGAAGGAGCCTCTGGGAGGGGCGTGGCCGTGCCCCCAGCTTAGCACATGGTACTGAGCAGTGTGTGTGCTGAGCTTTGGAGAGCCGCTGTCATCTCTCCCCCCACTGCCTGGCTCCCTGACTATTGACCTTGCGTCAACATTTTCCATGTTGACCTTCCCGTGTGTCTACACTTTCCACGTTAACACCAAAAGGTCAACACATGGAAAGGTCATAGTTGCTTACACTCCTGCATTCGGCAGGGGACTCCCTGAAATAGCAGCAATCTCCCTCTCTCCCTCATTACTCTAGCAATCTCCCTCATGTCACCTAGCCCACATTACACTGTTACATCATAGTTACCTCCCTCCTGCATTCTGCAGGAGACTCTCTGATATAGCAGCAATCTCCCTCTCTCCCTCATTAGTCTAGCAATCTCCCTCATGTCACCTAGCCCACATTACACTGTTACATCATAGTTACCTCCCCTCCTGCATTCTGCAGGAGACTCCCTGACATAGCAGCAATCTCCCTCTCTCCCTCATTAGTCCAGCAATCTCCCTCATGTCACCTAGCCCACATTACACTGTTACATCATAGTTACCTAACCTCCTGCATTCTGCAGGAGACTCCCTGACATAACAGCAATCTCACTCTCTCCCTCATTAGTCTAGCAATCTCCCTCATGTCACCTAGCCCACATTACACTGTTACATCATAGTTACCTCCCCTCCTGCATTCTGCAGGAGACTCTCTGATATAGCAGCAATCTCCCTCTCTCCCTCATTAGTCTAGCAATCTCCCTCATGTCACCTAGCCCACATTACACTGTTACATCATAGTTACCTAACCTCCTGCATTCTGCAGGAGACTCCCTGACATAACAGCAATCTCACTCTCTCCCTCATTAGTCTAGCAATCTCCCTCATGTCACCTAGCCCACATTACACTGTTACATCATAGTTACCTCCCCTCCTGCATTCTGCAGGAGACTCCCTGACATAGCAGCAATCTCCCTCTCTCCCTCATTAGTCTAGCAATCTCCCTCATGTCACCTAGCCCACATTACACTGTTACATCATAGTTACCTCCCCTCCTGCATTCTGCAGGAGACTCCCTGACATAGCAGCTATCTCCCTCTCTCCCTCATTAGTCTAGCAATCTCCCTCATGTCACCTAGCCCACATTACACTGTTACATCATAGTTACCTCCCTCCTGCATTCTGCAGGAGACTCCCTGACATAGCAGCAATCTCCCTCTCTCCCTCATTAGTCTAGCAATCTCCCTCATGTCACCTAGCCCACATTACACTGTTACATCATAGTTACCTCCCCTCCTGCATTCTGCAGGAGACTCTCTGATATAGCAGCAATCTCCCCCTCTCCCTCATTAGTCTAGCAATCACCCTCATGTCACCTAGCCCACATTACACTGTTACATCATAGTTACCTCCCTCCTGCATTCTGCAGGAGACTCTCTGATATAGCAGCAATCTCCCTCTCTCCCTCATTAGTCTAGCAATCTCCCTCATGTCACCTAGCCCACATTACACTGTTACATCATAGTTACCTAACCTCCTGCATTCTGCAGGAGACTCCCTGACATAACAGCAATCTCACTCTCTCCCTCATTAGTCTAGCAATCTCCCTCATGTCACCTAGCCCACATTACACTGTTACATCATAGTTACCTCCCCTCCTGCATTCTGCAGGAGACTCCCTGACATAGCAGCAATCTCCCTCTCTCCCTCATTAGTCTAGCAATCTCCCTCATGTCACCTAGCCCACATTACACTGTTACATCATAGTTACCTAACCTCCTGCATTCTGCAGGAGACTCCCTGACATAACAGCAATCTCACTCTCTCCCTCATTAGTCTAGCAATCTCCCTCATGTCACCTAGCCCACATTACACTGTTACATCATAGTAACCTCCCCTCCTGCATTCTGCAGGAGACTCCCTGACATAGCAGCAATCTCCCTCTCTCCCTCATTAGTCTAGCAATCTCCCTCATGTCACCTAGCCCACATTACACTGTTACATCATAGTTACCTCCCCTCCTGCATTCTGCAGGAGACTCCCTGAAATAGCAGCAATCTCCCTCTCTCCTTCATTAGTCTAGCAATCTCCCTCATGTCACCTAGCCCACATTATACTGTTACATTTTTGGGGAAATAAGGAATGAGAGCCAGATACATTTACATTGAATCATCAGCACCATTTCCTAGCACTTTACCAATTATTGTAACTCTTACTAACTGCTTTGGGGTCATCTACATTTGGATATAAGTCATTTTAAAAGATTCCTCTCAGATGTAGCAGTACACACCCACGCTGCTAGGTGCCACGTTCACAATCTCTTTTTCACCATCTCTCCATATAAGGAACTAGACACGCCCTTTGGATGGAGCATGACACGCCCCCTCAATGGGGCGCTGTGCAAAATTCTACTACCAACTATAATGTCCCTGAAAGTAGTTTTCAAAAGTAGGCAAGCATGGGAAAGGTTAACGACTGACTGTCAACCTTGACAGTCTACTCTATCCTATGATCCATCACACCAGTATAATCAGTCTGGTAGATAATTAGCGCCTGGTTTGGGGTCCAGCCTCTGTATATTACTGTGTGTTATTCAGTGATGGTCTCTGTACCTCTCAGGTAGGGGGGGGGTCTTGTCCTGCATTAACCGCTCTATGCAGAAAGCTTGTCAAAATATTTCTCTGTTGGTCACCATGATAAAAAACTGCCTGGGGTACGGTAACCAGGGGTAACTACGGGCTGAGAACAGACGCAGCTGGTGGTGTTCGTGCTACAAGTCCTATTAACCTTGTTTTTCTAACAGTGATCAGATCACAGGTTTGAAAAGCCTCCTAGTTAAAAGGCAATTAGGTCTTATCTCGTAGAACAACCGCTTTTTAGAATAAAGCCCCAGTGTTTGTGGAGTATTGGTTTATTGAAGAATACAAACCCAGGCCACAAAGACCTGTGTAGCAGGAGACGGTGATATTTACTGTGAAAAATATTTACTTTTAATAAGGAAGACAAGGAGTAATATTCATGCAGATTGTCAGACTGCTCCCGTGCGCTGACTGCAGAGAGGAGAACAGCTGGAAGGTAAATAATTGGTGTATAAACCAGGAGAGAACACGAGGGATGATGTGGTCAGATCCGGTAACAATGACAGTGACAATGTGTTCCCTTGGTTGTCGGAAAAGGGTCTTTTACATAATTATTAACACTTTCTGGTGCCATCCGACAATGTTCAGAATGTGCATCTCTTACCATCGGTAACTTGGGTGGCACATAGCCTGCCTGCGGGGAGATTCTCTAAAAATCTCCACCCCCCATCGCAATTGTAATTATCGCATATGTTCTAACATATGCGATAATTATAGCAAAGGACAGCTCTTGCGGTAAGAGCTGTCCTTTGCGGTGAGAGTCGCCGGGTCCCAGCAGGTCCGGGCGGCTCCCCCCTCCCTCCCACACCCGGCGCTGCTGCTGCGCCGGGCTCTGCTCCTCCCTGCACCCGGAAGAGGATCAGTGCAGGGAGGAGGAGGTCACAGGTCCGGGCAGCACAGCTCTGTGCTGCCCGGACACAGGTGAGGGGGAAGGGGGCGATGCGGGGGTCCGTGCGGGGCGGCGGGGGGAAGCCCATTGGCTTCTATGGGGCATCGCCAGATTTTTCTGGCGATGCCCCCCGCCGCGGTAACCCGGCGGGGGATGCTTACAACATCCCAAAATGCGGTAAAAACCCCGATAACGGGGTTTTTACCGCATTTTTAGCTTAGAGAATCTCCCCCCTGATCAGAAAGATCTACCTCATGTTTCACTCACAATCATAGGCGTGCGCAGCACATTTTATTAGGGGGTGCACAGTCAAAGGAGTGTGCATAGCTCCACCTATTAGGCGTGTCTATCACCGCCAATCAGGCGCGTCATCCATCATCTATTGGCACTCGCTACAATATAAAAAAGTCTCTCAGCCACACCAAAATCTCCTGCCTATTTCGGTTTAAATGTCTAATTACTCTGTGTAACAATACAATGCAAATACAGTCATAAACATATATGGATGACGCAGGAATGTAGGGATATGACAATGGTCTAGTACAATTACACATATAGTTGATTGATGGGCGCTTCTTTAAATGGAATACAGTTCTAAAAAGCAAAAGTCTTTGGTTAAGGGTATTGCTGGTATTGCTAGCAGCAGAGGTGTTCATAAGGGTGGGCAAAGCATTAGGGGGTGCCTGTGCACCCCTAACACTCAATGTGTGCACACCTATGCTCACAATATATATATTTTGGGGAGATCGATGTAGGATTGCCCTCTCCAGGGGTAGATGGGCATGTCCAAAAATATGGCAGCCAGGAAAACACACACACACACAAAAAAAAAAGCACAGTACTTGCAGTCAGTAAATGGCAGCGTCTCATAACAGACCTGCTGCCTGGTTGCCCAAATAGTGAGACCCTGACACAGATCCTATTATCTGGTTACATTTGCAGGCACTAATTATGCTGCTCTCAGGCCATACTTGCCTACTTTTGAAAACTAGTTTCAGGGAGATTATAGTTGGTATAGTTGGATCATGCGCCATCCAAAGGGCGTGTCTAGTTCCATATATGGGGAGATTGTGAACGTGGCACCTAGAAGCGTGGGTGTGCACTGCTACATCTGAGTGGAATCTTCAAAAATGAATTATATACAAATGTAGATGAGCCCCAAAGCAGTTAGTAAGAGATTCTATACTTGGTAAAGTGCTGGGAAATGCTTTTGATGATTCAATGTAAATGTATCTGTCTCTCATTCCTTTTTTCCCAAAAAATGTTACAGTGTAATGTGGGCTAGGTGACATGAGGGAGATTGCTAGACTACTGAGGGAGAGAGGGAGATTGCTGCTATGTCAGGGAGTCTCCTGCAGAATGCAGGAGGGGAGGTAACTATGATGTAACAGTGTAATGTGGGCTAGGTGACATGAGGGAGATTGCTAGACTAATGAGGGAGAGAGGGAGATTGCTGCTATGTCAGGGAGTCTCCTGCAGAATGCAGGAGGGGAGGTAACTATGATGTAACAGTGTAATGTGGGCTAGTTAACATGATGGAGATTGCTAGACTAATGAGGGAGAGAGGGAGATTGCTGCTATTTCGGGGAGTCTCCTGCAGAATGCAGGAGGGGAGGTAACTATGATGTAACAGTGTAATGTGGGCTAGGTGGAATGAGGGAGATTGCTAGACTAATAAGGGAGATTTCTGCTATTTCGGGGAGTCTCCTGCAGAATGCAGGAGGGGAGGTAACTATGTCTTCGGCAGAATGAATAAAGACCAGAAATGGGCCTTGTGGATGTAGCCCCCCTTATCTCTCACATCCACACCCCAGGAACCCATGCCTGGCTTTTACAGAAAGCTAGGGGAAAGAGATTTTGGTACTTGTGAGTTATCCGGGCGCCCGATCTGGTCATCGCATGCCATTATAATAAGCATACGATACGACGCGATGCGACGCGATTTTCCATCGCGTCGTATATCGTCGCATCGTATGCTTATTGTATGGTATACAATGGGATACGATGCGACGCGACGCGATGTTTACACTTCCCGCCCATTTTTAAACCCGCCCTCTGGCACATCTGGCAGAAAATCAGTGTGAGGTAGTTTCCAGAGGAGAGAGCAAGTGTTTGAGTGAGAGAAATTGATTTTCAGCATTGTTGCATATTACTGAGGTGAATTATTGGACATTTACCCCAATATTGCCCCATTTGGCCCTTTACACCTGCCCCATTTCACCCCTTACACTATTATTGGCAAAATGGCTGTGGTTGATGGCATCTTCAGCCTCCCAAAAACAGAGGAAGAGACAGTCACATTCCTGCAGGAGAAAGGGCTGCTCCCATTGACTGCCACATGCCCAAATGGCCACCCTATGCGCCTGTCCCTGAAAGAACGCAAATGGCGCTGCTATATTAAAATCTGCAGCAAAAAGCAGAGTCTGCGGGCCTCCCTGTTCTATCCTGGGTGCAGGCTCCCCTTCATGACGATCCTGCGGTTTATCTGGTGCTGGTGCGATGAACTCACATCCATTGAATTCTGTACCAAAAATCTAAAACTCTGCAATAAAAGCACCATTTTCTACAATGCCCTGATGCGGGAGGCATGCCAGTGTGATTTAATGGCACAGCCACAGCAACAGATTGGAGGCCCAGGGAAAATGGTGGAGGTCGATGAAAGCCTCTTTGTCAAACGCAAGGCCAATGTTGGCAGAGTACTCCCACAGCAGTGGGTGTTCGGAGGAGTGTGCCGGGAGACAGGGGACTGTTTTATGGTTGCAGTTCCAAAAAGAGATGCACCCACTCTCATTGGTGCAATTGTGCAGCATGTGGCACCTGGCAGCACCATTGTAAGTGATTGCTGGCGTGCCTATCAAACCAGTGAACTGGAGCGGGCTGGTTACAGCC
The DNA here is from genome assembly GCF_055691185.1 of Crinia signifera. Taxonomy (NCBI): domain Eukaryota; kingdom Metazoa; phylum Chordata; class Amphibia; order Anura; family Myobatrachidae; genus Crinia; species Crinia signifera. The sequence continues at coordinate 72,276,622 of NC_139228.1, forward strand.
ACTTGCGGGTAAATCACCGCTTCAACTTCGTCGACCCAGAGACTGGTGCACACACGCAGAATATTGAGCGACTTTGGGGGTGTGCAAAATGGCGCAACAAACGCCAGCGGGGAACAGCACGCCATCATCTAGATTCCTATATGCAGGAATTCGTGTGGAGAAAATGCCTGGCGAGAGACAATGTATTTGAGCGTATTCTGCATGCGCTCACATTAGTTGATAAATCATGATGTTGATAAATCATGATGTTGATTAAGATTATTGTGTGCTTTATGATTATTTGTTATGCTAATTTATTTCATTCTTATGTTAATTACACAGTTATTACCTTTAATTTAGTTGTCGTTAATGTGTCAGATATGCATGATATGGATGAATGATATTGGATGCTCACAGCCAACCCGAAGCGTGGCGAGCGCAGCGAGCCCGCGAGGGGCGGCGGTACGCGTCCTACGACCTTTTCATGCCCTACTATCCACTAGGGCGTGGAGTGAGAATATAATAGTGCCCGAAGCGTGGCGAGCGCAGCGAGCCCCGCGAGGGGACACGGATACCTTCACAGGTAAGTGCGTCCCTTTGTGGGCTTCACAGGTGTCCACGTCGCCGTGGACACCTGTGAAGCCCGTGAAGGGACGCGCTTACCTGTGAAGGTATCCGTGTCCCCTCGCGGGGCTCGCTGCGCTCGCCACGCTTCGGGCTCGGTGGCTCGCTGCGCTCGCCACACTATTATATTCTCACTCCACGCCCTAGTGGATAGTAGGGCATGAAAAGGTCGTAGGACGCGTACCGCCGCCCCTCGCGGGCTCGCTGCGCTCGCCACGCTTCGGGTTCACGTTGATAGTGGAGTGGTGTTAACAATGGGGATGGGACTGACATTGTGTCACTTTTTGGGACACTTTATTGGGGGTTTTACACTGCAAAAATCGGGTGGTATCGCATCGCATCGCATGCCATGTGGTTAACATGCCATGCGATGCGACACTTTACATAGTACCCGATGTAAAATCGGGTTCGGGTGGTCATCTCGTCGCGTCGCATCGCATGCCATTTGGTTAACATACGATGCCATGCGATGCGACGCGATGCGCATACGACCAAAAATCGGGCGCCCGGATAACTCACAAGTACCGAGATTTTTGTGGGAGTCGCACAAGGTTTGCCCACCCGGTGTGAGTTGGGTCAAGAGAGACCCCCTTCACTCCTTAAGGTAGGATTTGGCCTGGGTTGCCTGATACCAACTTTTTGTACAGCGTGAAGTCCCTGTATGGGGTATTAGTATATATGTTGGCGGTGCTCCCCTGAGTCCGAAATATACAAAATTGGAAGGAGAGAAAAGAAGACTCTTTTCTCTCCTTCCAATTTTTTACAGAAAGCTCTCAGCAGAGCAACCACAACAATACAGTACATAGGCTAGAAATCTGGAACAAAAAGTTGCCCAAACTGATCAGCCATTTAAAAAATGTCCTCATCTTGTTTAAAAGCGGGTTTTCTAGTTTGTTCAGCTGAAATAAAAGTTCTCTTTTAAGGTTCTCTACAATTAATAAATTCTGACTGCCCCCTCTTGGAGAGGACGGCCAAGTTGGTACAGCAGGGGATCGTAGTGCAGTTAAGGGGGAAAATGTGATGTTGTGTAAGGGGTGTGACTGTGTGGCCATTGTGGTTCTGCCCCCCACTACACAATGCTGTTATTACTGCCCACTTGTGGATAAATGGAGTAGTGTTGGCAGATATAGGGGAAAGCAGTCAGGTGACATCAGCCAAGGAGATTTTTGACTACCCCCTACTTTAATACAGACCCGAGTGCCCATGCCGGGGGGCATGGCCTATACTCGCGGCTCCCCGTGAGGCCACGCCCCCATTTTGCCACTATGGGGGCATGACCCAGAGGCGCTGTGAGCCTCTAGCCATGCCCCCAGCCCCCTGGCTGCGGGAATAGACGCTGTGCGCATGCGCACAGCGTTTATTCCCCGCTGCTTAGCAGCCGACAGGGGGGACTCCCAACAGCCCCCCCTCACCGCGGGACACTGCCACCCGCGGGTGGGATAGCGGGACAGGCCCTGATAATCGGGACTGTTGGGAGGTATGCGAGTGCCACAGATATGTGGACAATATTATATACTGCCTACCCTACCCCTCCATCCATTCCTACTTATCCTATTGTTTTTCGTTCGTCCACCCACCTATTTTTAGTATGTTAACTCTTATGAGTAGGGTCCTCCTTCCTCACGTACTCACCCTACCTCATTACCTCACCTGTGCTCCTGTCCTGTTCTTCCCTTCCTATACTTCATCTTCAGTCTCCTCGACAATTTCTACACCTACTTCAGAACTGATGCTGATTTTAGATCTACCAGCTATACCCCTATTTATACTGTATTTTATCAACACACCCTGTACGTTACCTTGTAATTTGTTTTTTTTTGTTTGCTATGTACGGCGCTGCGGACACTTTGTGGCGCCTTATAAATAAACTTACTACTACTACATATATATTTCACCCATTGAGGTTGGAGGAGATGAAGTTTTGCACCCAGCGAAGCAAGGGTTCCTTCACAGTAAGGGCAATAAGGAATGGAACATATTGATATGAATGCCTGAAACAGTTGTGATGACAGACTCAACAGATACGTTTCAAAGAGGGTCATAATCCATAATCATAGATCATAATGGTACTATGGTGTAGTCAGCAGTAAATCAGATAACAATTTGTGGTTGTCAGGGATCCCGGCTTATAAACCATAGGCAGGAAATATTATACAGTAGGGTGAACTTGATGGACTGACTCTTGACTCTCAGAGATAGGGTACATAGTAGAATGAATTCTGTATGCCCATCACCCCCTCCCTCACTGGCAGTTATTATAGTGCATGTGAGCGGGGGCACGGGGAAGCTCTCCGGTTCCACCTTCTGCTGAATACAGACATTCATTAGAACCTCTTATTCTCAATTATCCTGTTTTTTTTCTGCAGGTAATCAGCCTTGCCTTTGTCCAGCACATTACAGGTCTGTGCTGCGGGTAATTACATATATTGTGAATAGATAGAATTATTTTGTTCAAGCTAGTTTTACAATTATAATTACACTGGACGGATTTAAAGGGGCATGGACACATTTAACTAACCAGTTGGGCTTTTTTTTTTTTTAATGAAACTAAACCTGATGGTTACTTTTACAGTATTGTCCAGTATAAACAGAACCGTCAGCTAGAGTTGGGTTACAAATGAACACAGCGGCATCTGAAAGGCCTCTCATAGGCCAGTCACTGCAGGCTTAGTCCAGGGAGTGTGTGGGCTAATGCAGTGAAGACCGCCCCCCCCCCCCACAGACAGGGTAAGGAGACAGCCGCCCCTCCTCCCCCCCTCACAGGTGGCAAGGATACAGGCAGCCCCCCACCACCGACAGGTCATGGAGACAGCTGCACCCCGCAGGCAGGGCAATGACACAGCCACCCCCACACATACAGGGCAAGGAGGCAGCGCCTCCACAGACAGGATGAGGGGATTGCCACAACCCCACCAACTCCACAGGCAGGGCAAGGACACAGCCACCCCCAAAGATGAGGCAAGGAGGCAGCCACCACAACCACAGACAGGGCATGGAGACAGCTGCTACCCCCCACAGGCAATGCAAAGTAACAGCCACCCCCCACAGGCAGGGCAATGAGGCAGGGTTGGGTCTAAGTTTTCCTAAGGTTCCCCCAGACTCCCGCACTTGCTCCAATGTTCCGCAGAGTGGGAGAATGTGGTTTGCATTTGGAAACCTCCCTCTAGAAATCCTGTGTTTTCCACTGGGTATATGTACTAAGCCTCTGTGAGTGACAAAGTGAAGATACAAACCAACAAAATTGTTGCACAAAAAAAATGTACTACATGGATTAGAATTTTATTAAACTATTTTAAATGTATAAATTTCTCCATCATAAACCATATCAAACAACCAAAGACAAAAGATTACCACCACAAATGGTGAACATGCATTGGGTTGACAGGTACAAAAAGTTGACCCACACAGTTGACACAAGTTGTGGACCGTATTAGAAAAATTGGGTACTTGTTTCCTAGCACGGCGCCCATCGCATCGCATACCATAAGCTTCAAGGAGCCCATACATGGTCCGTTGTGTATGGCTCCGTTCTGTACTATGCGATGCGCGCTCCCGCGCATCACATAGTACGGTACAAAAAGTATGTGCTGCACATACTTTTTGTACTAGCTATACATCGGATCGGATCGCAGTGCATGCACACTGCATGCACTAGGGATGCGATCCGATCCGATGTGTGCTGTTTAAGCACACAACGGATCCGATTAACGGACCGTGTATGGGGGGCTTTACAATGGTATGTGATGTCACCAGATGTTATACAATTTAAAATCGTATACCATCGCATTGTATGCCATATACAATGGTATACGATTTTAAATTGTATAAGCACCCTAATGGGTGTTTTCAATGTTAAATGTGCCCCCCTATAAGATTATTAATTGTATAAGCACCGTAATGGGTGCTTACAATGTTTAAAGCACCCCCACGCCATCCCCACTATCAACGCCAACCCGAAGCATGGCGAGCGCAGTGAGCCCGCGAGGGGCGGCGGTACGCGTCCTCAGACCTTTTCATACTCCCACTATCCACGTTGGTGTGGAGTTGATTTTAGATAGTGAAGCCCGAAGCGTGGTGAGCGCAGTGAGCCCCGCGAGGGGACGCAGAATACATGTAAAGTAATACGCATGCGCTCGCCACGCTTCGGGCTCGGTGGCTCGCCACACTATCTAAAATCAACTCCACGCCGATGTGGATAGTGGGGGTATGAAAAGGTCGGAGGACGCATACCGCCGCCCCTCGCGGGCTCGCCTGGCGTTCATAGTGGGGGTGGCGTGGGGGTGCATTTAACATTGTAAGCACCCATTAGGGTGCTTGTACAATTAAAAATCGTATAGGGGGGCCAAAATCGCATCGCATCGCATGCAGCTATATGGCATGCCATACGATACAATGCATAAGATGCCATACGATTGAATATCGTGGGCGCCGTGCTAGGAAACAAGTACCAAAAATTGAATTCGATTACACTTCTGCTCGATTGGTTGAACATATAAGGAGGGAAACTGGACATTACCTTTACACCCTTGAAAATGTGAGAACAATGAAACGCGTCAGTGACCATCGCTCTCTGACATCGGTACTGTGACAGTACAAGGGAAAAGCATTCTTACCACTGGCGAGGTTATCTTTGGGCTAACATGTATGAGGCAAAGTGAAATGAAAAAGAAAACGTCACCAAAGGGATATTCACCATTAGGAATAGTTGTCACTAAAGGCCCATACACATTGAGCGATTTCCGCCCATCCAAGCGGGAGCGTGCATCAGAGCTCACGACTTGTCACCCAGCCATACACACTGGGCGGTTTTGAGCTGAAATCAGCTCAAACGACAAAACTGAGCCGCCTTCAGCTCAAAATCACCCAGTGTGTACGGGCCTTTAGTTTGGAAAGACTTATGAGGAAAAATATGTCCGATTGCATTAAAGGCATCCTGAAAATAGATGATTAGGTTACTAAGCAATATCCAGAACAAGTTATGAGAGGGGCTAAAATGGTTTTATTACTTTAAATAAAAAAGATCCATATTTAATTGAATTACTCGTCAGGAGTTGCTTATGCTTAAAGGTTATCGATTCCCAACATGTGTAATGAAAGTGCTTCTGTAAATGTTTCAGCCAATCTCCTGCTGGATGCGGAGGCAATGCCACATTACATTACATTACAAGAACCGCGTTACTAAACACAACACAACCATTGCACTTCCTTCTACAAACCACACATTCTCTCCGCTTCCTTGTGTCTTTAGGTAATCCATCTGTACCGGACCAGGACCGCCGAGAGGGGGGAGGGGCGCGAGTGCTAATTACCAGTGCCCGGACTTGCTGGAGGGGCCCGGCGGGGATACATGCTGTAGGTGTGTGCTGCTGCTGAAGGGGAAGGGGGGATAATAACACCACCCCCCTCGACTTTAGAGGGTTTTTTTCACTCTCCCAGTAATGCTTTTAGGGGTGTGGCCTAATCGCGGGAGGTGGCTACGCATCCCGCGATTAGGTCATGCCCCCCAATTTTACTGCGACTCGGCATACCTCTTAGCGGCCCTGTGCAGGATATGAGGTAAGTTACAGATTGTGGGGGAAGGTTATCAAATCTTCTAAATAAAAGAAGTGGTGAAGTAGCCCATATCCACCAAGTAGCATTTATCGCGTTGAGTCTATATGATCGTTAGAATCTGATTGGTCACTTCTCCAGAAGGTGATGTTGGTTGACTCGGCCCCCTGCAAACTCGCTGCGGAAAACGATGTTTCAGGTATGCGCATGCATATCGGCAAGTATACACATCTGCAGAACCATTGTGCGAACGCCTTCGGCGGCTATCACAGTCGCCGAGATGTTTGCACACAGCAGGGTGGGTAGTGGGTGGATAGTGGGCTGCTGCATGAGGACATGCTTCTTGGGCATGCACACACAAAAAAATGGTGGGTGTGCCAAAGGCGTAGCTAGGGTGGAGCACAAGCTCCGGGCACTGGAATGTCGCCGGAGCTGTGCTCTCTGCCGCTGGCTCCCCTGCCCTACTCGCCTGCTTCTCGCTGTGCCCTACTCACCCGCTACCAGCGTCAGAGACAGAGACAGAGTGCACCGTCGGCCCACCCGCTTGCCTCCTGCTGCCGCCCGCCTGCTTGCTTCCGCCTGCGGCCTGCCTACCCGCTAATTTCCTCCTGCTACAACGCAACCGCTAGCCTCCTGAGTCCTGCTGCCGCCTGCCCACTAGTTTCCTCCTGCCAACTGCCTGCCCACCCGCTAGCTTCCTCCTGCTACAATGCTGCTAGCCTCCTGAGTCCTGCTGTCGCCCACCCGCCGCTAGCTGCCTTCTGCTACCGCTCAGCGAATAGCCTCATACTGTTGTCCGGTATTGAGGGTTATGAATGTGGGGAATGAGCGGGGGGGGGGGGGAATTCAGTTCACCTAGGGGGCTTACAAACCTGGCACCGGCCCTGACAACGAGCAGGGTCAGTCCCCTTGGCAACGAGCATGATCAGTTCCCTTGGCAACGAGCATGATCAGTCCCTTTGGCAACGAGCAAGATCAGTCCCCCTTGGCAACGAGCAAGATCAGTCCCCCTTGGCAACGAGCAAAATCAGTCTCCCTTGACAATGAGCAATTTCAGTCCCCCTTGGCATCAAGCATGAAGCCCCTGCCCCTGAATGTGGAAATAGAAACATCATTCGATGGTCGGCAGGCACATCCATTCGTATGCCGGCACAGGTGGAGTTTACCCACTCGCTAACCAGTGATTGTACGCTGCTTAGCGAGCCAACGTGAATGAGGCCCCAAGAGGGGGGGGGGGGGGCAGGGGGGCAATGTGCACTAAGCTAGTGGCCTGGAAAACCTATATATAAGGGTTATAGTATATTAGGTGTCCCGGTGTCTAGGTCAAAAGTCAAAAGGTTTGATAGTCAAAAGGTCAACATACATTATGTCGACATGGATACTAGGTCGACACAATGAAAAGGTCTACATGAGGTTTATTTTTGGTGTCTATGTCGACATGGATACCATGTAAGTGTACCGCGTCTCCTCGCATAACTCGCTTTGCTCGGCGCACTATTATAATCTAACTCTATGCCCTCGTTGATGAAGTATGTAAAAAAAAAATCATGAAAAAACTCACGTTGACCTTTTGTCCCTAATGTATGTCGACATTTTGTCCATGTCATCCCTTTGACTGTCGACTTTAGTCCTAATGAATGGATGCCAATGTAAAGTGAAGGCCTGCAACAAGAATATTTGGTACTTATGTAATATCTGGGCGCCCGATTTTAAAATCGGGGCGGAAAAATCGCATTGAATTGCATCCAAAATTGCATGCGATCTGATGCGATTTTCCATAGGATTCAATGTTAATAAGGTCCTGTTCATTTCCCCACTATCCAAGTGCCCATAGAGTTGATTTTATAAAGCGTGGCGAGCGCAGCGAGCCACCAAACTCCGAAGTGTGGCGAGGGGCCGCGGATTACTTAAAATGTTTTCCGCGTCCCCACGCTGCGCTCGTCACGCTATATAAAATCAACTCTATGCCCACTTGGATAGTGGGGAAAAGAACAGGACCTTGTTAACATTGAATCCTATGCAAAATCGCATCGAATCGCATCGCATGTGATATCGGATGCGATTCGATTGTGCCGAAAATCGCGTCGAATAGCATCTGATTGTATGCCATAAGGTAAGGCATACAGTCACAAAATCGTGCGCCCAGATACTACATAAGTACCGAATATTTATATGGTATAATATTGAAATGATATAGATTATATTATATTATATATGCGCACACACACACGGCCGGACTGGTCATCTGGCACTTCTGGCGAATGTCAGAGAGGCCTATGGCCAGGTGGGGCCGATTTCTTTGTGCAAGGTACAGGCTCTGCCTCCCGATTGGCGCACAGCGAGTGCCACTGGACTCGGGGTGGGTTCGGCGGCTCTCTCTGTGTGCCGCTGAGGTCCAGGAGAGAGGGGGCATCACACACCACTGTACCCCTCTCTCCTACAAGTCGGGAGAGGCAGCGCATGTGCGACAAAGGTGTACAAATGCCAGGGCCAATTTGGCGGCCCAGTCCATCGCTACACACACACACACGCACACACAAGAAAGCAAAGAGCAAAAGCGGACATTTTGGGCCCTTGAGTTGGGCCCCAGATTATTCCTGCGATGATCAATGCAAGTCTAAAACTGTAATTAACCCTCTTCATTATAAACCCTCCAGTTTTCACAGATATAATATTCAGCTCCGTCACACACGCCCGTCACATTATTCTAACGCGGCCTTTACGGCTTCCTAGCAGAACATTAAACACATGTAACTGATGGCAGCTTTCCTCCGCCGCAGCCAAAAGCCGCATCCCTCAGTGCATCTGCTTGTGTTGTTGTCCGCGACTCCCAGTAACAGGATGAGATGATTCATTCTATACAATTCCATCTTCATTGCTAAGCCTTCTTCATGACAATCATTATATTAGTTTACAAACCACTAAATTAGGATATTGGTTTATTGAAGACAATTTACCCTGGCCGAGAACTCATAAAATATTGATTGTTTCTTTTTTTGTAACCTGCCCGCAGCCAATGAGTGATAGGAAGAGGAATCGGTTATATTTGAACTACTCCTCTTCTTTTTTCCAGAATACCTTCTTCTGCTATTAGATAGATTGTCCTCGAGGGTCAGTCCAGCGCTCTCCCCATCATTATGAGAGACCAGCGGCCGGACGTTATGAAGTCCAAGTCCGGCGACCGTGCGAGATGCTGGACGAACTGACGTTTTATTAGAAGGGGCAATGACTTACAAGGCATGATTTCGCCTTTATATTTAATTGAAGTACAGCTTCCTTTGCTCTCTTATCGAGACACAACCACGCTCATCGAACGATGACTACATACTGGTAAGATCGTAGATGTAGGCCGATTGAGAATCAATTTGGACCCATACACAATGATTGGTGGCCAATGTGGTCTAAAACCATACATTTGACAGGTAGAGAGTTGTAGATTGTGGGCATCTTTAAGACCAGAGAGATGGACACCCTACTCATAGCGGTAAATTCCCCAAGATGGGAGTTCTATTGAAGATGGGATGTTGTCCGTAGCAACAGCATCAGATTCTATGGCCAACATTCCCATCTTCAATAGAACTCCCATCTTAGTAAATTTACCCCATAGCCCGGACACAAGGAAGAACAAAGTCACCATCAAGTAGGAACGGTGATCAGTGGCTCACCCAACAATGGGCCCCATCGCTAGGTAACCTCGATGGTATGAAGCCGTCTGCAAGGGAACCATCAATGGAAAGCCCGGGTGTGTAGCTTTGTTATTTTGAACCCAATATACCTGTCGACCTTTTGTACAGGCCGCCATATGGTTTCAACATATTGACAGTTGACTCATTATTCACCACCCTGTGATGTATTTCTCCCCTATCCCTAACCTTCCCACAGCCTAACCCTAACTGTCAGCATCCACAGAAAGTGGACATTTCATATGGTGTCATTGTGAAACTTGTTGTCGCAGTTTGAACCATTTCAACATTCGGAGATCAACATTATGAATGCCAACACGTTTACTACCGGCCTTACCGAGATGGGAAATGCTGCCCGCCAGGTGAGCGAACGTCTGCATTTGCATGAGAATGGATCTATTTGGATGCGCTCGTACGGGCGAAAAATCCTTCGATGGTCACCGAATGCTTTTTGCAGGATCTCAAATTGAAGTCAGTCTGATCTGACTTTTATCTGGGCTGGAGATGGTCGAACAGGGGACGTGCGCTGATGCCATTCGAGGTCAGCCAGCCGCCCATTGAAGGATTCGTTCGCATTGGGGACAACCACTATATTTTTGGCCATTACCAGGAAATGCTGAGCATCCCCTTGTGCCAGCCCTCTGTCCGCCCCTCTCTGTGCAAACGCCTCGGCGATGTAATAGTCATCGATGGCGTTCTCACAGCAGCCCTGCACTTGCGCATTTTTGCCTATACGCATGTGCAGAGCCGCACCATCGGTCCCTGGGCCGACTTTGTGCTTGGCCGAACCAAGCTGCATCACCCCCAGAGTTGGTAATACCCCTTTTACACCACCGCAAAAACACGGGTTTTTGCCTCGTGGACCCGGGTCAGCAGTGGTCTAAATGGGGTACCTGAAGAAAAAAAACTGGGTCCATTTTCTCAGGAATCCTATCCAGGTCTTGACCCGGGTGGAACCTGGAGAGGACCCAGCTGGTGGGGCAGTGTAAACGGGTGTCCGTCCTGGGGCCCGTCTACACCAATGGGGTAGCCCAACCTCCAGACTCCGCTGCCGTACTGTGCACACAGCAGCGGAGCCGGGGAGGAGCTAAGTGTATACCACACACACAGGTATCCATTCACCTCGCAGTCGGGAGCTAGGGGTACCTCAGTGTTGTGCTTGCCTCCAGCCTGGCAATTGGCTGTCCCGGTGCGGTGCTTGGATGATGTAATCTCCCAAGTGCCACCCCTGCACCCCGTGTGCAGTGCAAACTGTGCTGGCCCAGTAATCATCCTGATCGGCAAATCCCGGATCCGACCAGGATTGCAACCGTGTTCCAAATACCGGGTCGGATCTGGGATTTTGGTGCAAAAGGGGAATAACTGTACCAGTGCTAGCATTAGCGTCATGTTCTTCCAGTGAGCCGTATTGTCCATGTAAACGCTACATACATGACCATATTAATTCACAGACTGACCTTCTCAATGGCACGGTGTAATCCTGCGCTTCCACTGAACACGGGAATATATTTTACAAAAGAGAAGTATCTAGTACAATCTGATTTACCTGGAATCATTATTTATCCGCAGAGGCCCCGTTTTAGCTACAAAGCTAAATGGAAGAGTCTTTAATTAAAGCTGACAGATCTAATGGCTTAGCTACGGGCCCTGACAGAGGAGCATAAACCAGGATTGTTTAATGCAATAGACCCGACAGTGCAGGCTGGGTTCCTGCCAAACATCCTTGTGCAGAGAATGAATCTATTGCTTCGTACACAGCAGTGGCAGAAACACCTAAAGTCCCAGCACAAAGGATAAATGCATTTTGCTTGTACTGGTCTCATGACATATAGGGGGAAATGTACTAAGATCTGAGTTTCAGTTCACATGGGATGTTGCTATGGGAAACCAATCAGAAGCTGCTTCTTATTTATTTTGCACTTTCTAGACGATATAGACAGGATCTGATTGGTTGCCCATAGCAACATCCCATCTGAAAAAAAAGAACTCCCATCGTAGTACATTTCCCCCCAGGGGCGGATCCAGGATAAAATGACAGGGGGGGCACCATGATAAAAGAGGGTTTAGGTGGGGGGGGGGGTGGTGTTAGTGGTGCCAGTGTACATGCTAAGAGAGCGGCAGAGAGAGGGTGGGAATGAGATTAAAAATAGGCCCTGGCATTTAAAGTACGCAGGGCCACCATGGTGACAAAAGTGAAGGATATAGTTGTGCCTAAGGCGCGCTCCATAAAAGGGGGTGTGGCCACTCAACAGGGGGCGTGTCCTTGAGTGTAGTGTACAACACCATATACAACTTCTACACATTATGCAACAAAATACTAGACCCCATTATACTTGCCCCTTACACATGATGCCAAATGGATTGAGCCAAAATTCACATAATGCCAAATGGATGGAGCCAAAATTCACATAATGCCACATGGATTGAGCCAAATTCACATAATGTCACACGGATGGAGACAAAATTCACATAATGCCACACGGATTGAGCCAAAATTCACATAATGCCACACGGATTGAGCCAAAATTCACATAATGCCACACGGATTGAGCCAAAATTCACATAATGCCACATGGATGGAGACAAAATTCACATAATGCCACATGGATTGAGCCAAAATTCACATAATGCCACACGGATTGAGCCAAAATTCACATAATGCCACATGGATGGAGACAAAATTCACATAATGCCACATGGATTGAGCCAGAATTCACATAATGGCACACAGATTAAGTCAAAATTCACAATACGCTTCATAAACAGGGACATTGTCCACCAAAGGCGCGCATTAAACATTTACACCATAATGTCCATTACACGTTAAGTTACACACCATTATGTCCATTATGTATTATGCCAAACACCATAATGCCTATTAAAAATTATGCTACATAAGTGCTGCTTATCTACATGCTCATTGCCAGAGGTTCCATGCTTGTCACCATGTGGGATTACATGCTCATTGCCAAGGGGGAATACATGCTCGCAGGTCCCGGCTATTTGAAATAATACCCCTTTCACACCAGAAAATGCATTCCCAGGTTGGCCCCTTTTACACCAGCCTAGTCCCTGCATTTTCTGGTGTGAGGAGCAGGGGTGCCGAGAGAGGGGGGGAGCAGGTACAATTTACCCGGGCCCGGGCCTGTCAGGGGGGCCCTGGTCTGGACACACAGGTTTTTTTTTATTTGGTGGCAAGTACCGCCAACATGACCCATTCCATTAGGTACAAAATGCTCTGTTCCTGGTCTTCCCTGCCAGTGGTAGTTACAGAGGTTGGACTCCCGCACAGTCCAAAATTCAAAGAGGGGCAGTCACATCAACTGCCAGTGAGTCCAGGACAGTGATGCTTAGGGTGGCAGTATATGTGACCCCCCCTTTTGAATATTGGACTGTGCTGCAGGCTCACATCTGTAATTGCCACTGGCAGGGAAGTCCAGGAACAGAACATTTTGTACCTAATGAAATGGGCCATGTTGGAGGGTATGTGTAAATCC